>NC_079134.1:34446575-35646575 GCF_945859705.1 Episyrphus balteatus
CTGGAACGCTCACTTAAACAATGCAACGGACCAGTTGATTATTTAATCTCGAGGGAGCCAAGTTGGGAAAATTCAAATAAATTTTATTTCTTTGGTAAGGATTTTGTTGGAAGAAAAAAAAAAAAAATACAAGGGTTTTTCAAATACCCCAAAGGCAGGTAGGTAAAGGTACAATCTAGGAAGGTGTACTTTATTACAATTTCCTTACTAAATGATTAAAAGAAAATATTATCTTTTATCTTGTTATCGGAATACAATCTGTGTTTGAGGGAAAAGTGCAAGTATAAAAGTAAAGTAGGAACTTCAAGAATTTATTCAATGTGATAGCAATGATTTTAAATAATTGTTTATTCACTGATAGAACAATCCTCACAATTAGAAAAAGAGAAACATTTATAAAAAATGTCTGGATTAATGAACAAAGAGTTTGCTAATATTCCAAATTGAGTAGGTTTGCCAAATTGATTTAAGTTTTAGCAAAAGTGTTCTCATTAATACAAAAATAGATAAAAGGCGAGTGTTGTAAGAAGTAGGAGTTTAAATCTGAACACTTTTCTATTTTTATCCACCATAAATACTTTTTGAATTGAAAGCATTTGCTGTGGACACATGGGCGTAGCTAGAGATTTTATCTAGGGTGGGCCAGATGTTATCATCGACCTGAAGCCATAACCATGAGTGTGCAATTTTTTTGAAAGTTGTTTTTTTTTTGTTCTTTTTCTACCTTAATTAGAAAGTGTACCCCCATACAAATTCTTCAAGTTATACCAAATAACTGGAAAACGGCTCTAACGATTTTGATTAAACTTTGCAGGCGTAAAACTGCATTTTTAGTTTTTCTCAAAAAAGTCTAATAACAAAAAAAATTATTTAACAAAACTTTGCCCTGAATGTCGGCTCTTCCCCAACATCGACAAAATTTCTTTGAAATTTATATAAAGGAAGCCCTTACAATCTGTAAACTAACATAAGTGTTAGTTTACAGCAACTACGTGACACAGTCGTGCATTTTATTTACTTTGCTCCTTTAATTGGCAAATAATTCGTCACACTGTTGTTTTTAATAACTTAAAATTAGCAAAAAGTTTATTTTTAATAATATATTCGATCGGTATTTTTAATAATATATTCGATCGGTAATGTAATCGGTAACTCATTTTTTTTTTTTGGAAAATGTGTGTTTTTTGTTCAATGGTATCGTATTTTGTTAATATCTTTCAATAGGTATAAAAAGGAATCAACTCCAAATACGCAATATATTTTTGATAGTTACTAGTTTTTCTCTTTATATTGTTTAGTGTAATATGGTACTCCGTTTTTTAAAAGTTTGTTATATTGAAATGCAATTGGATGGAGTTACATCACTTTTATTTTGAGCGACACAAAAGTTGAATTCAGTCGCAATTTATGACAGCGATTGTCTTTAAAAACTGACCTTACCAAGTGTTCAATTTTACCAAGTTTAGAATTTTGTCTGCCTTTTTCTGCCATGATACTCCTTTTTAATAAGAAAAAAAAATAAAACAAAATAAAAGCATCTGCAAAAAAAATTTAACTCAAATTTAACCAGGTGCCAGAGCCCAATAAATTTTTAACAGCTGAAAATTTTTTATTAACCTCAATAGTGTCAAAAATTTTACATGCTGTTAACTATTTAACACAATTCACATATTGAAAAAGCTAATTATTGAATCCGACCTTTTAGACTGCTCATATAAACGGGGTATTTATACATATCGCTGACTAAGAAAAATATACATAAACACAAGGCTGGTTCAAAAAAATCGATTTTTTTTTTGATTTTATACACCGATAGATTGCCAGACATCTCTAGAATATACTCACCAAATATGAAGTCTTTGTATTAACGGAAAGGTCCTTCGCTTCGCAATTTTCCATTTTTTATATTATCCTTCTACTAAAAAAAATCATGTTTTTATAAATCGGCTTTTTAGCAGGTTTCTTTACATATTCTTGTAGGAAATTTACAAAAAAGGCCTTTGACACCATTTTCGTTTATCTAACCGTTTAAAAGATATTTGACGTCCAAAGATCTTGATTTTGTAAAAAATTAAATTTAATTAAAAAATTAATTTTAATTCAAAAATTAATTAAATTATTAAACCCTATAAACCCTATAAAGCCCTATAATTCTCAGCAAGCGATATTAAAAAAAAAAATGTTAGTGGGAGATAAAACCAGACTAAAAGTTCCGTAGAACTGTCGGCTTTTCTAGGGTGGGCCATTGATTTTCTAGGGTGGGCCTGGCCCACCCAGGACCCCCCCTTCCTACGCGCATGTGTGGACAGTCTCGGACTGGGTTCAGTTCTATGATATATAGAACCAATAGAACTATTCCCAACAAAAACTTTATTTTCCTTACATTCCGAAGCTGATATCTTTCGACTTAAGTCTCGGAATTAGTTTAGATTTAAAGATTTGAGTTCATAAATCAACAGGCCAATGCATTCAGGTACAAAAATTGCCTTACCAAAAAAAAAAAAAAAATAAATTTTAAGAAATTTCCTCCAAGCCCATCGAGAGAGACAACAAAACAAAGGTCTCTTTAAGCTGTATTTTCTAACTGAATTTTTCCTGATTTAAATATACTTTATTTAAATAAACAGGCTTTTTTTTACAACCTTATTTCTCGTGAGGCCCTGCCATCCGTTCGGGGCCCCATACAGATGAGGAAGTTAGTTTTGGCAAATTTAATACCGATTAAGAAAGTTTCCCGAAGGTAATTCAAAAATTTTGTAAAAAAAAAAAACAGTGTAATAGGTAGTTTCCGACCGAAGCTTCAGCTTCGGCCATTTTAGGCCGCAATTTTGGCCGAAGCCGAAGAATCTGTTTATTATATCGAGCATCGTATGTATGTACTAGGCGACGGAAAAAAATTCAATTTTTGAAATTTTTGAATACCAAAAAAAAAGATTGCAATCTTTTCTTCGGCAGGTATTCAAAAATTTAAAAGCGTATGTGTGCCATCATAAATAAATAAATAAAAAATATTATTTTTATTCAATTGGAAAGGAGAATTCTTGACCTTAGGCTTCTGCCGAAGATTTTCTTTCGGCTTAGGCTTCGGCTGAAAATCGACCTTCGGTCGGACACTAGTAATAGGTTAGGTTTGGGTATTTCGTACCATAGAAGACATGGTTTTTATGTGACGAAACAGTTTTTT
Organism: Episyrphus balteatus; assembly: GCF_945859705.1. Classification (NCBI taxonomy): domain Eukaryota; kingdom Metazoa; phylum Arthropoda; class Insecta; order Diptera; family Syrphidae; genus Episyrphus; species Episyrphus balteatus. The sequence goes on from NC_079134.1 coordinate 34,449,760, forward strand.
ATTTAAACCAATGGAATATTAAAGTAAAATATTCGAAGAATATAATGTAAAATTTTTATGGACGTGTGTCGAAAAAAAGTAGACTTTGTTGCTTAATCATATGAAATGAAGAAATCAAAATTCATTCGTTAAACAAACCGATTTATTTGTTGTTGTAAAATAAAAATTTAATAACAAATTTGAAATAATGAGGCGCACCGACTTTGAAAATGTGAATTGTGGGGAAAACGTTTGGAAGATTTGAGCACTGGTATAAAACGTTCATTAGTGAAGATTTTAATATTCTTCAAAGTATTAACGTTATAAATGTTTCTCGAAATCTGCCTGACAAGACAGCCTTAAGTTAATAAACTACGCAATGATGTGGAAGCAGATATTTTCGAGTAAAGTCCAGAAATAAGTTTTGGTTAATAGAGATATTAAATCACAGTGTACAGGCGACAGGCCAAAAAATATACAAATTTTTTTTTTAAAGATTTTCGAAAATTATCCAATTGTCTTAAAACTAGAAATTTTCAAAAATGTTCTCCAAATCCATCAAATGAGAGATGAGACATTAAATGAAAGGACCCTTTTAGACTCTATTCATAACTGAAACCCAGAATTTTGACGGAGTTCTAGTTGCTGAATAATTTGTAATCGAAATAGGTATGTATACCGAAAAAAAAAACAAATATCAATTCAACATTTTTTAAATATCAAATTAACATTTTTTAAATATCAGCCAAATATGCTCTATAAAATGTGTTTTATGATATTTAAAATGTTAAAACAACATTTTTATTATCAGGATGATATTTAAATGACACATTTTGGAAATTTTTTTTGATATTTTATTATCATTTTTTCATATCAATTTCTCATTCCAAATTATTGAAAAATATTAAATACAAAATTCTTAATGTGTACTAATTTAAAGGCGCTTTTTGTTTTTTCGAAGTAAAATGTATGATTTACTGAGAAAATTTGATGGGCACTAAGATTTTACTTCACATAGTTTGGTAGAAAATAACAAAACAATTATATCACCTATAATAGAAAAAATAGTATCACCATTATTTTGTAAAGAATATTCCCTTTCAGTAATGTTTTGAAAAAAGAAAGAAAATTCTTAAAATAATAAAAATAATAAAAATGAAAAGGAAAGAAATAGGTTTCATTATAATAAATTATAATAAACTAAAACGTAAAATCTAGTCAACATTGACATTTTAATTGTCAAAGTGAAATTTTCACTATCCACTTAAACATAAAAAAATGTCAAAATGATATTTTAATTGTCAAAGTGAAATTTTCACTATTTGACCTAAAATTAAAAAATGTCAAAATGATATGATAAAATATCAAAATTGATATTTTAATTGTTGGACGACTTTTGTCACTGAAAAATGTTAATTTGATAGCTGTTATTATCAATTTTTTTTTTCGGTGTATTTTTTTTCTTCCTTCATTCTGAAGCAGATATTTTCGGATCAAAGTCTAGAAACAAGTTTTAGTGTACAGATATGAGATCATAGTGAACAGGCAAATGCATTCATCTAAAAAAAATTACAAAATTGTTTTTTTTTAAGATTTTCGAAAATTTTGCAAGGGGTAAAAAGGATTTTTCAAAAATTTTCTCCAAATCCATCGAATGAGACATCAAAAGCAAGGACTCTTTAGACTCTATTCATTACTGAAACCCAAAAGTTTGTAGAAGTTCGGGTTGAATGCAAATATTACCTATACTTATAAATCCATTTTGTGGTTTTAACAAAAAAACATCCAAAATGGAAAATTCATTCAATTAGTTCAGTTTTTGTGTACAACGTCTCTGGAAATACTTTATCGTTAAATTAGAATCACAAAATAATTAGTGTAAGAAATAAGTTGAAATTTTAAACCCGACTGCTCTAAAATCATGTTTTAAAAAGTAGGTCTGGTAGATTCATATAAAATAAATATTATATTAGGTGAACATTTCATTTTTTCCTTCGAATTATCTAGTAGAATTGGGCTTTTAAATAATTCTTCTGAGGTAACTTCAAATTTTTCATTTAGTTCCTTCATTTTTGAATCAATACAATTTTTTCGTTATTTCGATTAGATATGGTCGAAATGGTTCTAAATTCTGTCTCGTACTTCGTTAATAACGATACTTTATACATATAAAACAGATCCCAATGTGACAAAAAAAATCTACATGCACTTTGACCTTTTATCCAAAAGTCGTGTTATGGAGTTTTATATAAGGATAAACCTTATACACACATTTGCTAAGAGTACCAAGAACATGTATATGTTTGTATGTTTCCTCTTTTTAAGAGAAAACTTCTATATTTTCCCAACTCTATACTGCTTCTATAAGCTAATAGTCTAAAAGCATTTCGACAACACACCAGGTTATTTTAACCAACGAACTAACAAACATAGCAAATGTTTTGCTTCTTTTCCGGGAAGTTCCAGGAAGATTCCTGAAATACAAAAGCAACAATGGCCAAAATTGTTCTACTATCCTTTTCGTCTATATGAAGTAGGTAAGGTATTATGGTGATGGTCCCAGAAAGGAAAATGGCTGCTCAAATATTTTTGTTCTTATAGTTAAAGTATGTTTGCATATGTGCTACATTGTGTATATGTGTTTGTGGGTGTATGATGTGCATGTGTCTGTTTACATTTAAACAAAAACGTTGAGTGTGTATGTCATCTGGTTAAGGTGTGAATTGAATAACAGTATGCTAGAAGATAATGCATCACAAACGTTAAATGGATTTACTATCCAACCTTGTTCCCGGAGTATAATAGAAATAGAAAGCTTATCCCTTTTCCACATATAAGCGCCAGTGTTTTGACTATAACAATTTAAAACTTGTCTAATAATGATGCCAATAAAGATATACAACAGAAATGTGTGAAAGTTAAGCTCTGTAACGATGCATTCATGCATAATAATGTCATAATTGGTTGGTTGTTTAATGTATTCAAGATTAAGAGCGTTATGGATTTGACAATATGCTAAATCCATCAATGTGTATTAATTAAGCGAAACTTAAACGTAAATTGCTGTGTTGTTTTTTTTTCCTTATACAATGATGAATGTGAAGAACTCAAATAAACATTGAAAACAGTAAAAATGTTATATGATATTAAAGGTGTCACTGCTTATAAGTAAATCTGCTTTTTTTTTTGGAACTTCACTGCTCTTTTTCGGAAAATGTTGTCGGCTTTTTAAAATTGCACTGCTTTTTTGTGAGCATTCTGTTCTTCGTAACAAATGATTTGATAACCGGTGGAAGAAAATGTAGATAAAAGTTTACTATGTTTTTAATCTTATTTCGAATTAGGAAGAAATTGCTTAACTGCTATTAAAGGAGTTTTTAAATAGCAGCTATTAATAACTGCTATTTTTATATGCTGCTCATTGCTATCACTGTTCTTTGAAAATCGCTTTTTAACACACCCCTAATTTCGACCAACTATTGCCGTCAAATTGCAAATTAAATCCCAAGATTTATGTCTAAGGACACTTTGACATTTTTTTTCTGTTTCTTTCAAAAGTAGGTATTTCCTTCTGGTCCACAAAGTTACTAATATATCCTTGTACTCACTGTAACCAAGAATGTCCCTACATGTTACCTCTAACCCCATTACAAACTAAGTAAATGTGAATAAATCCATCCAAAAGGTAGCTACTGGCTAACTTCCAGAAATGTGTTTGTACATTGTTCAGGTTAGTTCAATTTTGGTTGGCTGTGGCAATAGCGGTGTTGGACAACAACGACAACGTCCACGATGAAATATATTAAATCCTTTCAAGAAGGATAGGATATTTGGTTTTAGAATAAGGGCAGTAACAAAAAAACACAAAACCTGGATGGTGGTTTAGGTATGAATACGAGTATGTTTAAATTTCATTACCAGATGAGGTATTTTCATGTTTTAAGCCGCTTTGTGAGCCAAAAAATGTTTGACCAATCATCCACACACAAACATTATAAAGGTACAAGTATAAAAGTAGCAGCTGTAAAAAAGTTTTAATTTTGTGGTGTTTGTCTAGGATAATGTTGGGACGTGTGAAAGTGTCCTTAAGTTTGGATTAAACTTGACTTCAAAATAAAATATATAAATATTTAACTTGTTAGGCCAGAACGATAAAGAGATTAGATATAGGAATTAGAATATTTTGGTTGATTTAGGTTTTGACAGGTGTCAAATGGTGGGTTAGCTTGTTATTTTATTCTTTAGAGATAGAATAAATTGAATAGTTTCATGGTTTTCAGTAGTCATACATAAACTCTTTCTGTGCATTGAAGGATGTGAATTTTGTATACTTACAAGTTTTCATACAAACTACTTATTAAGACAGTAATGAACTATTTTTTTTTTCAATACTTTGTCAAATTATAATTAAAAAAAAATATAAGTCCAAAAAATAAATCCCTGCTTCTTATTGATTTTTACTTTTAAAAGGCCACCATTTTAAAGATGGTTAAAAAGCCTATAACTAGAGGAAAAACGAGTCCCTTGCAATGATATCTTACTTGTCAAATGATGATTTTTTTATTTAAAAATTTTTTTGTTGTATTTCATTTTACTTACTGAATCGAAATACATACATTACATTCGAAACAAATTGTTCCAACAAAACTTTAAAAACTCTTGTAATAATAAAATCTTTAAAAAAATAGCGTGAAATTACCCCAAAAATGTGAAAAATTAAAATATCTAAAAAAATAGAGCTCCTAGAAAGCAATGAATGTGATTTTTAGGTTAACTGACCCCAAATACATTGAGTTTAATATAAATTTTTCTGGAAAATTTTAATAAACGCTCAAAATAAGAAAAACTTAAAAATTAGTATGAATATTTCGCCAAATATGAAAAATTTAATATTTCAAAAACTAGAGCTGCTAGAAAAAAACTAATATTATTTTTGAGCTTAATGTATCCAAATCTATAAAATTTGATATAAATCTTTCTGGAAAATTTTAAAATGTTGAAAATTGTTGGCCAGTGTTATCTTTTTAGATCCTCAGTAACGATCTTTAGACAGAACTTGCAAACAACTAAAACGTCAAACCATTTAATAGACTTGGGTAATAAATGAATCGTTTATTTCAGAAACAGCATAAGTCCATGAGCACTAACTTTTCAGGAGCAACAAAAAACTGTTTTTTATGTTAAAACTCCACAGCACTTCAAATTTAGAGTATGACGGGTTATAATCTAGCTGAAGACGCATTTAAAAACCTTAAAAATAGAAACCGTTTTTCAAGTCTTAGCGGGTTTTTAAGCCTTTAAAGTCGCTGGACTTATGTCGTTCCTGAAATAAACGAATTTTTGTTGGTAAAACTTTTGTTTTCATCTAGCTATAGTTTTTGAACCATGCTTCTGATTTTAATGAATAAAATAGCAGTAGATAGAGTAAATCTTTACCTCTTCATTGATGTATAATTTTAAAGCTTGCGTGTCATGATGGCTGCCAAAATAATTAAAAACTGGTACAATTTCATATATTCAACAGTAAAAAACGCTACCACCGCGAGAAATCTAGCTATAACTTTTGAACCCTGAGTTCAATTTTAATGAATTTGATAGATATAGATAGAGTAATTCCTTACCTTTTTATTGATGTAAAACAAAAGGGTGTGCGTGTCGAGATTGCTGCCAAAATAAACTTAAAACTGGTAAAAAGTCATGTATTTAGCAGTCAAAAATGTTGTTACCGGTTGAAATATTTCCATATATTTTGAACCCTTTTCTTTTAGTTTTCGTATTTTGGGGGGCCTGACATACTTAATTTTTTTCAGAAGATGTATAACCATACATAAATGAGAAATCTCAAAAAAAATTTTTTTTTGGAAAAATGGACTTATGCTGTTTCTGAAATAAACGATTCAAATGGTATTTTTCTTTCTGAGAAGTCTGAATTTTTTAATTTTTAGAGAATCCAGTAGATTCAATTAACAAGTATTATGAAAAGAACTGAAGTTCATCTTACTTTAATATGGCTCCAAGTTTAATTTAATAATAGCCATGTAGTATCAAGATTTCTACCATGTTAATTGAATCATTTATTTTCAAAACATGATAAGTCCATCATTTTAAATTTTGCAGGAGAAGAAAAAAACGTTATATTTTCTTTTGATGTGTGTAGCAAAATTTATAAAAAATGTATTCTGTAGAACTTTTGCCTAGGTACAAAATACCGTTTCGTTTTTAATTTTTGGAGCGATAGTTCAAAAGATACAAAATAAAATCGCTTTTGGACTTATCATACTTTGAAAATAAACGGATGTGAAATTACTTTTAAAATGGGTACACAATTTCATCTCCAGTCTATCACAAAATTGTATTAGAGATTAAAATATAATGTCCGGAGTGCTTCTTTAACTTTAAAGAAGCTTTAAAATTAAGATTTTCAGCCAGTAGCTTAATATAGCTTTTACACATAAAAAAGCTGTTGTTTATTTTCATTAGATGATAAGTCCGGGACTTATCCTGTTTTTGATACTAAAAAAATATTTCGCTTAGCTGTAAAATCGGATATAGATGGAGTAGATACTTCATTATTTTGAAGATAGACGTGGTTATCCCTAGAGTAACAATTTAGTAAAAAAAACGAATTTTGAAAAAAAGTGGACTTATCATGTTTTGAAAATAAATGATTCAATTACAAGTGAGCATTAACAGTGTCAAGCCTGGAATTCATTTTACAAATAAAATAGTAAGATCAGCAAGACTTATTGATATCTAACTTGATAATCATGTTACTTCAACATGATCAGAAGTTTAATTTTTCAATTGTCACGTAGATTACACAATTTCACCATGTAAATCACAGTTGAGCATTAACATGGTGTGCCATTGTGCCTATCCCGTCATACATTTTAATAAGAATCTAGTAGGTTTAAACAGACTTATAAGGGTTTACTTGTAATATCTGGTATTGTACACTAGGATATGTCAGTTCACAAGTTTAGAGATTCATCTAGGCTGTCGGCTCTCAAAATGATTTGCAAAATACATCGTTTATTTCTATTTCATTACAAATACATCGACAAAATTTTTGTTTTGGATCTAGCATCTTCCTGATGAACGACCATTCTGTCATGCTTTGACAAAATGCATTTGAAAGTATAGGTGACTTATACTATTAGTTCAAATGCTCAAAGTAAATTCAGTTATGATTTCCATTTACTTCCAAAGAAATTATCTACCTATGTAAAAAAAAAAAAAAAAAACGAAAATGTTGTCATTACCTTACTCTTTAAAAGTTTTAAAAAATTGCTGAGGCTATACTTTTTCTACTCCAAAATAGACAAAATCCAGATTTTTCAAAAAAAATATTACGAATTAAAATGATGAAATAACTACTAGAGGGCATTTGTACTACTGGACAAGATAACTCTGTAAAATTACATTCCAAATACACACAGAGCTTTGATTAAATTAAAAAGAGTTATAACTCATTTTCTACCTACGCAAAAAGGAATACAAAAAAGAAAAAAAATTATTTCATCTAACAAAGCATCAACTTAATTGAAATACCAGCCACTGCCTCAAGCTTAGTAACGAAACAAAAAAAAATGTTGGATACATTCTGACATTTTTCCCACGAATAGCTACTTTCTTTTTTCTACTCGTTTCTATTAATATTCATCCACGTATCTAGTCTTGAACACAAAACTGTTTGAACAAAAAAAAAAAAAATTATATAAGAGAGTTCAACAAGGATCTCATTATGATTTGAGTTGAAAAAAAAAATTAAAAAAAAAAACAAGTTGTATGAAGGTTTTGTTGGTTAAATTTTACAAGCGATACAATAGAGTTACATCTCACTAAAAATTAAATGTCAAAATCCCAAAATGAAGCTCAAAAAAAGTTTTAAGTATTAACAAACATTTTGGACCACCTGAGGACTTATTTTATTCAAATTTTGGGACATCTGTTAAAGATTCATTTCATCTTCCAATTTTATTTTAACAAAATTACTTAGAACTTCCATAATTGGGGTGACAACTTATTCTTTTTTGAAATGGTTATCCTTACCAAATTGATGTCAAACTATCTGTATTATCCTATCAAAGACCTTTCCTACCCATAAAACATACATTCATCCTTTTATACAAAAAAAAAAAACTTTTGAAATGTCAATCAAGTTCTTTGTCCATTTCAAAAGCCATATAAATTGCAACCTCATTCCTTCATAATTTGGATAATTAAATTAAATAGAAATTGTGTCATTTCAGGACATTAATTTAAAATTCCTCAAAAAAAAAAAAAAAAAGAAAAACAAACTTGCATGTCAAAGGCAGCAGCATAATATGGTTCTGCCTCAAGCTCAACTTTGCTTAACATCTTTTTCTTTCTATGAGAGAGATATGGTTAGTGTCAGTGTGTATAGGTACTTTTTTTTTGTACTAAGCCATGTGTCATTGCCAGTGACAACTAACTAACCTTGTGTCAGGATTTATTTAGAAGTAGACCCAAAAAACCTCATCCTTATTCGACAGCAAAAAAAAAAAAAAAAAGAAGAAGTACAAAATTCGTTTTCATTCCAATATTAATTTAAAGTTTTAATGAGTTTTCTCTGCTAAGCTCAAGGATTTGTATCACTTTAAAAGATTTAGATGTATGTATAGTAGGTACTATGGTATGCCAGCAGTCACATAAGGACACAACAAGCCACAGAGCAGCCAGCGTTGCTTCTGGGTTCACTTTGCAGGCTTCTCTAACAATTTTTTTTTTTTTTAGGTATTTCGCTGGTTTCTTTCTATTTCGCAACGAAAAAAAAAAAAAGATTGAAATACACAACAACAAGGACGAAAAGGATTTTATTTTTTGTTGTTTGTCCTTTTTTTTTGTGTAAAATAAATTCGGAATAAATAAAAAATATAAGCGACGGGACAGTGCATAAAGCTCATCAGCTAAGAGTAACTCGTCTCTGATTTGAATTATCCTCTGAAGGATCTAAATGGCGTGTACAGGATGGATAAAATCATTTAAGTGCTATCCTCAGCGGGATAATTCCCTTTTTCTTCTTCTTCAACTTTATCAACCGCAAGAAAAAAATCACCATTTTTTTGTAACAATTCATGGAATAATAGTATATTGGTTGCCATTTTTTTTACACTGCTTCTTTTGTATTGTAACTCTATTGTAGTTGTTGGTTGAGTTTGGTTTGGTTTGGTTTTGACTTGGCCTTACCGCAATAGTTTAATTCATTTTTAGTGAGTTTCATCATCAGAGCCAAAGCGAGGCTCATTCTATGCGAAAGTTGTCCTCTGTTCACTTAACTACAACCACCATCAACCATTCCAATGAAATAAAGGACGAAGTAGAGCGAAAAGCAAAAGCCACTTTCCGACGATAAACGTTAGCGTGCAAAAGTTGGTAGCTATTTTTTTTTTCTTCTTTTTCTAACAGCGGAAATGTATATCCTTGATACATAAAGTGCTTGTAAGGATTACCGAGGTATTACATTCTTATATATCCTTTGCAATTATTTTTAGGAAATTCCTTTTTTGCGAGAGCATCGCTTTGGCAATAATACAACAACAACAAACAATTATATACGTGACGGACGAATTGCCAAGGAAACGACAACAACGAGAGAGAGTTAAGCTAAATAATGCTAAGCAAAATGTGAAATTTTCCCTTGTTTGCCAAAATATATATAAAAAATGGTGACAGAAGATATCTTGTGCATATTCCCCACTTTATACACCAAAAGGAGACTTTTATCCTTTTTTTTTTTCTAGAGCGCGTAAGTAGAATACATTTTTTGTTCTGTGGTCTTGTCTAGGTTGTCTAGTTTTAAATTTGTGTGGTTTTTGTTAAAAGGAGCGAAAATGAAATTACCAGAGTAACTAAGGACTGTAAGTTAGTGTCAAACTATAAAGTCTGCCAGAAGTTGTTAATCCGAATTATGGGAATTTTACACTTCTTTATTGTCACACAGAGTTTAAAACTCTAAAGTTGCAAGTCCATGTCATCATATTACCGAGTTCTTTGCCATGATATGAATATTTATTGGACAAGGTAGACCATTTAAATGAAATTTTAAGGAAATAGTCCTGTAATCTATTTACCATGGTCATGCAGCTCATTATTCCACTTCTATCCGACATATGGTGAGCCTTACAAAGACTTCCCCTCTGAACTCGAAACTCGTTTCCATAGGAAACCTTAACGTGGCCAAAATTTCGTAATGGTGTACTTTATACCGATACATGACGCTTAGCCTCATTAGTTGAACACCTCATATTTGCTACTCCAAATTTGCGTTTTGAGAATGTAAGGTTAAGGGTTCCTGCTATTTAACTGAAAGGTAAAAGAAATGGCAGACAAAAAGAATTTTGCATTTCCAATTTTTCAACCTGATTAGTCACTTTGAGGTATTAAAATGGTACCTACCTGCACAATTTTATCAAATTTTCATTTTAACATTATAAACTTTAAAATTAACATTGCTCACTGTTAAATCAACGGTGATATCCGCCCTGATACAAAAGATTGATGTTATATTTACGAAAACTTCAAAAAATTACGCAATGATCATTTCAATGTTTAATTAACAAGGTATTCGGTTTAAAAATATAATGCCTGCTGCTGAATTTACAAGATCTTTTGCATATTGATTCTAGGTAGCATCTTAAAGCTTCACAGAGAACTGTTCAATTATATTATAAATACTTGCAATGCTACACAAACTTTGCCAAATGAAGTGAGAACCATATTAAAGTAACATGATTATCAGTTAAGTAACCACTTTACTATGTATATTTGAAAGAATATTTAATATATTCTACTTTCAAAGAATATTTGGTGGGATACAATCAGACGAAACGTAAAAGTTTTTTTTATATTATCTGCAATATTTCTCAAGGGCTAAAATTGGTAATTTAAAATTTCAACTGACCTTACTTCCATTTGGTAAGCAAAAAATCTGCAGTTTTCAATTTGTTTTATTACTTATTTTGCAACAGCAACCAACAAAAAATTCAAGAAAAAATTGCTCACATACGCCACAGTGACCGTTTTTTTTGACGTGATAACGTCTTATAAATCGATAAACCATGGCAGCCACCACAAAAAAGTGACGCCATTTTCTAACGTTACACTCTCGCACTTTCGCAGTGCGGCAAAAAATTTCAATTAAAAATTAAAAATAAACTATTAGAGATACAAACATCTTCTATAGCTTATTTGAAAGATAATAACTTGAAGCTTAATCCAAATGAAGGATTTTTAAAAATTCCGTCATTTAATAGGGTGTAAAACGGAAAGATGAAATTTGGGCTGAAATCTAAACGCAAAGTCGTAGAGAATTGATTTTGCTATAGATAGATGAGACTAATTTAAGAATAACTGCATTGAAGAAAAAAATTCCTAAAAATTTTTAAACTAAGCTATAACGTTTTGTTTGAATGTTGTACACGTGTTGGGGCTATGACAAAATGATGATTTTGGGTAGGAAAATTTTTTTTTGACAATTCTAAAGGTGCCAGGTGAAAGTTGAGGAAAAAAAAAGTAGGCGTCTGATACGGATTTTTTCCAACACTCTGCGTTTCGAAATATGAATTTTTGAAAAACACCTTGTTTTTTAGAGGTATTTTTGGGTAGTTTTTGATTTTGAGCTTTTTTTGGAGAATTCAGAAAATCTACAACTTATAGGACATGCCTTATGCATACATGTGCAAAAACTTGGAAACGTTAAAAAAGTTTTGATTGAATAACGGAAAAAACAAGTTTTTAAAAAACACGTTTTTTTACCGTTTTTTTACCGTTTTTTTTACCGTTTTTAACCGATTTTCATCGTTTTTTATTTTTATCTTTTTTTCTTTAATAGAAACAGGAATAAAGTATATGGAGTAATGATAGACCATGACTACGACTATATGTGTGCGAAGTTTCAATAATTTTCGTAAAGACAATTTTGAGATAACGGTAAAATAAAATCTTAGAATTCAACAGGTTATAACTTTTGACAAAGAGCAGATAGAAATTTTATTAAACTTTTATGAGCATTCTGACACAATTACCTTTCATTTGGTATATCACACATAACGGTAGACTAACTACAAGCTACACAATGTTAAATCAAGAAACTTCAAAAAAAACTTCAAAACCCCATTATAGATCTGTTGCCCCCCGAACAGCCACCAGTGTGGGAAGTACCGTAATCTCAGTCTGGAAATTCGACATGGTTGACTTTAAAAAACTCTAACTTCTCTTGTAGATATCTTTGAAATGAGATTGATACGTCATTTGAAAGGTGAAATAATAAGCTTTCACATGGTTTATATTTTTTATAGGTTGTCAAACAAAAAAATTGATTTAATAGCGTTTTTTTTTGCTTTTTTTAATAAAATTTGATCGAGTTCAAAAAATTCTAGCTCTTTTTGTAGATGTCTCATAAACCTGATCGATATATATATTTTGAGCTGAAGCAATAAGCTTTCGGGTGGTATAAAATTTATTATAGGTTGTTATATCAAAAAAATGAATTTTTGTTTGATGGAAATGATTTTTTCACTTTTTTTTCAAAAGAAAGGATTGTTTTTAATAATTTATTTAAATACTTTTTGCTCATTGTAAAAATTTAAAAAATGGTTTTGTTATTTAGAAAAATATTTGGCTTTTTAATGGTATAATTTTTTTTTGTAAGCTTTTAAAATAAAAAAATTAATATAATGAGAAAAGAAAAAAGGTATTTTTGTTTAGCTTTTCGTGTAAATTATGATTGTTTGAAATAAATAAACGCTTCAATTGACTCATTTTAAAAGCACACAACCTGTTTTCTTATGACGTTATCACGTAAAATCATCGTCCGTAAACCGGCTTTACAGACAACCTCTTTTTTTATTGAAGTTATACTTCTTATGGGAGGGTGGGTATGAAAATTTACTTTTTGACAAGAATGTCAAAGGGATTATGACGCGATCACCCTGGGTAGCAGGGCTGTCGTTTCACCTTTAGAGTAGGCAGTACTTTAGTATTTAAAAATGCAGTACGCCGCAGTACGGCAAACATAAAACACACAACACGTTGCAAGTTACATGTTTCATGTGGCAAGTTGCATGTGGCAAGTTGTATGTGGCAAGTTGCGTGTGGCAAGTTGCATGTGGCAAGTTGCGTGTGGCAAGTTGCATGTGGCAAGTTACATGTGGCAAGTTGCATGTGGTAATTTCCATGTGGCAAGTTGCCAGGGTTGCAAAAAGCCCCACATTTCAGCTCAGCTCACAGCTAAGCTCAAATTTGAGCTAGGTACCATAGCTTAGCTCATTTGAGCTGAGTTGAAAGTGAGCTGAGCTGAAAGTGAGCTCCCCAACTTCCAACGCCTATATCTCGGAATTTTGAAGAAAATGAAAAAAAATTTTTTGATGCCAAAAGGTAGCGGGGACTCTAACCTACATTTGGGTACAACTCTCATCCCTGTAGGTCCACGCGTTCTCAAACCGGGAGAGCTTAAAAGTAAAAAAAAAAAATAGGCACGATTCTGAAAAAATAGGCATGATGTGGCGGTTTAACATTTAAGGCGATTTTTTAAAAATCTGACAATGTGCAAAGCGTAGGCCCATGACACAAGCTATCATTTGGCATCACTCCCAAAAATTACTCTCAAGCGGTTTAGCTTCCAGGAGCGTTTAAAGATTCGGGGATTTTTCGAAAAAAAAATTTACCCCAACTTTCAAAACTGATTTTCTCGGAATTTTAAAAAAAGTCGAAAAACCGGATTATGCCACTATCGGGTAGCTGAGAATATAAGCTTTCATATGGCACCACTCCCCTGTCTCTAGATCAAAGCGTTCCAACGCCTATATCTCGGAATTTTGAAAAAAATGAAAAAAATTTGTTTGATGCCAAAAGGTAGCGGGGACTCTAACCTACATTTGGGTACAACTCTCATCCCTGTAGGTCCACGCGTTCTCAAACCGGGAGAGCTTAAAAGTAAAAAAAAAAAATAGGCACGATTCTGAAAAAATAGGCATGATGTGGCGGTTTAACATGGAAGGCGATTTTTTAAAAATCTGACAATGTGTTAAGCGTAGGCCCATGACACAAGCTATCATTTGGCATCACTCCCAAAAATTACTCTCAAGCGGTTTAGCTTCCAGGAGCGTTTAAAGATTCGGGGATTTTTCGAAAAAAAAAATTTACCCCAACTTTCAAAACCGATTTTCTCGGAATTTTAAAAAAAGTCGAAAAACCGGATTGTACCGGAATTTTTTTTTTTATGATAAAAAAAGAAATATTTTACTAAAAAAATAGAAATATATTTACTATCAAAAACACCAAGAGAAAAGATCACGAAAAATTATCTGTCTTATTTATAAAAATATCTATGTGTTAAAATAATTCCATTAATAACTAAAAACAAACAACTTAAGCTATGGTGTTTTATAAAAGTTTAAAATATCTTCATATTTCATTATACTTTCCAAATAAAAATCAATGTATCCTCTCACCCATCACAGCTCAGCTCAGCTCACTTTACCTTAGCTCACCCAACAGCTCAGCTCAGCTCACCGACAGCTCAGCTCACCCAACAGCTCAGCTCAACCATCAGCTCAGCTCACTTTCAGCTTAGCTCAAATGAGCTGAGCTATGGTACATAGCTCAAAAGTGAGCTAGCTCAAAATTTGAGCTGAGCTGCGAGCTGAGCTCAGCTCACTTTTGAGCTTTGTAGCAACCCTGCAAGTTGCATATTGCTACTACTAGTGCTGAAGCACACACAATCCTCATAAAATTACCATACAGCATATTTTATGCGCAATTTGTTTACTTTCGTTAAGCATATACCGTACGTTCTGAACCGCACAACATGAGTAAATTTCACAGATTAAATTTAAAACTACATGGACGCAAGGAGGATGAAAGAATTAATTTATTGTTCACTTGATAAAAATGTTAAAAAACGAAGTGTGGATTAATTAATTTAATAATAGAAATTAAAAATATCAAATGAAATTCATTTATATATACTGAATGAGAAGTATAACTTCAGTCGCGTGTACATGTGTACACACACTCTTTTTTTTTAAAACGGTAGGTTTAGCTGAGGCTATTTTACAAAAAAATTATCCTACAAAGTTTTCTTGTATCATGCACCGTTTAAAAATTATATCACTTCAAACTCGCTTATGTTTTTCTTGATATTTTTATATTTGTTATTTTAATCAAATTACATGGATTACATGGATTAGTTTGAAATGTTGTAAGGTCTTAACGGTAAGTGATACAAAAAAAATTTGTATGACAATTTTTTGTAACCTCAGCTACAATTTTTTAGAAAATAATTTTTGTCTAAAACCTACCGTTTTGTAAATAAAAAATATTTTCACCTTTGACTCCTTATAATGGGACTGGCGGACAAAGGAAACTTCAGGACTTTTCACAGATTGTAAACTACACAACTTACAAATTTTTTACTTTCTTTGACAATCTTTCGTCGTCTATTCTTACTGGGCTATTATTCAGTCAAAAGCAGGTGTTTTAAAAAAAAATTATATTTCGAAATTAAGGGCTTTAAAAAAGATCCGACACACCTAATTTTTTTTTCATTATTTTTCCAGTTCCAGATTTCTGAACTGGGGAAAAAAATGTTGCTCATAATTGAATTTATTTCATCACCTTTAATAACAATCAACAAAAATTACTGAATTTTATTGGTAAACCTTTCTTAAGATTTGGCTACAATATCCGAATATTTGTTGAAAATTATGTAATTTTGTAATGTTTAAATAGAAACATTATGGCATATACAAAAACACTTATTAGCAGACTTTTAGAAATGTTTTTAAAACTATGAATATATCCTTTAACAGTAGATTATTTGATCATTAAACTTGGATACTTTCAAATTGCATTGTTCAAAATTCGGAAATCTGTGTTTTAATATTTCGTTTCTGTTTGGCTATGGTTTAAATTTCTTTACATTCTTGTTTTTTTTTTTAAGTTTCTTTGAATGTTGGCTAAACTAAAATGTTGTATTTCATGTTTTTCTCAGAACTACCCCACTGTAAATCTGTTTGTGAATCTCAAAATGTATTATTAAACAAGATAAACAGATACACTATACTGCACTTGTATCTGGAATATATGCTGACTAGGTATATTGACCACTACAAATAGTTTGATCTGTTTTCTATGTTGAATTGCTATTTTATTGAAACTTCTTGTGCCTTCTGTAACATTTCAAAGTGGGCCATGAGAAGGAAATGTGTTTCTCTGGAATACAATTTTTGAAGCAATCTACATAAGATGGAGTTTTCGTCGAACGAGAAATGCATTTCTCTTCCTTCCGGATCACAATAATTGCCATACACAAGCACTTTCATTGGAAACAGAATAGTTTGAGGCAATTTTCCACCCAAATTGAGCTTCAACGACTTCTGTTTATCCTTCTACCTGATGTTCTTTCATTGTGTGTATGATGGCCAACAGATTGCGATCCTTCAATTGGAAGTAATTATTTTGTTGGGTTAACTATTTGAACCCATTTGAGTAAGCATTTTGGTATAATCTTATTGAGAGGGCGAATATTCAATATTTGTTAGAGGAGTATAATCAAGAGATTTGAGAGAGAGAGAGAAAGAAAACATTTTATATTATAATAATCTTAATATAAGGTATAAGCACAATTATTATTGATATCATTCATTATGGAAGGGAATTCATGGAAAACTATTGAATGAATAAGAGCTTTTCTAATTTCGATATAAAATAATAGATCTTTTCGTTCAGTTAAATCAATATTTCTACAATTAAGTAGCTTTAAAAAGGTTTGAACATTTGAAAGGACTCTTTACGGAGTCCTTAAACTAATTTATATTATTATTTCCAGAGAATTGATTATTATCTGATCGAGTGTATAAATTTAATAAGAAGAATACCATCAGGTCAGCAAAATATTATAATATTATAGACGACAAACTGCAATACCGACACAGATGCTGCCAAATGAGTTCTTAATTTCAATATCAGGTTGCCACTACATTCCGGAAATGCCGGAAATATGATTATAAAATAAGCATCATATTGGATATATTGCTATGAGGGATATATGTTGTCACTTCATACAAGTATAATAATATACCTGTCCTGTTACAAATATTAATTAGCTTATAGTATGTGTATATTATACTGTACGACCTTCTATATGCATGGATAAATGTTAATTATATTCAAATTCACAAACTATGATTTGATTGGTTTTTGGAATGTTTGGAATTGTCTTTTGAAATTACTATGTGGATAGCAATATAATGTGTTTTTGAGACATGGACAATTGGAGATTAAATAAATTATTGTGGGTGTTCTTATGACTTTTGAACAATTTATTTGTAATAATTGAGGCTGAAGAAGTATTTATAGAATTTATTTAATATTGTTTTGATTACTAAATATATATGAGAAAGGACTTACTCACAAGAGTAATGTGCAATAAGGCCCGTGGAAACAAAGCCTGTGGAATTATTTTCAAAAACAAAACATATACCATTAACGGGCGTTATATCGAAAAAGCGTAGATGCCCATGGTTATTTGAATAAGATAATTTTGTTAGTTACAATGTAAATAATTACAAAATGTATTTATATATATCTCAAAACTTAAATTTGTTTAAATTTACCGTATCGTTTTACACTTGAGAGTGCTCGAGGTTATCTGTTTCGTTAAAAAAGTCTTGTCTTTTTCACAAAACCGTCAGGTTTCTTGTATTAACAAAGTAAAAAATGAAGTATTATACGAAAAAACAAAGAAGCTTTTTAAATTGTTAGAAAACTATAATTTTGTAAATCGTCGTTCTTAAAAAAAAAAAAATATTTTTTGGACCTTTATTAACCGTTTCGGTACCAGCGTTTCTCTCATGTAACATATCTTTAAAAATTCGTAGAAAATATTCCATTAAATAATTTTTTAGTTTTGGATGGCTTTTTTTATCGAAAAAGGGACTGAAATCCACATTTTTTTTTTGCACAAAAAATTTTTTTTTATATATGGTCATAATTTTAAAAAAAGTTATAAAAAATGTTAATCCAGAAAGTGTTTTGTGTTTTGGCTTAGAAGAAGAAGCATTCATTATTGTTCTCTAAAAAGATATTTTCTCAGTTGTCCGACTTTTTTGGTGGTCATAGGCAGTGTATGTTACTTAAATGTAACATGAGAATAACACATTAGTTTTGCCATTTATTATTTTGGAACATAACTTTTTGCAATTCATATTTCTTAGTTGTGATGTTTTTGACATAATACTGAAGAAACATTTTTTAATATTGATTTTCAAAGCTTGGGTTCGAAAGGGTTAACGATACTTGTCATAGAACCGATTTCTTCATTCCTGACCTACTCGTAAATTATTCAAGCGATTTCAACGAAATTTTTCATACAAGCGCGTTTTAAAAAACGTTAAATTAAATAAAATGCACGAACTTGCTCTTAGAGTTTAAGTTGCTTAAATTTTTAAGACTTTTTATATAGAAATTTGGAAAATGTAGGTAGGTACCTACTATTATATGGGTACAGAAAAAAAAAAAATAAATAAAAAAAAAATAAAATTCGTATTTTACAAAAATAATATAAAATCTGAAACCAAATTGCCCCCCAAAACAAGTATGCAGTTTTGATTGATATATTAAGATGCATTTTTAGAAAAAAAAATCATTTTTTGGAAAAAAAGTTTTAAAATAAAATTGGTATGCCATTTTGTACAAATTACTGATCAACATCTAAACACAAAATTCCAAAAAAATTTAATGTCCCGTTTTCAATAATTTGATTTTTCAAAAAAAAAATTCTCAAAATTTTTTTAAAAATCCAAAAATTATTTTTTCAAAACTTTATTTTTGGCTTATATTTAAATTATATAAATGCTTCTTCACAAAAAGTTTCGTTGAAATCGAACAAGCAATTTCGGAGATAATCTAATTTGAAAAAAAACGGTGCTATGGCAGGTACCGTTAATAATGATTTTCAAAAAAAAAAATTTCATTAGAAGATAGACCTTGTCTTAAAACTAACATATGATTTTTTTAAACAAAATCGTTAGAGCCGTTTTTGAGCTATTTGAATTTTACTAAAATCGGTATATGACAAGTACCGTTATTTTTGCTCCAAAAAAATTAATTCCAAAACCCCCTCTGGAGAGTCGCCAAATAATGCTACATGCCAAGTCCATCCGTTTAGGCTGTATCTCCTTATACAGACAGACAGACAGACAGACGGACTTCCGGTACACACTTTTTTGGCATTCTCTACCATATCGTAATGTCATGGGAAAATGTTATCTCAACTTTTTTTTTGTACGAATGCATAACTTGATATATAGTACCTATATCGCACACTGGTCGATTCAGTACATCGTAGCTGGTCAAAAGTCGAAAAAAAAAGTTGTTGTCAACATAAAAAATACCGTTAGGCCGAAAGTAAATATTCTTAAACAACAAAAAACAACAAAAATAATTTTTTGATGCCGTTATTTTATTCATGGGAAGCATCTCAATGTAATCATTCATGATTTGCTCACTCTCTATTTTAACGTCCACGAGTTAACAAGTGTTTACAAAGTGATAGTTTATGATAAAAGTGAGTAATTGAGTTGAACAAAAAAATGTCAGAAAATGCTAGTGGTATGCATTTTTAAATTCAATTTGTTTTTTGTAAAAAAAAAAGTCGAATTCTATTTCTATTAACTGAATGTTGTAAGGCATTTTTTTGATAGTTTTCAGATGTTTGTTTTTTACTTCTTGGATGATTAAAAAAAAGTGCCGAAGAGTGCCATCGTGAATTTTTTATATTTTGTAGTTTGAATCATTACCTTTAATTTGATGCTAAAATTAAGTGCCGAATTCGCTCTTTTTAAGGTGACCATTTTTATTACGGAAGGACATTGTTCAAGATTGTCTAGCTTGTAGAGCATGAACTGTTATGTGTGATATATGAAATGAAAGGTTATATTATCTCTTTTCAAAATCAAAATAAATCAAATTTACAAATGCTCTATGTAAAAAGATATTACGTGTCAAAAAAAAGACCGTCTTTTTACCGTTATCTCAAAAATGTGACTATGAAAAAGATTGAAATTTTGCACAAATATAGCCCTGGCTTTTATTTATATTTCCTGTTAATTTGATTAATATATCTATCAAAACTAAAAAGATATAAATAAAAAATGGTCAAAAGGGCTCGAAAACGGTCAAAAATTTTGGAAAAAAAAATATTTTTTCCCATTAAAGATATCTCGGGCAATAAAAAAGACATCAGAAAGATTTAAACAGGCATTGAAAGATGAAAAACAGTTCTTATAGAAACCGTTACTAAATATGTTCAAACAATTTTCCTTATATAAAAGAATAAGGTCCGAAGTACATAAAAAAAACGTTTTTTGGCATCTTCTAACGGTAATATTTCAAAAACGGGAGCTGATTAATTTTTTTTTAACTTCGGATTTGAGTTCAGGACACCGAAAACCTTCAGAAAAGTGTATTTTTGTTTCGGCAACAAAACCATTGTAAACCAGTGTAATAGTTTAAGCTGTACATTGATAATGAATATAGCAGCTAAGGTGAAAAAACTGCTAACAGGCACGGGAAGAACGGGAGATTAGGGTTCATCGATTTGTAAGACGTTATCACTTTAAAAATAATATTCCAAGCCAATAAGACATATAAAAGAATTAAGTCCACCTAGTGACTCAAAATCGACCACTGTGTATCGCAAGTAAAAAAAAGTTATATTTTCGATTGATATAAAACGCGTATGGACTAAAAACAATTAGTTTTGGTTTTTTTTTTTTGTGTACCAATATTTCATTTGAATGGTTAATGGTATACCAAAATTATTTTTGAAAAATGTTTGCAATTTTGTGCATATTCAAAAAATTCATTGTTGTAAAAACAATTGTTGTATGAGAAAACTGGCATTATAAATTTATAAAAGAAAATGTCAATATGGAAAAAAATTAAAAAGTATTTCATTATTCAAGAACTTTTTATTAGAAGTTTTTGAAAAAAATTAACATTTTTAACAACTATAACAATTTTTTTCAAAGTTCAACATTTACCTAAATATAAAGTTATTTTTTATTCACTCAATAGCCCTTATTGTTGAAAGTTAAATAGCAAAAGTTTAAAGTTCTTTGTTTGCCAAAGTCTTTGAGAAAATCAATTATTTCAATGCAAAAATGTAGTTTTTGTCAAAAAAAAAAAAATTTTATTTTTTTTTTTTTCAAAACTTTAATAAATATTACCTTTTCCTCTTCGGAATTCATCTTATACCTAATATTTATGGCCAAATTTTTAAAAAAATAAATTCATATTTTATTACGAAAAAGTTTGAAGAAAAGTCATTTAACATTTTGTAATAACATTTTTTTTTTCCAAAATTCTGAGTTGAGGACCATTCTTTCAAAAACTCTTTATTAAATTTAGTGGATTTAAATTTTACAGGTAGAAATGAGATTCTGGCTTATTAAAAACGTGTATGTAAATATTGTAGGTGTTGCCGTTGTGTTTGAAATATTTTTTTTGTATTTGAAGTCAGTTTGTAAGAAAATTACATTTATCGCTTAAATTATGGAAGATTGTCTTTTACTCCCAGAATCTTTTGGTACCATTTATTTTATGAAATTTAAGCAAGAAAAATGGTGTTGTTCAAAAAAAATTTAATCTTAATTTTTAACCTATAGACTTTAAAGTATTTTTAATTACCGACGTTTGAAAAAAAAGATCATCAAAATCCGAGCTGTTCGGCCGAGTTCCCTCATAATTTGATTTAGTTACTCCACTACTAGAGCCTAGAGGCAAAATTCAAATTTTATTCTTGGACCAAGATTAACGTTAACTTCCATTATTTATCTGTTTTTTTTTTTTTTTTTTTTAAACGGGTCGATAAATTCTTTTGAAACTTTTTTTTCATGCGCCAATATTTTCATTTGAATGACATACAAAATTTATGTTTGAAATTTTGTACATATGTATAACAAATTAAAAAACTGCCCCCAACAAAAAAAAAATGCTTAGTACTTTTGAACCGACCTTCCTAGGTTTTTGTATTTTGATACGCTGAATCTTC
Source organism: Episyrphus balteatus (assembly GCF_945859705.1). Taxonomy (NCBI): domain Eukaryota; kingdom Metazoa; phylum Arthropoda; class Insecta; order Diptera; family Syrphidae; genus Episyrphus; species Episyrphus balteatus. The sequence continues at coordinate 34,471,817 of NC_079134.1, forward strand.
TGTAAAAACTATATGAATAAAAAATCTATTACAAAATGAACTTTATTTTCTACTTTGTTTTCTTAACCAATAATCTACGTTACTGTTGACAAGCTTTAAAAGCATCAAAGCAATGGCGTCTACCAGCTCCGTGAATGGGTTATGGTTGGGTGAAGATGTGAAGTAATTGCCGTTGGTGAATCTAAAATAAGCATCATTAATATAAATTTGTGTGAATTTATTTCACGCCATTAATGGAAATTAATAACCTTAAACCATATAAACCCGTATACGGCTGAAATAACACAAAAAGGATGAGAGACAAATTGTGCTTGTCCTTTTCAATATCTTAAAGTAAACATCTATGCCGACATCTAATTATATTGTGTATTATCTAGCATTTTATATAACAAAAACCGTAATATCATCAAACTGCGTGGCATATAAATCAATGAATCCGCAAAAATATAGGCAACAATAACTCAATATGTTTCATATACACATTATAACAAGGACGCCAACACGGGTTTAGGGCGGGATGAAAAAAAGGTAGTAGTAAATGTTGGGGAATGGGGGACCCTTTTACAAGTATCTCCATTTGTTTTCGAATTTGTATCTATTGATAAACGAAGAGAAGAGATATTACAAAATATGCCAATCGATTACGACGAACTTTGTATGTTTAATTAATTTTCTCTTTATGTGTGTGCAAACAATTTCCATAAATTAAAAGCTATCTTTTGGTATAGCTTCCATCCCCCCATCAAAACCAAAACCCTATTTATAACCGCACATCCTCTTATCTTATCCTCAATGTGATGATAGTTAAGATCAAATCTGCTAGCCAAATGAAAATCCCTTTAAGGAATTCAAATAAATCACTTTCATATGTCTGAGTTTTGGGCTCACAATAAATTTGCACATTTTCCATGACACACACACCAAACAAATCGGCACACACAAATCTATATATCCTTTTGGAATAGTTTTGCTTGTTTACACAAACAACAACTATTCACAGAGAACAACAAGTATACAATATTAATTTATCAGAGTACTATATTTTGTGATATTTGTTGTTTTTTGTTGAATGCAAACACTCTATCTATGAAATTATTGTTCAACATCGAATGGAAAACGAGAAAGACTATAAATAAATTGCGTACTTTGTCTGTTATCCTTGTAGTGCTTGTGCTATGGTTTTGTTTTGGACCAAAAGTCATTCGATGTAATGATAAAGACAAACAATTTTTTTATTGACTAAATTGCTTAGAAATCAAAATGGGTATTGGACGATTAGTGCAGGGATGGCTGAAGATTAATAAATTGGAATTGACTAGTTTTTTGTATACTTGAGGATGTTTTGTGATTTCATGGAAAAAGTTACATTCGGTTTTTTAGTTCACATCTTGATGTGTATACGAAGTCATGGACAAAGATAGTACCCAAACATTATTTTAAGATGATGTTTACTAACAATCCTAGTCATTTTAATTGTGTATTAAATCAGCAGCAAATTTTCAAAAACGGTCACTGTGGTGTATGAGTATCTTTTTTTTTTAAAAGAATTTTTGTAATTAAGTTGTCAAGAAAAAAGTGGTTGTCTGTAAAGTCGGTTTACGGACGATAATTTTGTGTGATAACGTCATAAGAAAACAGGATGTGTTCTTTTGTTAAAAAAAGTCTATAAATTATTTATTTGTCAATTTACTTGTAAATAAATTTATTAGATACATAATAATAAATTAAGCTAAAGATTAAGAACTTAAAAATTTATATCTGTAAGTTTTGTAGAAAAACGGAATTACTTTTTGAATCCGATAATAATTTACAAAAAAAAGCTAAAATAAATACCTTTTTTTTTCTTTTCTGATTTTTCTGTGATTAAACTTCATGGGAGACTTACGTTGTTCCAATAGCTTTAAATAGGAATATCAGAGAGCTTAATTATTTGATTTTACAAATTAAACTGAAATTTGCAGTAAAGTAACGCAGTTGTTTGGCTTTGATCACTTTCTGTTTAAACTGTCACAAATAGGTATAGAAATATCATTCCAAACATATCGGTGCAAATGGTATTTTATAATAGATTAAAGTATAACCATTCTATGTCAACTAAAATATATGAAAATATATTGATAAAAATGTCCTTTTTTTTCAATATTCACTGTCCAAAGGGACAACTTTTTAGGCACTTAATAGTATTTTACCGATCATGTCTATACGACATCTACAAAAAGAGCTAGAATTTTTTGATCTCAATCTGTTTTCATCAAAAAAGCAAAAAAAATCATAAATTCGAAACTTCTTACAATATTAAATCAATTTTTTTCTATGACAGCCTATAATAAATTTTATATCATGTGAAAGCTTATTATTTCACCTTTTATATGACGCTTCAACCATATTTCTACGATGTCTAAAAAAAAAACAACAATTGTCGAAATTTCAAACTGAGGATGCAGTACTCTCCACATTGTGAGCAACAGATCTCCACAGGTGTTTTGAGGTATTTCTCAAGTTTTTTAGTTTAATATTGTGTAACTTGTTGTAGTGAATGTACCGTTATGTGTGATATATCAAATGAAAGGTAATATTATCAGTATGCTCAATAAAGTTAAATAAATTTGAATGTACTCAAGATCAAAATATATGAAAAACTTTAATGTAGGCTCATATACATTATATACTATTTGAAAATTTCACTACAAAATTCCTATAACTCTAGTTCAAAAGTTATAACCTGTTGAAAGGTAAAACTTTATTTTACCGTTATCTCAAAATTGTGAATACAAAATTGATTGAAATTTTGTACCAATATCTACAGTATAAATTTCATTCATTTATCTTTTCTGCAAATTTGGTTTTTGCCCCTATTTGCCCTATTTATTGATTGAATTTTTCAAAATCCTTCATTAGTTATTATCTTTTAAATAAGCTTTGGAAAATTTTTGTATCTCCAATAGTTTTTTTTAATTTTGAATTGAAATTTATGGGAGATGCTGCCATTGTTCATCGATTTATAAGACGTATTTGTCTTGCTGAATTTTGTGATTAAAAAAAAAAAAAACCAATGCACCTGGAAATTCAACACCTTTTTTAAAATTTGAAATAAAAAAAAAAAACAAACAGTTACCTATTTTAGATCTAAAACATAAAAATTATATTAAATGAAATATTAAAGGTAAAAATGAGTAAGTATAACATCTGAAGCTTATTGGTTGTTTCTTTATAGCAACTTTAAGAGGCTGGTACCTACTTTTTATTTTATTCCATCAACAAATATTCAAGGACTAACAAGCCATGTTATTGCTGTGATTATAACAACACAAGGGAATAACCATCTAGTAAACATTAAAGTAAAGCAAGAGCTTTCATGTTACCAATACACACCAAAAACCATACCTATTATTGTGCTCTTTTAGTGTAATTTTCACCAAGCAAACACCGATAAATCGGTAGGCTTTTGTTACAGTTATTATTATGTTGTGTGGCCCTTGGAGGCTTATGTATTCCAATTCCATTAATACCTTATGAACTTTGATACTAAAAATATGTTTATTAACACTTTTACGTACAGGGTGTTTCGGAAATTATTTTTAGTTTTAATTTAATTCTACTTCTTTAAAATTCTTCAAACAGGTACATTAAGTAACAACTCTCCTTAACACAACAAAATTGTAAACAAATTCCGGGTTCAAAAAAATTGTAAAATTTTGAAAAGTTTTAGTCTATTTTTTTTAATTTAAGGAGACGGTTCTAGAGGTTAAAGAAGAAAAATTAATTCATGAGAGCTTTTTTTAAACATCTATCTAAACTGGTTACTGATAATATTGACAGAATTTTTTTTCATCCACCCTGTAGACTTCTTTTACCTATTATGTTTCCTACAAAAAAAAAGGGAACATTCAGAAAAGTTCCAACATTCATTCAAACAATAATATCAAAAATTACTATGCCATCCTGCCTACTTAACTCATTGTTTACATACAAACACACATACATCGAAAAAAACAGGATCTCGAACTCTAACGACCCACAACACACTATAGACCAAGTCATTTTCCAAAACAATGAAAACAGGAAATATTCATTTTAAACGAGAGTGGAGAGTCCTAGCTAAACATTAGAGAACTTTGCCTAAAATGTACATACATATTGTATTCGTGTGTATGTGAAAAAAAGTAAGAGGAAAGCAAAAAGGTCACTGACGGTAATTGAACGAAAACAAACAAAAAAAAAAAAAAAAATAATACAAATGAAATGGTTAAAGGCAGATCTTTTCAGCTTTTTTCACACACCCAGCACTCATTTATTCGCCTCTGATGCGTTTTTTTTTCGTTTTGGTACTTTTATACACAAGATCCTTGTGCACACCTCCTATTATTATCAAGAGGAACTGTTGTATGTTTGTGTATTTCCTTACTTATACTAAGTTTTGTATTGTTTATGTATAGTAGTAAAAAATATAAAAGAATAATTTACAACTGTTTTTGTTATTTTTTTTTTTTGTTTAGTTGGAAAACTGACACGTTGATGTGGTTGCCAATGTTTGTAAAAGCTACTAATTCTTTTTCATTCAAAGAATTGACTTAAATCTTTTAAGCCAATTGAGTTAAATGAAGATACAATCATAGAATTTTGACTCAATATAGAACACATTTTTTAAATTAACAAAATTTAGGACTCATTATTGAGCTACAGTAATCTTCGGATATTTCAAAGGAGATGAAGCAAAAATATATGAGAATTGAATCATTAGCGTACATTAATGATACTAAATGAATGGTCAACGATAGAGTCATTTTTATAAGTCTTAAAATATTTTTCATACAAAAAAGTTACGTATACGCCACAGTGACAGTAACAATTTATATTTAAAATGACACAAAACATTCAATTTATCTTACTTAACGGTACGGTATTGTTAACCATGGCCATTTAAATAGAAGTTTCGTGAAAATCGACAATCGGGGTCTTGAGATGTACTATAGGTACATGTGTCTCCAAATTTTTTTTTCTTTCCATATCACAACTTTGGTTAAAGGAACAGAAGATTGCCCAAATAGGTGGCAGCAAAACAGTCTTTAAACTAACCAAAGAGCTCAAGCCAAACTCTGGTGAAAGATATAGATGGTCTCTTAATTAGTTCATTTGTATGAAGAGTAGCTCGTCGTTTTCAAGCAAATTTTTCAACCACTAGAGACAGCCTAGGCCCCTGAATGTTTTCCTGAATGAAATGAAACAAGGAAATGATCGTCAAGCTTCTAAAATAAAATGCACGTCTGGGTCGCACGAACTTGCTCTTAGGATTAAAGTTGCTTAAATTTTTAAGACTTTTTATTTAGAAATTTGGAAAAAAAAATAAAATTCGTTTAAAAAAAAAAATAATATAAAATTTGAAATTAAATTTCCCTCCAAAACAAGTATGCAGTTTTGATTGATATATTAAGATGCATTTTTAGAAAAAAAATTTCAAAATCGTTAGAGCCGTTTTTTAAAAAACTAAGTTTTTATAAATAATTTTTTGGGAAAAAGGTTTTAAAATAAAATTGGTATGCCATTTTGTAGAAATCACTAATCAACACTTAAAAACAAAATTTCAAAAAAAAATCAATGTCCCGTTTTCGAAAATTTGATTTTTCAAAAATTGATTTTTTAAAAATCCAAAACTTATATTTTTGGAAATTTTATTTTTGGTTTATATTAAGATTGTATAAATGCTTCTTCACAAAAAGAAATCGAATAAGTAGTTTCGGAGATAATCGGATTTGAAAAAAAAAAAACGGTTCTCTGGCAGGTACCGTTAATAATGATTGTCAAAAAAAACTGTTTTCATTAGAAGATAGACCTTAGCTTAAAACTAACATTTGAATTTTTTAAACAGATATTTCAATTTTACTAAAATCGGTATATGACAAGTACCGTTATTTTTGGTCCAAAAAAAATTAATTCCAAAAACCCCTTTGGAGAATCGCCAAATAACTCTACATAGTTGGAGTAGGGCAGGGCTGCATACTGTTACCAATTTTGTTTCGATTATAGTGATAGTTAATGAACTGCGCTCAGCTTTGTGGAAAGAAAAGAAAAAATCGTTGGGCTGAACATCAATACTATTAGCACAGAGATGATAAGACTCTAAAACCAGTCATTTCTTAGCAGCCGGTAGAGAACGGAACGAGTTTCTTATGTCTTTTATCAACTGTTATATGGAAGCTGCAAAATTTTTTGAATAAATGTCTTCGTATCATCAAATCACCTTGAAATTTCCACCCACTTACTTAGAAGAGTAGCAATACCGAATTTTTGCACAATAACAGAAAAGTTTCTTCTTTTTACCTTTTGTTTTGTTTGTCGGATTGAGGTCTAAGGAATCGATTATGTCAAGAAGTCACTTCTAATATTTAAAACTAGCTGACCCAGCAGACTTTGTTTTGTACCTCCTGCTAGAGGGCAAAATATTGAGAATTTTGTCTGAGAATAGTAAAATGTGAAATTGTAGTTATTCTGCTTTATGAATGTTGAAGCGAAGATGATCATTCATTTTATACAACATTCACTTGATAGCAACCTCTTTGCTAAACGCTTTTGACCAAGTTGAAGTTCCATAAAATTTCGACATATATTCTTTGCACAGCGTTACCTTCAAACTTCTAGGCATGACAAAACCTTAAATTTTCTGGATTATACACGGAAAAAAAAGACCACATAAAATTAAGAGCATCCCACCTTAAATAAAGCGGATTTCTGTATGTTGTTTGGCTAAGATGACTTCCGTCTTAAATTAATGTGACAAATTACATTAATTTCTTGAATGCACAAATAAGATGATCTCTCACTTAATTCAAGCGGAAGATCATCTCATTTTTATGTGGACACACTTAAATAATAAAAAAGAACTGGCATCCACTGGGGATCGAACCTACAACTGTTGGGTCACTAGGCGAATGCCTTACCATCGTTCTATCTCACTGTTGGAAATGAGTATGATAAACTGCAACTAAAGCTTAAGTGTGACTATAATTTAAAATTTTTTATTTTTTGTCGGTTTTTTAAGATAAAAATTCACATTAAATTAAGATGAAGTTCAGATTAAATTTAACTGAGTTTAAGTATACCTTGTTATAAGCGGATATCACCTTATTTTATTTAATGTGAGCATCATCTTATTTTAAGGTGACCTTTTTTTCTCCGTGTACAAATAATTGGTATTTTTGTACGTATTTTGTTTTTGTAATATTTCATAGATGGCGTTGAAAATGGATTTTACTTACTTTTCCGATTCCTCAAGAGACTTCTTGAGACCAAAGTGAACACACAAATTTTGCCTATCAAAAATTGTTATTTTTATTTTCTAAACCGCCTCAGAGGTGTTATTACATCACTTGGAAAAGGCTTGAAGGGTTTCTCTTAATGCTGAATTAAACTCTTTTGCTTATCCGCCAATTCCTCAATAACCAATTTAAAAATTGTTTCAGGAGAAAAAAAAATTAGGTGGCAACCATGAAAATTCATTGCGAGAGTGTGTATTAAATGAATAAAGATATAAATGTACACATAAACATATACAATTTTTGTATGGCACTGACGACTGATGTCAATAACATCCTTGGCTACCAGAATCTTTTAGTGTAATTTTAGTAAAAGAATTCATATTCACATCTCTCTCTCTTTCTCCATATTATATTCTTTCCATAGTAAAAACTTACTTTAGCCCAAGCTATACACTGCTTTTAAGCATTATTCTTCTATGTGCTCTCGTATACCTTCGAGAGTTGAGAAGAGTCCTTTTTTTTCCCATGACAGCAATAGTATGAAAAAAAAACTATAACTAAAACTTGGTCAGGCTGTACGCGCGGGAGGAACACAGGAGAAAGGATAACGAAAGTGATGTTCTACTATTCCAATTAAGAAAGGCAACGAGAGGAGAAAAGTAGAGAAAAAAAAATTAAAGAAGGACGGAACAATGGTACAAGGATATCAGCCTCATAACGAATGTTAATGAGAAATGACTTGATTTTGTGCTTTTAATGCTGCCATTTGTAAATCCTTTTTTTTTGTTTTTTTTTTGTATTTTTATAGTGCCAGTTATTGTTGTTGTTGTAGTTTTACTCAGGAATAAAAATATGACTGCTGTGCTTTTTCGTGTAGTTTTGTTATGATTTTTTTTTTGTTTTTCTTCTTCTTGTTTCAATTGTAACACTTATAACACAGTTGTGTGAATGTATTTACCTAATTGTGTCAATTCATAAGTTATTAAATGAATGTGGCTTTGTTAGTTTTGTTTATTTCCTCATACGAGCATAATATGGTTCTTTTGAATACTTTGAAAAGGAAATATTTGTTAGCTGTGTGATGCTAATTGTGGTGGATTTATTTTGTGTATTGCAAAAGTTTCGGTTTTCGAAGAAAAAAAGAGTATACTTAGATATGAATTAATAAAAGTTCGTAAATGAAGTCCAATCATATTTGGCCATTTGTGGATATCGAGCATTAATAAAGGTTGAGTCTTCATTTTTATATTGAATGACAATTTGGATTAATGTTTTAATAAGTAATACTAAATGGCTTTCTAAAAATTATAAATTTTATCAACATTGTAAAATGTCTAAAATAAGGTGTTTTCGAATATAACTTTTAAGCGGCGAGAACTTTCGAAAAGTAGTTTGTAACAAAATCGTAGATTATCCCTCTCAAAGAGGAAAACTTGTTTTTTTTTTCTTTAAGCTTTTTATAAATTTCGATAATGAGTAAAACCTTGAAATTTTTTGTAATTATGTACCTATTAGTTTTAGTTGGATCTTTAGACTATTCTATCGGCCTTTCTTAGAAACGCATTACCTTCATTTTCATAAAGAAAACCTTTCGAAAACTTTTGTGGGAAAAAATGATACAAAAACCTCATTTGTTGACTTTTTACCCAATTAACAAAAAAAAAAAAAAAAACAGTGCCGACTGGGTAGCACGTATAGACCAGTGCCAATCCGGTTTTCAGAAGGCAAAAGTTGAAAAAATTACACCGGCACACAAAATAAAAAAAGTGTCATGTACCAGGAATTAGACCTATCTTTCTACATATATGTTTTTGGGCACGCTGAATCCGAATTTCAAGTCCGTTTGGCCCGGTCACCCTCCAGTTTTGAGCTGTGACTGCATTTTGTTTTGATTTTTATGACTTTTTTGGAGTTTTTTGCAGCATTCTCAAAACTGAAGGGTGTTCGGGCAAAACGAACTTGAAATTCGAATTCAGCGGGTCCAAAAACATATAGAAAGATATGTCTGGTTCCTGGTTCATGGAACTTTTTTTTTTGTGTGCCGGGGATGAAAGCGAAATTTCGCGACAGTGCCAGCACACCAAAAAATAAATTGCACGACTGGGGTCGCACGTACTTGCTCTTATGCTTAAAGTAACTATAATATTTAAAATTTGATATTTTGAAGAAATTTCATAAGTAGTATAAAAAAATTAAATCTGTTTTTATAATTAATTAAAAGACCGTTTTAAATTATCTTAAAAAAAAAAAAAAAATATGCCATTTTATTTCTTGTATAAAAAGGTATTTTTAGAAAAAAATTTTCGAAAATTGTAGGAGCCGTTTTTTAAAAAAATAATTTTTTATATATAAAAAATGTTTAACATTTTTCAAAAAAAAAGTTGGTATGCCATTTTAAAGAAATAATTAATTTACACATAAAAACAAAATTTCAAAATTTTTCATTGATCCGTTTTCAAAAAATTGATTTTTCAAAAAAAAATTTTGAAATATTTTGAAAAAAATTAACTTTTCTATTTCCGTTATATGGCAGGTACCGTTAGTTTTGGTCATAAAAAAAAAATTTCAATTTCCCCTCTAGGGAATCACCAAAAACTGCTAACTACCAAGTTTGAAGAAAATCACTTCACTCGTTTAGGCTGCAGCTCCAGATAGAGACAGACACACAGACAGACAGACAGACAGACAGACAGACAGACAGAATTGCCGGACCCACTTTTTTGGCATTCTCCATCATCGTAATGTCATGTAAAATTGTTATCTCGAGTTCGATTTTTTTTACGAATCCTAAACTTGCCCTATAGTACCTATATCGCAAGTAAAAAGTTGTATGTACCAGGAACAAGACCCATCTTTCTATATGTTTTTGGACCCGCTGAATCGGAATTTCAAGTCCGTTTTGCCCGGTCATCCTCCAGTTTTGAGAAAAATGTAAAAAAGACCCCAAAAAAGACAAAAAACTTCATTTTTTTGAGTTTTTTGCATTTTACTCAAAACTGGAGGGTGACAGGGTCAAACGGACTTGAAATTCGGATTCAGCGTGCCCGAAAACATATAGAAAGATAGGTCTGGTTCCTGGTACATGACACTTTTTTTATTTTGTGTGCCGGTGTTATTAGCAGCATAAGGGTGGTGGGAAAATTTAGGATAAATATTATATGACAGGGGAAAAATAAACTGCCCACAAAAAAATCGGGGGAAAGGGGGTGGGTGGGCGAAAAAGTGGGGTGGGTGTCAATAATCATGTTTTTTTACGATTGCTGTCAAAATTAGACGTCCTATCGAAAAAAGTCAAATGCAAAAGTTGTAGGTAGTATAAATATCTACAACTTTTACTCAAACAATTTTTTTCTATAACCTCAAAAATATTGGAAAAAATGCAAAAATACGATTTTTTGTTTTTTTATTTTTATCTTTTACAAAAATGGTTGGATTTTAGCAAAACTTGGTTAAAAACTACTTTGTTATGTTTTCTATCTATTAAAAAATGTTTTTTGAGCAAAAAATTAATTTTTGGATTTTTGACGAATTTAATTTGAAAAAATAGCTTATTTTTCAATCAAAAAAGTTAACGAAAAAAATTTTTGATTTTTGAAAAGTTTGGAATGCAATTATTTAGCTTAAAACCGTTTTTTAAAGATTGTGTGGATAATCTATACTTTTGTTTTAGAAAATATTGAGAAAAATTGAAAAAAACAAAAAAATGATTTTTAAGATTGATTTTTCCGTAAATGACAGTAATATTGGCGATAAATAATTTTTCATAGAAACCAAATTATACTTTTCTAATGGTCATTGAATTTTTTGATTTGAATCAAGCGCTAGAATAGCTCTAACGTGCAAAGTTTTTGAGGTATTGAATTTTGAACGTCCCAAACACTATTTTTCTGATTTTTGGCATGGTAATAATATGTCAAAAACTTGATGTGATAGAATTGTTCTGACTTCAGATTCGAGCTCAGCGCACAAAAAACCATTAGAAAAATATACTTTGATTTCTATAAAAAAAAACTTTTTGACTAGTGAAATCGAACAGGGCAGAAAAAATCGAATGCCTTGTTCGATTTCACTACTCAAAAAGTTTTTTTTGGGACGTTCAAAATTCAATATCTCAAAAACTTTGCACGTTAAAGCTATGCAGCCACCAGCTTTCCAATACAAAAAGTATTATCAAAATTGGTTCACTCAGTCCAAAGTTAAGAGGTAACAACCTCATAACTCCTCCTTTTTGGAAGTCGGTAAAAATCATTAGAGTCGTTCATTTAAAAAATGGTTTTCTTATATACAAATTTTTAATTTGGTTTGCCATTTTGAAGAAACCCTTTTTAACGAAATTTTGACAAAAATTTCAAAATACTGATTCTTAAAAAAAAAGTTGAAATACTTTAAATATCCAAAAATGTTTGTTTTGAAAATTTTTGAAATCAGCTTGGCCGTTCACGAGAAATTCAAAACTCAATAAAATGTATACATACATAGTTTAAAATTAGCAAGATTTTGTTATTTAAATAAAATGCACGACTTGATCGCACATACTTGCTCTTAAAGTTGCTTAGAATATTAAGGCTCTTATAAATTCATAAATTAATACTTTTAATTTAATTTATTTATTTATATTATAAAAAATGAAAAAAAAAAGTATTAAACGTTAATTTTAATATTTAAAAAAATCTTTTTAAAATGGTCTTAATATCTAAATGAAGTTTGCAATTTGATTTCTTTAAACAAAGAATTTATGATTTTATGAAAATTGTTGAAACCGTTTTCGAGAAAAATAATTTTTTGTATATAAAATTTTTCTTAAAAAAAATTTGGTTTGCCAAAATTATTTGAAGAAATTATTTTTCCACATATTTAAACAAAATGTCAAGTAAATTTATAAATCCATTTTGAAAAAAGTATTTTCTAAACATTTAAGCTAGACTTTTTCGAAATTTTTTCTTAATTTCTAATGTTAAACTACTGAAACGTATTTGCCGTTGAAATCGGTTAAGTAACTTACGATAAAATCAGAAATCAACAAAACCGTTACAAAACGTACAAAAATACTTTTTTTACATCAAAAGTTGCACGTTATTTGCCATAGTATATGTATTCTTTTTGATCATAATCGTTAGAGCCGTTTTTGAGAAAAATAAGCTTTTCCATTTTGGCAAGTATCGTTAATTTTGATCAAAAAATAAAATTTCATAACTTCAACCTAAGAAACGAAATAAAATTCACAAAAAAACATTTATTTAAATTATAAAACAAAAAAACATAACTGTTTTTCTTATCAATATTTTTTTTCGTTTAACTTTTTTAACCAAATAATGTTCTCTTTGTTTTAGTATTGTATCTCTTTATCCACAACTAAACAAAAAAAAACATTTTCTATTCAATTTTATTAAAACCAACAAAGTTAAATGGAATTTTGTTTGCATTCCAATCGTATTTTTAAGTTGATTTAATAATCAGCACCATGATGGTAAAGTTAAACTTCACTCAATATATGAAACCTAACCTATTGCACTTGTTTGCGACAACAGAGAAGAGATGAGAAATAAAAAAAGAAAAAAACTACAAAAGAAAACAATACAAAACATTGTTCTACTAAACTGACATGAAAATATTTCCATTTCTGTCCCACAATCCATTACTATTAAAAAAAATAAAAGAAAAAAAAAATAATGAAAACTTTCAATGGAATTGAAATTCTGATGAAATCGTTTTACCCCAGACAAAACAATATTCCCTTCTACGCCATTCTATATTGGCAGACCGTGTTTCAATGTATAAATGCCATGTACCGTTTCGTCGACAAGAATACAATATTTATTAATTGCATTTGCAATTGAAAACTATTCCATACCCTTTATAACTTCCACCTTTATATACACCATCACCATCACACAATCACAATCACCATGACATCGTCCTTATCCAACTATCCAACTTTTGAATCTCATTGATCTCTATAACTAAATTGAACCAAATTGAACTCCTCCATCAGTACTTAACTACATTACAGTCTGTGTCATTTGATTGAGGTCATTTGTCTTAAATAATTTTGGATTGGTAAAAATTTAACTTTTTGAAGCTAAATTTTTAACTAAACTTTTTCAAAACCTCCTGAAAAGATTTTTGATAAATTCTTTTTTAAGCTTTTAAAAAAGAGTGATCCTAATTAAATGACCCGAAGTGTATATTTATCCTATAGGGATTACTGCAAGCAGGCAAAGTTGATTTACTTGATTCTAAGCGTGTAACAATTGTTAAAAAAAAATCAATTTATTTAATCGACTTAAGGCTAAAATCCCAACTGCTGAATGTGGCAGTTGGGTAAATACCCTTTCATTATCGATATTTTTTAAGTCAGTTAGTGTGTTCACCTGGTGCCCCAATATTAAATTTCTATCTAAAGAAATTTACTCGGCACCATTCACAAATCTATACCTGTCGTCTTTTTTTCGAATCCCCTAGGCTCTCATAATGCTGCTGCTGCTGTCGATGCTGTCTGCACCGAATGTTCATAATGAAGTTATGTATATGTCAGACAATATTTTCTACCATGGGATATCGGGTAGTTGTAGGACTGAAATGGATTTTAAATTCCAAGAGCCTTAAATCATATAAACGGGTTTTTATTGCAGGAATCGTTTAATGGGTCATAAAGGAACATAAAACCGCGTGGAAACTGAAGATAGGGGTGCAAAAGCCCCCTTTTTGTTTTTTTTTTTTCAAAATATCTTGTAAACGAAGCAAAATTTTGATATATTGCCTATAACACTTTTTGTAGAGAATTAAATTTCCTATAAAAATATTTTTATTTTTTTTTAATTGATAAAAAAATTTCGATTTTTTATTTGAACCTATATTTTTTTTGCATTTTCAGTTTTACTCAAGTAAAAAAGAAACATTTAAGGGGAAAGAACGATAACCTAGCAACCAAGAATTGATATCGGTTTTTTATAGATTGGTTAAATGCAATAATTTTTTACTATAGGAGGGGGTGTCTATCTCCCCCCGGTTAGGCGGGAAGGGCAATTTTCTAAAAAAGTAAAAAAAAACACTTACAGCTATTTAAATTTTAAAACCAATTTATATAAATCAACTATTTCGAAATAAACGATTTCAAAATCAAAATTTTAGAAAAAAAATAAAGTTTAAAAACCACACTGAATACTATTTTAATAAGGACTGTGGATTTCAACACGAAGTTTATCGATAAAGTTAATTGCCTCAATTGATTTCTGATCAAGCACTGGAAATCAAATGTTTTCTTAGAAAATTGAAATATAGAGAAACTACTTTCTTTACCAGGCTCGCCCATTTATTTTGAAAACAATTGATAGAAATAACCTAACTTCAAAATTTAAATTAAGTGTATAATTCAAGCTTCAAGCTTTTCAAGAAATTTCCAATTGATTTTGTAAACTAACATTCTGAATGAAGTTTGACTTAAACGTTGTAAAAAGTGAAAAAGTATCTCGATTCTTTTATGATCGATGCAAATTTCTAAAACCTCAAAGTTAAAAAAACATCTAAACTGTAGTAATGGTAAAAGTGTCCAATGTTCATATTTTGGGGCTATCGCCACGAATCAAACCACTCACTCGCATCATTTCAATTTAAGGAGTCTGGCCACCCTGAAAGACCGAAAAATGCACTTTTTGTTGTTAATTAATAAAACCAAAACTATGGACCAGAATAATTTTACTTCTTAACTCAATATTCTTAGAGGTTTCAAAAATAACATGGTAATATTTTATTTGAAAATATTGAAAAATGGCGCCGTAGGGTGTGTCAAAAAAATCGAAATTCTTTTTTTTTGATTTGGTACTCCGAAAAATCGGTAGTTAGACACCTCTAGAATATACACACCAAATATGAACTCTTTATATTAATGGGAAGGTCCTCCGGAGGTTTCCATTTTTACATCAAGCTTCTACTAAAAAAAAATCATTTTTTTTTAAATCGACTTTTTAGCAAATTTCTTTACATATTCTTGAACGTTCTACAAAAAAGGCCTTGTACACTTTTTTCGTTTATCTAACCGTTTAATAGATATTTGAGGTCCAAAAATCGAGAAAATCTTTAAAAATTCGTTTTTTGTTCTTAATTTTGTAACAAATTGAGAAATTATAATAATCAAACGCGCAAGACATATTCTTGTAGGAAATAGATTGCTTCACAAAAAAGGTCTTCTTATCTTTTTTCATTAATCTAACCATTCTAAAGATATTCGAGGTCAAAATTAAAAAAAATTATAAAAACATTTTTTTTTTCAAAATTTTCTAATTCACTGAAAATTCATTATTTTCAAATTAGCAAGATATATTCTATAAAAAATTCCTTGGAATCAAATTGATTACTTTAACCGTTTAGAAGTACACTTAGAGGATGTTCATCGCTCATGTTCGTCATTTGTCCGAAGTCTATAGCCTTTTTGAAAACTATATTTGAGGAGAGGTGACCGTCGAGTTACTTAGCTCATAGGGCTTGAGGTTAGAATTAGAGTCAAATGAAAGAAAAGTTAATACTAAAATTGAAAAAAAAAAAAATAAAAAAATAAAAATAGAGTTGCCACATTTAAAATGAGAACTTCTATGTGTCAACCCTTTTTTATTGTTAAATAATTTTTACATATTTTTGTAGTTTGATTAAATTTCGGATGTCATCATTTAAATACGAACAATTACTCGGCAACCCTACGCAAATGCTAAAAAAAAATACTAAAAATAATAAATTATAATCCAAAATGTATGAAATTTGATAGAGTTTAAGGTGAAAATATACATTAAATTTTAAATGAGACGCTCTATCTCTAAAATTCGATCAAGAACTAGGCAACACTAGGAAATATCATACATTTTTACTGAAAATTTGTGTTTTTAGTGTTTTTGTTTTTGATATTTCGAATCCGAAGAAAAAAAACCAATGACAATTTTAAACTTTGCAAATCGTTGGGTTAACAATTAAATTGTTATTAACATGATTGTGAGTTGATTTTAAAAGATATCATGTAAAAAATTAATAATTTTCATAAAACAGATTTAAAATAATGACTTACATTAACTTTTCACATTGCGTCATTTAAATTACAAAAGTGATAGTTTTAACTTAACAATGGATCAGGTTATTTTATTAGAGATTCCATGTTATTTTAACATGAGAACTGGATTTGGGTTTATAAAGATTCCATAGAAATCATGTTAATTTTACATGGGATCATTTTGATTCATTTAAGTTACATAGTAACTTTCACATGAGATCTAGTTTTATTTTGACAGAGATTCATGAAGGTAACTATGAACTATGAATTTCGTCGTGAATCATGTTGATTCAAATGGTTTCATGATGATTTGACTAGCTTGACAGATTTAATGTTAATGATAGTAATGAAATAAAAATCTTGTGTCTGGTTAAAATTTTATAACAACCATAAAAAACGAAAATTAACAACATGATTTCTGGTGGATTAAATTTTTTACTTGCGATATAGGTACTATATATATCAAGTTATGCATTCGCACAAAAAAAAAGTTGAGATAGCATTTTTCTATGAAATTACGAAGGTAGAAAATGCCAAAAAAGTGGGTACCGAAAGTTCGTCTGTCGGTCCATCTGTCAGTCTGTCTGTCTGTAAACGAAGCTACAGCCTAAACGGATGGACCGATTGATGTCAAACTTGGTATGTAGCATTATTTGGCGACTCTCTAGAGGGGTTTTTGGAATTAATTTTTTTAGCCCAAAAAAAACGGTACTTGTCATATACCGATTTGAGTAAAATTAAAATTGCTCATAAACGGCTCCCACGATTTTGTTTAAAAAATTCAAATGTAAATTTTAAGACAAGGTCTATCTTCTTATGAAATTTTTTTTTAAATCATTATTAACGGAACCTGCAATTGACCTGTTTTTTTTTTTCAAATCCGATTATCTCCGAAAGACCTTATTCGATTTCAACGAAACTTTTTGTGAAGAAGCACTTACCTATATAATTTTAATATAAGCTAAAAATTAAATTTCAAAAAAAAAATAATTTTTGGATTTAAAAAAAAAAAATTCAAATTTGAAAAATCAAATTTTCGAAAACGGGACATGGATTTTTTTTGAAATTTTGTGTTTAGATGTTGATTAGTGATTTCTACAAAGTGGCATACCAATTTTATTTTAAAACTTTTTTTCCAAAAAAATATTTATAAAAAATTAGTTTTTTAAAAAACGGCTCTAACGATTTTGAAAAATTTTTTTCTAAAAATGCATCTTAATATATCAGATTTCAGATTTTGTTTTATTTTTTTTAAACGAATTTTATTTTTTTTATTTTTTTTTGTACCCACATTTTCCAAATTTCTTTATAAAAAGTCTTAAAAATTTAAGCAACTTGAACTCTAAGAGCAAGTTCGTGCGACCCAGTCATGCATTTTATTTTTCTGAGTGGAATATCGAGTTTGATAATGTAGGTTATATCAAGGCTAATTTGCCATCTGAAGAAAGGTGATTACGTGATTAGTCACAGAACTGCAATTTTTAGTTTTTGGCTACAAAACAAAATTCCATAAAACACCAACATATCCACTTTTTGTTGAAGTAGGTTAATGTTAATCTTTTCAATAACAATGCGCCTAATTACAGTCTTCGTCATCAACTATGTTTTGTGCGAAACAGGTAACTCCGATATTTTCCTAATAACGGGTTCTATCTTCTACAATATATTTTTTGATACCAAATTAGTCAACCGTCTCCAATATTTACAATAGTAACTTGAATTGAATGACTTAAAATTTCGTAACCTTAAAGTTTTTCCAGGCCCCTACCTAATCTAGTGCGGTCGCTTGTTAATATTTGTCGATGATTTCTTTGCGTCTTGAATTTTGAAATTCCGTCTACATAATTCCCAATAGCCGACCAGTCAACTCGTCTACTGGCAGCCATACCACCCAATTTCAAAGAACTGCTGAGGGATGCTTTTGTCAGTTGTTGAGTTCAATAAAAAAAAAATTATGATTTCCTAGGGCACTGGCTATCTACATATATAAACCGAATGTTGGCTGTAGAAAGGTTTAATCTCCATCTGAAGATGAATTCGAGAAAAACAAGAGAAAAAGAAGAAGAAAAAAAAACTTTTTTCATTTCCTTTTTATTTTGTTTTTTACTTCAGTTCATGTTTAATGAACAAAAAAATCCATCGCCATCTGCATTTTCCGACGAGACGGTATAAGAAGCACCCCCCCGTCATCACACCGCAAGTCCAAGTTCTGAACCCAAAATAAGGTAAAAAGGTGATGGAAGGACTTAACAGCTTTTCATATCTGTGTGTTCGGGTGAAATTATGATGAATTTTAATTCCCTTAGATGGACGGGCTACAGGCTACAGGCTGGGCCGGGCTAGTGTCGGCAACGACCGAAGACCAGCACTCTCTCTGTTGTGTGTTATTGAAGAGGGGAGTTGGAGGAATTCACGTTGGCTTTGGTTGATGAAAAATGCATGTACGTTTCTTCACTCGTCTCGTAGTCGTCGCCACCGCTGCCGTGGTCCTTTTTTTTTTTTTTTTTTTTTTGATAAATAACGAAATCAGGTTAAACAATGTGGGTAAATCAGCATTAAGGTGGCTTTGAAAATGAGGAAGACTGAAAGAATTAAATTAAAGTTCTGCTAAATTCAATTAAGTGCCCATTAAATTAAAAAAAAAAAAAAAAACGTAAAAAAAAAGAATATTAATAATAAAATGAAACGAAAGTTGATGATGTAATTAAAAGTCAGTTTATGCTAACATTTTGAACCATTTTGAATCATTTTGAATGGAAAATTAATTGTGAAATTAATTTTTAGGCGAGGCGAGCAGGGGCACGAAGTTACTGGTTGATGTTTATGGAAAAACGGAATTTTATTAACTTCTATAGAAAATCTTGAATCAGAGATTTTGTTGCAAGTTAAATTATAATTAACTCTGTTGGTAACCTAAGTTATGAGTTCACGTTAAAAAATGGTGTTAAGAAGAATTTTACCTTTACAGGGGATGTATTCGAAGAAAATCTAGGCTAGAGGTATGGTCTTTATAGGATAAAATGGGTGAAACAGTAATACAAAATTACTCAAAAATTAAATTGACAGTAAGGATCTTTTTTTTTTATTTAATGCTCTGTTTTAAGTAATTTCGCCTTAGTGTTTTTTAATTATGTTTTAGTGTTTGTATGTCTGTCTGTCTCTATCTTTAGCTTTAAGCAAAACGAGTGAAGTAATTTGCTTCAATCTAACTTGGTAAGCAAGGATTTAAGAGTTTCGCTAACGAAGAAATTTAATTTTTTTAAGTCCGAAATAAACGATACCAAATAATATAAAAAGTAAATTTTTCTCAACTAAAAATTTTAAATAACAATAAAAGGTATGCAATGTCGCAAATAAAAGCCTGTTTTTGAAATAAAATATGGTTTTTTTCAAATTGTTAAAGGTACTTGCCATAAATTCGGTTTTTGATTCACTGATACTTTTCATGACTTAGCTGATTTTGACGAACATTTTTGTACAGAAGCCATAATATTAAAATTTCACTAAGGTTAAAAAACACATTTTTGGACTTATAAATGTTTTTAAAAATCTGTTTTAAAAATTTTATACCTACAAAATTATAGTAAAATAATCCAAACAATTCTCCATTATACAGGAAATAAAAATGAGCATATAGAGATGAGCTAAGTCGTGATTTTGCATTCACAGGTATACCTGTGACTGTGATTTTAAATTCACGGTGATTTTAACCTGTGATTTTTAAACGCAATTTTTAAAATTTTTATTTTGTTTATATAAAAAAAAACGCTCTTGATTTAAGAGGGAAATTATTTTAACCCAAAAAAACCCTTATCTAATCAGGACAACCTGCTATTTTTTACAGAAAAACTATTAAAAAAGTTGTTTTGGTCAGAATCACAGGTTAAAAATAATTTCCAATTCCTTTTTGCGGAAATTCCGGTCAAAACAATTCAAGTTTATAGAAGAATTGTTGCAAAACTTCTTTTGGGGAAAATCACAGGTTAAAAATAATTTTCAATGCATTTTTGACTGATTTCCTCATTTCTAAAAACAACTTTTGCAACAGTACTTGTGTAAACGTGAATCGTTTACAAATAAATGATATACTAGGACGAGCACGTCCTATAAATTGGAGAAACTTTTATCCATATACACTGCCTAGGATTTATTGACTCAGGCATAACTTCAAATATTTATAAAGATTCGCAAAAGTGTGATGTGGAAAAGTACACTGACGAGACGATAGTGATAGAGTTAAGTCAAAAAAAAACAACATTCACGTTTACAATTGTTGTTTTATCGATTATTATAATTTTTTGAGGTTATCTTGAAAACCTAATGTGATGGAGCAAAATGGACTTCGGAGTCGGTTACAACTACCCTAAAAACTTATGGATTCCACTAAAATAGCGCAAAACATAATATAAAGAGTTACTATCCCTTATAAAAGGCTTGAGATAACGTGCATTTCCCCAGCCCGGAAATATCGCACAATTAAAAATAAAGTATGCAGAAGTTTTGTACAAGTTTTGTACAGTTTTGTACAACCAAAGCCGAGTTTTGTACAAGCCTACAACGAAAGTTATAGCCAAGTGAAAGTACCGGGCTGGGGAAACGTTTCCCCAGCCCGGACATTTTTCAAAACTGAAAAAAAAAATGAAAAAAAGTAAGCAGAAGTTTTGTACAAGTTTTGTACAGTTTTGTACAACAAAATTCAAGTTTTGTACAAGCTTACAACGAAAGTTATAGCCAAGTGAAAGTACCGGGCTGTGGAAACGTTTCCCCAGCCCGGACATTTCTCAAAATTAAACCAAAAAAAAAAAAAAAATTCTACAACTATCTACGAGTTTTGTACAGTTTTGTACAACAAAAACCGAGTTTTGTACAAGCTTAGTTTACTAATTAGAGCTAATTTTAGTTTACACTAAGTACACTACGTACCTAGCCAGTTATATCCAAAACTAACAAAATTTAAATGCAAATTCCATTTCAGTTTTGTACCGATAAAATGCCACATCTAATGCAATTGCTGACGTTATTAAAAATCGATACAAATTGATTTATTCCTAAATAATAATAAAAATCTACATTGTGTGTGTCCTTGAAACCTAATTAGAATATTACCAACAGATTTCCCAAAAGTATACTACTGATTCATAACTTATGAACAAATCTCCCAAAGGTATGCAACGAACTATTTCAATAAATCTCCCAAAAAATGCAAGCTTTTCGAAAGCGGAAATAACTTCCAAATGTATGCAAGTTATTTCAAATCATAAAGTCTGTTTGTTTTGCATTTGATGCCTTCTATGAAGTAGTAAGTACCATTTTGCGTTTTTTTTTTTTTTTTCAAATAAATAACGTACAAAAATAAGTGAAAAATTCAAAAGTGAACATATTGTGAAGGTTTTTTTGACTGGAAAGCATACAAAAAGGATGCAGAAAATTAAATTTTTTGTTTTTAAAATAATTTGTACTTTTTTTTTTGACAATAAATAGAAAAAAATATTTTACTTTTGTCGTTTTGCAGTAGGTTCACATTTTGCAAGTCTAAATAAAATTGTATGTTAAAAAACGACAGCAAATTCAAAAAATTTATAAATTAAAAAACAACAACTATATCAATACTTAACAATTTTAATAGGCTTGTTCTCACTAAAGCCACAAATGAAGAAATTTCCCAAATTATCACATTTCGAATGTAAAATCCCTACTAAAAATTTTGCTTCTATAATGCTTTACAGAAGCAACAATTGCATCTGTAAAGCTTTATAGAACCAAAATTGTCTGTCGGGATCGCATAGGAAAAAATTAAATTTGAAATTTGAACTGACCAGGGGTTCAATTCCCGATCTGTGAAAATGTGAAGTGATAAGTTTTATCACGTTTTCATAATTAATTCGATTCTTGATTTGTGAAAGAAATAAAAAAATGTCAAAATCTTTTCACATGATAAATTTATTTATCACAACCCAATATTCTTGTGAAAAATAATAAACAAATAAAAAAAAAAAAACAATTTAAAATTTCAACTACACCCGAATTTGAACCTAGAACGGTGGAGTAAAAGGCAGCTGCCTTATCCACTAGGCTAATACGAATTTATTTATTAGGAAAACTTTTGGTCGTATAAGCTGCCTTCTTATATTTTTCTCATTTAGTACTTTTTAGTACACATTTATCACATTGAGTTTGAGATAATTGTAAACATTTGTGTTTGTGAAAGTTAAATAAATAAAACAATTTCCGCTCCGCCTCAGGCGGAGCGGATTGCTTGAAGGGTCAGTATCGAGAACTGTCAAAACTTAAAAAATGGCTACTTAAGGTTTTGACAGTTCCCATTGAAATTGTTGTTGTAAACAAATTTGTCTTGGAAATTGTTGTTGATTTCTATATTCATCTCTTTTCCCTCATCTTTCAGATTTGACTATAAAGCCTTAACTACAATGGCCTAAAAAGTGAAAAAAGTGGGAACTTTACAAACGTATACATTTTTTCATTTCTTTCGAGCGCTATTTGTTTTTGGAAAAAAAAAACTACAGAAATTGTTTTTTAAACAAAAAAAAAATAAGCTTTCTGCTTCATTATTTTGAATTTTGCAGTCGGAAAAACTGCCACAAAATGAATTTGAAAATTTTCACTTTTTGCAAAAAGTCACCGTTGTAGTTATACCTTAAAACGAGCACTTTTTGCAAAAAGTGACAATTTTCAATCAATATTTGTGATACTTTTTCCAACCCCAAAATTAAAAACGATGATGCAGAAAGCTTTTAAGTTTCAAAAACAATTTTTGTAGTTTTATTCCAAAGAAAAGAAAGAAAAGAAAGAAATTCAAAATTTTTACTTTTGTAAACTTCCCACTTTTTCACTTTTTATGTCAAGGCTTGGCCACACCGGAGGGTATGCGGTAGCAGTACGGGTAGAGGTAACGGTACTTGTATGAACAAAATTCCAAACTGACATATCAACGTTCAGATGTGGAATTTTTTTCATACAAATATCGTTACCGCTACCCGTACCTCTACCGCATACCCTCCGGTGTGGCCAAGCCTTCATTGTAGTTAATTAAAGGTTTGGCCACACCGGATGCGGTAAGCGGTAGCGGTAGGAGTGCAAAAACATCGCCTTTTTCACTCTTACAAGTTTTATACGAGTTTTTCATGTGTTAAATTTATCAAGATGAGAAGCTTCTCAGCATCATTATAGCCTGGGGGTCAATTCCCGATCTGTGAAACTGTGAAGTGATAAAAATTATATCATTTCAATTTTCACAGCGTTTTTTCATTTTATCACTTCACAGGTAACCCTTATGCGATTCTCAAACTCAATGTGATAAATGTGTACTAAAAAGTACTAAATGAGAAAAATATAAGAAGGCAGCTTATACGAACAAAAGTTTTCCTAATAAATAAATTCGTATTAGCCTAGTGGATAAGGCAGCTGCCTTTTACTCCACCGTTCTAGGTTCAAATTCGGGTGTAGTTGAAATTTTAAATTGTTTTTTTTTTTTATTTGTTTATTATTTTTCACAAGAATATTGGGTTGTGATAAATAAATTTATCATGTGAAAAGATTTTGACATTTTTTTATTTCTTTCACAAATCAAGAATCGAATTAATTATGAAAACGTGATAAAACTTATCACTTCACATTTTCACAGATCGGGAATTGAACCCCTGGTCAGTTCAAATTTCAAATTTAATTTTTTCCTATGCGATCCCGACAGACAATTTTGGTTCTATAAAGCTTTACAGATGCAATTGTTGCTTCTGTAAAGCATTATAGAAGCAAAATTTTTAGTAGGGATTTTACATTCGAAATGTGATAATTTGGGAAATTTCTTCATTTGTGGCTTTAGTGAGAACAAGCCTATTAAAATTGTTAAGTATTGATATAGTTGTTGTTTTTTAATTTATAAATTTTTTGAATTTGCTGTCGTTTTTTAACATACAATTTTATTTAGACTTGCAAAATGTGAACCTACTGCAAAACGACAAAAGTAAAATATTTTTTTCTATTTATTGTCAAAAAAAAAAAGTACAAATTATTTTAAAAACAAAAAATTTAATTTTCTGCATCCTTTTTGTATGCTTTCCAGTCAAAAAAACCTTCACAATATGTTCACTTTTGAATTTTTCACTTATTTTTGTACGTTATTTATTTGAAAAAAAAAAAAAAAAACGCAAAATGGTACTTACTACTTCATAGAAGGCATCAAATGCAAAACAAACAGACTTTATGATTTGAAATAACTTGCATACATTTGGAAGTTATTTCCGCTTTCGAAAAGCTTGCATTTTTTGGGAGATTTATTGAAATAGTTCGTTGCATACCTTTGGGAGATTTGTTCATAAGTTATGAATCAGTAGTATACTTTTGGGAAATCTGTTGGTAATATTCTAATTAGGTTTCAAGGACACACACAATGTAGATTTTTATTAT
Source organism: Episyrphus balteatus (assembly GCF_945859705.1). Taxonomy (NCBI): domain Eukaryota; kingdom Metazoa; phylum Arthropoda; class Insecta; order Diptera; family Syrphidae; genus Episyrphus; species Episyrphus balteatus. The sequence goes on from NC_079134.1 coordinate 34,496,528, forward strand.
TATTTAAGAATAAATCAATTTGTATCGATTTTTAATAACGTCAGCAATTGCATTAGATGTGGCATTTTATCTGTACAAAACTGAAATGGAATTTGCATTTAAATTTTGTTAGTTTTGGATATAACTGGCTAGGTACGTAGTGTACTTAGTGTAAACTAAAATTAGCTCTAATTAGTAAACTAAGCTTGTACAAAACTCGGTTTTTGTTGTACAAAACTGTACAAAACTCGTAGATAGTTGTAGAATTTTTTTTTTTTTTTTTGGTTTAATTTTGAGAAATGTCCGGGCTGGGGAAACGTTTCCACAGCCCGGTACTTTCACTTGGCTATAACTTTCGTTGTAAGCTTGTACAAAACTTGAATTTTGTTGTACAAAACTGTACAAAACTTGTACAAACTTCTGCATACTTTTTTTCATTTTTTTTTCAGTTTTGAAAAATGTACGGGCTGGGGAAACGTTTCCCCAGCCCGGTACTTTCACTTGGCTATAACTTTCGTTGTAGGCTTGTACAAAACTCGGCTTTGGTTGTACAAAACTGTACAAAACTTGTACAAAACTTCTGCATACTTTATTTTTAATTGTGCGATATTTCCGGGCTGGGGAAATGCACGTCTTGAGATAGTCATCGGAAAAAACCCGTTATCTTAAAAACTGTCCATTTTTAAACTTTCGGCCCATATCGATTTTTGATCAGGAGCTTCAAAAGAACAACATACTAAAATTTCAGACAATTTCCCATAGAAAATGTGCGAGGTCCTTTGTACATTTTGAATTAAATATTTAAATCAAACAACTGGAAAAAATCGTCACCCTCGAGTTGGAAAATTTTCAATGAAAAGAAACCTACAACTTAGATAAAAATCAGCCTGAAAGAATGAAACTTCACATTTAATTGACATTGAAAGTAGGTTAGATATCCTGTATCTAAGAATATAAAAATATCTTTTGAAATAAACTCTTTTCCAAATAGTCTAGGTTACTTTACAAAAATATACAAATATTATAAGAAATATTCATATTTATGTAAGTTTTTATTAAAAACACAAATCAAGTGGTCCAATTCTCTGCATTCATAAAATCATTTCTAAGAAGAGCTTAACTCTTCCTTACAAAGAAACTCCAAATTTCAATTCCATCAAAGATATCAATTTTATAGCCTTTCACCTTTTTGAAAAGACAAATAAAATTAAAAATTCTTTTCAATATTCAAGAAAAGAAAGCCCCATTCAAATAAATCCTTCATAAAACCAAAGAAACAAAACTACATAAATTCTTCAATATACACAAAATACCTTTTATACATCACAAAGGAGCGACTATACCTATACAAAAGGTCAATTGTTTTCGATATTGTATATCATTACGCATTTATAATGTCATAAAGATGTTATCTATCAAACTTTGTTTCCCTAATTGAATGAGCCATTTTCTTTCTCAATCTCTGTCTCAGTGAATATTCTTTTCACAAAGAAAATAATAATATAAACACCTTTAGGCTTTGTGTCCGTTCATCATCATTGTCCTCCATCTTCAAAAATATCTACTATCCCTATTTAGGTATAGGTTTATATATATATATTTTAAGGGTGACTTTTTGGAAAAGACGTGTAATTTTACAACTTTCTTTAATGTAAGAATAAATGATAGATAACAGACGAAAATTCAAAAGCAGACCAATTTCAAAATTACAAATTCCACGAGTTTCCTATTAATTTAAACTCCCGAGTTCTTCAAAATCCTCTTTTTATATCTCACCTAGACTTTTAATGAAATAAAATAAGAAAAAAGGGGAGCAGAAAATCAACAGTAGGTTGGATGCAGTGTCGTTTAATTTATAAACGGCAACTTTCACAAAGCTAGGGCCCTAATAAAAGAATAGGCTTTCGTTTTGGGATTATTTTGATTTAAATTACAAAAATTCTTTTGTAAACATTTTTTAGATAAAATAGTACCTGTATCGACAACTGAAAACATTTATGATTTGACACCACAGAAAGGATTTGCATAAGTCAACTTACAAATCTGCTTCTATAAAATTTTACAGAAGCAAAGTTCAACGAGTTCAACAAGGTTTCTAAAAATCAAAGAAAATATTCGATTTTATTTAAGACTCTTTCATTTTTATTAAATCATCACTTAAGCTAAATATGTTTATTTTTAAGTATTGTTAAAACTACAAAATCCCTCTATAAAGCTTCTTTAAAATCAGTGGATGTAATCTCTACCCTGTTTAATCTTTTCTTTAAAATTATGATTCACTGAAGTTCTACCAAAAATCGAAAATCTTTAAGTTAACAAAATTCTGACTTTCGTAAGAAAATTAGTTCTGAAATACGCATTATAACTTAACCTAAATATGTTTATTTTTAAGTATTGTTAAAAATACAAAATTCCTCTATAAAGCTTCCTAAAATCAGTAAATGTAATCTTTACAATGTTTCATTTTACTTCTAGAATAGTATTCACTGAAGTTCTACCAAAGTTTGAAAATTTTTAAGATGTTCGAATAGACTTCTATAAAGAAGCAGTTAACGAAATTCTGACATTCGTAAGAAAATTAGTTCTGCAATTCGCATTATAGAAGCCTAATAGAAGCTTTACTTATATATGATTCTCTCGAAGGTAATAGTTCTCTGTTGATTCTTTTTCAATTGATTTAATCATCAAATAGGTTAATTTTTCAGTTTTGTTAAACTACAAAACTCCTCTATAAAGCTTCTTAAAATAATTTAACGCAATCTTTATACTGTTTCTTTTTTTTTTTTGTTAATATGACTCACTAAAGTTCATCCTTAAGCTGCTTGGAAAGACTTCTCAAAAGAAGTAGTTAAAGAAATTTTGACTTTCGTCAGAAAATTGGTTCTGAAATATGCATTATAGAAGCCTTATAGAAGCTTTATTTATCTGATTCTTTTAAAGGCAATAGTTCTCTATTGATTATTTCCTAGAAACACAAATTCTATAAGTTGAATCGATAGTTTAACAGGTTCATAATATTAAGGTTAGATTTTTGATTTCAGGAAAAATGTTGCATTTGTATGAGGTGCAAGAAAAAAGTTATCAAAGTGTACATGGAAGGAAAAATGAAACATGCAATTAGTTTTTTATATTCCAAGGCCTTAACATTTCTTTAGGCCGCCTCTGTTTGATTTGATAAAAATTACATTGGCTCTTGGATGATTCTGACCGAAAACACAATCTTTTTCATTAATAAAGTTGAAAATGGTTTTTTCTTATTTTTTTCCCTTTGTTTTGTTGAGATTTATTCCTTTGTTCATCAATCTTTTTTTGTATGATTTTTTTACTTCATTTTTAAGATCTCATTGTCTTTTTCATTGTTGAAACCAATTTGCTTTCCCCCTAAATGAATGTATGTTGTATGTGCTTGTGCAGGTAAACAGATACATATCAATGAAAATATCAGGTAAAATTGTAAAACTTCTCTAAATTCAACAGATAAAAGTTTTTTTTGTATTCCACTGAAGCAAACCAACCATGTTCCATGGTTCTAAATCATCAAATATAACACAAAAAAAAAATTATATCCTTTCCCTTATCGAAAACACCCTCTCTCAATCTACAAAAAAACTGTGAAATGTTTCATCGAGAACGACCCCAACAAACGACGAGATGAGAACAACACGATTCGACGACGACACGATGAGGATACACTAGTGAAGCGCGCAATGCCATTAAATTTTCCGATTTAATTAATCCCCGCGGATTGTTGCTGCTGATGTTGCTGCCATGCTTCAAGCTCATATTCCAATCAAAACTCTGTAACTTTGTGATTTTTTCTCTTGTATCCTTATACCCGCTATGATTTTTGTATCAATGATGTTTCTGTGTGTATGTGTTGGTAGATCCAAATCCTATAATAGGTGTATAGAGATATAGCTACACAATAATAAATTGCGATTAACGACTGGAGGAGCACAACAACCGGATAATGTTTCCAGAGAGAGAAAAAGATACGACGAATATTTGTTTAGAGAGATATAAATTTTTCTGCTATCAATATTTTTTTTTTTAAGGATGAAACTTAGTTGGAACAACAGAAAAAAATTTGAAACGAAAGGAAACATGAAATTTAATTGGAAATAAATCATTTATTTTTAAGGAAATATTGAGTGCTCTTACAACAACGATGGATTAATGTGCGATTTTTTTTTTGTTATTCTTTATTGTTCTTTTGTTTTCTGTAAATTGCATTGAAGGAGTTTTTTTTTTTTTTTTTTTTTTTTTAATTTGTGAAACAAGAGTGGGTGTAGATTTTTAAGTTATTATAGCAATTTTTAAAAAATCATAAAAAATTATTTTTTTTTAAGATGGAGGATATTTTTGTTGAAAAATGTTTATTGATGATTTCATAAATCTAAACAAGAAAAAAAAAGAGGAAAATAAGTTATAAATCGATATGGATGTAATTCGTAAAAACAACAACTTGATATTAATAAATGGAAGTAGAACCAATTTAGATACAAAAGAAGACAAATTTAGTAGTTAACTTAAATTTTGAATAAAAAATAAGTGTTTTGTTATTATTTTTGGAAAAATGTATAAGATTTTTTTGAAAATTTCAAGGAATCCTTTTCAGATGATGATATGTATCATCTTACTCAGAATTCATACTTAACCACAATTTTATGAATAAATCATACTGTTTGAGTATATCTTAATTTTTAAGATCGAAACAACGACAAAGCCTATATGAAGTTTAATGAAGTTTGGTCACTGGGGCGTATGTGTAACATTTTCTGCGAATAAAAGCGTTTGACTGACTATACATACAAACATTCTTTGCTATTCAAAACTATTTAAACTCTGGAGCTTTAATTAACTTTATTTTCTATTCTATACGACAAATTAATTTATTTGTTATTTTAAATGCTAGGTTTAGTTACAAAAAAAAAACATTTTCTTTAAATATTTTACGCTAACAGTACTGATACTTTTAAGTTAATAAATATTATTCAAACAAGTAAAAAAAAATCGTTGATTTGATCCTGATGTCCCACATTTTAAAGTTTTTGAAATATTTCTCAGCTCACTGGCCTGCACATAAAGTTTTCAAATCATGTGTTATAATATTTTCAAAATATGACACTTACACCATTAAATTTGAGGTTCGTAATAGCGTAAGTAATTCTAATAAAACTGCATTTTAAGTTTTAAAATAAAAAAAATATTCTAATATTGCCGTTTTTTTGTGAAAACTGACATTAATATTCTATATCTTGTATAAATTTGATTAAGGACTGAACCGTATGGTTTTCGGAATCATTTATTTTTAAGTATCAAAAATAAATAGAACCTGATATACTTTGCTGCCAGGTACAAAGGATTTTAGTCACAAAAACCGATTTTCGGATTGTTATTGGACTTCAGTCGGTTTTTTTTCTCTATTGTTTGGTCCTTTTGCCATAGTTCTAGCGTAACGCCTTCCTTTAGTAATAATTTGGAACATAGATTTTAAGTCAGGAAGTTTTTATAATTTTGTGGTATCAAATTGACTTAATTCCTTTGTATTCATATTCATTTTTAATTTTTGAATAAAAGGGGTTTCGTAAAAAGGGAGTCAGAAAAACAATAGCCATGTTTCTGAAGTATATATAATAGCTTAAAAAGAATTCTAAAATTTGGTAGTTAATCACATTGATATTTCAAACTCTTCTCTATAAATTAAACTTTATTATTAATGTGAGCAAAGATTTTTCTTGACTTAAGTCCTAAGGATCAAATTAATTTTTCAATTGACTCTTGAATTTTGAATGAATTTTTTGAAGAACTTTTATTTTTTGGCCAACAATACATTGATATTAAAAAGATCTTTAAAGCCTTTATAGCATCATTATTAGAAATAATAATTTCTAGATTACAAAAAAAAAAAAAAAAAAAAAAAATTACATAAAATCTGTTTTTATAATTAATAAAGCAAGGTTCTAAATGGTTTTGATCGCAAAAAGAGGTATGAAAACGAATTTTTGGAAAATAAAGTGGTCGTCTGTAAAGTCGGTTTACGTACGATAACTTTACGTGATAACGTCATAAGAAAACAGGCTGTGTGCTTTTGTTAAAAAATTATCTTTTCTCATTATATCAATTTTTTATATGCAAAGCTTACAAAAAAAAATTATACCATTTAAAAGTATAATATTTTTTCTAAAGAATTAAACCATACTAATATTTTTACAATGCGTAAAAAGTATAAAAATAATTTATTAAAAACAATCATTTTTCATGAAAAAGCAAAAAAAACATTTATTTTGTTCTTCTACACCATTAAGTCCATTTTTTCATCAACAACCTTTTAATAAATTGTATATCATATGAAAGCTTATTATTTCAGCTCAAAATATTTATATCGACCACGGATATGGTCGATATAAATTTTTGTATCTCTACAAAGAGAGCTAGAATTTTTTAAACCCAATCAGTTTTCATCAAAAAAAGCAAAAATATCAATCTTTTTTATCTGCTCATGCCATTAAATCAATTTTTTTCTCTGACAACCTATATTTAATTTTATATCATAAGAAAGCTTATTAATTCACCTCTGATATGACGCTTTTATCATATTTTTTCGATGCCTACAAAAAAGGTTAGAATTTTTTAAAGCCAACCATGTCAAAATTTCAAACTGAGAATACTGTACTTCCCACACTGTTGGCTGGTCATGAACAACAGATCTCCACAGGTGTTTTGAGGTATTTCTGAAGTTTTTTAATTTGACATTGTTTAGCTTGTAGTAAATGTACCGTTGTGTGTGATATATCAAATGAAAGATAATATTATCAGCATGCTCTAGAATTCTAGATCAAAAGAAAGAACGTGTTGAAAAATAGGTCTTATTTTACCGTTATCTCAAAATTGATTGAAATTTGCACAAATATAGTCCTGCCTATTATCCATCTACAGTATAAATTTCATTTATTTATCTGTTGAAGAAAAAAAGATAAAAATAAAAAACGGTCAAAAACTTGGGACAAAAAAACTTGTTTTTCCCTTAATTCGGTCAAAATTCATTTTAAAATACCAATACATGTATGCGCACGGTATAAGTTTGTGATTTTTTGAACGCTACGAAAAATTTAAAAAAATAAAAACTCACCCAAAAAAACCCAGAAATAAGTGGGTGTTTTTTTAAAAATTCATATTTTAAAACGCAATAGACTAAAAAAAATCCGTAACAGATCCCTAACTTTTTTTTATTATATTTCGAATGACGTTTTACAAATTGTAAAACAAAATTTCCCTACCTATAATCACTACTTCGTCAAAGGTCTACCTCATGTCTTAGTTTTAGAAAACCATTTATTACTTGATTTTGAAATTTTTTAGAATTTTTTTTAATACCATTGTCAGTCTTGCAATGAATTTATCTATCGATTAAAAAAATGCAATCTTTACATTGTCGGGTTTAGAAAAGATTTCTCGAGTTAGGTGACACCATTGAATTACAGAAACAAATTGTCTCTCTTTCTATGAAATCGACACAACTTTTCTCTTTTTCAATAGACTTACATACGGTATGTTATAATTTAATGAAAAATGTATGAAAAATAACTTTGAGCTAGAACACGTTTGATAAAATGTAGCAAGAAGTAATTATAAGATTGTAACGTAATTAGCAAAATTTAATTGAAAAAATAATTCACTCTTGTGCAGTGATTGAAATATATTTTTAATCTTATATATAAAAATGAGTTCGTTTAGTGTGTGTGGCCGATAAACTCGCGTTTGGCTGGTCCGATTTTGGTAATTTTTTTTTTGTTTGAAAGGTATTAATATGTAGATGGTTTGTATCAAAAAAAAAAAAAAATACCTTTTCCCGCATCTTTACATAGCTGTCAATTTGTACGAGTAAAGAAACACTCTCGCTTTTTAAAAATTTTAACTAAGCTTAATTTGTAAACAAATTTATTAAGACAAGCTTTCAAAATAATTACAAAAGCCTGATTTTGAATGAAACAAATAATTATTCGTCTAGTGACATTAAATCCACATTTGAACTGCACAAATAAAATGTACAATCAATCTCTGATCTTCATTGAGGACACGGATAAAGCATTGGCACAGTTAGGATTGGTTGCTCCAAATCGTGGAGACCAAGATATTCTTGATCAGAAATACTACGTGAAAGGCAATACAATTACGTTGAATAAATTAAGAATATTTGTGCAAACCAATGTGCCGAATTTAAACGATCAACAAAAGTATGTGTATGACACCATATTGTGCAAGGTGTCATCAATCAGAGTGGTGGTTTGTATTTCTTAGGGCTCTGTTAAAGCTTTCTGTAAATTACATCAGTAAAAATTTTGTTTAGCTATTTTGAATAGGTACTTTAAACTTTTATTTTGAGCAAAATATTGATGAAATAAGTTGGGAGCTTATTTTAACTATTTTTTTTCAAAAAGAAGCAATGCATTTGGTGTAAATTTTTTTTTTCACAAATCCATTTTATAAATTTTACTGTTCAGTAAAATGAAATTTCATCTAATGAATTTGTGACCAAAATATAACACCAAATGAATTGCTTCTTTTTCAAAAAGTTAGCGAAAATGTGTTTTTAATCTTTAATCTTAAAGTATTCAAAATAACAAAACAGAATTTTTACTGATGGATTTTACTGATAGCTATAATTGAACCCTTAGATGCACCCGACGCCCGGTGGTACGCGAAAAACATTTTTACTATCATTAATTCTAGCATCGATACGATCTGAATATAAAAAAGCATTGGCTCTAGCTTCGTCCGGAATTGTCTTTGAATATGCAGGTTAATGAAACACCTACATGTAATATTTCAAAAACTTCGGCAATGGCAAAAGTATTGCAACAGTGTCAGATTATTGTTTGGGATGAGAGCACAATGGCGCACAAAAAGTCACTTGAACCCTTAGATCGCATCTTGAAGGATTTGCGAGGAAATCAAAAAATATTGTACGGTACCATGTGACTTTCGAAAAACTTTGCCGGTTATACCAAGTTGCACTGCTGCAGAAGAATTAAATGCCTGTTTAAAATCTTCGATTTTGTTGACCACAAATGTTCGTGTGCAGTTACAAAACGATTATGTATCTGCAGCAGAATTTTCTAAGCAGTTATTTTACATTGGTAATTGAATAATGCAACTTGATTCTGAAGGCCGAATTACACCTCAAAACAATTTTTATTTTAATGTAAATTCAAAAAATGAGTTGATTCAAAGTGTATTTCCAAGTATAAAGATAAATTACAAAAATCACGCTTGGCTGAGTGAACATGCAATAATGGCTGGTACAAATAAAAATATTTCTAAAATCAATGCAACAATTTTGAACGCGATAAATGCACAATATTTTGCCTACAAATCGGTTGACACAATCACAAATGAAAGCGATGTAGTAAATTAACCAACGGAGTTTTTTAATTCGTTGGATATAACAGGTTAAATTTTTCTTAAAAGTGCACTCAGCGAAGCGGGTGGGGGTTAGCTAGTTTCCTTATATAATAATATATTTCTACTATGGATTTAAAAATTTTAATAAATTAATTAAATATTAAGTTATTAATTTTATAATTTTGTAACCCTCCATTAACTGTCAAAAAGATAATACGCTTAGCATCAAAAGCTTAACTTACATTTAATGATTTTACAATTATCAAATGTAAAAAAAAAAACAAATACGATTAACTATTATAAACCTACAACATATTTTCCACAATATTCAGAGAGATATTATAAAAAAAATCTCAGACATCCATTTGATGAAACAAAAAACTTTTTTTTGTTTGGAATCGCCTTTTTAAAAGTTTTCGTTTGAAAATCTCTTTCACAAAAAAAAAAAATTATATTCAATGCTTGCAAACTCGGTGTATTCGCACATATTGGCAAAAGAATGAATGACACATTTAAATATAAACAAAAAATATGTCAACTGTTATCTCACGATAAAAAGTGAATCGGATTTTATTTCGCCTTCCATGATGATCGAAATCGAAAGTTTTTTTTTCAGTGATAAATCAAGCAGATTGATTTTTAAAAAATATATAAAAAAAAATACCTTACCTATTGATAAATATCAATGCGAGAGGATAACAGACAGGAATAAAATAAAAAAAAATTTGTATAAAAGAAAAATATTATTAATTTGAATGTATTGATTGGATTTGAATAAGTACAAACTCTGGTTTGAATTGAACCTTTTATGAAAAGAGACTTATTTTTTTCGTGTTGACAGAAAAATAAAAAAGTTTAAGTTTTTTCATCTTTAGGGAAGACCTAAAATTGAATAATAATATGAAAGTGATTTCTGAAGTCTAGACCATTTCAAGAACTTCAATTTTAGGATTTAAAAACTTATTTATTTGAGAATTAATGTGAAAAGTATAAAAGTTGTTAAAGTAACATAAAATGATAAATGACATTTTTTTTTTAATTTGAAGGAGGAATACATTTTAAATGTTTCTCCTTAAATTTATTACAAAAAACTGCCAAAGATTTTTTTCTGCTTGAAAATTCACACAAAAAATATTCTCTCTGTTTGTTGCCCACTTCTCATTCATTTCAAAAATTTTAGAAAACTTAAAACATCTGCTTTCGTGTCATTTTAATAATAAAACATTCATTCATTTTCCTTAACTCTCAAATATAGCTTTGTTGTTGTTTAACAAAAAAGCCCTTAAACTAAAATTACATACCTCACCTCTTTGTAAATTTATATTTATACCCTAATAAGTTTCTAGAAATTCATTTCTAAATTTTGTTGAAATGTAGGTACTCCCACACCTAGTTACTATTTTTAGAACTTTCTCTAAAATTTAATGTTAAATTTTAAAATATATATATATTTTTGGCAAGAAAATTTAATTATTGTGTAAAGCATTCGACCACAACCTTCATTGAGAGAAGGGTTGATGTTGATGATGATGCGGTGGTTATACTCAACATCAAGCATCTCTAACATCTAACATTAGGTAGAAAATAATGGGTTCTCTTTGGAAATGTTTGAGGACTATGAAAAAGTCTTCTTATAGCATCGAGCCTCCTACACACTCCAATATATGGCAGCACTTATACAATATATTACTCAAAAACCACATTCATTTTCTCACACTCTATCTCTAGAATTGTTATAATTGTGCTCTACCTGGAAAAGTGGAATTTCCTGCTTTTAGCTTTACAATTACCCCCGAAAAAGAGCTTAAACGATTTTAAATTATATACAGGGAGTTACAAAATACAACAACATTTTTATGTGATATGTTAGTTTAAGGCGAATTGGAAATATGAGACGAATCGCGTTATACCACACATCAGTTTTATGAAGCAAAAATAAATTTTGAATTTTTAAGTTATTAATTTTTGTGGGAATTCGAAAAATTGGTAACTAGTTTTTAAATTTCAAAAAAGCATTAAAAAAAAAAAAAAAAATACATAGGTGGAAAACATTGTTAGCATTTTTCATAGTAATGCATGACAAGTTTGTAAAAAATACACGTAAGAAGTAAAACTAATTTTTATTGCAGAGAAAAATAAAGAAACCGGAACTACATTTTTCTATTTAAAATTTGTATTATAAATAACGATTCAATTTGTGCAAAGAGTCACTGTAATGCAGCAGATAATAGAATTTGGAATGAAAAATTCATATTTAATAAAAATCAACTGTTTTCGACACACAAAAAAAAAAAAAAACAAAGAAAAGAAAAAATGCAAATTACACTGGGCGGCAAAAAACAAAATCATGTGTGCAATTCACACGTGGTAGAAGTGAAACCTTAAAAAATAATTTTTCGTGCAAAAAAAAAAAAAAAAAAATAGAAAAAATCTACCTATTTTTTATTCTATCACCTTTAAATCCATGTATTTTATATGACAACCTATAATAAATTTTATATCATCTGAAAGCTTATTGCTTCAGCTCAAAATATTTATATCGACCATGTCTATACAACATCTACAAAAAGAGCTAGAATTTTTTGAACCCAATCACTTTTCATCAAAAAAGCAAAAAAAATCAATCTTTTTTCTCTTCTAACACCATTTTTATATGACAACAACCTATGATAAATTTTATATCATCTGAAAGCTTATTTCACCTTTTTTATGACGTATCAATCATATTTCTACCACACCTACAAGAAAAGTAAGAATTTTTTAAGGCCACAAGTGTTTTGATAATAATTGACATAATTGAAATTAATTTTATTTGTCCAACTAATATTGCACCTACGTATCGATATTCTCTTATTTATGTTTCCATAATTCCATATCGTTCCTCGCAGTTGTTGCCAACCCAAAAATCACATGTCATAGCTTAACATAACTTTAGAATTCGTAACTCTAGTTTTTCGTAACTTCGGTTTCGCGTAACTTTGACGGCCGTAACTCTGTCGCGCGTAACTCTGTTATTCGTAACTCCGTTACCATTTCATTTTTCAAGTTTTTCAATTAAAGATTTTGTAACTTGTAGAGCACTTACCGTTATGTGTGATATATAAAATACAAGGTAATATTAACAGCATGCGTATCAAAGTCAAATAAAATATTTGTGTGCTCTAGATCAAAAGATATAAGGTGTTTTGAAAAAAAAAAAACATATTTTTACCGTTATCTCAGGATATTGAATATGAAATTAATTGAAATTTTGCACAATTATAGTTTATTTAATTACCTATCTACAGTATACATTTTATTTATCTACCTATTAAAACAAAAAAGTTATAGTCAATTGATCGTTTCATCTTGTTTCAAATCACTACTATACTAAAGAAGTTTTCACTTCAAAAAGTCAGGAGCAAGAATTTTGTTAGGTGATTTTAATTGACTTTAGTGTGCTGAATTCAAAACTTTTTACACGTTCATTCTATCACTCCATAATTTTTGAGTTACACTCATCAATATTTTTGTTATAAACTCCCTAAAACTAATTTTCAATAAAGTTTTTTTTTGATGTTATGTCAAAAATATATATTTCTCCGTAATATATTGGTTTTTTAAAGTCCAAATCAGAAGACGCAAACTGGAATTTGGTTCAAAAAACCATTTATTACTTTGAAAAAAAAAAAAAAACAAGCAAGATTTTGAAATATTTATCATAAATTATTTTTTTCAATGTCTTTGAGAAAAAAAATAAATTTGAAAAAAAAAAAAAAATAAATACCTCGAGGACGTTTTAATATGGCGTTTTGAGTTCTGCAAAAAAATATCTTAACTGTGATGTAATTCGACGTCAAATATACCCAAAATTATTACCTGTTAATATTCAAGTATTCCGCGAACGTGACGTGAAAGCGAAATTTTGCCATTGCCATTGCTATCTGAGGATTTAACCTCTACTTAATTTCATTAATTGAAATATTGGAGGTATCGGGTTCAGAATCGGGTTTTCATTTATATCAATCGATAGCACTGGTCAACAAGGTTTGTGCCACAAGAACCAAAATAAACTTTTCTATATAGGTTTTTGATTATGCTGAACTCGAATCTGAAGTCCTCCGTTTTTGAAATAATATTACCCTCAGAAAATATTTCAACAGCCAAAAAACGTCATTTTGGCTGTTTTCGAGGATATATTTTTATGTGGGGTAATTCATTATGAATAAATTTGTAACGGTGCCTATAAGAATTGAATTTATTCTTTCAAAAAATGTTTAAATCATTCCGATATCTGTTTTACTGCCCGAGATATTTAAAATTAAAGTAGCGGTCTTTGGCTTAGAAATAGCTCTGGCCAACCGAATTAAATTTTGTTTGCCACATGAACTAAAATTATACTTTTCTATACTTATACTTTTCTGGGTTGTTGAACTCGAATCCGCAATCAGAAAAATTCTATTTAAAAACGATGAATGTATTCCAATGTTTTGTTTTGTATTTGATTTATTGACTATTTAAGATTATAGAAACAGGTAATTTTTTGTTTAGCAACATTTCAAACTGTGACCCCAGTGCCAAAGTCAAAGGTGCCCCGAAGGAGCTTAATAAGTGTTTTTCTTTGTTTTTTTGCAATAACTAACACTTTTTTTCACAAGGTATTGATTCATCATGAAAAAAAACTTTTTTATTAGGTTCAAAAATCGTCAAAAATTAGATCAGAAATACAGAAAACACGTGGTACTCCGCGAAGAGTTGAAGAAAGACTGCGAAATTTCATTGCGTTACTTTAAATCAAACTAAGCTTCTTTCTGCATTCAAACTTTTCTTTATTAATGGCACAATCATACCGAGAAACGCAGAGTCAAATGTGCCCCAGTGTCAAATGCACCCCAGCTTACCCTATCAAAAGCCTTTGAAAAGTCAAAAAGGGCCAAAAAAGTGATTTTGAAACTCTCTCAAACACATTTATATAGCAGATATTTCTTTTCGTTATTTCAATAGCCTATTTATAACTAAAAAATACTCAAAAAAAGGGTAAAACAATTTGTTTCAAGGTGGTTTATTTGTACCTGATATTATAAACTAGTTTTTGGATCAAATATGAAATAAATATTTTCATTCTTCCATTCATAGAATTATTTTATCATTAATTTTGATTGTTTTCACCAACGAACTTGGAACACCCTTTAACCAAAATTTGAACCAGGTATAAGACACAACAACTGGTTATCACCAGTGAATAATTATTTCCTCTTAATGGCATTTTGTTTCGAAAAATCTCCTTAAAAAAAAACAGAAGATGACGAAAGTGCCAGATAGAATGTGAGTACATACTCTGTGATGATGGGTCTCTTACAAAATGGCCGAAAATATGCAATACATGATGAAAATCTCTTCACTTAAAAGCCACACACATGTTGCAGATGCATAACAACCATTTAAACCCTTTGCAGAAGGTTGAGAATGAGCATATTGCATATGGGTAGGTCTACAGGTAGGGTTATATCGTCGTGTCGTTCATTCATGATACAGGAGATTCTTCTTCGCCTTGGTATATCTACAAAAAAGGACTTGCATTGTTGCAAAGCTGCCTTAGGCAAGTGCAAATTAAAACGAGACTACAATTAAATTCCAATTAAATTATGAAGACCATATACACAAAAGTCCCTGTAGTTATATTCCACATATACAGCACTTGTATTTACTCCTCAGAAAAGAGGGTCTTCTTCTTTTATCCTGGACCATGGCATCCTTCGGCTCAACGTCATTGTCGAGCTTCGTTTAAGCACAATAAAACCAGCATATACATATACTCTATAAAGCTGAATATTTTATCTTAATCAAACTATCACTCTGAATAGTAACGTTTTTGTTGAATTTTTCGGAATGAGGGAAAATGGAAAGGGTACAAAGTCCTTTCAATTCGGAAAAAGGATACCTTGCTAAATTGTTTAATAAAAAGAGAGTTGAGTGGGTGGACTTACCTTGCCAAAAATAGTCAAACCTCCGTGTTTAACATTGAAGGTTGGTGCATCAGCGTAACTTGAGTCGGCCCAAGGTGTATGGCAGGTGGATGTCAGAGTCATATACCTGACTCCGATGGCATACAACGTTCGGAGGACAGCCAATGAGCCGCCCAATGAGTGGCCACCCTCGACGCCGGTTAACGAGCATAGCTGATGATTCTTGTGGGCTTCAATGATGTCTGAAAAGATACAAGCCAAAAGATTACAAAATGGGTGTTCAGTTTCTTGGAAATTTTGCGATGGTTAAAAGATTTATATGTTTCCTTGTGTGCTTTTTTGGGTGAGTATGATGATGTTGGAAGGAACCTATACAGCAAAAGTGCAGTCATGGTGATGTTGCATGCGAAAGGATCAAAATTGAACTTTCCTCCTTATACCCTATTTTGTACCTACTAAGGGTTGTGAAAGTTATGAATTGTGAAAATCATACGTCAATAACATACAAAAACAGCAGTTTGAGAAATTTATCTTTAGAGTGCTCCTTCTGACAGGATGACATCATATATCCAACATTGAACGAATGAACACACTCAATTTTCTCGAAAGAGATAGAAAGAGTGGAGTGTTATTTATATTTTTGGTCTGGACAGCTGGTATTTTTGAGAAAAAGAGATATTGATGCTTTCAAAATTGGGAAAACAAATTAATACTTAAAACGATTTTCATGTCTTGAGTTTGAGTCTTATATGTGTGTTTACACTTTAATTGAACCTTTAACATTTAATCTTTTGCTAAAGGTTTCTGCCATGATGTACATAGGTACCCTTCTGTGATGTGTTTATTCAAAAATTGGATGGTAAATATGAACAAGTGATTTGGGGGAACTAAGCCAATTTTTAGAAGACACCTGTGAATTTGAGGGAAACAAAAATATTTAATACTTCTTAAAATGGACTCAGTTGTATTTTGGGCCGAATAGAGGCTCTGAAGAGGAAAATTGAATTGCAATTTCTTAGATATTTAATTAAAGATTTTGGAGAAACCTCTAGCTATGTGAATCAAGGTGTATGATTTTAAAGTTAGGAAAGAGAGGTCTTTTTTGGAAGTAGAGTATAGGGAAGCTTAGCCTGCACTATATCACGTCCGATAACGGATTAAGGTAAATCGACTTTGCTCTCTATTTCGGGTTCAGGAAGAATAAATCTGCCTAAGTAGAATTTATTACTTTTTCTAAAAAGTAAGGATTATCTTATTGTTGCAAATCTAATCTTGAATTTGCTCCACTTTTTTTCAAAGAAATGTAACCATCTAAAAACATTTGTCTTTTGATAGACAAACACTCTTGCGACACATCATGGAATAACTCAACTTTGTAAGCATGTTATTTGGTTGTAAGTATTGAAAAATGCATTCATCATAATTGAGTACAGTGTCCAGCTTCTTGTTCGAAAAGTGTGCTCGCACAAGTACCTAGATACTGTGTGAAAGCATATCTACGAGCTTATTTAAAGCCTTTTATGAAAAAATAAATTGCACGACTGGGGTCGCACGTACTTGCTCTTATGCTTAAAGTAACTATAATGTTAAAGCTATTTATTCAAGAAATTTAAAATTTGATATTTTGAAGAAATTTCATAAGTAGTATAAAAAAATTAAATCTGTATTTATAATTAATTAAACTCCGTTTTAAATTATCTTAAAAAAAAAAAAAAACAAATATGCCATTTTATTTTTTGTATAAAAAGGTATTTTTAGAAAAAAATTTTCGAAAATTGTAGGAGCCGTTTTTTAAAAAAATAAATTTTTATATATAAAAATTTTTTAACATTTTTAAAAAAAAAAGTTGGTATGCCATTTTGAAGAAATAATTAATTTACACATAAAAACTAAATTTCAAAATTTTTCATTGATCCGTTTTCAAAAAATTGATTTTTCAAAAAAAAAATTTGAAATATTTTTTAAAAATCCAAAAATGCACTTTTTGAAAATTTTTAAAAATTTTAATATTACCTTTATCTAAACGCTAAAAATTTTCGTTGAAATCGGGTTAATTTTGTACGAGATATTCAGAAACCAAAAAAACCGTTCTATGACAGGTACCGTTAATAACGGTACAAACAAATTTTTTTTTTATTTATAAAGTTGGCTCTTATATGTAATACTATACACAAAAATTTTAAACAAAATCGTTAGAGCCATTTTCGAAAAAAATTACTTTTCTATTTCCGTTATATGGCAGGTACCGTTAGTTTTGGTCATAAAAAAGAAATTTCAATTTCCCCTCTAGGGAATCACCAAAAACTGCTAACTATCAAGTTTGAAGAAAATCACTTCACTCGTTTAGGCTGTAGCTCGAGGTATATACAGACAGACAGACAGACAGACAGACAGACAAAATTGCCAGACCCACTTTTTTGGCATTCTCCATCATCGTAATGTCATGTTAAATTGTTATCTCGAGTTCGATTTTTTTTACGAATCCTAAACTTGCCCTATAGTTACGGTGACCATCCGTCCCGGTTTACCCGGGACTGTCCCGTATTTCAACAGCTTGTCCCGGATTTTTATTTAAGAAACCCGGGACGTATAAGTGTCCCGTATTTTGGAATTTGTCCCGTGATTGTCCCGTATTTGCACATTTTCTGATTTTTTTACCGACTTCCAAAAAGGAAGAGGTATTTAATACGTCTGTATTTTTTTATTTATTTTTTTATGTTTGTTAACTCATAAATTTGGACGGAGTGAACCAATTTTGATAATTCTTCTTTTATTGGAAAGCTGGTATTTGCAGTGTGGTCCAGTTCTGGCTATACAATCTATGAGAAAACCATAAAACCTAGTTTCGATCCATGGAAGTCGGTTTTGTTTTTTTTGTTGATAAAAATGATTATTTATTCAAAATTTTAAAAACTTTGTACGGAAAACAAGAAAAAACAGTCTTTGGTTGATTTAAATTAAATTAAAAGTTTTTTAATAAGTCTCCAAAGTCAAACAACTCTTTTAGAGTAAGAAAAATTACTTGGACAGTTAAATGTCAGTGAAAAACTATTGAAAACTCTCCACATATTTTCGTTTCACTTCAAGACTAGGCTTTAGTTTCAAAAAATTTTTTGTCATTTGTGTCCGGATATCAGATGTGAGAACCGGTAACTCACAAAAAACGGCGCTAGCTATGCATTGTTTAGAGGAAGACCACAGACCAGATTTTGATAATGTAAAAATCTTACAACAAGAAAATCATTATTCTAAACGTATGCTATTAGAAATGCTGCACATTCAAAAGAACGAAAATGTTGTCAACAGAAGATCGGACTGCGATGGTCTTAGTATTATATATAGTCATTTAGCTAAAAGTTAAATTACCTTACTTATGTATTTTTACTACTAAATTTTGAGTTTGTTTTCATTTTAAATATTTTGCTTATTTTTTAAAAATCATAAATAATTTTGTTTTCATCAAATATTGTTTATATTTTGTAAGTTTTCCAACTTTGTAATTTATAAATATTTTATTAATTATTTAAAATATTTTTATTTAAAGGCCTGATGAAGGGGATAACCATCCCTGAAACGTTGCGCCAAAAAATATAATATATAAAAATTGAATAAAATTGACTTTAAGCCCACAATAAAAGAATTTATTTATATTGTTAATATACATTTAAAAGTCACACATACAAACAAAAAATGTAAAAAATCTGCAACTCGAAATATGGACGCTTAAAAGTCAAAACCGAGAAATTGGATGTTTGACAAATAATTCACCAAAAATCAGCACAAAACGTGTTTGAAATAATGTTTAATTTGCGAGCAAAAAACAAAATAACTTTACACAAAATAACTGTTTAACCAAAAAAAAACTAAATTTGAAAATACTTTTCTGGTGACCTAATACGTTTTGTAGGACATTTTGAATATATAAAAACTGCATACTTTATTTTTCAAAATACCTCCAAAATCTGGGTTTCGGGGGAAAAAAACGGTAGGTTGGAGTGTACGATCTCTCTCTCCCTCATTTTTCCATATATTTCCTCCGAATAATGGTCAACTTGACAAAAATGGCGCCCAAACACACTTCGATTGATCAAAAATTTGGTGTGGAAATTGATATTTCTTAAGGGTCTTATGCTTTTAACCAAATAAGTATAAACTAACCAGTTTAAAAAGTTTAAATTTAAATATAGAAATTAAAAAAAAACAAAAAAAACTTCTTTCATTTAAAGTTCTGTTCACACAATAGACTCTTTAAATCTTTAATAAATTTAAAAAAACTCTTAATTATGTAGAATTAAACAATCTCCCACTTTCGACCGTGTTAAGCTTAACTCATACAATAGAGTCAGCTAAAAATCCCAACTGTTCCTACATATTCAACAGCATTATAGGGATCCACACCATTATCACATGTCACACATCCCAGAGTACTACTTACGTGTGTCGTCCTCCTCAAATCCCATGGCCAAATGTATTAAAATTCGAATGAACAATCATCGGTCGTTGGACTAGGAACATTGGCATCATATCGTGTATAAAATTTAACCTCGACCCGATGCACGTTGCACTTCCACACGTTTTTCAAAAAAAAAAAAAAAAATTCAACTTTTTTTTTCTAAATAAAAAAAAAAAAAAATATCAGCTCCTTGGTCCTCTGTGTAAACGACCTATAACATTTACACAGATACGACAGTGGGTAATCTCAGGACATTCAATGTAACTTCGACTACGTTTACATTGTATAACCCAGTTTTTTTTTTTTTTTCATTGTCATATCGTCGACATCGTCGTCGCAGAGATTAACCCTTTCCTTTTTTTTTCATATTGCAGAACAGAACAACAAAGTAGGGTTGGGCGGCAATATAAAAATGGGGTCGAGGAGGGGACAAACGAATGACGACGGCTCGAACTCGAACACTGCACACGGCAACAAATGGATTGAAACTTTTGTCGCATTTTCATTATTCAAACACTTACGCGATGAAGTAGTGTCACCTCGGGCTAAGGATGAGGGTTAGCCAAACAGCTAACCAGGCAACGCGCACAGCAAGCAATCCCAAGCAAAAGACAATAAAGTCTACATAAGTACGTCATAATGGAACGGAAAACTGTAAGACTTTTCCTGTTGGAAAAGTGGTTACCTTTTTCCCGTGCAAAATCTCATCTTTCCTTTTTTTTTTTTTTCTATATCTTTATTTTCTCGGAAAGATATAAATTTTTATGTTTCTTTCTTGTTTTTTTTTTTTTTACGCTGACTGGAAGTTGTATGAATTGAAAGTATTTTCTTAACGAATTTCTATGAAAATAAGAATTTTACCAATGAGATTGTTGATTTTATTTAAAATTAAGTGTTAAAGGGAAAAAATGAGATGTGTAATTTCCCTTGAAATGAGATCATTTCCATCTGACTTGATGAGTTAGGAAATGAGGTTACTGATTACACGTCTACGAAAATGCCTTTATCATTTTAAGAACAGGTATAAAATTAGCTAACGATAATGAAAGATTTTGGTCTCACAATAAACTTGCTGTTAATTCGAAAAATTCAACTGAAGGTGTTATGAGAGATTTCCTAATTTTCTAAATGCTTTTTAGAAAGCTTCTTGTGCAAGGTGCTAAAATCCTAGCGTTATGTCTTGTACTATAGTCTTGTATTGAAGTGAATAAAGAAAGAATGCTGTAAGTCCTCTTACCTCTTACACTCATAATCAATAGTTGAAGTCCAAATATCTCGAATAAACATGATACTATACATTTTCTTCTCATATCGAAGAGCTTATCTGAGAAATATTTCTGGACGTTTCAATATCAATATTTTTCTTTCAATTTATTTTAATGTAAACATTTTTACATATATATTCAAGAACAGGGTGCAAAATACTGCTACTGCCAGAACATGATAATTAACAAAAAGTAAAAACAGTAACGGACCCAGGTGACTTCCCTCTGGTACCCCAGACTTTACTTTAATTTCTTTTGAAAAAAAAGTTCTATAAAAAATTCCTTGCAATCAAATTGATTGCTTTAACCCTTTAGAAGATATTCGTATCCAAATCGCAATGGATACGAGTCATAAGAAAACAACTGAAATCAGTGTCGTAAATTAAATTTTCTAAAAATAAAAAAAAATAAGTTTATGAAATTTTCATAAATGAAGAAGCTTCAATTTTCGAAAGCACCGACCGATTTCTTAGAAATTCATGAAATTTTAAAATTCAAGTTTTCAAAATCGCTTTTAAAAGATATTTTATAAAGCCGGCTTTTGAACATTTAATGAAGAATCTTTCTACGCTGCACTGGTTTTATTTTTGAAAAATTAATAGAAACATTTTCTGAGATTCGCTTCTACTTTGTTTTGTATTTAAGAGAGAGAAAGACAGCGAAGCAACTAAAAAGGTTGAAAGTTCAGCAGCATTGTGAATGTTGGCCCTTTTAAATAAGTTATATTTAAAATGGCAATCAGTCGGCTAAAAATTAAAAAAGGAATTTTTAGTGAACTTAAAACACATTATATTACTAGAATATTAGAATCACTAAAATTATTTTTGTGAGTCAACTCAGATTTTAAATTCGATGAATCAAAAACATTAAAAAACGATTTTTTGATGGGAAACAAATTTCTTAATCAAAGAAAAAATAAAAATCTTTCAAATTCTCGAGGTTTTAAAAAAGAAAAATAAATGTTAAAAAAGACTATAAAAGAGATGACTTTAAAAATCCATATTTTATAGGCGCATTAAATTTTCGTTAAAACAAAGTTTTCACTTTTCTCTCTCATATGTTCAATAAATAAATGCCAAAACATAAAAATAAGATGGTTAGTAAAAACATCAAAATGTCGTTTTTTAGTCTCTTTTTTGAATATTTTTTCTTGATTTTTTACAATATTAGGAAATTTAATTTTCTAACTCAATTATTTTTTTCAAATTTGGCTTGCTTTTCAAGTTTTAGACAAATCACGAAAAGTAACAAAATAAGTCAAAATTTTGTACCGATACAAAATAAGATTGATGCCATAATAATATTTTACAGGAAAAATATTATTATTTCTGACTGTAAAATTCGAAAATTTTGGATGCCTTTTTTTAATTGAAACAACCGTACTTAAGAAATTCACCTTTTTTTAACCTATTTTTCTATGAATTGCATTCCTTGCAAATACAAATATTATATAGAAAAAAGAAAAATTCAACTCTTCTTCTCGCTTCAATGAATATGAACAAGAATAAAGGATATTGAAACAAGAAAAACTTTTCCCAAGGAGTCTATAAGTCCTTCAAAAAAAAAAAAAAAATAAAAATAATAAAAAAAAAGAATTACCAGAAGAGAGAAACACTCGAATGAACGTGAATTCAGGATTCACAGTTAATGGACCGGATGAAGAAAAAGGTATTGGCAAAGTGACTCTGCATGAGGTGAGCCAAAGGTATATAGTGACAGTACCAAGTAGATAGATGTAGGTAAGAAATGAAGGAAGGAAAGGTTTTAGTAGATAGCTCTAGTTTCTCTCGTTATACTTACGGATACACTGATAGCAAAAACAAAAAAAAAATGAAGTAACTCAGAAGCTTATATAGGCAAAGTTTTTTTTGTCTTTCTTTTATTTTATAATAATTTTGTCGGCAAGATTTTTTTATTCATGGTCGAAAAAGAACGTAGAGTTCCACCATGATTTTGATTTACATACCAAGTTTTTGTTTGGGGTTTTTCAAAAAAAAAAAGGGGCAAAAGCTTAAGTGAGTGTCTTCAAATATTCTCGTTTATTAAAAAGAATGTAAGTAGCGAAATTGAAATAATATTTTTTTTTTTTATTTGACAGAATTTTATGGGTTATAAAGTTGTGAGAGGTTTTGAGGATAGGAAAATTGGCCTAACGTTGAAATTTATAAATTGGTTTGCGGGAAAAAATAATAACTGCAATATTCTTGTGAGTGCCAAGAAAATTTTCGGTTTTACAAATAAGTCTTTTATATTTGTAAACTATTGACTCTCACAAAAACAAGGTTGTTAAAACTATATTTTTTAATGCATTTGTTTTCTATTACAAATTAAAAAAAAATATTCATTGCAAATATAAATAAAAATTGCATTAAAAAAATTTTATTGCAAATAAGAAGTTTTTTTGCATTGAAAAAAAAAAAAAAAAAATATTAAATATTTTTTTTTAATACCTTTATTTTTTACAATTTCGGCAATTTGACCATATATTAGGTTCAATATTATAGTTGAAATGGCTGATGTTGGTCAAATCTCTAAAATTGTAAGAATTTCGACGAATATTAAAAAAAAATATTTGATGCACACATTTTGCATTGAATTTTTTTTCAATGCAAAAAATTTTTTATTTGCAATAATTTTTTTTTAATGCAGCATAATTTTTATTTTCAATAATAATTTAATTTTCAATATAAATATTTTTTAGTTGCAATAAGATTTTTTTTTAATGCAATTTTTTTTATTTGTAATTATAATTTTTTTCTTAATGCAAATATTTTTTTTTAATTTCAAATGCATTTTTATTCAATTGAAATTTTTTTTATGATGTAAAATGGCTTCCTTTAAGGTGTAAATTTGTAGAAAAGCATTTGTTACATTAAAGAAAAATACTCTCCTTCTATGAAAAATAGCTTAGTGAGGCAGTAAACCACTAAAGATCTGCTTCAATTTAGAATTTAATATACATACATTTCTTCATCATATCTTGTAAATTCTGCTGCCAACTAGAATATCCTTTCTACCAAATCTTGCCAATAATGGGGGCCAAAGCTTCCTAGGAATTTCCACAAAGCAATACAAATAAAAAAATATACTAACTTTCCCTCACATTTGCTATGTTAAAATAATGTTGTTTTCTTCTCAAAAAACAAATTCGTCCTTTTTAGTCCTTT
This sequence comes from Episyrphus balteatus, assembly GCF_945859705.1. Classification (NCBI taxonomy): domain Eukaryota; kingdom Metazoa; phylum Arthropoda; class Insecta; order Diptera; family Syrphidae; genus Episyrphus; species Episyrphus balteatus. The sequence continues at coordinate 34,520,742 of NC_079134.1, forward strand.
GTACAATCTATAAGCTTTTGAGTGTAATGTTATTTCATGCAAGCTTGTTGCATACTATATCTGACTCCCACCTTACCTATATTCTAGAGAGATAGTTATGGGATATAGGAAATATATAGAACTATCTCTATCCTCTCTGCCAAAGGAGAAAACTCATTTCCTATGCACAGTTGAGTAAGGAGCAATAGTCTGTAGTATAGCCCCGACAAACAGTTACAGTATAGAAAATCTTTCAAAGGGATTGTGTTTCGAATATTGCTGTTGTATGTGTGTGTGTGTAATACTAAAGGATATCCTTATGCAGTGGTGTAATAAATCAACAATGAATTAAGCTATCTCTTTAGCTTTACGAGAGAGAGTATTTTCCACAATATTCTGCTGTTCTGCTGTTATATAAATAGTGTTGGTTATGTCATGATAGAACCATGAGAGTGTGTAAACTTACCCGCCGCTGATGTGCATGTCGTCAGCTGTGGCGAATAGCGTTCAGTCAGTCGTTTAATTACGTCGATTTGTTCGAGCGTCAGTTGAACAGCATCTCGATGTTGTGCTTCACAAGGTACATAAGCTGCCCAGAACTGCAAGTAAAGAAAAAAAGATATACAATTAAATATATAGTATAAATGAATATCTTTGCTTAATGAAGCTAATATAGGTGTTCAATTTCGAACCAATGAATTTACTTTTGTGTCACATCTATCCTTTGTATGCGGATTTAACTTTCGAGTTAAATAAATATACTGGGTTTTAAACGTTACATAATGGTTACTTTGTAAGTAAAAAAACAGAAGTCTTTTAATTCTTTAATTTACTAGGATTTCCTGGTAGCACTTGCTTTGTTGAGGTTTTTTATCATGATCCTCAAAGTAACAATTTGTTTTTTAGGCATTTTTTTTTTTGGAAAAGTGGAAACAATTGTTAAAGGTGCCTAAGTTAGTTAAAATTCATGTTTTCAAGTGAACTTAGATAATAGAGATCATAGAATTTTTTGGTAGTAAGTTGTTCACTTTTTTTCGGAACCGATTTCTTTGTTTTTTTTTCACACAAAATATAGACATTTACAGAGTTTTTTTCAATTGATTTAGACATGTCTTGAGGAAAATTGCCCAGATAGTTGATTTTTATGACAAATCTAACAATTTGGGGTTCACTGTGGTGTATACGTAATATTTTTTTTTTTCTATAGAAAAACTTAAACCTGTTAACATAAAATTTCTACCGCTGATAAAATGATCTAATAAATGAGAATTTTCACAGATGCTTATCTAAATGAGCAATTATTGGATTTTAAAAACTTTTAAAACGTGGATTTATTTTAAATACATATAGAAGATTTGATTTCTTTTGAGAGGCTTTTTATTTCGCTGCATTATTGTAAGACATCTCTAAACAAAGTCAAAACCCAAAAAAGAATTTTGAATTAATTAAAATGTTTTGAAAAACAATTTACACTTGATTAATGTTTCTAAAAATCCGTTATGCTTAAAAAAAAAAAAATTCCCAGCAACAAAAACTGGTTCTTTTTTCTAGACTTCTTTTGAAATTTGAATCCATTTTATTCAAAATTATAAGAAATATCTGTCTAAAAATTAAACAAAAAAAAAATCATGTGTGCTATTTATTCACACTTGGTACAAGTGAAACCTTAAAAAATAATGTTTCTTGCAAAGAAAAAAAAATCGTAAAAATCTACCTTTCTTTTATTCTATGACCTTTAAATCCATTTCTTTTAAATGACAACCTATGATAAATTTTATATCTTCTGAAAGCTTTTTTCACCTTTTGTATGAAGTATCAATCATATTTCTACCATGCCTAAAAAAAAGTAAGAATTTTTTAAAGCCAACTATGTCGAAATTTCAAACTGAGATTACATTACTTCCTACAACTATGGCTGGTCATCGGCACAAATTTGAAAATAATACTTTAAAAACTTATAATAAAATCGAAAATAATAATAAAAATGGATGTTCCGCTATATGATAAGGGAAATTTAAAGGGTGATTTCTGGGTAAATTCTAAGAAAAAAATTGTTTTACAGCAACAATCTATCTGCAAAGTTGATACCACTTAGCGATGATTTAAGTAAACATTAACTTTTGTGCACCTTTACTCATGTTAATAATAATTTCTCTGTTATTAATAATGGTAGGAACTTGGTAAAGCTATTTATTTTTAGAGAAAATATTATTCCTTGTAGTTGTGTTTACAAAATGTTGATATCTGTGTTAGTTGCTCAGATATACGTTTTAAAAGGCTGTTAATTTTTCTTGCCCATGATAATTTTTTAATTTGACGCGAGAAATGTGTAGTTAACATAGTGTTTTATTAATTTATTCTTATTAGGAAAATAATAATAAACAAAAAAGTGTTCAACAAGTTTCCCAGAAACCTCATACATTTTAAAATACTTTGGAATATCTACAAACCCAACATATATTGACTTTTTTTTTTAATTGATATGTAAGGGATTAATAAAAAATGTTGCTCGTAAAAAAATTAAAAACATTAAAAAATTGTTACGCATACACCACAGTGATCTTCATAGTACATAGTTATGTCTAATATATTCTCCTGTAAAAAAATGTTTACATTTGTTGAAAATTCAATCACCATGACATCAATTTTGTTTGTATTGTTCGAAAATTTGTATACATAAAAAAAATATTTTTTTTTAAAGGCTCTAACGATTTTCAATTTAATAATTAATAATAATAATGTAAGATTTTCAATATATTTTTTTCATAAATTCCTTTAATACAAAAATCAAAAAATATAAAAAAAATAAATTTTATTTTTTGACATTTCTTATGATATCAAATCAAATAAAATGCACGACTGTGGTCGCACGTACTTGCTCTTATGCTTTAAGTTACTCTAATGTTAAAACTTTTTATTCAAGAAAATTAAGAAACTTTAAAATTTGATATTTTCAAGAAATTAAAAAAAAATAAAATGTTTTTTATAATTAATTAAATATCGTTTTAAATGATCTTTCACAAAAAACCAAGTATGCCAGTTTACTTCTTGTATAAAAGGGAATTTTTAGAAAAAAATTTTCGAAAATCGTTAGAGCCGTTTTTAAAAAACATAATTTTTTATATATAAAAATTTTCTAACATTTTTCAAAAAAAAAGTTGGTATGCCATTTTGAAGTAGTAATTTATTTACGCATAAAAACGAAGTTTCAAAATTTTTCATAAACACGCTTTCAAAAAAATTGATTTTTCAAAAAAAAATTTTGAAATATTTTTTAAAAACCCAAAAATGAGTTTTTTGAAAATTTTCTAAATTTTCGTTGAAATCGGGATATTCTTGAACGAGATATTCATAAATCAAAAAAACCGTTATATGACAGGTACCGTTAATAACGGTAAAAAAAATATTTTTTTTATTTAGAAAGTTGGCTCTTACTACACTCAAAAATTTTAATGAAAATCGTTAGAGCCGTTTTTGAAAAAAATTTTCTTTTCTATTTCCGTTATATGACAGGTACTGTTAGTTTTGGTCCTAAAAAAAAATTTCAATTTGTCCTCTAGGGAATCACCCAAAACTCTTAACTACCAAGTTTGAACAAAATCACTCGAATAGTTTAGGCTATAGCTCGAGGTACATACAGACAGACAGACGGACAGACAGACAGAATTGCCGGACCCACTTTTTTGGCATTCTCCATCATCGTAATGTCATGTAAAATTGTTATCTCGAGTTCGATTTTTTTTACGAGTCCTAAACTTGCCCTATAGTACCTATATCGCAAGTAAAAAATCAAATTATGTAGGTATGTATAATTATTTCATAATTTTTTTGTTCATAAAAAGTCTTAAAATTAGAGCTACTTTTATTATATGAGCAATAACGAGCCACCCAGTTGTCCATTTAGTATTAAACAGGGTTGCCAAGTTCTTGTTTCTATTTGATAAATGCAAGAAGGCAATCAAAACGGCAAATCACAACTAAGTAATTCTAACAAACCAGTTGTTTTTTTGGTTTTAATTTTTACCAGCAATATAAGCACCTCAAGGTTTATATCATTTGTTTCCATAATAACACGGTGTTACAAAAATGAGGTTTTAAAATATACGCGGGCGGAGACCTATCAGGTTTTGTAGAGCTAGTCGCACTGAATACGAAACGGTATTTGAAAATCCCCTAACACCCCCAAAATCTGGAGTTACGGGCAAAAAACGGTTTTTTGGACCTTCACCCATTGAAAAAATTCTAGCTTCGACAATTTGTTACCCATTTTCGATTTTTTTACAGTTTCTGATAGAAGATAAATATACCTTTTTAACAATGTATAAAACATGTAACTCGGTTAAACCACTTAGAATTTATAAGATGTCAAAGTTCAAAAATTCAATTTTTTTTGTCATTTGCCCAACTTCGGCATCAATTTAAAGTATATGTTTTCAAAACAACATGCTATTTAAAAAATATATTCTAAAACTATATCTATTTCCCAATCAATCGAGGTATTTTTTATGAAAATCACTTCAAAATTGGCTTAGAAAAAAAAATTTTTCGATTTCAACCCAGATACAGAAATTCGAACTTTTAGGTATAGAACAAAAATGTTGTTTCGGCACGTAGTAAGATAAGTTGGGCGCCAGGATTTGATTAAAGGTTTTTGTAGAGGAGCTCAATACAAACATTTTTTTTCTTTGGGAGGGGGGTCTATCTCCCCCCGTTTAGGTGGGAGGGGCATTTTTCTAAAAAAAAATTATCAAAATAAAAAAAAATTATTAAAAAACAACGGCAACACTTACAGTAATAAATGATACCATTTCCAAAAGGCAAAATTGTGCATTTGGTTCTAATTTCTAAATCAATATAATATTACCAATAGTTTTTGAAATAATCGATTTCAAAGTTAAAAATAGGCGAAAAAAAATTTGTAAAAACTCATTTTATACTATTTTTGTCCAGACTGTGAATTTTAGTAAATAAATTACTTAGACAGAAAACTGCCTCAATTAATTCCTTATCGAACAGTGAAAACTATATGTTTCTATGTCTTCTAGTTTTTGAGAAAATTGAAAAATTATTTTATCAGATTTTTCTTTTTTCAAAATATTTTTTGTTTTTATTTGTTTTTATTTTTCAATTTTCTCAAAAACTAGAAGACATAGAAACATATAGTTTTCACTGTTCGATAAGGAATTAATTGAGGCAGTTTTCTGTCTAAGTAATTTATTTACTAAAATTCACAGTCTGGACAAAAATAGTATAAAATGAGTTTTTACAAATTTTTTTTCGCCTATTTTTAACTTTGAAATCGATTATTTCAAAAACTATTGGTAATATTATATTGATTTAGAAATTAGAACCAAATGCACAATTTTGCCTTTTGGAAATGGTATCATTTATTACTGTAAGTGTTGCCGTTGTTTTTTAATAATTTTTTTTTATTTTGATAATTTTTTTTTAGAAAAATGCCCCTCCCACCTAAACGGGGGGAGATAGACCCCCCTCCCAAAGAAAAAAAATGTTTGTATTGAGCTCCTCTACAAAAACCTTTAATCAAATCCTGGCGCCCAACTTATCTTACTACGTGCCGAAACAACATTTTTGTTCTATACCTAAAAGTTCGAATTTCTGTATCTGGGTTGAAATCGAAAAATTTTTTTTTCTAAGCCAATTTTGAAGTGATTTTCATAAAAAATACCTCGATCGATTGGGAAATAGATATAGTTTTAGAATATATTTTTTAAATAGCATGTTGTTTTGAAAACATATACTTTAAATTGATGCCGAAGTTGGGCAAATGACAAAAAAAATTGAATTTTTGAACTTTGACATCTTATAAATTCTAAGTGGTTTAACCGAGTTACATGTTTTATACATTGTTAAAAAGGTATATTTATCTTCTATTAGAAACTGTAAAAAAATCGAAAATGGGTAACAAATTGTCGAAGCTAGAATTTTTTCAATGGGTGAAGGTCCAAAAAACCGTTTTTTGCCCGTAACTCCAGATTTTGGGGGTGTTAGGGGATTTTCAAATAGCGTTTCGTATTCAGTGCGACTAGCTCTACAAAACCTGATAGGTCTCCGCCCGCGTATTTTTTGAGTGTTACACCGTGTAATTAAATCAATTTTTTAAATTTTTAATTTCAAAAATTTAATTTGATGTTAAACTGTGTGGGTAACCCTATAATAAAAAAAAATCATTTATTCAACAATTTATTATTTACATGTTTATATCAGCACCACTGCCCACAATGACACCACATCAGCTTTTCAAGTTAACACTATAGACTCACTCTTTTCAAAGTTTTTTTTTAATTTTTCCAAGAAGAATGGATGAATATTGCGGAAACAATCCAATCAAATTGAATTCGCCAATAAATTTAATACACACACAAGATACAACATGCAATTCCCTACTCTGCTAATTAATATGTCACATTGTTTTCAAAATTGCATCATTTCATCGAACGCGTGTGTCAGCCTAGGGACACAAATAACTCTGCTCAAGAGCGATCATAATGAGCGAAAACATTGTTAGGTAATATTAAGGCCTTACCACAGAATCACCATCGTTATAAGATACTTTAAACCATCCGTCCGCCATTTTTTTTTTTTTGTAAATTCATTTTAATGCTTCGCTTCATATCCGGCCACCATTTCAGCCAAGCAACAAGAACAGGCCGGGCGGATGGCCGGCGGGTATGTGATAAATTAAATTTGTTACGTACTCATTAATGTGTGGCGAATTGTGTGGGGGGATGAATTGGACTACAATTTTATAAGGATACAGAAGAATACTATACAAGAACAGAGCAATTGATTTTTTTTTGTTCCTTTTTTATATGAAAAAAATAAAATACGTTTTAAGTGTCCTTACTTAATGAGCGGTGTCACATTCCAAAGAGAATTTATTGTATAAATTTATAAATTTCTGATGTAAACCATTGGCTCGATGTAATGACGCATGGATGGGTTTGAGTTTAATGGACAGATGGAGATATTTTTTTTTTTTTGTGAAAAGAAATTATCAAAAGGACGAGTAATGCGTACCCTTACGAATTTTGTTTTTGTTTATTTAAGCAACGATTAACTAAAATTCCAATAAAACAAATTTTGGTATTTAATAATAAAAATTTTCAGATTTTTTGCTATTTTTAATAGACTATCGGTTCAAGGAATAAATTACTCATTTCATTTGATTTACAAAAAAACAGCAAAAGGATTCCCTCAAATAGTAAAGAATTTTTCAATATAGTTTCAGCAATATCATTTTTACCAGATAAATTGGGTTAAATAAATAACAAAACGGTTTAATCCTCTTTCAGATATTAGATACTAAAAAAAAATTCATAAATTTATCAAAAGGAAAAAGAAAAAATCAATTCAACTTTTTTGCCTTGAGCAACACAATTTTATTTCTAACGCAAAAAAAAATCTCAAATACTGTTTTTTTGTATTTTCAATAAAGTTCAATAACAACAACAATATCTTCAATTTTGTACAAATAAGTAAATAAAACACTCGAAACAACAAATGCAGAGAGTTTGTTTTCATCTTTTTTTTTTCGTTAAAAGCTCAAATAATTTGATACTATAAAAGTTAGTATTGCGGTTAATTTTGTTTATTTTTCAAGTCGTAAGTTAATACAAAAAAACAAGTTCAAAAGTCCTTAAAGCCCCGATACAAATAGTTAGTGCATTTGTATAGAAAATAAACGAAACTTTGTCCTTTCAACATGCAGTAGCGGGCAGTAGTTGTATGTCTGCAAATAACACTCCATGTGGAAACCAAATAAACTAAAAAAAAAGGAAGAGTTTTATTTTTTTTTTAAGTTAAGTTTTGAGGTCATTGTATTAAAAGTTGTTTTCCCTTCGGTATTGCAATATCGATGGCATTGAGAAGTAAAATTGGAACCCTAATATGGAGGTATACCATTCGAAGTATATTTGGTCTTTGGTCACTATACACCACTCTCGAGTATGTAAAAAAACTATACAAAATTGAATAATGCATCATGGGATTTTAAAAATTCTTTTACCTTAGGAGTTAGGATTTATGGTTCCAGTTTGTATTTTCATTTTTTAGTGCTCTAAGCTGTTTAATTTTTTGGTAAGACAAGACAAAGTTCAATATCAATGTGAATTTAAAAAATTGATGCAAATTTAAAACTATACCCCTTACCTTACAACTTGGTACGCTTAAATATCGTCGGTTCAAAGGAAAAACTCACTAACTAACAAAATCGACATTTCGAGATAATTTGATTTAAACAAATTTCATCATTGGGATTATGGTGTCTTCTTCATTTTTAGTAAAAACCATTCAATTAAGTTGTTTTTTGAGAAAAATGTACTTAGTGACTTTTTTCTCTTAAGAGATTTGAGATATCTTGTACTAAGTAAAAATCATTTTAAATTACAATAAGTAAAAATCATTTTAAATTACTTGCCCACCGACTTGTAGGTATAACGAGCGTTTAATCCTCTTCATCTTGATAACTATTGTTTTGACCAGTTTCTGGCAAACGTTTAGTTTTTGTGGATACATAAAAAGCATTTAAAGACCCATATACTAAACAATAAGGGATACGTCCGACAAGTAAATGGCCGGTTTGATTGCGGTTAATCTTGACAGAATAAATATTTTTTCAACAAAAAAAAAAAAAAAAAAAAAAAAACAAAACCGACCTCTTTCTCATAGATGCCATAGTCAGAACTGGACCAAATTAAAGTAGGAAGCGCCAGCCTTTAATAAAACAAGAAACATCGAAATCGGTTTACCAGTCGAAAATTATGAAATAACAAACATACAAAAAAAAAAAAAATACATTCGAATTGAGGGCTTCCCCTTGTTTTGAAGTCAGTTAAATATCATTGGAAAGATAAAAACCGTTCGATCATTGAAAAATAGAATATAGAGGAGAGAAGGTACATTTTCAAAAGGAACCGTTGCTATAATACGACTTTTCACTCAAATATAAAAGATACGACTTACTGGCACGTACTATGGTACTCGTTTAAAGATGACCTGAAGATTTCTTTTACTTCCACATATAGATAAAGAATTTTGTTACAAGCTTATTTCATGTTCTTTACTATCGAATTGTAAATTTTGATTAAAAATTAAATCATTTTATATAGTGACTAAAAATAGCAATGCACTTAATAAGTTTTTCCTCTAAAGAGAAATCAATAATTGCTTGCACTTAGTGATTTTTCCATGTTTCTAATTCCCGTTAGAGCGATATTTTCGCCCTACAGATTTTTTTTAGTGATAGAGCGAGAGGATATATAACCACTTTTCATAAAAAACTCAATTTTACAAATTTTGTACTAAGTGAGTTTTTCCTTTGGACCGACGATATGTTAGTGGCTTTTGTGAGAGCATAATTTCCACATAGGACAACTTGACTCTTTTTGCAGTTATTATTTGTTGTGATCAAGGGGCAAGGTAGTGGCCAGCCAAGTTCTCTAGCAACTTTGGCACTAAACCCTTATTTACAGGAAACAATTTAGGCCATTTTCGACCCCCCTTCAACTTCCACACCAAAGATGCTAGAAATTTCAAACTTGCTACATTGGTTGTGCTGGTGCAAAATCAAACTCCTCACAAAATTTCAGTTTCTTACGATGAGTAGTTTTTGAGATGTAGGGCTTCAAAAATCGCAAAAACCGTAACTGACTCACTGACAGATCATCAAAATTATGGAGAACTTCCCGCTGTCGTAGAAACTTGAAATTTTACACGGTGATAGGACATGTGGTGTATTTTCAATCCAGGGGGCGTGGCATCCGCCCATATCCGCTGAATTTTCATCAAATATTATAGAGCACTTCTGAGTATCGTAGAATCTTGAAATTTGGTAGAATGGTAGAGATGGTAGTTTATACAAAGGAAAAAAATTTAAAATTTGAGAATTTTAGCCAGGGGCAACTGCCCATTTTCACTGAATTTTCATCAAAAATAGATATTTTCAATTCTACAGCCATACCTTGCAAAAAGTAGTGAAATCACAACAAAAACATTACTGTTAAAAAAAAGCCAAGTTCTCCTTTGTTGAAATTATGTACCAAGTTCTAAAGTTTGGGTTCAAATTCGTATCAATAAAATTTTGATTGGCAATTTTTGAAATAACTTTAAAAAACGGTAAATAAAAGAAAAATTGTCAAGGGAACAATCAAAATTTTATTGATACGAATTTGAACCCAAACTTTAGAACTTGGTTCACTTTTACATCTCAGTACTTTTTTTGGCTCTTTTTTAACAGTAATGTTTTTGTTGGGATCATTTTTTACATGAAAGGCCTTAATAGCTTTAATACAGTTTTTTCCATTAGAGCAAGAACGTGAGATCCAATCGTGCATTTTTTATATTATCGTATTCAATGGTTGCATTAGAGAATGATTTGAAAAGCTGTCTATCACTTGGGCTAATTCCCGTAAATAGATGAGAATTTTTCGTGCAAGGGGTAACTTTAAAGACTTTAAATACCGGAAAACACATGTTCATAGAAGTGTTGTCCCCATACCGCAATAAAGCCGCCTCCCCACTTCTCGATTGCAGCTAGTTTTTGATAGAACTTATATTTATAGAAATTTATGTTTAACGAGATTAAGTTACGTGTTGAATTTTTTAGCTAAAAGCTCTTTTCATGATTTTCAAGCGGTTCGCTGCACCAAATCGGCGGAATAAATTTGTCTCGTAGAAAATTTCAAAAATTTTTTTATTAGTTACCTATTTAATATTAGATTTTTAAATCAAGTTGCACACTGCGGTATCGTCAGGAAACGTAGTCGCGTGTAAACTATTGGTTTGAAATTGAAAATAGAATACAATTTTTAATTACCCAAACCACTTTACTGACATAGAAAAACCCTAAGCTTCAAATATTCTTTTTAAATTGTATAGAATCATTCAAACAGAACTTGTCTTAATTTGAAGTCTTCGTACAAGACTTTTCCAAAAAGCTTCAAAAACGTTTGTAATGATGCCGCACTTATTCAATCGTCCAGTGGTTTTTCTAAAACAGAACACGTGTTCATCTTCTAGGTCTTTATGTTCTTTTATTATGACTAAAAGACATGCAGTAAAATTCTCTCAAAGATTTTCATTATTGACGGTAAAAACACAATAATTGGACTAGGTATACCTATGGTTTTTTCGTGTTATAGGTTGATTAATTCATAATTATTGTATAATATAACCTTCGCAACTTTCTTTCTAGAATCTGAACGTTACGAAAACTTTTAGCGCACAAAGCTTACAGCTCAGTCCCCTTTCACTCAATAGATTTTAGATCAGTGGCTAATAATCCTTTTCTAAATATTAACTCAAACCGACTTTTAGCAAAAATTCTGATACCTTGTTTGAAAAAATATTGAACACTAGAAATAATGAGTTGCAAGAACTTGAAAATTTAGTTCAATATTTAAACATTTCTTCTGATTGAAGTTAGTTGGCTTCCATCATTCTGATTGGCTTGCCCTGTCTTGTATAAAACTTGTTTCAAAAAAAACAAAACTGCAAAAAAGCCGTATTCGGTTATTTAATCCTTCAGTGCAGCCGTTTGAAGGGAAATTGAAATTAAAGTTTTTTGGGCCAAAATAAGCGTTACCTGCCGTATGACCAAAATAGGAAAGCTTGTTTTTCTGAAAAACAGCTCTATCGATTTTGATCAAAACAAAAAATCTTCTGACTTTGGTCAGTAATGTACTTTCCAAATAAAAAAAATATTTTTTTAACAATAATTTATCAACTGGTGCATGTCATAGAATCGTTTTCTTGATTTTTGATTTTCTTATAAAAGACTAAACTGATTTCAACGAAAATTTTAATGCAATTTTTTACTTTAAAAAAAAAAAAAACAAATTTTTGAAATTGTACTACTGAATATTTAAAAAAATTGTTTTAAGGCTGGGTGGGACCACCACACAAACGGCTCAACATTTGTAACTTGGTAACTTTCACATTTGTAAAGATAGAAATAAATTTTTTGTCGATTCCGGGTAATATTTCTTTAGTAAAATTTTCTTCGAGTTTTTCAGACTTTTTCCAATTGTCAATGCCAAAGTTTAAAATTTAAATTTTATTTGTTTTTAATAGGTATATCTTGCAGTACTAAAAAAAAAAAACGCAAAAAGCATCCTTAATAAAGACATTGAATTCATCTGATTCCTTAGAAGTATTTTTTTCTATTAAATTGTATATTTTTTTTTTCTATTAAATTGCATAAAACTATATAGATAAAAAAAGTTCTTGACATTTAGTCTTTTTTTATAATACCTTTGTCTTTTGAATAATACCTTGTTGTATTCCAATTCAATGACAACCTCTTGTCTGTTCAATTAAAATTTAATCATATACAAATCCTTTTACACTTCTATGAGTATCCTTCTACTTTTTTTTTCTTTTGCATCCTGATAAACATTAATGAAGAAAATCTTGGTAGGGGGAAAAAATATAAAGCTCAAGGCTCTGTCATAACCTGAACCTGATCTCTTTCATTTGCACATAAATACATATCTCTCTCCACCAAAGCTAAAAAAGCAGACGTTTAGAAATTAAAAACAATCATCTTGATCCTTCCACTTCTTTGTTTTTTTGCAAAAAAAATAATATGACTTTTGTTTTTTTTTTTTTGCTTTTTGAATTTCACTTTTACGAGTGAAAACGACCTTGTCCTGAAATAGTACTTTGCTTAGTTTCTTTGAAGAAAAAGTAGGTCCGTCGTCGTTGTTGTCGCCGGCATATAGTCTTTTGGTTGATATATAAAGTCCGTTTTAAAGGAGATTGTTCTTGTAATTTTTAATGACGACGAAATGAAGTATACCTATTTCTTTGTTTTTTTGTTAAAAGAAAGAAAGAAATTTAATTGATTTGGACAGGTTTTCAAGCTGAAAATAAAGGGCAAACGTTTAACAGAAGTTATTTTCAAACAAAAACGTTTTGAAAACTGTCAAGGTGGCGTTAAAATGGCTCTTTGTTTGACAAAATTCTACCTCTTTAAAATTTGTAAATACTTTTCAAGTTTTTGGCAGCCATTTTGAAAAAAACTGCTATTTTTGAAACACTTTTCCTGCTAGAAATATAAAACTCCTTATACAAATTCCCCTAAGTTCACTAACTTTGTATCTAAATTGACCCTTTTATCCCTATTTCGCGTATTTTGAATGCTTAATATTTCTCAATTTACGCAATTTCTATGCAAAACTCCCAACAAATGCATTTTTTGTCCATAAACTTTAGAAAAGAATACGAAATATACATAAATAAAATGCACTTGAACCAAAACCAAGTAAGTTTTCACCCTTGAAATTGAATTGGAAATTGCATTCAAGAGCTCCACTACGCACCATGAATATTCAAATTACATTTTACTAGGAACTCTCTTTCAACACCTCAACGCAGAGAGTTATTCAATAAAATTCCACTTTCATTTGTGTAGATGTGTGAGTGTAATAGAGGAATACCTAACCTAGTCTCTGTCAACATGCAATTTGAGGCAAGTGTACATGCCACAACTTCCAGAAGAATCCCAAGATAGAAAAAGTTCCATTTTCTTTATATATTTCCCTATACACTATACAATTCCATACCTTTCGGTTGGGTTAAAAAAAAAAAATCCACAGCGTTTTCTTCCTCTAAGGATTACATCAATTTATATATATTTTTTTGCATTTCTAGTTCTTTCTTTATTTTGTACATAAAAAAAAATCTCATTGCGTGTATTTTACTTTCAAAGCAAAGTAAAGTAATGCAATTCTCTCATGCTGCTGTTGCAACTATGCAATCGACGACGAATAAAGGAGACTTAGTTTCTAGTTTTGGCATCTTCAAGTTATGCAAATGTAATACAATTTGGAGACTTTAAGTCAGAGAGTACCGTATTATATTTGGCTGGAAAGTGTTATATTTTGTGTGACATTCAAGATTGTGCAAAACTTTATTTAGAAACTTAGGATAAGTAGAAAAAAAAAATAAATAAAATGAAATGAACTGATTTGAACTGTTGAACTTTTTTGATGGTTTTGTTGAACTTTTTTGATGCACTTTTTGGGTACAAAAATGGCCTTGATTGCACTGGTCTGCAAAATTTAATTTTTTTTTCTCCTTCAAATAGTTTTTTTTTGAAATTATGAAAGATTTGGCTTTCCTGAATCTAAATATGGTTTCAGAAAAATTCTAGCATTTACTATTTCTTTTTTAATGATTCTTGAAAAATATGAGTAGTTTGTAGAAAATAACCCTTTTAGATTGACCTAATACAAAAATAAAACTAATATTCGTATTGAGCTCAAATTTGGAGGACTTATTTTTCATAACATGATCTATTAATATGAAACCATTTATAAATTTATATTTAAAGTTTACACACAACAAACATTTTAAGACACTAATTGACAAAAAAACAGCAAAAATTTTGAAATCCTGCAATTTTATTAAGCAAAATGTAAAATCTTAACTCCCGTTATATACAGAGTGTCCCGTGATGAGATAAGAAGATTTTGAGGGATGATTCTTGGGTATATTCTTAAAAAAAAAATTGTTGTACAGTAACTCTCTTACTGCAAAGTTGATACCCTTTAGCGATGATTTAAGAAAACGCTTACTTTGGTATGCCTTTACTCATGTTAATGGTAATAACTTCGTTAATAATTATCACAAAAATTTCATTAATGCTTTGATTTTTAAAAGAAATGCCATTCTTTGTACCTGCATTTAAAAAATGTTATTATCTTTTTTTATTGCTCAGATATTAATTTTTAAATCGAATTATTTTTTTCTTACCCATTTTCTTCGATTAATGTGTTATAAACATAGTGTTTTATAAATTTATTCTTATAAAGAAAACAATAATGAACAAAAATGTTGTTCACAAGTTTGCCAGAAAACTTATAGATTTTATGATACAGGTGTTTTGAGATATTTCGCAAGTTTTTTAATTTAACATTGTGTAGCTTTTAGTAAATGTACAGTTATGTGTGATATACCAAATGAAAGGTAACATTATCAGGATGCTCAATAAAGTTAAATCAAATTTGTATATGCTTTAGATCAAAAGATAGAACCTGTTGAATAATAAAACTTTATTTTCCCGTCCCTCAAAATTGTGACTACAAAATTAAAATTTTGCACAGATATAGTCCTGTCTATTTATCTATCTACAATATAAATTTCAAGATAAAGATAATAAATTGCACGACTGGGGTCGCACGTACTTGCTCTTACGCTTAAAGTAACTATAATGTTAAAGCTTTTTATTCAAGAAATTTAAAATTTGATATTTTGAAGAAATTTTATAAGTAGTATAAAGAAATTAAATCTGTTTTTATAATTAATTAAACTCCGTTTTAAATTATCTTAAAACAAAAAACAAATATGCCATTTTATTTCTTGTATAAAAATGTATTTTTAGAAAAAAATTTTCGAAAATTGTAGGAGCCGTTTTTTAAAAAAATAATTTTTTATGTATAAAAATTTTTTAACATTTTTCAAAAAAAAAAGTTGGTATGCCATTTTGAAGAAATAATTAATTTACACATAAAAACTAAATTTCAAAATTTTTCATTGATCCGTTTTCAAAAAAGGAGAATGGGCAAGTTTGTATGGAATGTGGACGTTGCGCGGCCAGGAATGAATTTGTTATTTTTTGATATAATTAAGGTTAACATATATTTTGGAGAAGTTTCATCATTGTGACGTACTCCAAAAACGGATAAAATGCATTTTTGCATATAACACTTTATGCAGATTGTCTCAAAGTTGTATCTTATGTGTGTATTTTAAGTGCAAAATACGATACTCCCTCAATTTCCCTAAATCTGAAGACCTTTATCTTGAATATCCAACCATTAGAACCCAAACTATAAGCATTTTAAAACAACAGTTTCAAGACTATTTTCATAGTTTCGTTATTCAATTTTCTGTTAGTTTGAATTGTTTGAAAACTTTCGAACAAAATCTTGAAGTGGTTGTCTTAAAAATCTTATATTATGAGTTCTATTGGTCGGATTTTCAAGAGTAATGACTTCAGACTCAGGGAAAATGACAGAGCATCATATTTTATGTTCCAAATAAAAATATAAACCAATTTGTCGTTTAAACATTGAATAATGCATTAACGATACTAATACTGCATTTTCTTACATTCTTAACGCAATACTGCGAAACGTCCATAGTAAAAGTTTTTCCTAAGTTATAGTCCTTTCATTTGATACCAATTTTATTAATGGCCGCTCAACGTCCAAAATGCCCATTCTCCTTTATTTTTCAAAAAAAAATTTTGAAATATTTTTTAAAAATCCAAAAATGCGTTTTTTGAAAATTTTCTAAATTTTTAATATTATCTTTACTTACACACGTTTGTATAAAAATTTTCATTTAAATCGGGTTAATGTTGTACGAGATATTCAGAAATGAAAAAACCCGTTCTATGACAGGCACCGTTAATGACGGTACAAAAAATATTTTTTTTATTTAAAAAGTTGGCTCTTATGTGTAGTACTACACACAAAAATTTTAATCAAAATCGTTAGAGCCGTTTTTAATTAACTTTTCTATTTCCGTTATATGGCAGGTACCGTTAGTTTTGGTCATAAAAAAAAAATTCAATTTCCCCTCTAGGGAATCACCAAAAACTGCTAACTACCAAGTTTGAAGAAAATCACTTCACTCGTTTAGGCTGCAGCTCCAGATAGAGACAGACAGACAGACAGACAGACAGACAGACAGACAGACAGACAGACAGACAGACAGACAGACAGACAGACAGACAGACAGACAGACAGAATTGCCGGACCCACTTTTTTGGCATTCTCCATCATCGTAATGCCATGTAAAATTGTTATCTCGAGTTCGATTTTTTTTACGAATCCTAAACTTGCCCTATAGTACCTATATCGCAAGTAAAAATAAAAAACGTTTAAGAAAGGTAAAAAAAAAAGAGTTTGTGTACACATGTACACGCGACTGAAGTTATACTTCTCATTCAGTATATGTAAATGAATTTCATTTGATATTTTTAATTTCTATTATTAAGTAATTAATCCACACTTAGTTTTTTTACATTTTTATCAAGTGAACAATAAATTAATTCTTTCATCCTCCTTGCGTCCATGTAGTTTTCAATTTATTCTGTGAAATTTACTCATGTTGTGCGGTTCAGAACGTACGGTATATGGTTAACGAAAGTAAATGAATTGCGCATAAAATGTGCGATATGGTAATTTTATGAGAATTGTGTGTGCTTCAGCACTAGTAGTAGCAATATGGAACTTGCAGGGTTGCTACAAAGCTCAAAAGTTAGCTGAGCTCAGCTCAAATTTTGAGCTAGCTCACATTTGAGCTAGCTCACATTTGAGCTATGTACCATAGCTCAGCTCATTTGAGCTGAGCTGAAAGTGAGCTGAGCTGATGGTTGAGCTGAGCTGTTGGGTGAGCTGAGCTGTCGGTGAGCTGAGCTGTTGGGTGAGCTAAGGTAAAGTGAGCTGAGCTGAGCTGTGATGGGTGAGGGGATACATTGATTTTTATTTGGAAAGTATAATGAAATATGAAGATATTTTAAACTTTTATAAAACACCATAGCTTAAGATGTTTGGTTCTAGTTATTAATGGAATAAATATATTTCTATTTTTTTACTAAAATATTTCTTTTTTTATCATAAAAAAAAATTCCGGTACAATCCGGTTTTTCGACTTTTTTCAAAATTCCGAGAAAATCGCGTTTGAAAGTTGGGGTAAATTTTTTTTTCGAAAAATCCCCGAATCTTTGAACGCTCCTGGAAGCTAAACCGCTTGAGAGCAATTTTTGGGAGTGATGCCAAATGATAGCTTGTGTCATGGACCTACGCTTTGCAAATTATCAGATTTTTAAAAAATCGCCTTCCATGTTAAACCACCACATCATGCCTTTTTTTCCAGAATCGTGCCTATTTTTTTTTTTTTACTTTTAAGTTCTCCCGGTTTGAGAACGCGTGGACCTACAGGGATGGGAGCTATACCCAAATGTAGGTTAGAGTCCCCGCTACCTTTTGGCATCAAAAAAATTGTTTTCATTTTCTTCAAAATTCCGCGATATATAGGCGTTCGAACGCTTTGATCTAGAGACAGGGGAGTGGTGCAATATGAAAGCTTATATTCTCAGGTACCCGATAGTGGTATAATCCGGTTTTTCGATTTTTTTCAAAATTCCGAGAAAATCGCCTTTGAAAGTTGGGGTAAAATTTTTTTTCGAAAAATCCCCGAATCTTTGAACGCTCCTAGAAGCTAAACCGCTTGAGAGCAATTTTTGGGAATGATGCCAAATGATAGCTTGTGTCATGGGCCTACGCTTTGCACATTGTCAGATTTTTAAAAAATCGCCTTCCATGTTAAACCGCCACATCATGCCTATTTTTTCAGAATCGTGCCTACTTTTTTTTTACTTTTAAGTTCTCCCGGTTTGAGAACGCGTGGACCTACAGGGATGAGAGTTGTACCCAAATGTAGGTTAGAGTCCCCGCTACCTTTTGGCATCAAAAAATTTTTTTTCATTTTCTTCAAAATTCCGAGATATAGGCGTTGGAAGTTGGGGGTGCTCACTTTCAGCTCAGCTCACTTTCAGCTCAGCTCAATTGAGCTGAGCTATGGTACCTAGCTCAAAAGTGAGCTAGCTCAAATTTGAGCTGAGCTGTGAGCTGAGCTGACATGGAAATTACCACATGCAACTTACCACACGCAACTTGCCACATACAACTTGCCACACGCAACTTGCCACATGCAGCTTGCCACATGCAACTTGCCACAAAAAACTTGCCACATACAACTTGCCACATACAACTTGCCACATGCAACTTGCCACATGAAACATGTAACTTGCAACGTGTTGTGTGTTTTATGTTTGCCGTACTGCGGCGTACTGCATTTTTAAATACTAAAGTAATGCCTACTCTAAAGGTGAAACGACAGCCCTGCTACCCAGGGTGATCGCGTCATAATCCCTTTGACATTCTTGTCAAAAAGTAAATTTTCATACTCACCCTCCCATAAGAAGTATAACTTCAAAAACTTGGGACAAAGAAACTTCTGAAGTAGCACAAAAGTCTAAAATACACCAAAATATTTGGTGTATTTTTTGCACTTTCGTGATATACATTTTTAATATAAAAAATACACCATTTGCTCGTATATAATAAACTCCGGTGGTTAAAAAAATATACCGATTTTTGGTGTATAAATGGCGCTAGTGGTATATTAAATGATCTGGTTTTTGGTGAAAATTATTCCTTTGAAATTGAAAAATACACAATAAATCTATGGATAAAATACACCATTTAAACTATTCTGATTTAAAATTTGAGCCAAAATTTTTTTTTATCTAAAACAGTTTGATGGATTCTAATTCACACCATTTCTTATGAAATAAATGAAAATGAATTTTTATTCACTTTCATAATATTGCCATAAGAAATGGTTAAATATGTATTTGTTTGAAAAATTTTAAAACGAAACACATTTTGTCTACTAATTTTAGATACTATATACCCCCTCTAAAAATCGAGCGCCTCAAAAATGTCAGTGAATTAATTATTTTTTTTTTTCGATTTTAAAAATCAGTTTTTCAAAAATTATAAATTTTTTGTTGTTTTTACATTTTTTTTCATAATATAATATACCGAATCGAAAAAACCAAGAATGCGGGGTAATTAGGTCGATAAATATAATATTATAGTAAAACTAACTGACCCGGCGGACTTCGTTCCGCCATTTCTTGTATTTATTTCTATTTTCGACTTTGTAATTTGTCATAATTCCCAATACAAAAAGGAAATCAAAACTTGAAAAGTTCGTCCAATTAATTTGAAAATATTCACTTTTAAAATTTAAAAAAAAGTGGCCTATGTTAAAAACGTTTTTTAAGTTTTTTAATTTACCATTGTGAAGCTTGTAGTGAATGTAGCGTTATGTGTGATATATCAAATGAAAGGTAATATTATCAGGATGCTCAATAAAGATAAATCAAATTTTTGTAAGCTCCAGATCAAAAGATGTAACGTGTTGAAAAATAGAGTTTTATTTTACCGTTATTTCAAATTTGTCATTACAAAATTAATTGAAACTATGTACAAATATAGTCTTGCCCATTATCTATCTACACTGTAAATTTCATTCATTTATCTATTGAAGAAAAAAGAATAAAAATAAAAAACTGTTAAAAACGGCCAAGAAACTTGGGACAAAAAAAAATTGTTTTCCCGTTATTCGGTCAAAAATCATTTTAAAAATTCAAAAGTTTGTATATGCATGCGCATGATTAAAACCTATATTTCCTATACATTTGAGATTTTTTGCAAACTTTTAAAAATTCCAAAAAAATAAAAGACTACTCAAAAATGTCCCTAAAAATTAGGTTTTTCTTCAAAAATTTTTATTTCAAAATACAGGGCTTATGAAAAAAATCCGTTTTAGACCCCTAATTTTTTTTTTAAATATCTTTCTTATGGTGTAACTCAAATTTCTGTGCAAAATTTTACGTACCTCTAATTAGTCTTTTGTCGAAGGTCTATGACTGCAAAAAAACCCTCACAACTTGGTTTTGAAATTTTTTTGAATTTTTTCAATACCTTTTTTAACTATTGAATAAATTTTTCTATCATTTAAAAAAAAGTCAACTCTTTACGACTTACCGTTTAGAAAATAGCCTCTTTTTTCAATGTCGTGTTACCCCTATTTACCCTATAAAATCTTGAATTTTTTTTGCCTTAAACCTTCTCCTCTTATGCCTCTTTGATTTCAAAAAAAAACTTAAGAAAATGAGTCAGTCTGTGTGGCCGGTTAGCGAACGTACACAAAACCAAACTTTAATATATATAATAGATAATTAATCGCTGTCTTCTTTTTTTAAATGGCGGCCATTGAAAAATATTTCGTCTCCCACTTTTGCATTGTGGTGAATTTTATGTCCACAGGGTGTACTTCCTACACCAAAGAGAGTGTACAAAATATACCGTTTTGGTTGATTTCAGAATCGAATAATTTTATGCACCATTAATGGTATATTATAAAAACAACTGAATACAGGTGTATTTTTTGCACTGAATCTTAAAAAAATGTTTAAATTTTTTACAGAAAAGACAGTGGTATAATTTTTATACCAATAATTTTGAGAAATACACCATATTTTTTCAATTTCCTCAATTTTACACCAAAAGTAATGCATTTACACCAATTTATACACCAGTGTCTACTTGAGTTTTTTTTTCCTTTTTTCGGTCAAAAACCATTTGAAATACCAATTTTTTTCACATGTATGCGCACAGTCATAGAGCTCATGTTCTATAAGCTTGAGATTTTTTGAATGCTACAAAAAATTAAAAAAAATAAAAACTCACCCAAAAATACCCCAAAATAAGTAAGTGTTTTTCAAAAATTCATTTTTCGAAACGCAGACGCTAAAAAAAAATCTATATTAGACCCCTAACATTTTTTTTTATTATCTTTTCAATGACATTTTTCAAATTGTCAAAAAAAATGTCTCCTACCTATAATCACTACTATGTCAAAGTACTACCTCATGTTTTAGTTTTAATAAACCATTTATAACTCGGTTTTGAGTTATATGACGTTATCACTTCAAAACAACCATCATGAGCCAATATTTGTTAACATTCTTTCTTTCTTGTAACTCATTATCGTTGTAACTTTTTACATTTTCTAAAATAAAACAAACATGTTATGACCTTGTCCTTCATATAGACTGCCAGCTTTGACAAATTTTACCCAAACATGTTTAACTATTTATTTATTCACAAGATGTCTTCATCTTAATTTACGCAAAAAAATAAAAACAAAAAAAAATTAAAATCAAACCCCAAAAGAGAAACACTAGAGATGAATTTAAATTGCTCTCTGATGTTTCTAATTAGAAATTATTGTATAGAGAGAGAGAAGCAAAAATAACCTGGCTAATAGAGGAGACCGTAAAACGCAATGGGCTATAAGCACCGAATCGGAGGAATATAAAATTCATTGAAAGGATACCCAAAGCTGAAAGTCCCAATTGGCATCCATTGAATGGGCAATAAATTCTTAATGTTGTGATGGCTATGATGGTCGTGGCTCTGAGGCACAACATCAGCCAGCAGCAGCCAGCCAGCCATCTGGGGTACACTCTGATGGATATTGTTGTGATACTTCGTTCCTCTCTTGACCATATTGTGATACTCTCTCTCCAAAGGCGATTGATGTTGTCCTGTGCTGAGAACTGTGATGCTTATGAGATGCTGGTTGGGTGTGGTGGTGCGGATGTTATGGATATCCGGTTTGATATTGGCCATTTTCCTCTCGTGCGTCGTCACTCGTCCTTCTTGATGGTATTTATATAGAAGACTTTGGCTTTGGCCTTAATTTAAATTACTTGCTCTCTTGTTTTGGAATTCTTTTGAAAATTTCCACAAAATATCTGCGTTGTGGAATGCGCATGTAAATAGATTTAATTGAATCTAATTGCGGTTAAATGAAAGGAATAAGGAGGCTAAACAAATTCCTTTGCTTATTTAGGAAGAAATGCTGTCAATAGTTTTTTTTTCTTCTATTCAATTAAGCTTGAAATTTTTTTTGTTAATTTAAAGTTCAAAAATTATGAAAGAGTTAGAGAATTATGAAATTTTGTTTAATACTAATAAATACTTGTGTAAGATGGCTTCAAGGAAATTAGCAGAAAACGCATCACAGATAAAGAACTCTAGAATCAGGCTGTAATATCAATAATTCAAACAAAAAATTCAGCAAATTCTGTTTTATTTCTAATTAACGACTTTATTTTTAATTAACGACGATTCTGTCAAACTGGATTGATTCAATGAGGCTCGTAAATGCACAAAAGGGGGATAGCAAAAGTCATATTAAAATGAAATGAAGTTCACCTTAAATATATCAGAATTTAGGCGGATTCCACTTATTTTAAGCAGAAATGTTCAAATCGTATTGTTTTAAGAGAGTGGAATATTAATTTGCATCATATTATTTTAAAGTGCACTTTTTACTAGGGATGGGAAAACCGGCAGCTTTAAACCGGTTACGTTTTTTTTGCTTCGGTCAATCGGTTTTTTTCACATCCTAAAGGAATGATCTATTTCAAACTTTGTAAGTAGCAGTTTTTGGATCCAGTACAGAGGGATTTTTGGAATTAATTTTCTTGGACCAAAAATAACGTTACCTGTCATATAAAAATTTTGGAAAAGTTTAATTTCCATAAAAAAAAGGCTCCTAGGATTTCAATATAAACAATTCAAGTATTAATTTTTGAACAAGGTCTATCTTGAATTTTTTTTTTTTTCAAAAATCGTTTTTTTATCGGATTTTCTCCCAAACGATTTGCTTAATTTCAACGAAACAAAAGCACTTTCATAGTTTTTGTATAAATCAGGAACACAATTTTGAGAAAATAATTTTTGAAAAATCGAGTTTTCGAAAACGGGACATTGATTTTTTGTTGCAATTTCAGTATTAGGTGTTGGTTAATAGTTTCTACTTAATGGCATAGGTACCAAATTTATTTTAAAATTTTTTAAATTATTCATGAAAAATTAATTTTTTTCAAAAACGGCTCTAAAATTGCATCTTTATAAAATAAATTAACTTGCATAATTTTTTTGGAGATCAATTTCATTTAGGTAAAGATTTGCTTTTTTTTTAACTTAATTACTTTAGATGACGGTTACAACTAAAACAAATTCGTTAAACATTTTAACTTTCATATAATAAATTAACAACCATTTAAAAAGCTTTTAAAGGAATAGCTTGATACAAACTTTTTATATAGTCAACTTTGAGATGAGAAAATTAAAAAAAAAAAAAATCACAATTAGTCAGAAACGAAACAAGAGGCCATAAATAAATTAACTTGTCAAACTGTGAAAGGCTTTTTAACACACAGACACACAGCCAACAAGAGAGCAAGAGAAGGCCATGTCACCTTTCTTGCCAAACTGCACCACCAACACAAACTTTAAAGTAAAACTCCTGTGAGCTGTCCATCACAAATGGCGGCATAACAACTATATATACCTATCATCTATACACTTACATATAGAGGCTATTCTATTTGGTTATCCAGCACCACCTCCATATCCTCCCACTTCCTGGCCCATGCTGCCGTGGAATGATGATTTCGTAGAAAGAGGACGAGAATGCACGAAAGCAATAATTAACTTTGCTAAAAGATTGACAAAGTTAAGGGACAGGCGGAATCAGAAAACCCAATCAACAATTCTCAAGAATAATTTAAATTACAAAAGTTAAAGAGGCCAGGTAAAAGTTGTGATACCTTCTCTCTCTCATGAAGGAGGACGATGATGATGCTGACGAAGGGTATAGTTATAATGTCACATGGCCTATAGACAGTCATGGGGTTGGTATATAAATTAAAGACCAACGAAGGGTCGTAAATATGGTTTCTCCGTGCAGAACGAATAAAAGGCAAAGAGCAAACACTGCGGATCCGAAAACTTTTCAGATTGATGATTATTATTGAAAGAAGAGAGAGAGTGATCAGTATACACGACCAAACTCAACATCCCCAAAAAAGGCATTTTCTAGTGTGGGTTTGTGGAGTGTATTTAACAGCATACTTACCTCCCCATAAAAGGTTGATAGATGAAGTGTAATTAAAACCATATTGCAAGAGAAGGGTGTTAAAGTTTGTCCTAAAAGCGGAACATGCAATGTGACACTGCTTGACTCGGCCTATGGCGAGCATTATGACTTTTAATGAAATTTATAATATTAATATCTCTTTGATAGGCTTAGTTTAACACTTAAACGGACAACGCGAGGCGATAGAAGAAACCCAAGCCAAAACGTTTGTCTGGGCAAAAATTATTATCCACTTGCTATGTTTTTAGAGACATTTATTAGATTGTTTCTTCTTGAAACTAATGAGCGTTCATTGTCACGTGCCGTCACTTGAAAATGAGAGGTGACATTTATCATTTTTAATAAAAAGTTTTAAATAATATTTATGAAACGAGAAAGGTTATAGAATGAAGAGTGATTTTTTTAAATTATTTTGTTCATTTCCATTATAAATTACTAAGATTTTATAAATATGTTAATTGACATTTTTAAAGAATAGGCACGATGAAGCACAAGTACTTCGGGCAGTTGTTTTTATACTAAACACAGAAATATTTAAAGCCGGTTTACGGACGAGGATTTTACGTGATAAAGTCGTAAAAAAACAGATTGTGTGCTTTTAAAATGAGTCAATTGAAGCGTTTACTTATTTCAAACAATCATAATTTACAAGAAAAAGCTAAAAAAAAAATACCTTTTTTATTTTCTCATTATATTAATTTTTTTATTTTAAAAGCTTGAATAAAAAAATTATGCAATTTAAAAGCCAAGTATTTTTTCTTAAGAATAAAACCATTTTTAAATTTTTACAATGCGCAAAAAGTATAAAAATAATTTATTGAAAACAATCATTTTCATCAAAAAAAGCAAAAAAAAAAAAAAACATGAATTTTTATCTTCTCACGTCATTAATTCCATTTTTTCCCTAACCTATACAAAATTTTATAACATCTGAAAGCTTATTGTCTTAGCACAATATATATATATATATCGATCAGGTCTATGAGACATCTACAAAAAGAGCTAGAATTTTTTGAACGCGATCAAATTTCATTAAAAAAGCAAAAAAAACATTTATTTTTATGTTCTCACGCTATGGAATCAATTTTTTTGTTTGACAACCTATAAAATATATATACCATCTTAATATTTCACCATGTCGAATTTCCAGACTGAGATTACGGTACTTCCCACACTGGTGGCTGTTCGGGGGGCAACAGATCTCCACTGGTGTTTTGAGGTTTTTCCCAAGTTTCTTGATTTAACATTGTGTAGCTTGTTAGTCTACCGTTATGTGTGATATACCAAATGAAAGGTAATTGTGTCAGAATAAAAGTTTAATAAAATTTCTATCTGCTCTTGGTCAAAAGTTATAACCTGTTGAATTCTAAAATTTTGTTTTACCTTTATCTCAAAATTGTGTTTACAAAAATAATTGAAACTTCGCACACATTTAGTCGTTGTCATGGTCTATCATTACTCCATATACTTTATTCCTGTATCTATTAAAGAAAAAAAAAGATAAAAATAAATAAAACGATGAAAATCGGTTAAAAACGGTCAAAAAACGTGTTTTTTTAAAAATTTGTTTCTTCCGTTATTCAGTCAAAACTCACTGAACGATATAAGTTTGAGATTTTTTGAACGCTCCAAAAAAAAGCTAAAAATCAAAAATTACCCAAAAATACCCCTAAAAAACAAGGTGTTTTTCAAAAATTCATATTTCAAAACGCAGAGTGTTGGAAAAAAATCCGTATCATACACCTAATTTTTTTTTCCTCATCTATCACTTGGCATCTTTTGCATTGTCAAAAAAAAATTTCCTTTACCCAAAATCATCATTTTGTCATAGGCCCAAAACGTGTACAACGTTCCAACAAAACGTTGTAGCTTACTTTCAAAATTTTTTAGAATTTTTTCTTAAATGCAGTTATTCTTAAATTTATCTCATCTATCTATAGGAAAAAAAAATCAATTCTCTACGACTTCGCGTTTAGATTTTAGCTCAAATTTCATCTTTCCGTTTTACCCCTGTTTACCCTATTAAATGACGGAATTTTTAAAAATCCTTCAGTTGGATTAAGCTTTAGGTTATTATCTTTCAAATAAGCTATAGAAGATTTTTGTATCTCTTATAGTTAATTTTTAATTGAAATTTTTTGCCGCACTGCGAAAGTGCGAGAGTGTAACGCTAGAAAATGGCGTCACTTTTTTGTGGTGGCTGCCATGGTTCATCGATTTATAAGACGTTATCACGTCAAAAAAAAACACGTATACGCCATAGTGAACTTGTATATATATATTTTTTTATTGAACTTACTGTTGTTAACTTTCATATTTAAGCTTCTGGCATGAAAAGGGACGATATGTGGTTTCAACATGGAACGTCATACAGCCCATAATTCCACAAGAAATATAAAAAGAAGAAAAAGCCAAAACAAAAGATTTAGTGAAAATAAACGAGGAATGATTTACAAAAACGATTATCGTAAAACGTTACCGCCGAGTACAAACGGCTACCACAGGGTACCACAACAGAAACCGTGTTCTCGAGGTTTAAGATAAGATTCGACTTTGAAAGTTTAAAGCTGGCCCAAAATGTTGAAAATTTGCGTTATTGTTACTCTATGCAGTTGTTTTTATTTTTGCTTTGTTTGATGCAGTAACGCTATTGTTTTATTGTTACAAAAAGTTGATTAAAATAATGTTTTAACTTCATTCATTTTGTAAAAAATTCTCAAAAAAAAATGAAATAAATAAAAATAAAATGCACGACTGGGGTCGCACGTACTTGCTCTTATTTTATAAGTAACTCTAATATTTAATCTTTTTACTGAACAAAATTAATTTTTATAATTAATTAAACACCGTTTTAAATGATCTTTTACACAAAATCAAGTATGCCATTTGATTTCTTGTACATATATAAGAGAATTTTTAGAAAACAAATTTCGAAAATCGTTAGAACCGTTTTAAAAAAAATTGTTTTTATTATATAGAAATTTTTTTTATATAACATTTTTCAAAAAAAAGTTGGTACGCCATTTTTAATAAAATACTATTCAATACATAAAAAAGAAGTTTCATTTAAATTCATGCACCCGTTTTCAAAAAATTGGGTTTTCAAAAAAAAAAAGGTTAAAATATTTTTTTAAAAATCAAAAAATGTGTCTTTTGAAAAATTTTATAAAATTTTTATATCATGTTTATTTTATCTATTCTTTTATTTGGTTGAAATCTGAAATCTCGTTTACGAAAAATACATAAATTAAAAAAAAAAACGTTCTATGCCAGGTACCGTTAAAAATGCTACAAAATATTTTTTTTATTTCAAAAGGGGACTCTTATGTGTCTTTTTCGTATAGCTTCCCCAATCATGTCATTCTTTTTGATTTATTTTTAATATTTACCTACATAAATAATGTTTATTTAAAAAGTCTAAATTTCTAACGAAACTTGAATAAGATTGCATTTTGTATACCCAGTCATTGTGCTATTCACTGAATTTATTCAGAAATCATGGAAAATTTTCTAATTGGACTCTAATGCAGTTTGCAACGTGTACCTACCCCAATTATTGATGAAAAATATTTTTTAAGAGACGACAGGTTCATATTTAGATGAATGGCTGTATCAACAAACCAAATTATTTCATTCGGAGAGAAAACAAAATCTACCACATCTGATCCATCAGATGAAAACGCATTTTTGAAAAGCCAAGCCATTGGGAGAGGTGGTTTTTTTTTTAAACGTTTGGACTGTTTCATATTCCTTCCAAAAAATAAAACCGTGAAGAAAGGAATTGATTGATGATATTTTGTTGCCTATGCATTGGAAAATATTAATCCTCGGTGCCATTGATGCAACAATGAATTTTACGCATGATAAGTTTTGTTAGTTTCAAATTCGATAATTTTTTTTATTTAAAACAAAAACAAATAAATATACCTCAAAAAAGTACAAATTTTTAAACATCATTTCAATAACAAATAAAAAGTATTTTATTTATTTATTTAAGAGCATATCAAGCATGAAATCTTTTGATTATATGACCTTTAAAAATCATTAAGAAAAGCTTTTAGTTTCTTGGAAATAAATACTAATAAATTTAAACCTTTTATATTTGCTGATAATTTCTGATGAATTCCCTCTCATTCCATATTGCCATCAAAAATTATTGCAAACAATTAGTAAGAAAACACTTGAAAGATTCGTTGTCGTCGCATAGGACTAATTAATTTAATCAATTAGGCAGTTAATTCAATTATCTTCCAATTTCGTACGTATTTGAAAACAGTTTAAGGGAATGAGTTATATATAATTGGACGTAATCAATAAATTATAGTTTTTATTTTGTTGATTTTTTTCTTCCACCACAATAATTACCTTGCAGTTAGGTAATTTTTAAAACACAAAGCACATAAAATTTATGGTGCAGGTATTTATTTAAATTGAAAAATCAATATTTACTTTTGAGATATTTGCATTCTTACCACAAATTGATTCTTAAAAAAGGAAGTTTTGCATTTACCAAAAAAAAAACATCGATTTGAAAAAATAAGTTTGTTTTTGTTTTAAGCAATTTATCTTGGAGTGTATTAGTTTTAAACAAATATTTATGGAAGTACAGGGTGGTGCCGAAGGAATATCAAAAATTGTGCTTTGTCGTTAAAAAACGGCTTATTTGAAAAACATCGAAGATTGTTTCAGTTCCAAAGAACAAAGATCGAATAGTTTTGAATCATTATTATAGGTGTAAAGTTAAACAAAATACTGACAATAACATGAAACTTCCTGTATGAATTCTGATCAAATTTTTGAACCTTTAATTCCCGAACACTGAGTAGAATAAGTGGGATAAGTGTTCAGCTAAATTAAGGCCTAGTTGAGGTGTTTCTAATCTCCTGAATAGATTCTATTTAAGTGGTTTTCAACTTTCATTAACGAGTCCTGAAAGTTTTTCTTGTGTGTCCGAAGGATTTTTTTAGGCAAATAGGACTTTCTTAACTCCGAGCTTTACATCAGTATTGATGATTTTTAAAGCTGTTTTTGGTCCACTAGAGAACAAGAAGCAACAAAAGACTCATAATTTTTCCGTATACATCTACCACCACACCACAGGCGGAGTCTAAAAGAGAGGCTTAAAAAAGATTGAAAAATATTGAAATGACTTCTAATTCAAAGACTTATATGCACTTTGGATTCCAGCATAAGCAATCCACTCACTACTTCATTTTTTCAAACTAAAACCATTCCTAAATAGTACAGTTAAAATAGTACAAAAAAATAAGTAAACAAATAAAAAATTTTGGGATATTAACCAAGGATCAAAAAGTCTATAAAAAAATTGTGTGAAAGGGTGTTTTTTTTCGAAGAGACATTAAAATCTTTAATTGGTCCCAAAAATCCAATGATTCATGTAAAACGTCTAAGAACTTATGTATAAACGTTTAAATGGTCATCAAAACCAAAAATAAAATGAATCTTGGCTTTTTGGGACCAATTACAGATTTTACTGTCTCTTCGAAAAAAACATTTTTTTTATGATTTTTTTTTTATGAAAATTCTTTATTCATGCTTTCTATCCCAAAATCAATGTTTTAACCAAATTTCATTAGGGTGGCAAATCATTTTTTTTTACACTCAAAAAAAATACACTTTCAACTATGATATTCTTATAGACACTTTAGACTCTTGTTTCTAATCTCAAAAGTAACATAAAAAAAATTTGCATACAAAACAAAATATTTATTTCAACTGAAATATATTTGCATTAAAAAAAAAATATTTGTTGCAACTAAAAATACCAATACTAAGACAAATGTTATTGCTACTGAAAAATATTTGCATTGAAAACATAATTTTTATTGCAAGTATAAGTATTTTGTATTAAAAAAAAGTTCTGCATTGAAAAAAACAATCAATGCAAAATGTGTACATTAAATATTTTTTTTTGAATATTCGTTAAAGTTCTTAAAATTTTGACTATTTGAATAAGCTATTTCAACTATAATATTAAACTTTATGTAAGACCAAATAGTCAAAAATATAAGAAATTTTACGAACTATTAAATATAACTATTTAATGGACACATTTTGTATTGAATTTTTTTTTTTTTCAATTCTGAAAATTTTTAATTTGCAATAATTTTTTTTTAATGAAAAATATTTTTATTTCTTATTTAAATTTTATTTTCAATGTAATTGCTTTTTCAATGCAAATTTTTTTCAGTTGCAATAAATATTTTTTTAATGCAATTTTTTTGTATTTGCAATAAATATTTTTTTTTTATTTGTAGTGGAAAATAAATGCACTGAAAAAATTTTTACAACCCTGCAGCAAATACAAAAAAAGACATTTTTATATGAAAATGAAGGAAAAATTGAATCCTTTTATTTCACAGGAGTTTAGTAAGTCCGTCAAGCTGGGTACGCAACAACGGAAATACCATGATTTGAGTATGCAGGAATTTGATTCTAGATTGATGCTAATTGAATTCTTGAATCTCGAAATTGTTGCTTTTCGTCAAACAAGATCCGATACAAGTTTAAAAATTCGAGATTGTAATACAAAATTAGCTTCAAATTCTTGCATATTTTTGAATTTCCGTTGTGCATGGAACTTGATCCAGTTTCTAGTTTATCAAAAACTGGACATTGGGGCAATTGTAAGTGCGATGGACTGTCACGCCAGGGAAGCTAAGTTCAAATCCAGCCTCAATATCCTTCGAGACTATAATTGTTATGAATAATAATAATAAAATTTTTATGAAATTTGTAGGCCTCCTCTATTTTAGCAACATTAAATACGTGAACACAGGAATGGTTGAGAAATGTTAGTCACTAGGGCTTGTCCCTTTCAATTTATTATTAACATTTTTTATTTTTATTTATTAATAAGCAAGAACATACAACTCATTGGTGCATTTAATATTTTTTGTGTGCTATTCTTATGCCAAAATAATTGCAACATTACTCCTATATCGACCGACAGTATTACACTCCTATTCTCCTATGTATTATTTATTTACTCTTATTCGGATTAAGCTCGTATTTCCAGTGTTCAGTCAATTCCTGAAATAATTCGAAAAGAATTGCCCGGAATCCGCTTATCATCCCCTTGTAAATAAAATTGTTTGTAAGTAATCTGCGTTGACAGTTTGTACACGTTTCCAACACTTATTTATCCCAGATCCTGATCCTATAGAGATCCTATAGAGTATGTGTACAAATGTACATATATGCGTTTGTGACTCCCTTTAGGCCAGTTTTCACTTTTGCACAACCCAAAAATGTAATCGAATTTCGAGGATTGTTCAAAATGAAAATAATTGAAAAGAATTCTTTGCCCCTACAACACACACACACATACACAAACATTTTGCTTGCTGAACTCATTTTCATTTTCTGCTGTTTATTCATCACAATGAAAATGGGTTGTTTGGGAGCAGCAGAAAATGTGGGGAGGGGTAAATTGGGGGTGGACAATTTTTTTTTTTTTTGTTTTTGCGTTGTTTCTTTAGCACCATAGCGATGGTGAGCTAACATCAGTTCGAGTTGAGAGTAAGTATGTATGGAATGTACGAGAGAGTATGGACTGTCTATTGTAGTGGTGGTAGGTCCTTGTTTCATTAAAAATCAATTAAAAATGCCAAATACAGGACGACACATTATTTTTGTGTTCACTTTCAATTTATTCGTAGGATCCGACCAGAGAGAATTCGAATGAGTGAGTTAAGACAACTTTTTTTTTTGTTGTTGTTTTGTTTAAACATGGTTTTCAACTGTTTACGGAATAAACAGGAATTTCGAATGGCACTCTATGGCAATGTAGGAGAGTTTTTTTTTTTTTTGGTTTAAGGACTTTATTTGAATTCTGGGCTGGGAAACAAACAAAGATGCAAACAGAATGCAGAAATAGACCCAATACAGTTAATCGATGTGGAAATAATATGATATGCAAAAGAATTCCAATTTTAATTTATTGAACATTTTTTAACGGAAAGGATTGAATTTATTCATGTTTTAAATAAAACCCAATTATATTCTTATTCACTTTTAATATAATTGCACATGAAAATACAAAAAAAAAAAAATAACAGAAACTTATTTAAAAGTGTTCTAATTGAATTTCGAAATTGTTCAAATTTGGTGAAGTGTATTAATTCTTTTAGGAACATTTTTTTGTAATTTTCAAATTAGAGCTAAGTTCAATTTTTGGATGTGAAAAATATTTACTGAACATTTATTTTTGCAGAGATTTTTCAGTTCCTAACGGAATTTTAACAAATTACAAGCTTGGAAAAATTAGTTGATCATAAAGTATTAAAACCAACCCAGTAAAAATAAGCCATCAATTGATTTTCTTTCCTTTAAATAAATCACAAATCGCAGTTTAATTGAAACTTCTATTTAAGTTAAATTTTACCTCCATATAGATTTATTAACAACTTTTTTCATATTGACGTTAAATTGTGTACACTTTTCAATATTTTTGAACTTATTCTCAAATCCTTCTCTCAATTGCAGGCGAAAAAGTTTGTTTTTAACTTTGTTTTGGAATTTTTGCTTGGTCCTTGACATTTTGTCAAATTATGAAAAACAATTTTTTTTTTTTAGCTGAGTTAAAAAATAAATAAAATAACCTTAAAGGAACTTTAAAATCAATAAATAAAAATTTTTCGTAGAGTTTAAAAATGAACGCAAGTGAAAAACTTTTTCCTCAGGTTCAAATAAAAAATCATAATTTTTTTTTCTTCTATGAAAATGTATATTTATGATTGTAGGTATTTTTTGCCTTTGCCTTTAGAGAACGAAACAAAATCTCAGCTGCACATTCTCAAGAAATAAAAAAAATAGGTAAATAAAAACAAGGGAAAACCGAAAAAGTTTTTAGTTTTTTTAAAGTTCAGCCTCCCCGCGGTGTTTTCTTTTATTTTTCATTTTGCATTTGAAATAAATGACACAGGGTTGGATTTGGACATAATCGGATGGAGTGTAAAAGAGAGAATGGAATAACCGCTTTTTCAGACTTTTTTGGTATTAAAAGATAGGTAACAAAAATTGCACTCTGACTGTAAATCTATTTGCATTAAATAAGCAAATATCTGTCAATTGTAAAGGCATTGGCGAAATCTTGAAAGCTTCCCTACAATCTACTCTGCTCGGCCTCTGATAACAGGCTCAGGCGAAATAATTAAATATAATTTTATAAGAAATATTTTAAAAACAAAAAAAAAAAAAAAAATAGGAATGTAAAATTGTTTTTTTTTTTTATATATTACAAAAACATCTCACTAAGTGGTTGTTTTGAAGTATGCCATAAAATTAACCTAAAGTTAAATAAATTTGAAGGATTTTAAAAAATTCAATCTT
Organism: Episyrphus balteatus; assembly: GCF_945859705.1. NCBI lineage: Eukaryota > Metazoa > Arthropoda > Insecta > Diptera > Syrphidae > Episyrphus > Episyrphus balteatus. The sequence continues at coordinate 34,554,699 of NC_079134.1, forward strand.
TTAATAGGGTAAATAGGGGTAAAACAAAATTTCAAAAAATTGGCTATTTTCTAAACGCGACAATGTAAAGAAGTGTTTTTTTTTAATCAATAGATAAATTTATTGCAAGATTGCAAATTGTATTGAAAAAATTCTAAAAAATTTCAAAACCAAGCTATTAATAGTTTTCTAAAACTAAACCATGAGGTAGACCTTTGACAAAGTAGTGATTATAGATAGGGGAATTTTTTTTGACAATTTGAAAAACGTCATTTAAAAAATAATAAAAAAAAAGCAAGGGCTCTGATACGGATTCTTTTTTAAGTCTCTGCGTTTCGAAATATGAATTTTTGAAAAATACCTACTTATTTGGGGTATTTTTGAGTGAGTTTTTATTTTTTTAAATTTCTTGTAGCATTCAAAAAATATCAATAGAACATGTAGTGTATGACTGTGCGCATACATGTGCAAAAAATTGGTATTTCAAAATGGTTTTTGACCGAATAAAGGGTAAAACAAGTTTTTTTGTACCAAGTTTTTTGACCTTTTTTAACCGCTTTTTATTTTTATCTTTTTTTCTTCAACAGATAAATAAATGAAATAGATAATAGACTAGACTATATCTGTGCAAAATTTCAATCAATTTTGTAGTCACAATTTTGAGATAACAGTAAAATAAAGTTTTATTATTCAACAGGTTTTATCTTTTGATCTAAAGCAAATACAAATTTGATTTAACTTTATTGAGCATCCTGATAATGTTACCTTTCATTTGGTATATCACACATAACTGTACATTTACTAAAAGCTACACAATGTTAAATTAAAAAACTTACGAAATACCTCAAAACACCTGCGGAAATCTGTTGATCATGAACAGCCACCCACCAGTGTGGGAAGTACCGTAATCTCAGTTTGGAATTTCGACATGTTTGGCTTTATAAATATCTAACTTTTTTTCTAGGCATCGCACAAATAAGATTGAAACGTCATTTGAAATTATAAGCTTTTACATGATATCAAATTTTTTATAGGTTGTCATTGAAAAAAATTGATTCAATAGCGGGAGAACATAAAATTATATGTTTTTTTGCTTTTTTTGATGAAAATTGATCGAGTTCAATTAATTTTAGCTCGTTTTGTAGAAGCCTAATAGACATGATAGATATATAAGCTGAAATAATAAGCTTTTAGGTGGTATAAAATGTATTAAAGGTTGTTATATCAAAAAAATTAATTTTTGGGTGATGGAAATGATTTTTTCACTTTTTTCATAAGAAATGATTGTTTTTAATAAATTATTTTAATACTTTTTGCGCGTTGTAAAAATTTAAAAATGGTTTTATTATTTAGAAGAAATATTTGGCTTTTTAATGGTATAATTTTTTTGTAAGCTTTTAAAATAAAAAATTAATATAATGAGAAAAGAAAAAAGGTAATTTTTTTAAGCTTTTTCTTGTAAGTTATGATTGTTTGAAATAAATAAACGCTTCAATTGACTCATTTTAAAAGCACACAACCTGTTTTCTTATGACGTTATCAAGTAAAATCATCGTCCGTAAACCGGCTTTACAGACAACCTCCTTTTTTTAAAAATAGTTTTTTTGTATGTATGTATGGGTAAAAATCATAGAGGTTTGAAATTTTGTTTTTTTTTTTGTAGCTTTTTTGATAAAAGTGTGTGTAAAATTATGTGTGTAAGACCACATTGTTTATTCAGAATCTAAGAGCGTTCCCGGAAATGACGTTTTGACCTTATTTTATTTATACTTTCTATGTCACAAAGTAAAACGAAATATTTTTGAGATTATATTGTAGTGGCCTCGATTTTTGATCATAATATTACCAAAAGAAATAAATTTTAGTCTAATTATACCCCAAATTAGCAAGATATTTTCTTGTAGAGGCTTAAACGTTGTATAAAAAATTCCATGCAATCAAATTGATTGCTTTAACCGTTTAGAAGATATTAGTATCCAAACCAATGCCCACTGATTTCGGTAGTTTTCTTATGACTCGTATGCATTGCGATTTGGATACGATTATCTTCTAAACGGTTAAAGCAATCAATTTGATTCCAAAGAATTTTTTATACAAAGTAGAGGCTTACTCTACAAGAATATATCTTGCTAATTTGAAAATAATGAATTTTCAGTGAATTAGAAAATTTTGAAAAGCAAAAAATGTTTTTATAATTTTTTTTACTTTTGAACTCGAATATCTTTAGAACGGTTAGATTAATGAAAAAAGTTAATAAGACATTTTTTGTGGAACAATCTATTTCCTACAATAATATGTCTTAGGCGTTTGATTATTATAATTTTTCAATTTGTTACAAAATTAAGAGCAAAAAACGAATTTATAAAGATTTTCTCGATTTTTGGACCTCAAATATCTATTAAACGGTTAGATTAACAAAAAAAGTGTACAAGGCCTTTTTTGTAGAGCGTTCAATTTCCTACAAATATAAGTAAAGAAATTTGCTAAAAAATCGATTTAATAAAAAAATGATTTTTTTTTAGTAGAAGCTTGATGTAAAAATTGAAAATTGCGAAGCGGAGGACCTTCCCATTAATATTAAGAGCTCATATTTGGTGTGTATATTCTAGAGGTGTCTAGCAATCGATTTTTAGGAGTACCAAATCAAAAAAAAGAATTTCAATTTTTTTTGACCCACCCTAATATACATAAGGGGTGTTAAGAAAAGAAATACTTAAAAATAATTGTTTTAAATATGTTTTTAAGTCACTTAAATATCAGTTTTTGAGTTATGGACATGTCCGCTGTTTTTGAGTATGTTAGATACAATAAAAAAGAAATGGAAACTTTTCTACAATTTTAATTGGTAAATGCAAAAAAAAAACATTAATTAAATGTTATTTTGATTTAAACCTTTAATTTAATGCCTTGACATCAAATTTTCCACCTCCATGATTTTGACCCGTATATACAAAATCAATAAAAAAAAAAAAGAAAAGTTTTAAGTAAATCACTTATTTGGCCCCCCTGAACTTTGGTACCCTTAAAAACGACCCAGTTATATGTCTACTCTATAACCGATCCATTCAAATGCATTTGAGCATTCATGAGAAAAATAAAAAAAATAAAAAATATTACTAAGCAAAAGCAATAAGAACGAAGTGTGCGATTCTATGGTCGTACTTTTTCAAAAAAAAAAAAAAAAAAATTGGTTGCTAATGTTATTCTATCCAAGTAGCACCATACCACACGTATCCTTTGGTCCTTGGGTATGGCAAAAATTCTGTTATATTTTATTTTTCCTTGTTATTTATTTAACCTTCTCTGTTAGCTGCGCTCAATTGTCATCTCGTAACATAGCATTTGTGAAAATGTATCTTAGAATTTCCAAATAAATAACGCAGCAGAATGTATCTACCCAAGTAGAAAGTCACTACGAGTAGAGAAACCAAAACGAATATTGTGTGTAACTTAGAAAAAATATTATATAAAAGAATAAAAAAGAAAAAAATAAAGGCAAACAAAAAATATATCGGAAACTTCATCTTGTTTTCGTTTTCGTTTTCTATAAAAAATATATATACTTTCGTTTATTTTTCTTTTTTTCTTCTTTAGAAAATAAAAAATATACGTATTTTTCTTAGCTTTGTGTTGTGATTTTATTCAAAAAGAATTGCCCGACATTCATGCGGAATTCGACGAACAATAACATAATATTTTTTTTTTTTTTATTTTTTTTTATTAAGAAACAACATGATTCATAAATATATATTTCATCGTTTGGTATGTTGGCTTCATGAGAGAAAAGCAAACGTTAAAGAACGTACGTACACATTCAAGGTAGCTAGCTGAGTTTTATTCAATAAAAGTGAATTATCATAAGACCGGAAGCGGTATAGCATTATTATTTTCTAAAAGATAACGCAACAAAGATTGTTGGCAAAATGTTCAAATGTTCATATTATAATCTAAAAAGGAATATTACATTATTACCATTATGATGATATATATTTAACATAAAACATTAAATCTTATACAAAGTGATTGACGTAGAAAACGAAACGAACTAAAGCGATTTCAAAAGGAATAATATTTCATCGTCGTCGTCGTCGTTTGAATATGAGACTTAGGTAAGTTACCTACGAGTTCTATGTATTCAAATGCACTTAACTGGAAAGGTTTTCAACAAGCAACGCATGAGAGTTTATGTTGAGTTGCCTAATAAGAAAGTCTCTTTATATGTATGTTCAGAAAATTGTATGATTAGTTGAAGGTAGAGTGAACAAGTTGAAGTCATTGTCAATCATTAAAATCAGTAGCAGATCCTTAGAGAATGAGTTAACAATGTTGATAGTGAAAATACTTAGCTTTAAGATTGTCAAGGAATTTAATTTAAGTAGCTTGTTTAATATTTGACTTACTAACTTATGCGTTAAGATTTCATACAACAACAGTTTAGGGGAAAGAAATATTTTTAATTTATTTTTAATCCTTTTCTTTGTTAATTTTTCCATATCGCAGGATTTAATTTTCGGAATATATTTGATATTTTTGATGAATCTGAGAGGTTATAAACTTGAATAAGTAGGAAATACTATCAATTATTATCTTTCATCAAAGCTTTTCTGATATGAGAAGAATAAAATTCTCGGGGTTACCCCTCGGCGAAAAAAAAATATTAAAAAAAAACTTCTTTAAAATTCATAGTTTGAGACGTAAAAACAAAGTTCTCTTTGCTCTATTCATAAAACTAAAAACCAAAATACTATTGGTAGTACAGGTAAAATAGTACATTAAATTAACATATAAAAAGAGGTTGTCTCTGTAAAGCCGGTTTACGGACGATGGTTTTACGTGATAATGTCGTCAGAAAATAGGTTGTGTGCTTTTGTTTAAAATGAGTCAATTGAAGCGTTTAGTTTTTTCAAACAATCATAATTTACAAGAAAAAGCTAAAAAATAAATACCTTTTTTATTTTCTCATTATATTAATTTTTTTATTTTAAAAGCTTACAAAAATAAATTGCACGACTGGGGTCGCACGTACTTGCTCTTATGCTTAAAGTAACAATAATGTTAAAGCTTTTTATTCAAGAAATTTAAAATTTCATAAGTAGTATAAAAAAAATTAAATCTGTTTTTATAATTAATTAAACTCCGTTTTAAATTATCTTAAAAAAAAAAAAAATATGCCATTTTATTTCTTGTATAAAAAGGTATTTTTAGAAAAAAATTTTCGAAAATTGTAGGAGCCGTTTTTTAAAAAAATAATTTTTTATACATATATAAAAATTTTTTAACATTTTTAAAAAAAAAAGTTATTATGCCATTTTGAAGAAATATTTAATTTACACATAAAAACTAAATTTCAAAATTTTTCATTGATCCGTTTTCAAAAAATTGATTTTTCAAAAAAAAAATTTGAAATATTTTTAAAAAAACCAAAAATGCGTTTTTTGAAAATTTTCTAAAATTTTATTATTATCTTTACTTACACACTTTTGTATAAAAATTTTCATTTAAATCGGGTTAATTTTGTACGAGATATTCAGAAACGAAAAATACCGTTCTATGACAGGTACCGTTAATAACGGTACAAAAAATATTTTTTTTATTTCAAAAGTTGGCTCTTATGTGTTGTACTACACACAAAAATTTTAATCAAAATCGTTAGAGCCGTTTTTGAAAAAAATTAACTTTTCTATTTCCGTTATATGACAGGTACCGTTAGTTTTGGTCATAAAAAAAAAATTTCAATTTCCCCTCTAGGGAATCACCAAAAACTGCTAACTACCAAGTTTGAAGAAAATCACTTCACTCTTTTAGGCTGCAGCTCCAGATAGAGACAGACACACAGACAGACAGACAGACAGACAGACAGACAGACAGAATTGCCGGACCCACTTTTTTGGCATTCTCCATCATCGTAATGTCATGTAAAATTGTTATCTCGAGTTCGATTTTTTTTACGAATCCTAAACTTGCCCTATAGTACCTATATCGCAAGTAAAAATTATGTATTTTAAAAGCCAAGTATTTCTTCTTAAGAATAAAACCATTTTTAAATTTTTATAATGTGCAAAAAGTATAAAAATAATTTATTTAACAATCATTTTCATAAAAAAAAAGGCAAAAAAAAACATGAATTTTTATCTTCTCACGTCATTAATTCCATTTTTTTCCCTAACAACCTATTAAAAATTTTATACTATCTGAAAGCTTATTGTCTTAGATCAAAATATATATATCGATCAGGTCTATGAGACATCTACAAAAAGAGCTAGAATTTTTTGAACTCGATCAAATTTCATTAAAAAAAGCAAAAAAAAAACATTAATTTTTATGTTTTCACGCTATGTAATCAATTTTTTTGTTTGACAACCTATAAAATATATATACAATTTGAAAGCTTATTATTTCACCTCTCATATGACGTATCAATCTCATTTCAAAGATTCCTACAAGAGAAGTTAGAATTTTTTAAAGTCAACCATGTCGAATTTCCAGACTAAGATTACGGTACTTCCCACACTGGTGGCTGTTCGGGGGGCAAAACAGATCTCCACTGGTGTTTTGAGGTTTTTCGCAAGTTTCTTGATTTTACATTGTGTAGCTTGTAGTTAGTCTACTGTGATAGGTGATATACCAAATGAAAGGTAATTGTATCAGGATGCTCACAAAAAAATTTTTATCAGCTCTTGGTCAAAAGTTATAACCTGTTGAATTCTAAAATTTTGTTTTACCTTTATCTCAAAATTGTGTTTACAAAAATGATTGAAAGTTCGCACACATTTAGTCGTTGTCATGGTCTATCATTACTCCATATACTTTATTCCTGTATCTATTAAAGAAAAAAAGATAAAAATAAAAAACGATGAAAATCGGTTAAAAACTGTAAAAAAAACGTGTATTTTAAAAACGATTCCAAGTTTTTGCACATGTATGCATAAGGCCAAAACCTTAATTTTCTATAAGTTTGAGATTTTTTGAACGCTCCAAAAAAAAGCTAAAAATCATAAATTACCCAAAAATACCCCTAAAAAACAAGGTGTTTTTCAAAAATTCATATTTCGAAACGCAGAGTGTTGGAAAAAAATCCGTATCAGACGCCTAATTTTGTTTCCCCTCATCTTTCACCTGGCATCTTTAGAATTTTCAAAAAAAATTTCCTTTACCCAAAATCATCATTTTGTCATAGCCCCAACACGTGTACAACGTTCAAACAACACGTTATAGCTTAGTTTCAAAATTTTTTAGAATTTTTCCTTAAATGCAGTTACTTAAATTATTCTCATCTATCTATAGCAAAAAAATCAATTCTCTACAACTTCGCGTTTAGATTTTAGCTCAAATTTCATCTTTCCGTTTTACCCCTGTTTACCCTATTAAATGACTTAATTTTTAAAAAATCTTTCATTTGGATTAAGCTTTAGGTTATTATCTTTCAAATAAGCTATAGAAGATTTTTGTATCTCTAATAGTTTATTTTTAATTTTGAATTGAAATTTTTTGCCGCACTGCGAAAGTGCGAGAGTGTAACGTTGGAAAATTGCGTCACTTTTTTGTGGTGGCTGCTATGATTCATCGATTTATAAGACGTTATCACGTCAAAAAAAAAAAAAAAATTGTTACACTCATTAAACTTGGCAAGAAGTTTGCTTTTGGAATAAGAACCAAACGATTTAAAAAGTCTATAAAAAAAGTTGAGCCGAAGGGTGTTTTTCGCAGGCAAGAGGGATAGGGTGAAGCTCAAAAATATAGTGAAAAAAATTGTTTGTGAAATATCATCATATGACAGATGTTTCTAAGGTATTTTTTTATTGATGAGTCTAATGACATTAAAATAAAGTCAATACGATTGCTCTAAGAAAAGTTATTGCCCATTAAAAACATGTATGTAAAAACCAACATGGCTTTGTGAGAAAGAAATCTACGGTCACAAATTTACTACAATTTACAACGTTCTGCTTAGATGCCTTTGAAAAGTATAAGCAAGTAGATTGTGTTTTTATTGATTTCAGTAAAGCTTTCGACAAACTAAAACATGAAATATTACTTCGCTTTATTTTATGGATTTCTTCTTATCTCAAAAATAGATTATATAGTGTTTTATTAAGAAATGAATGTTAATAATGGTTTAAAGTTAATTCGGGTGTACCACAAGGTAGTCACCTTGGTCATTTATTGTTTGTCTTATTTATTAATGATCTTCCTTCTGTTTTAAGTAACTTTATGTCTTTAATTTATGCCGATGACGTGAAAATATTTCGAAAAATTGACTTAGTAGCTGAAAGTGAACTTTTACTAGAAGATCTTCAAAAATTCTGGGAATGGTGCAATACTTTTTAATTATTGAAAAGTGTAAAATAATGCGTTTTACACGCAAACATAATGTCCTGTCATATACTTATTTGTTGAACAAGTCTCTATTATGTCTATCAAGTTTCTCTGACCTCGGTGTGGTGTTGGATTCAAAACTTTCATTCACTAACCACTACAATTATATTATAAAAAAAGCTAATAAGATTCTTGGTTTCATTAAGCACTTTCGTGATCCTTATGTGCTTAAAATTCTGTATGTTTCCTTTGTAAGAGTGCTTGTTTTTTGACCTCAACAGGTAAAATATAACCGAAGCCCATGTTAAAAACATGCTACACTGATGAAATTCGAGATGAAGGTTTGAGATAAAGCAGGGAAAAAGGATTAAAAAAGTTCTTAAAAATATTTGTGGTGAAAGGGTGTTTTTTTTTTTATGGGTTGAGTTATGTGTGAGAAAGGTATCATAGCAGCTGACTTATATTTTATTAATTTTTAAAACTTGGTGAAAAAGTTTTGGTTGGTGTAAAAATTAAGAATCTATAAAGTGTACAAAATTATTTTGAGTGAAAGGGTGTTTTTTTTTTAGGAATGATGAAATTCGGAATTAATACCACCAAAACTTGGAAAAAATTGTTACACCAATGAAAATTGGTAAAAATGTTTCATTTATAACTGAAACCAAGAACCCAAACAGCCTATACAAATATTTAAAGTTAAAGGGTGTTTTTTTTTATTTGGAAAATAGGGAAAATCCGCGATAAGTCCGATAAAATCATTGGTATAAAAGTTACCCTTACGAAATTTATTAAAAATGTTGTCTTTTCCATGGGAATTACGAATAATGTAAAACTATACATATTTTTCATGTGAAAGGGTGTTTTTTTTTAGGTGTAGAGAAAGTATGGGTATATTTGAAAAAGTGTGTAATACTAGAGTAATATAAGTAGTACCCTATTGAAATTCAGCAATTATGTTACTTTTAAGATTAGAAACAAGAATCTAAAGTGTCTATAAAAATATCATGGTTAAAAGGGTGTTTTTTTTTTGAGTGAACACAAAAGTGATGGGTCACCCTGATGAAATTTGGTGAAAACATTGAATTTGGGATAGAAAGCAAGAATAAAGAGTTTTCATAAAAAAAATTAAGGTGAACGGGTGTTTCTTTTTCGAAGAGACTGTAAAATCTGTAATTGGTCCCAAAAAGCTAATACCTAATTCAAATTAAACGTTTATACTTAAGTTCTTAGACGTTTTACACGAATTATTGGCTTTTTGGTCCAAAAGTTACTTGGAGTTGTGGTCGCTGAGTTATTTGCATCCAAACATTTTCTTTCCTTCATTCGGAGGCAGATATCTGCGGACCAAAGTATCAAAACAAGTTTTGGTATCCAGGATATAAGTTCACAGTGAACAGGCCTTAGGTAAGAAAATTATAAATAAATTAATGAGGTTATTTTTTTTTTTCAAATCCTTTCAAATATAACTTACAATTAGATACACTAATGAAACAATTTAAAATGTTCACCTTTTGTTAAATTAAAATTTCCTTTATTTTTTTTTTTTTTATCAATCTTTTTCGTGATTGTTTTATATATTTTTTTTTTTTTTCAAAACCACCAACATGTTGCTTTCAGCAACACTTTCACGTTCATTTCTTATTACAATTTACCTTTTTCTTTCTAAACGTGAAACCCATTTTAGATTTTTCCCTTAACTCTACTAATTAGAATGTAAAAATTAATGACTCTGTTTAAAAAAAAAACAAAAGGAAAAAGATAAAAAAAAAATGTTCTGCTTCTAGCTTTTAGTTTTATCTAACAAAACGTTTAAAAATGAAAAATGATCCTGCCACAAATGCAAATACAAAAGCAAATTTTGTGTTTTTTTTTTTTTTTTTTTTTTACAACTCACAACAAGTTTTTAAACAAAGAAAATTTTTAGTATGTAAATCAAAAAGGATCCCAAAAAAAAAAAATACGTTTCCATGTTTTTTACTTTCATTGTTTGACCTTTCTAATGAAATTTTTGTTCAAGTCAAGTTTAAAAGAATCATCCTTTACATTTTGATTTTTTTTTTTTGATTCGAAATTCAACAACCCACACAATAAAAAGGAACAAAAAAAAAAATCAAACAACACAAAAAAATATGAAACCCATTCATGTATTTATAGAAAATAATTGACTTAAAAAAAAAAATCTCTCTTACCTGGGCAGAAATACGTCCTTTCTTCAGTCTCTGCAGGTCTGTATGACTCCATTGGCTTCTAGCCCAGGGCATGACATTCCTAAGATCCTCATCGAAACTATGTTAGAAATGACGAAAGAAAAAAAAAGAAGGAAAAAATTTAAAATTATAAAAGAAAATGTAAAACAAGCAACGTAATGAGAAATCAAATGACACAAAGCAAACGGAAAGAAACCCACAGCCTCCTTCAAATGACAGCCGCTGCTATGGCTACCAAACCCGCCCCAAACCACCCACCCATCACTATACTGACACAAATGAAAAAAACCAATTCAAATAAAACTTAATTGAAAGTGGAATAGAAAATGGCGGCTTCAAATGGAAAAAAACAAACGAGAAAATAAAACAAAAGCAAACTGAAAAAAAAATGAGGGAAAAAATGAGTTAAGGAAGGAGGATATCCTTCCGTTAAACTACCCTTCAGCTACACCTCCCCAACACAAAGCAAATACTCACTTGAAATCGTTAAGCTTGTTATGCAGGAACTTGCGAATATTCCACGGTAGGTCGTTATGCCCATCGATTAAAGGCACTTGATCCAGGAGTTGAATAGCCACTCGTAAACGCTCTTCGAATGGAGCACCTGTCAGCATACACATACACACAAGAGGGCAGCACCGTATTTACACAGAACAAAAAAAAGGAAAAAAAAACACAATTTAAAGTTATCACCGTGAAATGTATACGAGTATATGCACAGGAATTGTGTCATAAAAATTTAATGGACGGTACTCACTTGCAGCTACACGTAAGGCCAACGGCACGGCAACACTTGCAGCGCCAATTATTAAAAGTATCGAACTAACAGCTAGCCAGTGTTTCGCAGCATCGAATCCTGGTGTAATAAACAAAACAGAAACAAAATGGTTGAAATGATGGTGATGGAAGCAGGTGGATTTTTATTTCATTATTTTTTTTTTTTAATATAAAAATGACCATCCCTATAGCCACCCTAACCCTCTTTCATCCATGATGATGATGATGGTTTTTAGGAAATTATGAACGTGTCGTTTAAAGAAAGTCATCAGCATTAAAACGGTGGTGGTGGTCTTCGTTCAAATCGAGGAAGAAAAAAAAAAAATAAACACAAAACAAAATGGCGACGAAGGACGTGAAAGGAAGTTCCGGTTTATTGAATACTAAAGAATATAGCGTGTAGAAGGGAAAAACCTTTTGTACACTTGACAGAAGAGGGTTTTTTGAAAACCATTCGATCAAAAATTTTTGGAAATGTGTCTGCTTGCTTTCCGTGGGAAAAAGGTTACGAGGAAAACAACATTGTTGTTATATAAATGCCAAGTTGATTTCTTTCACTTCTTCTCAGAGGAAAATAAAATATTTCCCATCCAAAAAAAAAAACCATACAAGAGTGTGGAGCCTACAAAATGTTTTGTGGGATAGGAAAGACATTTTACTGTTTTGTATGTTTTATATGTTTTGTAAGATTTATCAGGTAAATGTCTAAATGACAGCTTGGCATTTTTCGTTCAGTGGTTTTTAACAAAACGTTATATTGGTATATATACCTAACCAAGATGGTTAATGGTGATGTTGAAATGAGACCCTACCACCACCATATCACGCAATATGGTTGATATGTGTACACAAAAACACAACTCGGGGAAGCATGAAGTGACTTGACAAGCAATATGTGTAACAAAAACAACCTACATCATTGCGTGTGGTATTAAAATTGAAGCAGAAATGGTAAAAATGACATTTGCAATATTTTATAATGGAAAAAAAGTAAGAGAGGGGGTTGAAGGGATTTTTACAATTTCTTTAATAAAAGATGCAGAGAAAATTATGCTGAGTATAAGAAATTGACTGTTTCATAATGCAACGCAACATAAAAAAATCTTGATGGTTGATGGAATTTATGGAAATATTATAATAAAACAGGACTGGGAAATAACTGAACAAGAGGTAGTCATCTGTCAATGCAATAGACCGGAATTTGTTTTTATTTCTGGACAAGGTTGTTAGATATTAAAAAAAAAAAATGAAATTATTGTTTTATACCTGACGATTAACTCCGTTTGGTTCGATTTCTGTTTAAATTTCTTAGAATTATGTTGATATTTCCACCACAAATTTTTGCCCTTTAAACGATGACTAAGTTTTTTGTATCAATGTGTGAACATGAATTCTATGTCCGTTTTTTGACTGAATTAACGGTAATTGATTTTAATAATTATTTTTTTATTGGATGCAAAAGCAGATGCCATTTATGGCTTAGAGGTGAAATTTCGCCAGCTTATCATTTGACCAATATTTACTGGTGACGAGTGCAGTATCGTATTTAGAAAAAAATTATAATTTTTGAAAACTAGAAAGCTTTGAAAATTTTGATAATATTATTTTTAAAATGATAAATTCAAATTAAAACATATTTGTTAATTCAGGGCTTAAATCACCAATAAAAAATGTTGATGGAGAATGCCAAAAAAGTGGGTCCCGCAATTCTGTCTGCATATAGCTCGATCTACAGTCGAAACTACTGGAGCGATTTTCCTCAAACTCGGTAAATAACAGTTTTGAGTGATTTCCTAGAGCCTAGATGACAAATTGAAATTTCTTTTAGGACCAAAAATAACGGTATAACGAAAATAGAAAAAAATACTTCTCTTCAAAAACGGTTTTAGCAATTTTGATTAAATTACACACCTGAACCAAAATATACCTTTCAATAGGTTTTTGATGTGTTGAACTCGAATCTGAAGACAATTTTTTATTGGCCTCCGTTTTTGAAATATTACCGTTAGAAAATGCCAAAAAATGTATTTTTTGCTGTTTTCGATGTTATGTTTATATGTGGGGTAATTCATTTTGAATAATTTTGTAACGGTACCTATAAGAAGAACTGGTTTTATTTTTCCAAAAAATGTTTAAATCTTTTCGATATCAAGGGGCACGGTAGTGCCCAGCCAAGTTCTCTAGCAACTTTGGCACTACACCCTTATTTACAGGAAACAACTCAGGCCATTTTCGACCCCCCTCTAACTTCCACACCAAAGATGCTAGAAATTTCATACTCGCTACATTTATTGAGCTTGTCAAAACCAAACTCCTCACAAAATTTCAGCCTTTTACGATGAGTAGTTTCTGAGATATAGGGCTTCAAAAATCGCAAAAACCGTAACTGACTGACTGACTCACTCACTCACTCACTCACTCACTGACAGATCATCAAAATTATGGAGAACTTCCCGTTAACGTAGAAACTTGAAATTTTACACGGTGATAGGGCTTGTGGTGTATACAAAGGGAAAAATCGAAAATTTGAGATTTTCAATTCAGGGGGCGTGGCATCCGCCCATTTCCGCTGAATTATCATCAAATATTATAGAGCACTTCTGACTATCGTAGAATCTTGAAATTTGGTAGAATGGTAGAGATGGTAGTTTATACATAGGAAAAAATTTAAAATTTGAGAATTTCAGCCAGGGGGCGTGGCAACCGCCCATTTTCACTGAATTTTCATCAAATATAGAGATTTTCAATTCTACAGCCATACCTTGCAAAAAGTAGTGAAATCACAACAATAACATTACTGTTAAAAAGGAGCCAAGTTCTCCTATGTTGAAATTATGCTGGCACAAAAAGTACTGAGATGTAAAAGTGTACCAAGTTCTAAAGTTTGGGTTCAAATTCGTATCAATAAAATTTTGATTGTTTACTTGGCAATTTTTGAAATAACTTTAAAAATCGGTAATTAAAAGAAAAATTGTCAAGAGAAATCAAAATTTCATTGATACGAATTTGAACCCAAACTTTAGAACTTGGTACACTTTTACATCTCAGTACTTTTTGTGCCAGCATAATTTCAACATAGGAGAACTTGGCTCCTTTTTAACAGTAATGTTTTTGTTGTGATCTCCTTTACTGTCCGAGATATTCAAAATTTAAGTAGTGTCAACCAAATTAAACTTTTTTTTGCCACAAGAACCAAAATATACTAAACTATGTATTAGTCACCTTCTCTGCGCTCTACTTCCGAAACGGTTAATTTTACAGAAAAATGTTACAGGCATATGTTGTAGACGACGAACAATTTTTATAATAATTTCTGATGACCTCCGATCAATAGGTCGCGAGGTATTTGGGAAAAACTTTTCGTGACCTTTTGACCCTTATAACTTTTTAAGCCAGCACGATATCAATGTCGATTTTTTACATCATCATTACAACTAGGAATTTTTTCGTAGATAAAACCTAAAATTGCTGGACTATAAAAAACGATAAAAATTTTTAAAGCTAAGTGAAAAGCTTTATTTTTGTTATGAGAATTAAGAATGAAAGGAATCTTTTTTATATTACCTTGGACGAGAGGGTCTTTTTGAAAAGAAAAGATTAAATTTTGAAAATCCGCAATTAGTCCGTTGGAATCAATGGTATAAATACCATAAATATGGTATTTTTCATGGGAAATTTTCAAATTTTTAGGAAAACTATTTTGATATTATTTAGAACGGTTTTTCTTTTAAACAGCTTTTTTTTTTAATATACAAACATTTTTGAGAACGAAATTTGGTAATCGTCACAAAATTCATTCGTTCCTTTTCAAAAAATTGAGTTTTGAAAAAAAAAAAAAATATTTATATAAAAAATTGTCTCTTAGTTTTAACATTATATTTAGTAAAATGTTTTATGCATACATTTTCGTTGAAATCGGTCGTGTAACTTTTGAGACAGTCAGACATCAAAAAAGGTTCCAGGACAAGTTAATTTTTCAATTTTTCCTCTAGGGAATCAACAAAAACTCTTGACTATCAGAATCTTTACGTAGTGAACATAAAGCTGCTGATTAGATTGTGTAAAACCACAAAGGAAAATAGTTGTTGGCACAAAACGTGAGGGGGGGGGTAAGTTTTTCCAATAAAGCACATCTTCTGTAATCCACGTGGAAGCTGAAGAATTTCATCGATGAACTACTTTGGGCTACTTCGACAATATTTCGGAAACAAAATAGCTTCCTTAGAGATCTTACCGAAACAATCTTCCCAATTTTTTGTTGCTTTGAGTTAAAGCTGAATGAGACCAATTTGTTCATACTCGGGAAATTTTCTAGAAATATCCAATAAAATTTAAGTCGAAAATCTTTAAAATTGTCTTTCGATGCAATTTGTTAGATTTTTATTATTCTTGAATACTGTCGAGCCTTAAACTTTCAATAAAACTAAACTTTAACCTATGAAAAAGTTAGTTGAACAGCGTTCAATTTTCGATTTCCATCAACCTTAGTTGTCAAGCGAAATCACTTTAAATAGCTTAAAGTGATTTCGCTTCTTTTTGTTTCCATCTCCTTTAAACCTGTGGCTATAGTAGGTCACCAATCAAAAAAACTTATGGTTATGATATTTGACAAAATAAGAATAATCACAATTCAATACTTACGAAATGAATTCGTCCCCGAACTAGATGATCCCCGACTAGGACACTGACGATGCTTCCATGGCATTATACTCGTTGTCGAACTAGACGAATGCAATTGCTTTTGCAATTGCTTATGCTGCATATGTTGTTCCATCTGTTCGTGCTGCTGCAGTTTCTCCTTAAGGCCACTACTCGAGCCGCTGGCCAATGTCGTGAACGAACTATTTATAATATTCGATCCGCCAAAGCTACAGCTGCTGAATGCATTCGAAGGTGTTTGAAACTGTGTATAAGGATGTCTACCGAGAGTATTCGTTGGCATTGTTGTTAAATCCACAAAAGCACCACCACCAACCGAACCACCACCATTAGACCGCTCCTTATTGACACAGTTTGAATGCCAATGCATTTTGTATCCATCATGTTGATAAACATCCCCGATATGTCTAGGATGTTGTTGTTGTTGGTGGTGCTGCTGCTGTTGATGATATGGATGCGAATGCAGGTGATGATGGGATGTGTGATGAAGATGGCGCAGGGAATCCGATGTGATGGTTGTACCGCCGCTGGTTGAAAAATTCGACAACGATTGGGATAAGCAACGCAAACGTTCCAGATTACGCTGCTGCTGCTGTTGCTGATTGCGTTTGAGGCTTTCTGTGGTCGACGAGTGATGCGGCGGATGCTTTTGGTGATGGGCGAATGATGTGGCATAGGAGGCTAATTGCTTTGCATACTCGCTGCTTGGTCCAATTGTATTGTATTTACCTAAACTGAGGCTGCTGCGGTTGATGTTGTTGTTATTGAACTTTGTAGTATCCAAGTCTCCTTCGTGTTCTAACAATTGATGATGATGATGATGATGAAGTTGTTGTTGTTTTTGTTGTTGTAGATGATTGTAGGCATGGAATGCACACAACGTTTCCTCTTCATCGGATTTCTTCATCTTGTTTAGCATGATGGAGCTGTTACCAAGGGAGAAGTCATCTCTGATGCATGGACAAATATTCGTAGTGGTAGCAGCTCCACTGCCTAATGGTGTCGTCGTCGAGGGAGCCATCATTCGTGATGATGCTGATGTGTTGTTGTGATGTTGTATTTGTTGTTGTTCCCTATCTTCAGCCGTGTTTACATGACAAACATCCGGCTTCACCGATTGTCCTATACTAAAGGCCAAATTCGAGCCCACGTTCGCACACTTCATCATTGTCGACGCACAATCATCCAGAATTGAGGACACTTCGAAGCTATTGCTATTCCCAATTCCTCCTCCTTCTCCTCTTCCGCCAGTGGTGCCAGTGCCACCACAATCAGGTAACAAATCAGTATGGAAGAGGCTGGTGGGTGGTTTTCGATTTGCCAAGGCAGGAGGTGGTGGTGGTGGTATCAGGTCGACATCTGATTGGGAATCGCACTGTAATGAGAAAAAAATAGAAAAATTTCGTTCAATGATTTGAATTTGACAAAAAAGTAACAAAAATAATTGTGATGGATTGAAGATATGGAGAAGAGAAGATTCTAGAGATTCACAGCACAGCGGCTTATCAAAACCAATTTAAAGACAGTTTAGACCTTTTTTAAACATAATTCCCTAAAAATCACAGAGTTTCTTAAAGGACTTTTTTCAACTTTTTGAATATTCCAAACAAAACAAGGACTCGTGCGTGGGTTGATAATGTCAACCAAAAACCCCTTTTATACAAAGCCTATCTCTATTTCTACATGACTGATTTTGTCTTGCGTGTGCGTAATGTTAAAAAAACTTTTTCAAAAAGCCTCTAACAATGCAAAAGGGGCACTGTTTCAAAATAGATGATTTAGTTTTCTACTCGTAGCACACTCATAAGTGACTGAACATAGACAAAGAAATGATTTCAAAAAGGGTACCTATTTCATTGTGTTTTTCAAGTAATAGAGATAGAGAGGGAAATCATAAAGAAAAAAAAAAAAAAAACAGCTTTTAATATCTTTTATAAGTTCGATTATTTTAAGTGCGTATTTCTGGGTGTACGACTTTACCTCTACCCGGGGTTTAACAGAGATTTTCCATTAGATTTTATATGCTTGCTCATTTCACACCTCATGGAACATTTTCCATATCTCTTTAAGGATAAGAAGAAGAAGACCTATACAAAACAATTCAATTTTATATAACATACCTTTTAATTTTATTGGTTTCACACATAAACCCTCTGTTGGTAGTAGAAAAGCTATTTTGTATACCTTTTTCTCAGCAGTAGGTTCTTCATAGGTACTTTACCTATCTATAATTATTTTGAAACAAATGTTCTCTATAATAAATTGTATATAAGGATACCTATATTTATCCAAGATATCCAAAGAAGATGTAACATTTCGAAGAGAAAATAATAATCCTTTTGGTTAGAAAAATATATAACCCATGTCTATTTTGTGTGTATTGTATAGGTAAAAGTTTGATTAAAGGAATCCTTTTATAAGACAATGAAGATACGGTATATGGTTAACTAGTTTTTGGTTTACAATGTTAAGCCTAAAAATTGTTTACGATAGGCATAGTTAAATTTTTGAACATCTTTTGAAAGTAAAAAACAGGAAATAGGAATTTTTTTTGTATTTTCACAAAAATTGAAGAAGTGCTTATATACAGACTTGTTTAATGGGAAAATGCTTTGATTAGACAATTTTTTCAAATCAAATCAATTGCAAAAAAGAAAAGAGTTTTTGAGGATATTTGTTTAGTTGATTTCGTTTGCTTTTCTTAAAAAAAAAAAAAATATTAAAATGAAAATAGATATGGCTTTTCTTTGAGTTAATTTCTTTTATTAATTAGTTTAACACGAAAATTTGGTTCCTGAGAATGTAAAATTTTAAATGATTTAACCATTTACAAGTTAAAAAATATCAATTGATTTGATAAATTGGCCAGCGCTAATTTATTCTGTGATAAGCTGAAAAAAAGTTACACATACACCATAGTGACCCACTGAATTGACGTGTATATTACCAGCTCTTTTTCTGGCAATTCTATTCCGATTTTCAAGGTTCAAATGTCAAATTGTAAAGAATAAAATTTTCAATATTTGCATATTTTCAAAATATTTTAAAATAAAATATTAAATGAATATTATGAATAAATATTTAAGTAAAACAAAAACACATTCTGAAACCTTTGAAAGAGATATTGGTATAAAATTTTATTAGAAATCATGGCTAAACCGCAAAGTATTATTAATTTCTTATCCTGTTTTAGGGTAAAGGTATAAAATATACCTAGTGTTAAATCATAACATATAGGTTATTTTGAAGCTGCATTGTAAAATTATTTAAAAAATAATATTTTTGACGAACTCCTTGAGTTGATTTATATATAAAAAAAATAGTTAGTCAACGTATATCATTGCCCTTTTGAATTGTCTTACAAAAAATTTGGTTTTCTAATATGACTAAATTAGGAGGAAATGATCAACAATATTTAGTTATGAAAACTTAGAAGCGATTGAAATAATAGGTAGATACTTGCTTTCAAATAACTTGAAAACCGAAAAAAATGCACGTCCTTTCTCTTTTCGTTAAAGTTGCTTAGATTAATTTTTTTTAGATGTATATGTACATATATGTATAATTAAAAGTTGTTTTTGACGTGATAACGTCTTATAAACCGATGAACCATGGCAGCCACCACAAAAAAGTGACGCCATTTTCTAACGTTACACTCTCGCACTTTCGCAGTGCGTTAAAAAATTTCAATTAAAAATTAAAAATTAACTATTAGAGATACAATAACCTAAACCTTAATTCAAATGAAGGTCCGTCAGGGGTAAAACGGAAAGATAAAATTTGGGCTAAACTCTAAACGCGAAGTTGTTATAGATAGATGAGATTAATTTAAGATTAACTGCATTTAAGAAAAAATTCTAAAAAATTTTGAAACTAAGCTATAACGTTTTATTTGAACGTTTAACACGTGTTGGGGCTATGACAAAATGATGATTTTGGGTAGAGGAAATTTTTTTTGACAATTCTAAAGATGCCAGGTGAAAGATGAGAGAACACTCTGCGTTTCGAAATATGAATTTTTGAAAAACACCTTGTTTTTTAGGGATATTTTTGGGTAATTTTTGATTTTTAGCTTTTTTTTTGAAAGTTCAAAAAATCTAACTTATAGGACATGTAGGTTTTGGCCTTATGCATACATGTGCATAAGGAAATGGAATCATTTTGTGAGTTTTGACTGAATAACGGAAGAAACAAGTTTAAAAAAAAAAACACGTTTTTTGACCGTTTTTTATTTTTATCTTTTTTTCTTTAATAGATACAGGAAAAAAGTATATGGAGAAATGATAGACCATGACTACGACTATATGTGTGCGAAGTTTCAATTATTTTCGTAAACACAATGTTGAGATAGCAGTAAAATAAAATTTTAGAATTCAACAGGATATAACTTTTGACCAAGAAATTTTATTAAACTTTTATAAGCATCCTGATACAATTACCTTTCATTTGGTATATCACACATAACGGTAGATTAACTACAAGCTACACAATGTTAAATCAAGAAACTTGCGAAAAACCTTCAAACACCAGTGGAGATCTGTTGCCCCCCGAACATCCACCAGTGTGACCGTAATCTCAGTCTGGAAATTCGACATGGTTGACTTTAAAAAATTCTAACTTCTCTTGTAGGCATCTTTGAAATTAGATTGATACGTCATATGAAAGGTGAAATAATAAGCTTTCACATGGTATATATTTTTTATAGGTTGTCAAACAAAAAAATTGATTCCATAGCCTGAGAACACAAAAATAAAAGCTTTTTTTGCTTTTTTTAATGAAATTTGATCGAGTTCAAAAAATTCTAGCTCTTTTTGTAGATGTCTCATAGACCTGATCGATATATATATTTTGAGCTAAGACAATAAGCTTTCAGATTGTATAATATTTTTAATGGAATGTAAGGAAAAAAATATAATTAATGACGTGAGAAGATACAAATTCATGTTTTTTTGCGCATTATAAAAATTTAATTTATGAAATGAAAGGTGAAATATATCACATGATATAAAATTTTTTATAGGTTGTCATTGAAAAAAATTGATTCAATAGCGTGAGATAGTGGAGTCAAATCAGCTTTATACCTCGGAATTCAGGGAAAGTCGATGCATCTGAAAAACTAGTATAGGGCTGCATTATAAAAGGGTCAAATAAGAAAGTTAAAAAAAAAAATTCACCGCTCTCGATTACAACAGTTTTTATGGACCGTTTACTGTCATTCCGTATGCAAGCGTCAATCGGAATTGCTGTCTCATTTTAGATTTTGATCAAACTTTGTAGGGATGTTCTCTAGGACTGTAAGGAAGCAAATCCATTATGATTTAATTTTAAGTTGCGTGGTTTCCCCGGTACCCGCATTCGAACTTTTTCAGAAGGTCATTTTTATGTTATTATAGCTTTGCGTCTACTAAAGATATCTTTTTGTTTGAAACGCCATTTTAAAGCTTAAGAGTAGTAATTTTTGAATATATATTAAAAAATTACGTAATAATTATCCCTGAATTAAAAATAATTTTTGAAAAACTGGTAATTTTGCTGATTTTTCATGGTTTTTAACTGGCTCCAGAACCTTGGCTATTATATTTAGGAAGCTTATACTTACCAAATATTAAATATATATATTTTTCAACAAAATAAATCTAAAATGAACTCGATGGCTGTACTCCTTATGCAAAAATTTTAAGTTCAAAGTTTTGAACTTTGAACTTTTATATAAAAATTTTCAGAATTAAAAAAAAAATTGGTAAGCTTTTCTAAAGATATACCTAATTAATCCACATATAAGAACAAAGTTTCAAGAAAATTACGTAGGTAACCCGTTTTGAAAATTTGTATTGGTTTAAAAAAAATTTAATATCCAAAGTTTATATTTTTGATAATTTTTCTTTGAAATAGGATAACTAAAATGCTCCTAAACAAAAATTTTTCCAGAAATCGGTTATGTCGTTTACGAGAAAGTCAGAAATCAAGAAAACGCTTCTATGGCAGATACCGTTCAAAAAATATTTTTTGAGAAAAACAATTTTTTATAATTTTTGTCGTATGACAAGTACCTTTAATTTTGATCCTTAAAGAAAATTTCATTTCATTTTCTTCTCTGACCGACAGTATAAACTCTGTAATTGAAACGGTAATATTTATCCAAATGATTCGAAAATAAAGCAATTAGTGAAAACGAAAGTGAAAGCTTTTTATAGATTCACTTATTCACAGAACCAGAATAAAACCCCCGTGCTCTAAATTTGCATTTGAACTTGTGCAGAAAAAAATGTTGTGGTTTTGATCATCAAAACCAACATTACCTTGATTGAAAAATTATTTCAAAAATTAAATGCACCACTGATGGGTAGCACGTACTTTGTTTTATGTAAAAAAATTTAAAAATGCTTTGAATATTAAATTTATCAATAATATTCAACTAACAGATTTAATCAGTTATAAACGACATTTTGATTAATCTACCTAAACATAAAACTTGCTACAAATCAAACGCATTTTTGTGGGTGAACTTTTCTTTCAAATATTTACCCTCTTAAAGTTTTGAAATAACCTAAAAAGCTGTAAATTATTCAGATTTATCTAAGTAATTTTAGATATTAATGAAGTCTAAAACAAAATAGAAGTAATGAAGGATGGAGAAAAAAAATTTTGTACCCCTAAGGAATTCCACAAACTTTTTAACCCTTTTTCATTTTTGTTTTCTTTTAATGCATCCTATGATTTCTGATAAGGAGCCTATATTGAACAACAATTTAAGTACTTAACTTTTATAATATACAAAAAAATAAGCCCATTTTATATCAGAATCTAGAAATATTAGTTTAATTTTTTTAATTCCTCTTTTAATATAAAAGCCTAATTTCCTGCTATAAATCACTACCTGGAGTTTATTTCCTCCTATTTTTTTATTTATTTTTTTGTTTTGACTCATACAAAACATCAGTAACATCTTAATCATCCTACCCATTCAACATTTTTTTTTTGTTTATAACTGTCAGAAATATTTTAATTATATCATTACCAATAATAATTGACCAAACTTTTTTTTATGACCCCATCACAGCATCATACCCATTTTATCAACCTCACTTACCTCGCTCTCACTCAACCCTCACAGACAATTTATACCTAAAAAGATGTTAAAACTCTGTGTTTATATCATGATGAGGAGGAATATTAAGCTCTGGAATATAATTTATGGGTTCGCTTAAAATTTAAATGCGTGGTACTTAACCTTTTTATCTGGTAAGAACCCTTTGCTTAGACAACAATATTTCTTGTCAAATGTCATAATTTCCCACTTTACAAAAAGTTAAAAAAATGAAAAACGTTAAAAAAGATTAAGCCAAATATATAAAATTTAAATTGTCATCAGATAAAAGACACTTGATAGACTTCTGTCACAAGATTTATTTTCAAGAAAGCAAACAAAGACAAAAAATTTCTTCTTTTGCATTTGTTAAATTTAAAAAATAAAAAAAAAAAAACGAAAAAAAAAAACACAGGAACCTCAATTCGAATTCTCTAATTGAAAATGAGGTCACTTAAATAAGCCTCTTGACAAAAGAAAATGATGAAAAAAGTACCAAAATACAAAAAAAAAGGGTAAAAGTATATAAGAAAAAAACTTGTTGAAGGAATTTCAAAAAGTATACAAAAGAAGAAGAACAAAGAATATGAAAATCACTTTTACTACGCAAAACAAATAATAATAGTCCGCCTCTATTCAAGTCAAATTCAATTTCAGTGAAAAGGGTACTCCCTTTGATGCAGTACCGGATTATTAGGAACGGAAATTAAAGAAGTTTCTAAAGGGCCCTAACAGGAATGAAAAACAATTCAAAATTACCTCACTTTTGACTGAGAAATCCCCAAGGATTTCAAAGTTATCGTCTGAGTTGGTGACTTTAAGACTTTTAGTATGTAAATCCGTCCCTGATAAAATTGACATCCGTCTTTATTGGCACTTGAAATTGTTAAAGGGTTGTTTTTGTATTTCCTTATCCCCCAATGTACCCTACACCCCTACAATATACCTTCCTATATTCCTATAATACAAAACTCACCTTTTATCCAGTCAGCGTAATTCCTTGGGGCAAAACTGAAAATTATTTTCCCTTTTTTTCGAAGGTCAAATTATTGTCTTGTCCTACGGTTCCTTTTTTTCCTTTTTTTTTCTTTTTCTTGTTTGATTTTGTTATTATTTTGTGCTTCCTTAAGGTTAAGTTTTTGTGAATCGCTACTTTCTTAGTCCTTTTATGATTGAGCTTGGCAAACAGAGAAGACCTCATAGGCATTTTTGCCAAAAATACAACAAGAAAAAAAAAAATCAACAGATCCAAGAAATTGGAATGGGATACACATTCAATCGGAATAGAAGCCCCTTTTTTTTTGCACGCGAGAACATTAATTGAAAAAGGGTTCAAATTTGACACGGGTATCTATATAAATATATTTAGATACTATACTTTTATCTTTGAAACAATATTCATTTCCTTTTATTTTTATCTTAAAAATACAGAGTGAGTATATATAAGAAAGTAGGTACCTACTTTTCGTAAATCTATAGTTCTTATTAATCAATTTTCCATTTGTCTTTAATGAAATTGAAACTTTTGATACCTGTAGTACCTACTCGTACTGTAGTATACTTAATATAAATTAAAACTCATTTTTATAAGGATTAAAGGTGCCTTTTAAGGAAAAGTATCGATGATCAAAGAAACTTGTAAATAAATACTAATTATATTATTGTTTAAATGATCTGAGATTTAAAAAGACTGACAACAATGACATCAAAGAAATTTTTTATTTATTTATTAAAGTGTTGGTAATAATACTGTATCTTGTGTTCTTGAAAAAATCTTTGAATTTGTTTTTAAAAAAGAATCAGGGTATTGCAGCCGGATGGATTGAAAAAATCTAAAAAAAAAGAACATTATGGAACGAAAATGCTGTGATGAAAGTGAAAATATTGACACAAATTTATAAGAAAAATAATTTGTATTATTGTAAACGGTATTTGTCTTTGAACGGTTTTTTAATCCTGAATATTTCTTTGAGGTCTAAGTTGATTTCATCGAATTCGCATTAATAACATTTTAATAAAAAATTTCAAAAACTATAATTTTTGATTAAAAAAAAAAATAAATATTTAAGTTTTTTCTTCAAAACAGGTTGATTCTTTTAAGATTTCGTTTTTTAAGTGTCAATTAATATTTTCTTCAGTGTGGCATCACTGTTAAAAATTTTGGTGTAAATTCTACGAAAATTTGACCAAAATTTTATGTAAATTTAATACTTTGATGTCATGATATGCTAAAGAAGGGCCATGCATTGGATCATAAAAATAACAGTTTAAGCCAACGGGACCATCTAAACTAATTTTTTTCTTATCACAGAAAACATGCTTTATTTCATGTCATAAGATCGACAGAAACTTAGGAGTTGCACTTTACGGGAGGTGTTTATCGATGGTTTTGTCTTTAGCTTTAATGGCTTCAACTGTTTAGCCGTCGAAATCAGTGGTTTCAATATAGAAGCACTTGCTTTTACACCACTTTTTCCTTTATTTTGGCGGAAGAGTCATGTGAATTTGACGCGAGTCGTAGAATCGCTCTTCTGTCAGCTGCAGTAACAGCACTTACTGTTCACCCTTTTATATTTTATTCACAATTGGACTCATTGCGTAAAAAAATTGAAAAGAAATTTCCGGGTTTGTTGCATTTTTTTACCTTTTTGGCGAATAGACGGGGCACTCATGATTTTCGCTTTTTCTTCCTCTACCAATTATTTCGTGGGACCCACTTAAACTGGAATCAGCTTTAAATTACTAAAAGACATCGGAGAACATTTCTGCATTTCTACCTTCTTTGATTTGCACTCGAAAACTAAAAAAAAGCGGATGTGCTATTCAAGTGAGCCAGAATAGGAGCACTTTTTTCAGAGTTGTTCCGCAAAAAATTGCAAAATTTAACTAACGGGTCATTGAAAATGAATGATTTCGCTCACAGAGAGAGTGCATAAGCGGACATACCAAAAAGTAAAATATTGATCATTTTGGTATTAAGAGACAGTAATTATATGCACTTATAACTAAAAAAAAAGGTGTGCTATTCAAGTGAGCGGCACTGTATTTCCTTTCTTACTTCTTTAAAATAAAAAAAAGAGGTTGTCTGTAAAGCCGAATTACGAACGATGATTTTACGTGATAACGTCGTCAGAAAACAGGTTGTGTGCTTTTGTTTAAAATGAGTCAATTGAGGCGCTTAACTTTTTTCAAACAATCATTAATTTACAAGAAAAAGCTAAAAAAATACCTTTTTATCATTATATTAATTTTTTTATTCTAAAAGCTTACAAAAAAAATTATGCAATTTAAAAGCCAAGTATTTTTTCTTAAGAATAAAACCATTTTTAAATTTTTACAATTCGCAAAAAGTATAAAAATAATTTATTGAAAACAATCATTTTCATCAAAAAAGATAAAAAAAACATGAATTTTTATCTTCTCACGTCATTAATTCCATTTCGATCAAATTTAATTAAAAAAAGCAAAAAAAAACATTTATTTTTATGTTCTCACCCTATGGAATCAATTTTTTTGTTTGACAACATAAAAAAAATTTGTACCATGTGAAAGCTTATTATTTCACCTTTCATATGACGTATCAATCTCAATTTGAAAAATGCCTACAAGAGAAGTTAGAATTTTTTAAAGTCAACCATGTCGAATTTCCAGACTGAGATTACGGTACTTCCCACACTGGTGGCTGTTCGGGGGGCAACAGATCTCCACTGGTGTTTTAAGGTTTTTCGCAAGTTTCTTTATTTAACATTGTGTAGCTTGTAGTTAATCTACCGTTATGTGTGATATACCAAATGAAAGGTAATTGTATCAGGATGCTTATAAAAGTTTAATAAAATTTCTTGGTCAAAAGTTATAACCTGTTGAATTCTAAAATTTTATTTTACCGTTATCTCAAAATTGTGTTTACGAAAATAATTAAAACTTCGCACACATATAGTCGTAGTCATGGTCTATCATTTCTCCATATACTTTATTCCTGTATCTATTAAAAAAAAAAAGATAAAAATAAAAAACGGTCAAAAAACGTGTTTTTTTTTAAACTTGTTTCTTCCGTTATTCAGTCAAAACTCACTAAACGATTCCTTATGCACATGTATGCATAAGGCCAAAACCTACATGTCCTATAAGTTTGATTTTTTGAACTCTAAAAAAAAAAGCTAAAAATCAAAAATCACCCAAAAATATCCCTAAAAAACAAGGTGTTTTTCAAAAATTCATATTTCGAAACGCAGAGTGTTGGAAAAAAATCCGTATCAGACGCCTAATTTTTTTTTCTCTCATCTTTCACCTGGCATGTTTAGAATTGTCAAAAAAAATTTCCTTTACCCAAAATCATCATTTTGTCATAGCCCCAACACGTACAACGTTCAAACAAAATGTTATAGCTTAGTTTAAATTTTGTTTAGAATTTTTTCTTAAATGCAGTTATTCTTTAATTAGTCTCATCTATCTATAGCAAAAAAATCAATTCTCTACTACTTCGCGTTTAGATTTTAGCCCAAATTTCATCTTTCCGTTTTACCCCTGTTTACCCTTTTAAATGATGGAATTTTTAAAAATCCTTCATTTAGATTAAGCTTTAGGTTATTATCTTTCAAATAAGCTATAGAAGATTTTTGTAACTCAAATAATTTATTTTTAATTGAAATTTTTTTCTGCACTGCGAAAGTGCGAGAGTGTCACGTTAGAAAATGGCGTCACTTTTTTGTGGTGGCTGCCATGGTTCATCGATTTATAAGACGTTATCACGTCAAAGACATTTCTAAAGTGATTATTCATCAGAAATATAATAATGGTGATATTATTATCTATCTTATTTTTGTTTTATCCAAAAACTATTTGAAGTGAAATCTTATGGCCGATGAAATTTTGTCCATTACTTTATACATTTTACTTCGAAAAACACAAAGCGCCTTCAAAATAGTGCAAATTCAGAATTTTTAAATTTTAATAAATTTAAAATTTATCAGAAAAAAGGTTACCAAATGCATTTTTCGGAGCCACATAGTTTTATATAGGTACTTTTTCAGGTAGCATACCCCTAAATCTAGACATTTTCGTTTTTAATTTAGTTTGATAAGGATTTAATTTTCTTGTATTAGGAAAAATGAAGAAATAATTTCAATTCTTACCCAGATAAAGAAATACGTTGTTAATTAAAATTTTCTTACTTTTACATTTTTCAATACTTTCAAGTTTCAACTACTTTTACATTTTAATATTTTGTATTTGAAAGTAATACATTTGACTACTTTTTAATTTTTTGTATTTGAAATTAATGAAAAATTTATAAAAAAAAACTCTGCCAAATAGAATTTGTGCAATGAAAATAAAATTGCGCATACACCACAGTGACCCACTTAATTAATGGTTTATACAAACCAACAAGTGTTTATGGTTTATAATTCTGCATTAATTTAACTTTGAGGTGTGAGATAAAATCAGACGAAATTATCAATATTTGCAAGTACTTAGGTATACATAAAAATGCATATAATAAATAGAGATTAATTTTTGTTTCCATTTAAATACTATTTAAGATAATTCAATCATTAAAACCCAAAAAGATCAACATAGTATTTTTCCAATAACAAAAAAAAACTATAGTTTTTCAATAATTTAAAGTATCTTTGACCCGTGTTTGTAGTACCTATATAACTGCGAAATTTTATTAATAGAAATTCAACCAACAAAGTTAGTATTCCATATAGCCAAAAGGCCACTTCTCCGGTCATAAAAGATTAACGACAAGCTTGTGGCATACAACAAAAAAAAAAATACCATTTGGCCTTTCATTCGAACCTGCTACTCATAAAGAATGTGTCCTCCAAGCGATTAAACACAAACACACATAAATGCACTCACCGTATGCATGAACAACATGTCACAATTTAATATGAACAATGAGATATAATAAAAATGAGAATTTTTAATTTCACTAATTGTTTGTAAAAAGGAGGTTACGCTTACAAACTAAATGTGTGTGTGTGTGTGTAAGTTTTCCTTGAATGCTCGCACACTTTTTACTCACGGCTATATACGTGCACACGGTATGTCTCGCACTCTCGCAGGAAAAAACTTATGGAGGAAAATTAAAATCTTGACAGGTCACGTCTTTCTCTTTTTTTATTTCCCTCTTCCTCATCTCACTCGTATACACAAACATAATAGTTCACCTCACATATACAAAAGTAAAACAAAAAAAAAAGAAGATAGAATAAAATACATAAACAAGAACAAAAGAAAAGAAAAACTGTTTTTGTATTATTGTGCGTGTAATTGTCCTTGTTGTGCTCCAGTTTTCCTCATTTGCGTTTGGTTCACTTTAATCAAGTGAATACGCTAATAGCGGATGCTGCAGGAGCTGGAGGTCATGTCGAGTCGAGTAGAGAGTGAATGGAGGACCACGGAAGGACGAAGCTAAAGATCAGCCGGATATGAAACGGTATAATTGCTTTTTTTTTGTTGTTGTTTTTGTTGTTATGTACAATTTTATCTTTCTTTTTTTTTGTGTTGTGTTGGTTTTGCCCGCTATTTTTCTGGCCTAATTACTCAATTCAACTTAAAGGCGATGAAGCAATGTCTTAAGGTCAATCTCATGATGAAAAAAAAAAAAAAAACAGAGAAGAACTGAACAAGGCAAACAAATTATTTCACAAAAATGTTATAATTTTTCATTACGTTGTGTGTTTTTTTTTTCGTGAGGCAGTCAAAACAATTTCTGTTTCTTTTTTTGATTTTTAATTTCTTGTGCGTGGGATATAGGTGTCCAAACAAACGCAAACGCTTTCGTTAATCAAAATTTAGAGGCAAGATTCCCTCAGGGTTTCTTGTTTTACTGTTACTGAGATAATTGGAGATGAGGTAGACACATTTACTTTGATTAAATATAAAATTGCAAACGCTTTTGGCTTACCTATTTTCTATGGAAAGTATCATTTTAAAGGACCTTTGACCTTTTACAAAATAGCGGTTTCTAACAGAAGAAGAAATTCTCAAGAGATTAGTTCATAATATGTGGACGACAATTTTCTGACAAACTGCTAATATAGCAGTTTTCACGGTGCAGTTTCAGTATCAGTATCAGTATCAGTATCAGTATCAGTATCTGTATCAGTATCAGTATCAGTATCAGTATCAGTATCAGTATCAGTATCAGTATCAGTATCAGTATCAGTATCAGTATCAGTATCAGTATCAGTATCAGTATCAGTATCAGTATCAGTATCAGTATCAGTATCAGTATCAGTATCAGTATCAGTATCAGTATCAGTATCAGTATCAGTATCAGTATCAGTATCAGTATCAGTATCAGTATCAGTACCAGTATCAGTATCAGTATCAGTATCAGTATCAGTATCAGTATCAGTATCAGTATCAGTATCAGTATCAGTATCAGTATCAGTATCAGTATCAGTATCAGTATCAGTATCAGTATCAGTATCAATATCAGTATCAGTATCATTATCAATATCAGTATCAGTACCAGTATCAGTATCAGTATCAGTATCAGTATCAGTATCAATATCAGTATCAGTATCATTATCAATATCAGAATCAGTATCAGTATCAGTATCAGTATCAGTATCAGTATCAGTATCAGTATCAGTATCAGTATCAGTATCAGTATCAGTATCAGTATCAATAACAGTTTTAGTTCAAAGTAGGTCATTTTAAGTTTATTGACACTGCATAAATACAAAAAAACTATCAAACCTCTGCGGCTGGTATAAAATACCTTTTAACATCGAAATATTAAACCAAATTGAAATAAATGCACAATTTCTAACTCGTATTGATTTATTTTCCTACTTAATTGAAACAAAGAGTCTGCTTATCGTGACAATCTGGCTCTAAAAATCCTGCTATCGATTTCCACATAGAAACCTAGGGGAAAATGGATATTGCTCTAATGAAGACAAAATGCAAGTGGCCCAAAGTAATTTTTCAAACTACCACAAAAACCCCCATGGGCATGACATTTCCTCCCCTCAAATATGTGCAACCCGATTATATTGTTTTTGTGAAAGAAATACAAACAGAATTGAAAAAAAAAAAATTCTTACCTGTGAACTATCAAGAGATGAATTTACACAACTCTTTCCGCTAGCATTAGTCGCAAATGCATCCTTCCCCGCAGAGTCCTTAAGCGATAGTTTTCTATTGCGCTCACGTTCCAGTCTCATAAGTATCTGTGCGTTTTGCTCGCACGTATACGTGTGTCCTTTGCTGCGTCGTTCCAAGCTATATTGATACAGCGGCCGGATCGGATCCGGATTGATTTCCGTCTCCGCACCAGCATCACAACTACACAGCGACTGGTTACTCCGTCCCTTGCTGCGTCGCAACGAACCGCGGTTTGAATAAAACGGCCGTTCCTCTGTGCAATTCGAGAATGTCACGTTATTAGGGGTACGTGCCGCTGTGGCCGACGATGGCAGAAGCGTGTGCATACTGCTGCTGCTACTGCTCGCTGCCGTGACTAGATTGTTATTGCCAATAACACCACCAACTCCGCTACAGCTGCCCGACCGGAGAAGTTGCATCGCCGAATCTGAATAATGGCTAGAATTCTCGAAATTGTCCATGGCCGTTTCGGAACGTATTGTCCCATATGAGGGATGACATAAAACTCCACCACCACCGCCACCACTATCTGTGGTAGGGGAACGTGCCTCGTCGGACCGTTTCTTTTGTATCGTCGCCGAGACCAAACTGAGCGGGTTCCAGGTCATCGATGACCGACGAACGTGATGAAGGTTCTCGGAGCGATTTTCACCTCGGCTACTTTTTCGCTTTGTCGGCGACACGTAATACATTTCGCGTTCTTCGAAAGCCTCCCGATTCGTCAAGCTACTGCTTCCTGTGCTGCAGCTATTCGAGTGTCCGTTGAGCACTTGCAACGGTGGATTGCGGTAGTTGCCATTTGCTGTGGGTGCATACACCTCGGGTGTTGAGTTGCAGCTCGAACGGTACGTGTCTCGAGTTATCGCATGGATGCGGGCATCAGTGGAATTCCGCGTAATCTCTGTCATTTTGGTATATCGAGTCCCGGGGATGACGACACACGCCTATTTGAATCACAGTCTTGAGGTAGTATCAGTTGTGTTTGTCGACTTTGACCGAAAACAAACTGCGGTGGATCTCATGAATTATTCATTGTGGAGAGATGACACAAATGGATATAATTGGCAACCCACGTGGGTCTACACAAAGAGTCTTTATACAATATTGCCAAAGGACTCTTGTTTTGCCTACTTTGCATTTGATCGGTTCATTTGAAAAAGAAAGAGGCAAAAAGCCCTCCTCCACCTTTTTTTAAGGCCTGCCTTTCGTCTATTGAATTAGGTATACGGAATTGACAAAACGAACAACAACAATAACACTCTCCAAGGACACCCCAACAACATCTAGAAAGGATCCCACTTGTGACGCTATTCAATGATTCCGTTTGACACTAATCCGAATTATTTTCTTCTTCAGCTTTGGCAGCCACTCATAATATCACTCAGACCAGCAGAGATGATGAACGAACGCGCTTAAGTGTGCGTCAAGATTATTTAAGTCCCATTACATATGTGTTCGTATCGTTCCATTCTGGTGATGATGGAAATCGGGGGGAGTTATATCGCAAAAAAAACGGAACTTTCCCTTTTTTTCTTTGTGTGTGAGTGTAAAGCTAAGGGAGAGATGATTTTATGGCTTGAAAATGTTATTGTTCTCAGGACCAGTTTATCATAATTTTTTGTGACGGCAAATCGCAGGATCAAAAGCGGATAAAGCTGTTAGTGTGGATGACAATGGTG
The DNA here is from genome assembly GCF_945859705.1 of Episyrphus balteatus. Classification (NCBI taxonomy): domain Eukaryota; kingdom Metazoa; phylum Arthropoda; class Insecta; order Diptera; family Syrphidae; genus Episyrphus; species Episyrphus balteatus. The sequence goes on from NC_079134.1 coordinate 34,587,530, forward strand.
TGGATGTGGCCACCTGGTATGAACGCAATTTACTGCTTTTGAACTCATCAGCATCAACATCATCAACATTATTGTGCGTGTCACTTGCAGAAGTTTGTTTGTCTGTATTGAATTTGATTGATTATTTGTTTGTTGTTGTTGTTGTTGTCCTGGTTGAATCAATGGCAGAGAAAGAGAGATAGATGATTGAGCCACCAGGTGAGTCTGATGTACAGCGGTTTTTTTTTTCAATTCTCACAACAATGGGAAAATAAAAGCACCACAGCACTTGGCAATACAATTCCCAATCATTTCTTTATTTTTATTTTTGTATCTTGCATATCGATTTGAATGGATGAGAGTCGTGGAAAATTTGTATCTGTTGATTGAAAATTTGGAAAATCATTAAATTTTTTTTTAAATAATAATGAAATAACTGTCAAGGACAGTAATTTTGGTGGGAGAAAATATCAAATAAATCTAAATACATATAAGAGAAATTAAAGAATGGGTGAATATTGATTTTTATAAGTTGGTATTATGATTCATGTTCGAAAATATACCTTTGAACTTTTTCAAGATAATTTCTGAATAGCTGAATAAAAAATAGGTAAAAATAGGCGTGTTTTTTCTACAACTCAGTAGCTTCTCATTTTTTTATTTTATTCGAAAAACAATAAAAACAAATACTACTTACTTGTGTAATTTTTATTATTGTTTTGCGAATAAAATCAAAAATGAGTAGCTACTGAGTAATAGAAAAAACACGCCTAATATTAAAATTAAATATTTTTGACAATTTATATACTATAAAGACTTGGAAAATATGAGAGTTTTTTTTTTCAAAGTTTGAGATACACAGGTGAATTGGGAGAGTATTATCTCCTTCTAGATTAAAAGGCTACTTCAAAATGGTTATTATTCTTCTGAGTCTGCTCAATGGATATTTTTTATTTGTATATTTTGATGCATATAATTTATTCTTTGCAACTTTTTTTATTATTTCTCAATTATCTCAGTTTATTATTAAAATTTATTTAAAGCGTTATAATGTTTAAATAATTCATAAGAGAATAATATTTTTTTTATTTTAATCGATAGAAGTTTATTTTTTTATAAATAAAAAAATAAATAAAAATAAAAAAAAAAAAAATGTGGAAAGATATTCTTAAGAATTCCAAAAACATGCATCAATCCGTAAAAGAATTTATTTTTCAAAAGAAAATTATGAAATATTTTTAAGAGATGTAAAAAAACAGTAGACTCTCTTCAAGTCGAAGTTTCACGGGACACAAAAATGGGATCGAATTAAAAGGAAATTCGAGTTAGAGGGATAATTTATTTTTTTTTTTTCAAAAATGTTTATTGAAAATGGTGAAAATGTTCGACTTAGAGGGAGTTTGACTTAAAGGAAGCCGACTGTATTTTTTTTATTTTCTTCTCTTTCATTGAAATCAGCTAAGTCTTTTGGGAGAAAGTCAGAAATTAAGAAAAGGGTTCTATGACAGGTACCGTTGATGATAATGGTTCAAAACTATTTGTTTTTTAATTTTAAAAGTAGGAACTCTATATGTCTAGTAGATTTGTTTTTTTTTTTTAGAAAAACAAGTTTTTCTATTTCGGTAGCGTTTATTCTTGCGATTTTGGTTCAGTTTTGATGTATTTTATTTGCTAAGTTATTTGTTCTTAGGTACATTCGGAGGAAGGATACACAGACCAAGTTCTCGAAACCAGTTTTGGTTAGCAAATATGAGTTTACCTCAAACAGGCCTATGCAATATGTATATAGGTAAAAAAATATATTACTTTTTTTGGATTTTCAAGAAAAAATTCAAGTCGAAATAAATTGCATTTTAAAAAATTTCTTCCAAATTCATAGAGCTAGGCATCAAAAGAAAGGTCTGTTTGAGTTACATATATTTATAACACAGGTCAACACGAAATTTGTGCTTGGGTTGTGACTATGAAATTATGATAGATATATTGATACTCATCTGGAAAACATTTTTCTTTTTTATTTAATTTGCTTTTGAAGTCAGCAGAGCAATTTCCAGTATTCCACAAAATCTGTCTTTTACAAAAATTTTTGGACGTAATTTTGGCAAAAACTCGAGAACGTCTTTACCGATTTGGCTGATTTTTGTTTTGTTTTCTTCATTTTAATGCTGTTTTCATATTCATATTCAAAAAAATAAAAAAAAGAAGAAAAAAAAAATTAAAATCGAAATTTTCGTTTTGTTCGAATTTTTGTCAAATGGGAGCTTGAGGCATTATTTGATACCTTCTATTTTCAATATTTATTGTAAAAGTAATTCACTCTGATGGTACTTTTAATCTACAAAAATAACTGTACACAAACTGTAGTCAAACTAATTCATATTGAAATTCTTTATTTATTGAAACATTAAATTAATTTGTTTGCATAGTATTTTTATTATTTTGTTGCATATACAGGGTGTCTAGAAAGTAATGGATGAAAAGAAACTTAAGATCTCTCAGAATTTGGTAACTTGTTCAGCCCAAATCCTTACGGTTTTCGATAAAATATGCAGTTCTTGTGAAATTTCCCTACTTTGCAACAGTATTTTGCTTCCTCTGCCCATAATTGATTTTTGTTTTTTACAATTCTTTCAATAAAACATTGCTTAACAATAAGAAACAATTAATTAATAAAAATATATTTTATTTCATACGCCATTTTTCTGCAAATTAATTAACAGTTTCAAGTTTCGTAAAAACTCAATTTCTTACTTTTATTTCAGAGCAACAAGACGAAAAAAATTTGTATTGTGTGACTCTGGTTTATTATTTTTAAAACTTATCCCGGTACTGCGGTTTTTAAAAAAGTATAAAAGTTTCCAAAGTTGAAGTTAGATCAAAAAATATTACAGTTTTAACTCAAAAAAACAGGGTTTTTCAGAGCAAAAAACCCTTGTATTCATCATAACTTTTTTCTTATAATTTCAGTCGAATAAAGTGCTGTAGCAAAAATGTAGATCTTTCAATTATCTACATTTTATACCTTAACAGTTTTTTTTGTAGAATGCACCGTTCTTGCACTATAGCTCATAAAACTCGAGTTAAACTCACAGGCTATGAAAATTGTTTTTTTTTGCTCCCAACACTACAAAAGCAATTTTTAGAAGGGGAAAGGGTGATTATCTTTTGTTTTGGTTTACCATGAACCCAAAAAGTGTAAATTAAACCCAAGCACAAAAAATATTTTTATTTTTGTCGACCTCAAAGTCTCACAACAAGTTTTGATTTAGAGATATGAGTACACATGCCTATGCATTTTCCAGGGTTAGATACCCTTTGTCACAAAAAAAAAATGCATTTAAAAAAATTTCCTCCAAATCATCGAGTGAAATTTCCAAAAAAAACGTCTTGGAAATATGGTTACTGAAGTTTTATTTTTGTCCATTAAATGAGGAAAAAAAACATTATTCCATCGTAATTAAATTTGTAAGCAGAGCAGGTTGTTATAACGTTCAACGATTTGTCTCTTGCACCCCAAAACCTTTTTATGTCTTGCTTCTAATTTTTTCTTTGCAACTTTTTGTATTATTTCTCAATTATTTCAGTTTATTATTAAAATTTATTTAAAGCGTTATAATGCCTAGCAAAATTAAAGCTTATCAGAATCACAAAAAACTTACATTTTCAAAAAAATATTATGAAAATCAAACGATTTTTATTAAAGATAAAAATAAAAAAAAAATAATTTTTGAAATTTATTACAAAATTTTTGAGGTTATGTGTGTACAAAATTATTTTTTAATGAAATTAAATCAATGACATCGCAATACCAACTTGAAATTAAAGTTGCTTCAAAATTTGTAACTTACTGTTTATGGCAGAGTCACAGGTTGATATTCATTCTTCTCTGCGCTTATTGTGACATTGATCATTGATCTGAAATAAAAAGAAAAATGCACGATTAATAAAGAATTACAAAGAAATTACACTGGTCTGCAAAATTTAACTTTTTTTTTCTCCTTCATTTTTTGATATTATGAAAGATTAGACTTTCCTTAATCTAAATCTGGTTTCAGAAAAATTCTATCAGGTACCATTTTTGTAAAAATGATTTTTGAAAAATGTTAGGAGTTTCTAAAAAATCACCCTTTTAGATTCATTTGATCTTGTATAAAATTAAAACCATTTGGCTCATTGAGCTCAAATTTGGAGGACTTATTCCTCATAATATGTCCTATCGATTGACACTAAATATGTCCTTCTACATTAATTTTTACTCATATTTTAAAATATTGATTGACAAAAAAAGCAGAAATATCGAAATCCTTCACTTTTTAGTAAATCCTTCATGAACAAAAACACCTTAATTGAGGAAATTAGAGAATATCAACGCCCATTATATTTAAAAAGTCAAATATGTAAAAAAAACCATAATAAAATACATTAAACAAAATTTTTACGTGTTTTGTAATTTTATATACTACTTTTCTATTTAGAAATATCTTATTTGTAATAAACCTATCGATAAACTGCCTTGTAAAGCTTCAGATTTGTTTCTCCAAAAAAACAGAAGTATACTTTTCTTGTAGTTTTTGATGTGCTGAGAATCCGGAGTCAAAAAAAAAGAGTGTGTGTACACATGTACACGCGACTGAAGTTATACTTCTCATTCAGTATATGTAAATGAATTTCATTTGATATTTTTAATTTCTATTATTAAATTAATTAATCCACACTTCGTTTTTTTACATTTTTATCAAGTGAACAATAAATAAATTCTTTCATCCTTCTTGCGTCCATGTAGTTTTCAATTTATTCTGTGAAATTTACTCATGTTGTGCGGTTCAGAACGTACGGTATATGCTTAAAGAAAGTTAATGAATTGCGCATAAAATGTGCGATATGGTAATTTTATGAGAATTGTGTGTGCTTCAGCACTAGTAGTAGCAATATGGAACTTGCAGGGTTGCTACAAAGCTCAAAAGTTAGCTGAGGTCAGTTCACAGCCCAGCTCAAACTTTGAGCTAGCTCACTTTTGAGCTATGTACCATAGCTCCAGCTCATTTGAGCTGAGCTGAAAGTGAGCTGAGCTGATGGTTAAGCTGAGCTGTTGGGTGAGCTGAGCTGTCGCTGAGCTGAGCTGAGCTGTTGGGTGAGCTAAGGTCAAGTGAGCTGAGCTCAGCTGTGATGGGTGAGAGGATACATTGATTTTTATTTCGAAAGTATAATGAAATTTGAAGATATTTTAAACTTTTATAAAACACCATAGCTTAAGATGTTTGGTTCTAGTTATTAATGGAATTATTTTAACACATGGATATTTTTATAAATAAAACAGATAATCTTTTCTCTTGGTTTTTTTAATAGTAAATATATATTTCTTTTTTTATCATAAAAAAAAATTCCGGTACAATCCGGTTTTTCGACTTTTTTCAAAATTCCGAGAAAATCGCGTTTGAAAGTTGGGGTAAATTTTTAATTTCGAAAAATCCCCGAATCTTTGAACGCTCCTGGTAGTTAAACCGCTTGAGAGCAATTTTTGGGAGTGATGCCAAATGATAGCTTGTGCCATGGGCCTACGCTTTGCTCATTGTCAGATTTTGAAAAAAATCGCCTTCCATGTTAAACCGCCCCATCATGCCTATTTTTTCAGAATCGTGCCTATTTTTTTTTTTACTTTTAAGTTCTCCCGGTTTGAGAACGCGTGGACCTACAGGGATGGGAGTTGTACCCAAATGTAGGTTAGAGTCCCCGCTACCTTTTGGCATCAAAAATTTTGTTTTCATTTTCTTCAAAACTCCGCGATATAGGCGTTGGAACGTTTTGATCTAGAGACAGGGGAGTGGTGCCATATTAAAGCTTATATTCTCACTCTCAGTTACCCGATAGTGGTATAATCCGGATTTTCGATTTTTTTTTCAAAATTCCGAGAAAATCGCGTTTGAAAGTTTGGGTAAATTTTTAATTTCGAAAAATCCCCGAATCTTTGAACGCTCCTGGAAGCTAAACCGCTTGAGAAACATTTTTGGGAGTGATGCCAAATGATAGCTTGTGTCATGGGCCTACGCTTTGCACATTGTCAGATTTTTTAAAAATCGCCTTCCATGTTAAACCGCCACATCATGCTTTTTTTTCAGAATCGTGCCTATTTTTTTTTTACTTTTAAGTTCCCCCGGTTTGGGAACGCGTATACCTACAGGGATGGGAGTTGTACCCAAATGTAGGTTAGAGTCCCCGCTACCTTTTGGCATCAAACATTTTATTTTCATTTTCTTCAAAATTCCGCGATATAGGCGTTGGGACGCTTTGATCTAGAGACAGGGGAGTGGTGCCATATGAAAGCTTATATTCTCAGCTACCCGATAGTGGTATAATCCGGTTTTTCGATTTTTTTTCAAAATTCCGAGAAAATCGCGTTTGAAAGTTGGGGTAAAATTTTTTTTCTAAAAATCCCCGAATCTTTGAACGCTCCTGGTAGCTTAACCGCTTGAGAGCAATTTTTGGGAGTGATGCCAAATGATAGCTTGTGTCATGGACCTACGCTTTGCACATTGTCAGATTTTTAAAAAATCGCCTTCCATGTTAAACCGCCACATCATGCCTATTTTTTCAGAATCGTGCCTATTTTTTTTTACTTTTAAGTTCTCCCGGTTTGAGAACGCGTGGACCTACAGGGATGAGAGTTGTACCCAAATGTAGGTTGGAGTCCCTGCTACCTTTTGGCATCATAAAATTTTTTTTCATTTTCTTCAAAATTTCGAGATATAGGCGTTGGAAGTTGGGGAGCTCACTTTCAGCTCAGCTCACTTCCAGCTCAGCTCAAATGAGCTAAGCTATGGTACCTAGCTCAAATTTGAGCTAAGCTGTTTGCTGAGCTGAAATGTGACTTGCCACATGCAACTTGCCACACGCAACTTGCCACATGCAACTTGCCACACGCAACTTGCCACATGCAGCTTGCCACATGCAGCTTGCCACATGCAACTTGCCACACGCAACTTGCCACATACAACTTGCCACATGCAGCTTGCCACATGCAGCTTGCCACATGCAACTTGCCACACGCAACTTGCCACATACAACTTGCCACTTGCAATTTGCCACATGCAACTTGCCACATACAACTTGCCACATGAAACATGTAACTTGCAACGTGTTGTGTGTTTTATGTTTGCCGTACTGCGGCGTACTGCATTTTTAAATACTAAAGTACTGCCTACTCTAAAGGTGAAACGACAGCCCTGCTACCCAGGGTGATCGCGTCATAATCCCTTTGACATTCTTGTCAAAAAGTAAATTTTCATACCCACCCTCCCATAAGAAGTATAACTTCAAAAATTCTAGCACGTCAGAATTTTGAGATATTTGCATTAATGTATCACAAAATCAAGTTTTTTTTAGAAAATCTCAAAAAAAAACTACTATATCTCAAAAACCAGAGCTGACAGAAATTTTTTGAGTTCGAATTCAAAATCAACACACTAAAGTCCATTAGAAAAGTATACTTTTGTTCTAGGGAGAAAGATATATTAATTTTTAGAGATCAGTTTCTTTATGGTAAGATATGCCAAAACCTACTAAACTTACTTAAATTAAGATATCTCGGAGAAGAAAAGAGATATTGAGAAGATTGAAACTGAATTTGAAAGAAAAAAATAAGTTCTTTCATAAACCGTAATAATTTTAATTGAAAAAGATTACATTATGCCAAAATATTTCTTCGAAAACAGCAAAAAAATGGGTTTTTGAGATTTTCTAACGGGAATATCTAAAAAACGTGACGTGATAGGTCAATTCTGACTTCTGATTCGGAATCAGCATACGAAAATCCTTTCGAAAAGTAAAGTTTTATTTAAAGGAGGATTTCCTTGCAGACCAGTGTTATTTAATGCTTATCTACTAAATAAATAAGAGTTAATAATTTAGTGTATTTTGAAAAAAACACAATTAAATATGAATGGATGGAAAAAAAAATTAATTTTATGTTCTCGACACTTTTTCGACTTGACAACTTTTCGTTATTGATAACAAAAAGTACCTTTATATTTATTTTTATTTTTGTTGGAATCGTTAATGTTTTCGTGGATTGTTTAAAATCTTTTAACCGATGATATATGATTTCAATGTTATAAATGTTATAAGAACACACCTTAGAGAAAAACAAAAAAAACAACGCCCTTCTTTCACATCATTAAGTCCGTAACCTTTAACCCAAACACTCAACAAAAACTAAAAGTTAACAAAAGACTTTCAAAAGGAAGTTTATTTTCTTAATAATTAACTTGTATCCTATTTGCCCATCTTTTAACGTCTGACCTAGTACCCAACCCTAACCTAACCTCACCACCAACATACTCGTACATACATTAAAAAGTTATCAAAATTCTAAATTTAAATTCTAAAAATTATATTGTTCCCTGTTGTGTAACTATGATATGCTTATCATGACACTTTGGTGGGCACATTATTTCTATTCCTTGAACTTTCTCCATATTCTCTTCTCATTTATTTCTATCTAAACATCAACTCGCACTTTTTAAAAAAACATTAAGCCTTACACAAGATGTATAACATTAAGTACCTATAGACACTAACACAAACATCCTTCATACATTTTTGTTGTTGTCCTACTTTTACTTATATTTTTTTTGGTAAACTCGCTCCAACATTATCAAAGGAGAGGGCACAAATTCTATTAAGTATCCTTATTTTGTAATTCTTGTTGTCAGAGAAAAGTAATATAATGTATATGTATAGGCAACAAAGGTACTATACCACACTGCCGCCATAGGTTTTATTTTATATGACGTAGCAAAGAAAATACAAAAATATAAGCTTTGAAAGTAGGTAGGTTGGTGATGGAGACGAAGAACAGCACAGAATCCATAAATTAGTTACATTCTGTCGCAGGAGTGCCCATTATTTTCCAACTGAGAAAATGACGGGGCATAGCTTTTGACGGGAAAAACACGACAACGACGAAGACGGTGACAACAAAGATTACAGAGACTAGGACTATACAACAAGGATATGGACGCGGAGATGTGATATGGAAGATAAGGTAATGTTTAATGAAATTCCAACATGTCAGAGATTACCTCTTCGGAAAATTAATTTTTACATTATAAATGGATTCATGTGACTTTTAAGCGCTAGTATCGTAAATAATGACCCTTACATCTATCTTTTGCTCTGTGATGCCATGATGTCCTTTTCTTTGTTTGTGGAAATCATTTAAAACGTGGTGTAAATTTATTCCACTCTAGCAAATCATTCATTAACACATTTTTGTAGCGGAGAAGTGGCGCCCTATTTTGAGACAAAATTAATGTATAGCTTAAACTTTCTTGATTTGAGTTTTTCTTTTAATGAAATTAAATTGAAATTTTTTAGAATATTAAGTTAATTCAAATATGATGAAAATACGAAATTCGTGTGAAAATCAAAAATATCCACAAAAAATGTCGTGAAAAAATATATCAGTTTGTAATTCGATGATGAAACTTTTAAAGGAAATAACTTAAATTAAAATATGTGTCAAAAATTGTTTCCATTATTCGAACTGCTATAAAAACTGATTGTGGAACTTATTCTACATTCTTTATAAAGCTCTCTACAATTCTGTTCTTTCGGTTATAATATTAGCATACCTGTTGTGGAACTTGTTCATCATCAGAAAGTGAAAAAACATGCCTTGTGAAAAAATTGTGGAACCTATTCAATTATGTAATTTCAAAAGAAGAAGGAACAAGATTTTGTTTTAGCGTTTGGTTTGAAACAATTTAATTTCAAGGGAAAGATTGTGGAACTTATTCATTTTTCATATCTAAACATTTAGTAAACACAAATTAAAATTTCGCTTTGCAAATAATGAAATTAATTACGTTCCACAAACAGCTTGTACCATTTTTTCCCTTTTTGATCGTAATTCTAACAATTTCTAATTAATCGTGAAAATCAAACGAATACGTTCCACAACATGTTAAACTTCGTGAAATCAAACATTTGAGAAAGTAATCTGAAGGAAAGACGGGTGGTGTTTACAATAAAACACAAAACTTGACAATACATCATTTTCGATTTGAAATAGACGCTGTGGAATGTAAGCTAAAACTTTCACATCTACAAGTTTTTGTAAATAATCTTTTCACTCCCTGTTTAACTGAGTTCTAGGTTATAGGGATAAATTTTAGTTAAAAACTCTTACATTTTTTAGGAAAACGTAAAATGTTACGATTTTGTTGTAGGACGATCAGACCTCCTAAATCCACCTTTACCCTATCTTTTCAGTGTTGTTTTTTTTTTTAATTTTGTTGTTTTCATTCGATGATATAATGATACCATATTGCCTACACCTGTATAGTTTTTCCATTTATACATCCAATGAAAGATTTAAATGCATGATTTTTACTGTATTTTTAATTTTCCATTTTAACTATGTTAATTTAACTGAAAAAGCAGCAAATTGACTGCATGAATAACCCACAACATCTGCAATTTTCACAGAGAGTATAAAAACGAGACATATTAGTTGTGTTTATATAAAATATACCAATTGCAGTATATTTTCAGTCTTTATTTTTGTTGGTTAAAGGTAGATGTAAATACTTATTTATTTTTATTTAATTTAAATGATTTTATTCTTGGAATGAATGCAAAAATTTACAATTCATGAGTATTTCGTTCAGTCGAGAGTGTAATTGATATCCGTTTTTTGTTTAACTTTAAATTAAATTCATTTTAAATTGCCACAGAATTATTTTTATTTAAAAATAAAAGTCGATAATAAAAATTAAAATAAATAGAGGTTAGGGTCTAATGTGTACACGTGGAAAACTTAAGGTAGGTCCAAGTACTTTGAAGTACCTAATAGTAAACTTTTTTCTTTTTCACTCAGAGTTGCACATGTTTTTGCAAAATAACTTTATCTTGAATTTTGAAATTTGTATTCTATGCGAAAATCATCAAAAACATATTTCTTACTTGAAATAATGCATAATAAACAGGATTACGAGAGAGGTACTAAAAACAAATCAGCGGCTAGAAGGAATAATGTAAGATGCTTCCTCCACCAGCATGGTTTTCGAGAACTTCTGTAATTTTTCCAATAAATTTTTTTCCGAGGCTAGCTGACCAACCCGATAAAATACCATTTGTTCTTCCTGTTGTTTTTTTATTAAATAGACATTCTTTTCAAAAACTAACATAAAAGCTTTTAGTTAAGTGTGCGACAGTTAAGTGTGCAAAGCAAATACAATTTTTAATGTAAGATTTTTGATATAGTAAAAGGCAGAGTATAGAAAAATTATACCCGTATAAACTTAGCATGACAACTTTTGAAAAAGTTATTTTTTTTTTTGGCTCAGTAACTGCCACATAATTGCCGTACTTATGCCCTGAAGTCAAAAAAATTGCTACGTACTTAATTTGGTCAGAATCTGACCACAAAGGCTTGTCATGCTAACTTGATATAAAATTAGCAAACAAATTTTAATTTTTGATGAAATCAATTTTTTTTTACTCATTATTAAAAGTTTAATTACCGTAATTATGCCGAGAAATAAAAAAAAAATTTCCCCTTTGGTTTTTAAGATTAGCATGACACACCCTGTATTTCTAAATCGCTGATCGAAATTTTGATCAAACAGACTTTTTATAATAAACAACAAAAGTTAAATATAAAGTTTTTGCGAGTAATTAAAAAGAGTTGGACCTTAGACGTAAAAAGTTAAAAAACTTCAAGTTCAATATTTGTAGCATACTCTTAATTACAGATGTTGAAACCATTTCAGAATGGGTGATAGGTTCTGAATTTTTACAACACAGTTTTAAGCTTAATTACGGCTTTAAAACCGATTTCGGCAACATTTTTCAATACAATACAAACCTAAAATTAAAAAAAAAAAAAACATCTCAAGCAGTGTCTTAAGAGCTTCGAAAATTTGACATAAAACATCAAAATGTTAAGGTGAATATCTTTTACTGTCACATTTTTTCTCTATTTACTATAGGAATTGAAATAAATCGATTTGTAAAAATTGAGGGGAAAATGAAGGAAAACTGCAGGTAGGTTGATTACGCCAATTTGTATTTTTATATCATAAATTGTTATATTGCGGTTCAATCTGTGTACTCAGTTTAATTTTTTGAAAATGTGGGTTAGGCCGTTTCGGCACTGAGCTCCTCAATTGTAATAAAAACACACAGAATGATCGGTTAAAAACAACGTAAAACTCCTGTAAAATTGACAAAGGGAGTTTGTTATAATAGCACCTGCAAACTAACCTGGGTTAAAATTACACGAGTTATCTTTACCCACTATTTTGGTTAAATTGTACTAAAAACTCAAATTTTAACCGAGTTTTTTGATCAATATAAACAAGTTAGTGGGTTAAAATAACCTTCTAAAATGGTTGTTTTAAACAATTTAATTAAACCGAGGTGACTTCGTTTATTATACAACGAGAACTACGTACATATTTTTTAACCAAGACTTTGTTATTTTTAACACATTTTTTTTCAACCCACTGAAAAAAGCTCTTGGTGCTATATTTTTGTGCTAGCAGAAGACTGTTCTGTGCGTTAAACTTAAACCAATAACAGACGTAATTTTCTTTACTTCTTACACTTTTTTCTTTGTTCATTACTGTTCACATGAAAGTATTCTAGAATAATTGAAATTGAAGACTATGTGCACAAATCGCAGTTACTTTTAAAATGCAATTAATAAATTTGTTCAACATTATATAGAATCTATTCCTTTTGCAGGTTGGAATAGATTGATCAGATTTATTGAAAAGGTTAGACAATAGTTAAAAGTATGAAAAGCATTTTAAAGCAATGTTTTAAACTACAAGGAGAAAAAAAATAACTTAACTTCTGGTATATTTAATCATACATTTTACATTTACATCTAATCCGAAGATAAATCTCACATACTAGAAACACTGCAGAGCTCAACTTGAAGCAAACTCAAGAGTTGGCGAACTTGAGAGTTGACTTCAACTCGAAAGTTTAAACAAAGTTAAATATTTGTTTTCTTCACTTTTTTTTCTCAACTCTTTAGTTTAAAAAAACAGAAGTTGGTTAACTTCCAGTTTGAAAAATATCCCTGGAATATTTGTGACAGTTTATACAAGTTCTGTCAGTTTCAAATAAAAAAAGCAAAAATTAAAGAAAAAATATGACATTTGACAGAAAAATTGTAGGGACCCCTAACCTAACCACCTAAAATTAAGATAATATTCAAAAATACCTTACCCCGATTTGAAAACACACACCCTTAATTTAAAAGTTAAGTGTCACCCTGTTTGTTTTTGGCTTAATACGTTCCACAAGCGAACAGCTGGTTTACCATAAAGTTTCGCAGGAAACGAGATGACATTTTAAAATACGACCCCACGATACATTTCCGAGAAACTTTGATAGTTCTTTTCGTTTTAAACTTGGCCGTCTGTGGATGTTTCCATCCAGCTCATTTACTCTTGTACCTAATCCCTACAAGTTAAAGTTAATTTAATATCAAAAGGTAACAGATTTTAATTTAAAAGAAAGTAGTATAATAACAAAAGCTCATTATAGCTACAAGTTAATTTACCCGTAGAGGATTCGTAAATAGTGAGTGTTGAAACATCCAAAATTACCACGAGTTTTTGAGAAATAATAGAGGTCTAAAAGACATCTAACCACGAGGTCCATACCTCTACCAAACCATATCAGGGTAAGATAAATAATAAAACTTCACAAGGTTTGACCTTAAAATTTGCGGAAATTACTCAAAGGTTCCTTTTAGATACGTTCCCCTTGAGCCAAAATTCCCTTCCATCCAAGGAATTTGGCTGGAATAGTGAACCATATCCAGCAAGTCATCTTTAATCGCCAGCCCTGAATACACGATCAAAACGATCAAAAGATTATTGGCGTAAGCCTATTGCAAAGCTCCAAATAATTTGGATACCTACACTCAGTTTAACCAGCGACCTAAAAGTACACCTCCGAACAAATAAGTGTCCACGTGATCACGGGCTTTGTGCCCCATTAGAACAAGAAGAAAAAAAAAAAATCACTGATAAAACAAAAAAAAAACAACCAGCCAAAAATCAATCAAGGCCAGACTTATATTCATTCATCGATTGATCGAAAATAAGCGGTACCTTATCTGTGAGAAAGGGAGCTTTGATCGATCATATCGACTACCTGCATCGTTGACGAGAAATTAGTCTGCATCCATTAGCAATACCCATCACGACAAACGCCGCGAGTTCATACAATTGTAAATTGCCTGCATTGTAAACTCTCTCTGTGATCTGTTTTTTTTTTATAACCTGCCTGTTCAAACAATCAATTTAAATCAACAACTACATTGAGATAAGTATTTAAATCAAAATTGATTCAGTTCATCCAAAGCTCTTAAGATTTTTGTGTTTTTTATGCCCCAGTGTTTAGCATACGAACGAGCCACTCCTATGAATGCTGTGCACACCATCCATCGGAGCAACGAGCCATCGTCATCAACAATTATAATAATTTAAAAGCTTTAAAAGTAAGCATACATTCTGGTGAGTCCAAATCTTTACTTCTTTTATTTTGATATATAAAAATCTTAAAACATATTATTGAACGAATGATCAACTAGGATTTAGATACTTTATCCTGAATTACAAGAGTTTTTTTTTATACATACAATAAAAAAAAAAGTAATTACAAATACCGATCTCAACTAGTGTGAGTTAAATTAAGAGAAATTCAAAAGTGAGAGTAAGAGAGAGAGAGATCCCTCTCTCTACACTTGTTTGTTTGAAAGTTTTGACAGGTGTAGACTTTTTTTTGTTTTTTTTTAAGGTTTATTATGTGTACAGATTAAATGTACATGAATTTAAACATAATTTAATATGACCTTCGATAGAAAAAAAAAAAAAAAAATGAATATCGTGAATTAAATTACATGCAATGAAAACCTATAACTAAATTTAATAAGAAACAAAGAAAAAAACGAATGAAAGAATAAAAGAAAAAGAAAGTAAATGAAGAATTAAATTTAAATTAAATAAAAGAAAATTATTTAATAAAACATTTATAGATTAAAGCTAATATCACAGATAATGAGATCACAGGAAGAGTATTTTTTTTTTTTAATTATTAAGTTAAATTTTGATCGTTCATATTGGAACTTAAACAATTGATTTTTTTTTTGTTTTGATACCTATGAAATAAATAATTTTGATTTATTATGAATTTAAATCTGAATCGATTTATATTTTATTTTATTGGATGAAGATATTTCCTATGATGTTTTGAGTTGCTTTGTTTAGTGCAATAAGGGGGAGTATAATGAGGGATGGTGATCGACGAAAGATAGGTGGATTGAATTGAATTCATCTGTAGTTACATTAGGGGCTATTACCATAAGATTTTGCGGGGTAATAGCCATGGAAGGTCGGTGTTCATACAAACTCGACTGAGGGAGGGTTACGCATAGGAACCAAACAACAGCTAAAGGTTCCTACATTATTTAAGTAAGGGTGAGTGAAACTAATTACACGGTGTAACACTCAAAAAATACGCGGGCGGAGACCTATCAGGTTTTGTAGAGCTAGTCGCACTGAATACGAAACGGTATTTGAAAATCCCCTAACACCCCCAAAATCTGGAGTTACGGGCAAAAAACGGTTTTTTGGACCTTCACCCATTGAAAAAATTCTAGCTTCGACAATTTTTTACCCATTTTCGATTTTTTTACAGTTTCTGATAGAAGATAAATATACCTTTTTAACAATGTATAAAACATGTAACTCGGTTAAACCACTTAGAATTTATAAGATGTCAAAGTTCAAAAATTCAATTTTTTTTGTCATTTGCCCAACTTCGGCATCAATTTAAAGTATATGTTTTCAAAACAACATGCTATTTAAAAAATATATTCTAAAACTATATCTATTTCCCTATCGATCGAGGTATTTTTTATGAAAATCACTTCAAAATTGGCTTAGAAAAAAAAATTTTTCGATTTCAACCCAGATACAGAAATTCGAACTTTTAGGTATAAAACAAAAATGTTGTTTTGGCACGTAGTAAGATAAGTTGGGCGCCAGGATTTGATTAAACGTTTTTGTAGAGGAGCTCAATACAAACATTTTTTTTCTTTGGGAGGGGGGTCTATCTCCCCCCGTTTAGGTGGGAGGGGCATTTTTCTAAAAAAAATTATCAAAATAAAAAAAAATTATTAAAAAACAACGGCAACACTTACAGTAATAAATGATACCATTTCCAAAAGGCAAAATTGTGCATTTGGTTCTAATTTCTAAATCAATATAATATTACCAATAGTTTTTGAAATAATCGATTTCAAAGTTAAAAATAGGCGAAAAAAATTTTGTAAAAACTCATTTTATACTATTTTTGTCCAGACTGTGAATTTTAGTAAATAAATTACTTAGACAGAAAACTGCCTCTTAATTCCTTATCGAACAGTGAAAACTATATGTTTCTATGTCTTCTAGTTTTTGAGAAAATTGAAAAATAAAAACAAATAAAAACAAAAAATATTTTGAAAAAAGAAAAATCTGATAAAATAATTTTTCAATTTTCTCAAAAACTAGAAGACATAGAAACATATAGTTTTCACTGTTCGATAAGGAATTAAGAGGCAGTTTTCTGTCTAAGTAATTTATTTACTAAAATTCACAGTCTGGACAAAAATAGTATAAAATGAGTTTTTACAAAATTTTTTTCGCCTATTTTTAACTTTGAAATCGATTATTTCAAAAACTATTGGTAATATTATATTGATTTAGAAATTAGAACCAAATGCACAATTTTGCCTTTTGGAAATGGTATCATTTATTACTGTAAGTGTTGCCGTTGTTTTTTAATAATTGTTTTTTATTTTGATAATTTTTTTTAGAAAAATGCCCCTCCCACCTAAACGGGGGGAGATAGACCCCCCTCCCAAAGAAAAAAAATGTTTGTATTGAGCTCCTCTACAAAAACGTTTAATCAAATCCTGGCGCCCAACTTATCTTACTACGTGCCAAAACAACATTTTTGTTTTATACCTAAAAGTTCGAATTTCTGTATCTGGGTTGAAATCGAAAAATTTTTTTTTCTAAGCCAATTTTGAAGTGATTTTCATAAAAAATACCTCGATCGATAGGGAAATAGATATAGTTTTAGAATATATTTTTTAAATAGCATGTTGTTTTGAAAACATATACTTTAAATTGATGCCGAAGTTGGGCAAATGACAAAAAAAATTGAATTTTTGAACTTTGACATCTTATAAATTCTAAGTGGTTTAACCGAGTTACATGTTTTATACATTGTTAAAAAGGTATATTTATCTTCTATCAGAAACTGTAAAAAAATCGAATATGGGTAAAAAATTGTCGAAGCTAGAATTTTTTCAATGGGTGAAGGTCCAAAAAACCGTTTTTTGCCCGTAACTCCAGATTTTGGGGGTGTTAGGGGATTTTCAAATACCGTTTCGTATTCAGTGCGACTAGCTCTACAAAACCTGATAGGTCTCCGCCCGCGTATATTTTAAAACCTCATTTTTGTAACACCGTGTTATAGGCGCGTTTTGTGGTTTTCGTTTATTAGTGTATAAATTATATTAAAATTCTAGGCATGTAAATTAGGAACGGGTCTGGGTAGCAGTGCAAGATCCCACGACACCGACGAGCTAGCGTCGCGCGTATGCCAGCATGCCTGCCGCAATTCCCTACCAAGACAACCGACTCTAGGTATGTCTCGTTCATCTTAAGGATGTTCCTGTACATCTTAAGTTTTGATGAGATAGAAAAGGTCATATATCATAGAGTCGGGACAGCTAACCGTTACAAAATCTCCAGTTTGCTCACTCAACTTGTACTATTTTCGGAAGTTGAGCAAACCAGAAGCTGACCAACCCGAGAGTTGAAAATCAAAAGTTGAAACTGTCAACTTTGTTGTGAAGAAAAACAAAATCACAAGTTGATAATAAAAATCCTAAAGTTGAGTTCAAATTTAGTGAAGAAAATGGCTCTAAGTTTATCGGCTGTACATATTTAATCGTAATATAATTAAATATACCTGAAATTAGTTAAATATACCAGAAGTAATAGTTCTCTCTTTGTACATAGAATAATGGCAGGGTGAACTCTGGTAATCTAAATAAAATGCACGCCTGGGTCGCACGAACTTGCTATTAGAGTTAAAGTTGCTTAAATTTTTAAGACTTTTTATATAGAAATTTGGAAAAAAATAAAATTCGTTTTTTAAAAAAATAAAATAAAATCTGAAATCAAATTGCCCTCCAAAACAAGTATGCAGTTTTTATTGGTATATTAAGATGCACTTTTAGAAAAAAAAATTTCAAAATCGTTAGAGCCGTTTTTTAAAAAACTAATTTTTTATAAATAATTTTTTGGAAAATAGTTTTAAAATAAAATTGGTATGCCATTTTGTAAAAATCACTAATCAACATCTAAAAACAAAATTTCAAAAACATTCAATGTCCGGTTTTCGATAATTTGATTTTCCAAAAAAAATTTTCAAAGTTTTTTTAAAAATCCAAAAATTATTTTTTTGGAAATTTTATTTTTGGTTTATATTTAAATTATATAAATGCTTTTTCACAAAATGTTTCGTTGAAATCGAATAAGCGGTTTCGGAGATAATCGGATTTGAAAAAAAAAACGGTTCTATGGCAGGTACCGTTAATAATGATTTTCAAAAAAAAAAAATTTTCATTTAAAGATAGATCTTAGCTTAAAACTAACATTTGAATTTTTTAAACAAAATCGTTGGAGCCGTTTTCGAGATATTTCAATTTTACTTAAATCGTTATATGACAAGTACCGTTATTTTTGGTCCAAAAAAATTAATTCCAAAAACCCCTCTGGAGAGACGCCAAATAATGCTACATACCAAGTTTGACATTAATATATTCATCCGTTTAGGCTGTAGCTTCTTATACAGACAGACAGACAGACGGACTTCCGGGACCCACTTTTTTGGCATTGTCTACCATCGTAATGTCATGGAAAATCTCAACTTTTTTTTTTTTGTACGAATGCATAACTTGATATATAGTACCTATATCGCAAGTAAAAATCACCAAAGCAACCAACACTATTATTCATTGAATTTGACGTTACCTCGAATAAGGCTTTTGGAATCATTAAATCTTTCAAATGCAGAGTAGGGGTCTTGCCATAGGTTATAAAAGCAACTAAACTAGTTCACAGTTTTATGATTAAATAATAGATTTTCAAGTTCTTTTTACAATACATATTTTTACCTTTTAAGCAAATTTTTATATAATGGCGGAAAGATTCACAACTAAATAAGAAACTCCCATATAGAGATCTAATCAACATCAAACAAAATGTCAGGGTGACCATCCTCTCAAAAGCCCTTAGACAAAATGCAAAAGCTCCCATCAAACATTATTAAATATTTAAAACATAAACAAAAGTATTAAAAAGGTACAATGTAAACAAGCCTTCTTGTTATGATATCAATTTAAAGTTAAAACAATGTACCCACTGTACATATTACCAAGGCTTGTTGATTTTAATGAGAGGAGACAAATTAAACTTGTTTCAAAAAATAAATATTTCTTCTTCATTCTTTTATAACCTTAACATCATTTAAAGTAGAAAAAAAAGTCAATGTTAAACTTCCACCCATACTATCAAAGTTAAGCTCTTAAAAAAGAGTCGTTGTAAAAATGTTGTTTCTTTTTTCGAAAAAAATAATATAAAATGCTCGCTTATTTATTTTCCTCTCTTTCTTCTCGACCTTTATGACATTTTTATCTAATAATTGAGTGCTTGAGTTGTCGTTGACTGTGAGAAAGGTAAAAGTACCTTGAACATAAAATTCAAAAAAAAAAAAAAAAACACATCTCATATTTGACTTTCATTAGCGCAACAGAGCCTTTGTGCATTTTTATCTCCATTTTTTTTTTCAAATACATACATAGACACTAGACACGCACTTAAACCTACTTCATACCTTCTTTTTTTTGCCTTGAAAAAATAATATTCTTGAAGTAAGATGCTTATGATGGTACATTAACAACTTAAAGAATACAACTTGGTTGTATGTTATTGCTTTTTTTAGTATCAAAAAGCTTAAAACTTTTCAAAAACTTCAAAAATCAATATTTTTAACCTTTTTTTTAATAAAGTAAATGAAGTAAAAATATCACATTTTTTGAAATTCATAACCCACTCGAGGTTATCACAAGTTCATCAACATGCCAGTCAAACTTAATAAAACAAAGGAAAATGAAGAAGAAAAAACTGAATCTCAGTAAGAACATTTAACAAAGGACAAAAAGGATATCGAAAGCGTTCCTCTTCATCAAGAAGAATGTCAGATTGCTGATTCAGCGGCAACTTCACTTTATCAATATAATAAACCAACCAAACCGTCATCGTCATTGTTAAGAGGAAAGCAAAACAAAAAAAATCAAAACCAAACCAAAAGATGAAACGAAGAATGGTTCAGATTTTTTTTTTTTTGTTAAGGACGAGAGGAACAAGGACTCTCTATATGAAAAACAACACCCATAGCATTCTTTTATATAGTATATACGATCCATTACTCTTAACGCCCACATGTAAGTATGTGTGTGTGTTTTTTTTTTTCTTGTACTTCTGAAGAATAATTCATTACATGAATTGAGTTCATCATTGGAGGGTTGGGTGGAGGTTTTTAGCGGAAGAGAATGATGTAGTAGGAAACATTATAAAGAAAATAGGGGCTAGAAAAACTGGCTGCTGATGGGCTGACAAACAAGGCTTGATATATTTTTCTCTCCCATTGTAGATATTTGTAACCTGATTTCATGTTCGTTGTATAAATCTATGTTAGTAATGTCGCCCGCATGTACGAGTGTTGTAGGAATTGTGTTTCATGTAGCAGCAACACCATTTCTAGCAAGAAGACGAAAAAAAAAAACAAGCACTCGATTACACAAGGATCAGATTCAGATTCACATGAAAACATTGAGTGTTGTTCCACATTCCATCATACATATTTCTTCAATGTAATTGAGTTTGGATCTTAACTTTATACAGTGGCTGAGTAAATAGGAGAACAGAATTATAAAGTAATTAGGGCCCTTTGTGATGGGAGAGGGCACGCAGATATTTAATCTAAGTTTGACTTATTGTGTCTAGTGATTTGAATTTGACAGTAAAAACTTAGCAAAACTAAGCAAAATAAATTAGTTACAAAGTGATTGGTGATAATTTTCTCGAAACAAAGTTAAGGTCATACGTTTCCATCGGTTTTGGAAAAAAAAAAAAAAACAGAAGAAAGCTTAACTAGACGGCTATAAAGAAAAACGACGAGGTCTGTCCACATAATCTTACTCATCTATTAGAGTTCCCATGTCGTGAACTACTTCAAAACCTCAATCTAAAAACTTGTGTATATCTACCCCAAAATCAGGTCCGAAAAAGAAACCCAAATAGTAGCCCAGTACGAAAAAAAATTGATTTTATTTTTTATTAAGCTAAATATACAGTTCTTTTAGAAAAAAAGACAATGTTAGAGATTTTATAGATTTTTTCTGAAAAAAGAGGTTGTCTGTAAAGCCGGTTTACGGACGATGATTTTACGTGATAACGTCGTCAGAAAACAGGTTGTGTGCTTTTGTTTAAAATGAGTCAATTGAAGCGTTTACTTATTTCAAACAATCATAATTTACAAGAAAAAGCTAAAAAAAATACCTTTTTTTATTTTCTCATTATATTAATTTTTTTATTTTAAAACATTACAAAAAAAATAATGCAATTTAAAAGCCAAGTATTTCTTCTTAAGAATAAAACCATTTTTAAGTTTTTACAATGAGCAAAAAGTATAATTTATTGAAAACAATCATTTTCATAAAAAAAAGCAAAAAAAAAACATGAATTTTTATCTTCTCAAGTCATTAATTTCATTTTTTTCCCTAACAACCTATACAAAATTTTATCTGAAAGCTTATTGTCTTAGCTCAAAATATATATATCAATCAAGTCTATGAGACATCTACAAAAAGAGCTAGAATTTTTTGAACTCGATCAAATTTGATTAAAAAAAGCAAAAAAAAAAACATTTATTTTTATGTTCTCACGCTATGGAATCAATTTTTTTGTTTGACAACCTATAAAAAATATATACCATGTGAAAGCTTATTATTTCACCTTTCATATGACGTATCAATCTCATTTCAAAGATGCCTACAAGAGAAGTTGGAATTTTTTAAAGTCAACCATGTCGAATTTCCAGACTAAGATTACGGTACTTTCCACACTGGTAGCTGTTCGGGGGGCAAAACAGATCTCCACTGGTGTTTTGAGGTTTTTCGCAAGTTCCTTGATTTTACATTGTGTAGCTTGTAGTCTATGGGTGATATACCAAATAAAAGGTAATTGTATCAGGATGCTCACAAAAGTGTAATAAAATTTCTATCAGCTCTTGGTCAAATGTTATAACCTGTTGAATTCTAAAATTTTATTTTACCGTTATCTCAAAATTGTGTTTACGAAAATGATTGAAACTTCGCACACATATAGTCGTAGTCATGGTCTATCATTACTCTATGTACTTTATGCCTGTATCTATTAAAGAAAAAAATATAAAAATAAAAAACGATGAAAATCGGTTAAAAACGGTAAAAAAACGTGTTTTTTAAAAACTTGTTTCTTTCGTTATTCAGTCAAAACTCACTAAACAATTCCAAGTCTTAGCACATATATGCATAAGGCCAAAACCCCCATGTCCTATAAGTTTGAGATTTTTTGAATTCTCCAAAAAAAGCTACAAATCAAAAATTATTCAAAAATACTCTTAAAAAACAAGGTGTTTTTCAAAAATTCATATTTCGAAACGCAGAGTGTTGCAAAAAAAATCCGTATCATATGCCTAATTTTTTTTCCCTCATCTTTCACCTGGCATCTTAAGAATTGTCAAAAAAAATTTACTTTACCCAAAATTATCATTTTGTCATAGCCCCAACACGTGAACAACGTTCAAACAAAACGTTATAGCTTAGTTTCAAAATTTTTAAGAATTTTTTCTTAAATGCAGTTATTCTTAAATTAACCTCATCTATCTAAAGCAAGAAAAATCAATTCTCTACGACTTCGCGTTTAGATTTTAGCCCAAATTTCATCTTTCCGTTTTACCCCTGTTTACCCTATTAAATGACCCTTTCAAATAAACTATAGAAGATTTTTGTATCTCTAATAGTTTATTTTTAATTTTGAATTGAAATAATTTTGCCGCACTGCGAAAGTTCGAGAGTGTAACGTTAGAAAATGGCATCACTTTTTTGTGGTGGCTGCCATGGTTCATCAATTAATAAGACGTTATCACATCAAAAAGAATCATCATCCCAAGAAATAAAACTAACGACTTAAAATTTGTATTAAAATGATTTGTAATTGTTAAAACTGTATCTATCAAACAAACAATTTTGCTTCTGTAAAGCTTTACAGGTGCTTCTATAGCTTCTGTAAAGCTTTATAGAAGCAAAATTGTTATTTGGGTAATCATCCAAAATGCATTAGAATTGATAAAACAACACAAATTTCAAAGTGTTCCGTTTATTTTGGCTAGCAGTGTAATTATTAAATTCAACGAAACTGTAAAAGATTTATTTGGTGTTTTACTTTTCACAACAATCGGCCATGATTTTTTATCAGAAAACACAAAAAAAAAAACAACCCGATTTTCCACGTTAACTACTTGACACAAAAAATTGTCTTGAGAGTTTGAGGCTTGATGTTTTTCAAGTTTGCAGTTAGAAACCAACTCATCTTTTAAATACCCGATTTGACTTAATTATCTAGAAGAACCCTCATCTTGAAGATTTCTCCGCTTTCAGTTTCAGTCATAACTTGGTAAGTTCCCTTTTTATTTTGTTCCTCTATATATTCTGAATCAAATACTTTTAAAAGCCCATATTTGTTAACTTTTCTTAAAGATTCAGCTCTTATTAAAAACTGCTACTGAACCGGGTCACTGTGGTGTATGCGTAACCTTTTTTTCTATTGCAATAAAGTTTGCCCCAAATAAATTATTTCTCTAATCAAACCCGTAACCCTTGTTCTGAATATTATCAACAGCACATATGACTTGTTAAGGTCACGAGCTTGTCTAGTTGGTAATTAAATTGCTAAAAATTTAAGGACCAAAATTGTACCTTATTAAAAGATTTTCAAAAATATTTCATTTTATCAACCAGTCTATTATTTTAATTTTTCTCAACTATATCTAGTAATAACATGACTTTCAGGGCCTTAAGCTAGAGCCTTTCAGGTTTCGATAATCCTTGATCCGCCAATGCTTACGAGAATGTACTGTACTTTGGTATGTGTGTTAACCCGCCATATGATTGTGATAAACGATGTTTGTTGCTTTGCTTTAAGCAATGTTGCACATCAAATGCTTGGCATTATAATGACAGAAAGTTTATTTTGTTTTCTGTTCCTTCGTTCTCTTATCCTTTTGTCTTTTTCCCAGATTTTTATACTGAGTATCCTTGTAAAATATTTTTTTGGGGACACATACTTATATATATTTCCTCTTGCCCTGGTTAATACCCTTTTTTTTTCTTTCTCAAACATACGATCCTATACAACCATTTGTATAATATTTTATGTTACAAATATGGTCCTTTGGAAATTTTTCTGTTCAGAAATGTTTTTTTATAAAGTTTTTTTTTTGTTTGTGCGTTTTTTTTTTTTGTAATCAGTCAATGTATCGAGAATGAAGAGGTTTTAAAGTCAAAATGGAAACCCCGAAGGAGGCTATTTGAATGGATATATGTGCCTAAAGGGAATGTCATATTACTTTCTCTTCATACTGATGAGCTAATAAGGACAAGGCTGCTGGTTGTTACGAGTGCGGAGATAAGAAAGAAGTCAACATATATAGTTTTTGTGTATAATAAGACTCCTCCACTCATGTTCGCATAAAGTAAAAGAGGAAATAAACTCATTTTTAAAAGCCTTTTTCTCCTTATGGAACGGATGGAGGAGGTATTCAGAGACAGAGAGAGGTACCTTATTTGTGAAACATGATTATGATGGTTCAAATACAAAACACACACAATCTTTGTATGTGAATAGAATATCACAAAGATTTGAAATGAAAGTAACGAACCTTTAGAAAAGAAAAGATTTTTATATCCTTTTCCATTTTGTGTAATGTATAGAAATGCGTATTGCTTGGCGCTATCTATCTATAACTTAAAGGAGAAAAGTTTAATTTGAGATAAATGTGTGTACAGAGGTTCTTTTTTAATGGATAAAGAGGGATTTGAAGTAGGTAACAAAAATTATATACGCAATTCAAAAAGTGAAATAATTGTGTTTGAGTATGATTTTAAAATGTTAAAGGAGGAGAGTCGAGGAGATGGCAGTTTTTTTTTATGTGTCGCGTAATTGTGTATTGTAATGTTAAAATATGTTTACAGCATAAGTGGATAGGTACTTTGATTAAGCAATATGGTTGATTAAAATGAAATGAATGAAAATTCTCAATTAAACGTTACTTTTATCTTACTTAGTTACTTACATATGATGGAAGCACAAAGTTGGGTGCTCCAAGGGTTTATTTAATAGTCTTTTTTAGGTATTCCTTAGTAACTGTCTCCAATATTATGCTTCAAGTTGTTTTAAATCTGATTTGTTTGTTATAAGAACTAAGAATCTACATAATCTACAAAATTTTTTTTAGTAAAAGGGTGTTTTTTTTTTTAAAGAAATGATGAAATTCGGAATTAGTACCACAAAAACTGGGACAAAAATGTTACACCAAGAAAATTGGTACAAATGTTTAATTTTATTAAGGTAGATATAACAGAAACTAAGAATCTAAGCAGTCTATACAAATATTTACGTGAAAGGGTGTTTTTTTTTTGTAAATAAGGAAAATCCGCGATAAGTCCGATAAAATCAATGTTATTTAAATTGTTGTCTTTTTCATGGGAATTATTAGGGGAAAGTGGCCTAAAATGGCACCCCAAGGTAAAATGGCCCCCTTGCTAGAAATCCTAGAATCGAAAATAATTAGAAAGTTTTATGAACGCGATTCTTTAGTTTATCTGGCAAAACCAACATATACGAAATTTTAGGAATTTCAAGCCATTATTTGAAATTTGACAGGTCAAACTGTCTCTATCCACATCAAAAAGTACACTCGTTAAAATTTTGTGAAATTTTTTTTGCAAAAAAAAAGTATAAAAAACATTGTATTTTGGAAAAAGAAATTAATGTGTGTACGCATGAAGTATTTCTTATTAATTAACTGAAATAAGTTGGTTTAAAACGATTTTAAATTTTTTGGTGTAAAAATTAAATTGAAAAAACTCAAAATGGGCAAAATGGCCTACTTAGTGCTCGGGTAAAATGGCATACCTATTTCACATGTCATTTTACATTTTTTTTTCACATTTTCATTTTTTTTAAGTAAAAATAGTTGCTATTTATGAACGATGTATAGAGAGGAAGTCCTGGACTGAGGAAAGCCCTTGATTCCGTCAAAAACCTAGAAAAAGGCTTCTAAAACTCAAAGTTGCAAAAACTACAAAAAAGAGACGAGCAACCAACATGAACTGGGTTTTGAATGACTCGATGAAAGATCTGGGGGGATTAAGCACCACTTGTTCCAAGAAAATGGAAAAGGAGCCCTTTGACTCAATTTTGCATTTAAAATCACGTATGTTTGGACAGTGTGCCATTTTACCCAGGTAAATTTGATCAGTGAAATTTGTAGACGTCTTGAAAATTAAAAAATTAAATACTTTTTGGAACTTTTTCAACTCGCAAATGAAAAAAATGTGAGAGTAATATATTAAACTCTGAAAAGTATATAGCATTTAAGTTTGAATGCTACTGTTTTTCGAGATATAGGACATTTTCCTTAGGGGGGCCATTTTAGGCCACCTTCCCCTACGAATATAAATAAGACTATACATTTTTTACTGTGAAAGGGTGTTTTTTTTTATGTGTAGAGAAAATGTGGGTATATTGGAAAAAGTAAGTAATAATTGGAAAAAAGTAAGTAATAGTACCCTATTGAAATTCAGAAATTATGTTACCTACTTTTTAATATCATGGTTAATAGATATATTTTTTTTTAGTGAAAACTAAAATGATAGGTCACCCTACTGAAATTTATTAAAAATGTTGAATTTGCAATAGATAGCAAGAATAAAGAGTTTTATAAAAAAAAATTAGGTGAAAGGATATTTTCTTAGAAGAAATAGTAAAATATGTATGTAATTGGTCCCACAAAGAAAATGTTTAAGAACTTTAGTATAAACGTGCAATTTGTCATCGAAACGAAAAATAAAGTGCATCTTTGGCTTTTTTGGACTAATTACAGATTTTACTGTTTCTTTAACTTTTCTTAGAGCAATCGTATTGACTTTATTTGGATGTCATTAGATTCAGCATCGAAAAATACCTTAAAAACATGTGTCATATCGCTGGCTGAGAATAATTTAGCAGTAATATTTTTATCATTCTTATGTGATTCATTGAGAAATTAAGGGATAAAATGAATATGTTTGGTAACAAATTATTGAAATATAGTTTAAAATCAAATAGAAAGTTAGTAACAGGATACAACAACAATGGATAATTTAACTTTAATTTTCATTCACCTAAAAATAAATGTATTTACGTTACTTACATTACAATGGCCAACACACAACAATTTTCTAGAGTGTTGTTTATAATTTCCGAAAACAACATTAGTTTTTTCTAGCAGCTCTAGCTCTTAAGTTATTCATACATGAAAAGGCATAGAAATTCATACAATTTTTTTTTTTGTTAAAATTTTTTTTGTATTTTTATTTTACTTACTAAACCAAAATACAATACATTCAAAATAAATTTTTCCAGCAAAACTTTAAAAAACGCTTGTAATAATAAAATCTAAAAAAAAAAAAATAGTATGAAATCACCCCAAAGTGTGAAAAATGAAAATATCTAAAAAAAAACTAGAGCTCCAGTGTAATTTTTAAGCTTAGTGAGCCCAAATGCAATAGGTTCGATTAAAAATTTTCTGGAAAATCTTAACAAACATTTAAAATAAGAATAACTTTAAAATTAGTACGAAATTACCCCCAAAATGTGAAAAACTTAAATATAAATGAATGTGATTTTTAGGTTTACTGACTCTTAATACATTAAGTTTAATATAAATTTTTCTGGAAAATTCGAATAAACGCTCAAAACAAGGAAAACTGAAAAATTAGTATGAATATTCCCCAAATATGAAAAATTAAATATTTCAAAAACTAGAGCTGCTAGAAAAAAAACCAATATAATTTTTGAGCTTACTGAACCCAAACTATAAAATTAATATAATTCTTTCTGGAAAATGTTTCAGAATTTTTTGCAAACTTTTTTATAAAAAGGTTTTATGTCATTTTTTTTTACAATGCTCATAAATCCTTTTTTGTGGTGAAATAAATGTTTTTTTTTTCATGGTTTTATGACTTTTTTAGGGTACTTTATGAGATTTCATCAATACTTTACTGCTATGTAACTATTTTATCCAAAAATCCAGCGATATGATGATATTCCACAAACAATTTTTTTTTTCACCATATTTTTGACCTTCACCCCCTCCCTCTTGTCCGCGAAAAAAAAACACCCTTCCACCAAACTTTTTTTTATAGACTTTTTTGATCCTTGGTTCTTATCCCAAAAGCAAACTTTTTGCCAAGTTTCATGATTGTAACATTTTTTTTTTATTTTAATGACAATTTTATCTGTATTATAATGTGCAATTCGGGGAATTTTTCGTTTCATTTCTGAAAATTTTGATTAAGGATTTTAAGTTTATGGTTGCTGATTTATTACGCATCATCTTGTTGATGTTATTCATGACAGATAATAAAATACACCCAATCAATTTCTATTTTTTGTCGGATTCTTAAAAAAAAGTGTCCCTCATTTGTGCAAAGATGAAAGCCAAAGTTCAACTAAACCCACCACATTTTCAAACCGACAACAAAGAAAAGAAAAAAAAAATATTCCTTGTGGCATTGAAGTAATTATCCCATGTCAAAACATTATCAACAGCTAGTACCAAGTTGATTTGTGATGTCCTTTTTTTTTACATATTCTTTCTTGTTTTTCTACCTGTCCTAAAGGCAAAATCCTTGGGCCAAAAAAAAAAAAGATGAAGAACCTACTTCAAACGAATTACACATTTGCAATATGCTAATCATGCAAAAAAAAAAAAAAATAAGAAAAAATATACACCATTAATATTTCTTCTGTCCAAAATGCGTTGAAGGACTTGCAATTACCGTCAGAAAAGAAAACCCAAAATCAGGATAAATTGTGTGAGAAATCCTTATGGGACCCGCACAAATTGATCAGTGGATCCCGCTTCGATTAGAGATTGAACTTTTGCACAAAAATAAAAATACATATTCAATGCTTCAAAAGCAAGCAAATATAGAAAAAAACAAATAAAAAGGACTCAGTCATATTCAATATTTTTATGAATGCCAAGTGGGAAATGAAAGGGCTCTTGAGAATGAGAGAGAAAAAAGAAATCCATGACGAAGGAAAATTATTGGCGTCGGTCATAAATTTCATTTCCATAAAAAGATGAATTTTAGGGATTTCATGAACGGGAACTAAGGACTTTGCAAAGCAAAAAAAAGGACGAACAAAAAAAAAACGGAACAAAAATTGGCTAGGGTGTTGAGATTTTCTTCGAGTCCGAACTTTCAGGAGATATTTGCCGGGCTCCTTTTGTTTTGTGTGCCAGCCAGCAGCGGATCCCTATTGCCCTTCGTCCTTTATATCGTTTGCCTGCATTTGGCTTATAAAGAAATTGAATTATGCAATGTTAAACGTTGTTGGCGCTTGTGGTAGGTTCTGAGGTGGAGTGGAAAAGCGGGGATGGGGAGTTGGATGGTTTAGAGCAAATATGGGGCCTCGGCAAAGCGTCCGTAGTACTAACCGAAGGAAAAAAAAATTAACGAGTAAGGATGCTTTATTTTTTTTTTCATTTTTTTATGACTATTTATACCGAAAAAGGATATCGCTTTAGTTTGTTGATTCACTTAAGGCCGTCTCTTGCTGTGATGCTTTTTGTTAGTCTCTCTCTCCTTTTTTTTCTACTGCGTGGCTATATTCCTTTTTTTTTTGCCTTCTATATGCTTCGCAGGATCCTTTTTTCAATTTAGCGAGTATTCTTCTTGATTTTTCTTTATTTTTTAATTTCTGCGAAGAATAAAAATGATGAGCAATTCATCTTTTCGTTTTTATTATTTTTTGTTTGCAAAATTTGTTTTTTTTTTTTTTTCATTAAAAAAAAAATACACAAAGCGGTGCAAAGTAGATTTTTATGAAGGCAAAAATGATGGAAGAAGCTAATTTTTTTTTGGTATACATTTTTTTTTTGTAAAATTAAAAGCTTAAAGAATTCTTGTTATACGAGGGTTTTGAAAGAGATTTTATTTTTAAGTTTTTTTTTTTTTATATAATTTTAACATAGCGGAAATCACACAGTGGCTGTAAAACGGTTGTAAAAGAATTACTTTACTTCTCAGAATGGAATTCGTTTTTTTTTTGTATAGAAAAAATATTTTTACGAAAGAAAATAATAACTTGGCTATTATGTTGAAGGTTAATGAATGAACATTTTTTTATAAGATAGGGTAAAATTTTAAATTTACTTTGAACTAATTTCATAGATTTTAAAAGTTTTTTTTTTCATCAAATTTCAGCAAAAATGCAATCATGATTAATTTTATTATGCGGAATGCTTTAATGGAAACTTCTTTGCATCTTAAAATAGTTTTTCTCAGATTTAATTTAAAAAAGGCTTAATGTTAATTTTATTGTAATTGTTTTTTACTAAAAATATTGATTTAAAACTTGGATAGAAATATGTTTTGCCAAAACGTTTGTGTTTTGAGCGCCATCTGTATCAGAAATTCATAAACAAGAGCTGATGTTATCGAAATGAGTTTTTTAAAAGTGAAAATGGGACTTTTCTTATGTAATCTAACTAACTAACTTACTAACTAACTAACTAACTAACTAACTAACTAACTAACTAACTAACTAACTAACTAACTAACTAACTAACTAACTAACTAACTAACTAACTAACTAACTAACTAACTAACTAACTAACTAACTAACTAACTAACTAACTAACTAACTAACTAACTAACTAACTAACTAACTAACTAACTAACTAACTAACTAACTAACTAACTAACTAACTAACTAACTAACTAACTAACTAACTAACTAACTAACTAACTAACTAACTAACTAACTAACTAACTAACTAACTAACTAACTAACTAACTAACTAACTAACTAACTAACTAACTAACTAACTAACTAACTAACTAACTAACTAACTAACTAACTAACTAACTAACTAACTAACTAACTAACTAACTAACTAACTAACTAACTAACTAACTAACTAACTAACTAACTAACTAACTAACTAACTAACTAACTAACTAACTAACTAACTAACTAACTAACTAACTAACTAACTAACTAACTAACTAACTAACTAACTAACTAACTAACTAACTAACTAACTAACTAACTAACTAACTAACTAACTAACTAACTAACTAACTAACTAACTAACTAACTAACTAACTAACTAACTAACTAACTAACTAACTAACTAACTAACTAACTAACTAACTAACTAACTAACTAACTAACTAACTAACTAACTAACTATTAACTAACTAACTAACTAACTAACTGTTGATCAGTGTTGTCTTTGCTATTTTCCAGGATCTTTTTTTTTTTCAATCTAAAAAAAAAACTAAAACTTACTGAAGATCAAAATAGTTTCTTTTACAAAACTTCATGTTTGTGGGAAGGTAAACATAGCGTAGATCGATTTGGTTTACAAATTCAATCAGAATCAGAATTGTTCTTCTTTTTGACATTTGAAATATTTGCAAACCTCCAAATATGTACATTCCAGAATCTTATTAAATCATTAAATTTCGCCAAAGGACTGTATCTTTTTAAAATTACTGCTTTCATTAATTTCTCCAAAAAAAAATTTTACAAATCCGCTCTTGGCGAATAAGAAACAAAACTAAGTTCCAGAAGAAGAAGAACACACTGTTGATGTTCATTTTCAAAAAAAGAAAAAAAAAAAAAACTCAAAACTCTTGGAATATTATTAACTTTTTGTTTCTTGGCGTTTAGGAAAGAGAATGAGAAAACCCCGGCCAAAGGTACACCTCTACCTTCTATATTATTCTGTTCGTAATTACTTTGTGAAAACTTTTTACTTACTCTGATATATATTTTTTTAGCTTCCGGTGATGGTATATCGTTGGAGTTGAGGTAACTCAAAAAAAAAAAGTAAAGAAACAACATAAAGTAAAGTAAAACACCAAAAGCATGACCACAGTGTGTTTTTTTCTTCTTTCTTTTTTCTTGTGTCTTTTTTTTTTTAGTTGTTATTTTAAGGAAACGGTGCGCAGCGTGTAGGTTGGTATAAGGATACCTTACATACGTATATATAAATTTTATGTTGAAAACATTTTAAAAGTCTTGTGACCGTCTTTTTCACAAAAATATACGAGAGCTTGAGGCAATTAAAAATAAATTTAGCAGGTCATAATGC
Source organism: Episyrphus balteatus (assembly GCF_945859705.1). NCBI lineage: Eukaryota > Metazoa > Arthropoda > Insecta > Diptera > Syrphidae > Episyrphus > Episyrphus balteatus. The sequence goes on from NC_079134.1 coordinate 34,620,131, forward strand.
TAATGCGGCCTTTTTAAGTGAAAAATAAATAGTATTTGAAAATACTTATAGACATTATGACCATTTTTTGGAAGAAAACAAAAAAAAAGCTTCAAAATGTGAGTTTTGTTTAACTTTTTTTTTTTTAATTTAATTAAAAATTTATAAAGTCTTTTGTTGAAAAAACAATGAAAGTTTATACAGCAAGTAACGAGCTATTAAATCTTTGATTGGTAAGTGTTTATTTTACTTTTTTTTTAACAGTTTCATGTAATTACAAAATGGTGACACGTGTGGCAGGAAGAATTTTTTTTACATTCTTGCTTGTTTAATGGTATTTCAAAAAAAAAAAATCATGTATATATACACTGAGGGAAAAGCCACCATAAAACAAAGTAAAATCAATAAAAACCACATTGATTTAACTATAATTCGGAATGATTTTGCGTTGAAGAGGAACATTTTAAAATCAACGTGGAAAAAGGTTAATTTTTGATGGTTTCGTATCTTAAAGTCACATAAATCAAAGTTGTTCATCTTTGAAACAACGATGTATCAACATCAATTTATTTTTTCCCTCAGTGTAGCTATGTTCTAAGAAAATGTATAAGTTTGTTCGTTTAAAGATATTTAAAAAAAAAAAAATAAGTTTTAAAATAAAGCTATTATGCAATTTAGAAGAAACTATTAATCAACACTTAAAACCAAAATTTAAAAAAAAATTCAACGACCATTTTTCGAAAATTCGATTTTTCAAAAAAATAAATTTCAAAATAATTTTTTTTTTTAATTTTATTTTTGATTTAAGGAAGATAGCCCAGGGTCGATAATTTTTGAAACCAAAAAAAATCATAGTAGGATGAAACCCATTGAAAAAGGATGTGAATATGATAAAAATGAAGGGAAAAATAAGTTACGGGCGGCCCGAGTTCGGGAAGTGGTAGGGTTCAGTTTTTAATGGTAAAAAATGGTAGGTATATCTTGATTTCCGGCAAAACTACAAGTCCTATGGAAAAAAGTTGTATGGCAAGGTTGTAGGTAATAAAAAGATCTACAACTTAAGTCATTACAATTTTTCGACATAACCTCAAAATTTATGTGAAAAATTCAAAAAACCGAGTTTTCGGTTTTTTATTTTTATCTTTTGCAAAAAAAATGTTTTTTTTTCTACGAAATTTGGTGAAAACTTACCTTATTATGTCCCGAATACACAGAAATTGATTTGATTTAAAATAATTATTTTTTGACCTTTTTTTGACTTAATACAAAAAAAAAACACCCTAATTTTCAATCGAAAATTCACGTGCCAAAATATCAGCTTTTTTCAAAAAATCGGTGGGAATTTTGTTCGTTAAAATCTCAACTTTCCAATAGTGTAAACAAAAATTTACATTAGTATACCATAGTACATGTTCTCGGTAAATACAATTATTATCTTTCAATTAAGCCATCGTAACCTAAAAAATTGTTTAATTTAATATTTTTTACGAATTTTTAAAAAAATGTTACATGAGAGTAACGCTGGGTCCGAAAGGGTTAATTATTTGATATAGAAATTCAAAAATTTGCTATCAAATATAACTTAAGGAAATTAAATTTGTAATAAAATTCAACTTAAAAATTCCTTTTAACAAAACTGACTATAAATACTGCTTAGCCCTTCACAATCTGATCTCCTATTAACAGTATTCTCTCTATCTAAAATATGGAGCATTTCTAATAACATTCTTTTTACTTGCGATATAGGTACTATATCAAGTTATGCATTCGTTGATATAAAAAAAAAGTTGAGATAACATTTTTCCATGACATTACGATGGTAGAGAATGCTAAAAAAGTTGGTCCCGGAAGTCCGTCTGTCAGTCTGTAAACTAAGCTACAGCCTAAACGGATAGACCGATTGATGTCAAACTTGGTATGTAGCGTTATATGGCAACTCTCCAGAGGGGTTTTTGGAACTAATAACGGTAACGGTACTTGTCATACACAGATTTTAGTAAAATTGAAATATCTCGAAAACGGCTCCAACGATTTTGTTTAAAAAATTTAAATCTTAGTTTTAAGCTAAGGTCTATCTTTTAATGAAAATTTTTTTTTGAAAATCATTATTAACGGTACCTGCCATAGAACCGTTTTTACTTGCGATATAGGTACTATAGGGCAAGTTTAGGATTCGTAAAAAAAATCGAACTCGAGATAACAATTTTACATGACATTACGATGATGGAGAATGCCAAAAAAGTGGGTCCGGCAATTCTGTCTGTCTGTCTGTCTGTCTGTCTGTCTGTCTGTCTGTCTGTCTGTCTGTCTGTCTGTCTGTCTGTCTGTCTGTCTGTCTGTGTGTCTGTCTCTATCTGGAGCTGCAGCCTAAACGAGTGAAGTGATTTTCTTCAAACTTGGTAGTTAGCAGTTTTTGGTGATTCCCTAGAGGGGAAATTGAAATTTTTTTTTTTATGACCAAAACTAACGGTACCTGCCATATAACGGAAATAGAAAAGGTAATTTTTTTCAAAAACGGCTCTAACGATTTTGATTAAAATTTTTGTGTGTAGTACTACACATAAGGGCCAACTTTTTAAATAAAAAAAATATTTTTTGTACAGTTATTAACGGTACCTGTCATAGAACGGTTTTTTTCGTTTCTGAATATCTCGTACAAAATTAACCCGATTTAAATGAAAATTTTTATACAAAAGTGTGTAAGTAAAGATAATATTAAAATTTCAGAAAATTTTCAAAAAACGCATTTTTGGTTTTTTAAAAAATATTTCAAAATTTTCTTTTGAAAAATCAATTTTTTGAAAACGGATCAATGAAAAATTTTGAAATTTAGTTTTTATGTGTAAATTAAGTATTTCTTCAAAATGGCATACCAACTTTTTTTTTGAAAAATGTTAAAAAAATTTTATATATAAAAAATTATTTTTTTAAAAAACGGCTCCTACAATTTTCAAAATTTTTTTTCTAAAAATACCTTTTTATACGAGAAATAAAATGGCATATTTGTTTTTTTTTTTAAAGATATTTTAAAATGGAGTTTTATTAATTATAAAAACAGATTTAATTTTTTTATACTACTTATGAAATTTCTTCAAAATATCAAATTTTAAATTTCTTGAATAAAAAGCTTTAACATTATAGTTACTTAAAGCATAAGAGCAAGTACGTGCGACCCCAGTCGTGCAATTTATTTTTTTTCAAATCCGATTATCTCCGAAACTGCTTATTCGATTTCAACGAAATTTTTTGTGAAGAAGCATTTATATAATTTATATATAAACCAAAATTTTTTTTTTTGAAAAATCAAGTTTTCGAAAACGGGACATTGAGTTTTTTTGAAATTTTGTTTTTAGATGCTGATTAGTGATTGCTACAAAATGGCATACCAATTTTATTTTAAAACTTTTTTTCCAAAAAATTATTTATAAAAAATTATTTTTTTTAAAAATCGGCTCTAACGATCTTGAAAAATTTTTTTTTTTAAATGCATCTTAATATACCAATGAAAACTGCATACTTGTTTTGGAGAACAATTTGATTTCAGATTTTATTTTATTTTTTTAAAAAACAAATTTTTTTTTCCAAATTTCTATATAAAAAGTCTTAAAAATTTAAGCAACTTTAACTCTAAGAGCAAGTTCGTGCGACCCAGTCGTGCATTTTATTTTATAATGCTTTTCCTTCTAAATTTTTGCATTACACATAAGATCCAACTTTTGAAATACAAAAAATATTTTTTGTACCGTTATAATGGTGCATGCCACAGAACGGTTTTTTTGATTTCTGAATATCTCGTACAAGACTAACCTGACTTTAACGAATTTTTTTACAAAAAGCGTTTAAATACCTACAGAATTTATAAAAAATATATTAAAATTTGTTTTAGAAAAATCAAGTTTTTGAAACCGACTTGGTGAAAAATTTTGAAATCTCGTTTTTATGTGTAAATTAATTATTTCCTAAAAATTGTATGCCAACTTTTTTTTTTGAAAAATGTTAGAAAAAAAAAAATTATATAAAAAATAATTTTTTAAAAAACGGCTGTTACGATTTTCAATTTTTTTTTTTCTAAAAATTCCTTTTTATACAAATGATATACTTTGTTTTGCGTTCGAAATCATTAAAAACGGTGTTTCATTGATTATAAAAAATTATATATCGGAAATGTTTCAATTATAGCTTTAATATAAGAGTTACTTTAAACATAAGAGCAAGTACGTGAGACAACAGTCGTGAATTTTATTTTAACGTGTATTTAGATCAGGGCAACCTGATAAAAATTGAAGGTTATATATTTAACATTTACTTATTGCAGTACAAATTGTTCTCTTTCTCGTAAAAATAGCAAATATTCATCAGTCTGATCATATGGTCGCTGTCTTTTTATTTGTTATTGATAGATATATCTTTTTAATAAATATGTGACACATTTGATGAGTTGTTTTACTGTTCCCATGATAGGATTTACTGAAGGAAAACACATTTTTATTGTATTTTCTCACAGTAAAACAATTTATACGAGATCACAAAAAGAAGTATTTTTTTTTTTTTTTCAAAGCAATAAAATCTTTTTTACAACTTTGTCCCATTAATTGACAGGAAATGTATCTTTTTTTACGACAAAATGGTATATTACCTATAGATACGTAATGCATATCTCTGATAATAATTCCTGAAGGACACATATTTTCTCGTTTAAATGACAATATCTTTTGGACTCTTGTGTTCGGCCCCAAGTGGCAAATAGAACATTGCTATAGGGTTGTTTTACAGATTAATAATTCTAATATGCGTTGTCGTGGTGTTCTTATATTTTTTTTTCTCATCAAAATATGGATTTTCATACAACAACGACAGCGAATATCTAATTTCATAAATTTTATGAAATATAACGTAATTGATGTATCCTTAGATAAAATTTTCGCATAACATCTGAATAAATAACCTTTGTTTGGGCCATTTTCAATAGAATATGTTTTTTTTTCGATTGCAGAGGGCAATAAAAACCAAAATAAATGACCCAAAGAACAAAAGTACACAAAAAAAGTGTGAGAGATGAGGTGTTGCCACCTGCAAGGACACACTCATGTTAAGAGTAACAGCCCTTGGAGATCCTTTTGCCTATAGATTTTGTATACCTTTTTTTCGTGTTTATTTTATCTCATTCTACCAGTGTTTCACCTTCAATGTTTTTATTATTTTTTTGTCTCCTTTTTGACGGCGATAAATTGTCCTTTGTGGATGTTTGCTTGGGGCCAGTGTTAGAGCGCGCGTAAATTTTTTTTTTCTTGTGTTCGTCCTTTACAATTTTATATCCAAAGCATTTATACATTTAGGATGCTATATAACACTCTTCTTGTAAAAGAAATTCGACCCATGGGACATATAACTGTTGGACAAGTGAAATTGTTTGTCATTTTTACCTTCACAATAAACTCTTATAACTTGCAAAATTCAAGAGAAAAACTTACTTCGTCAAGGGAAAGAGTTTCACATTTTTTGTTTAGAATTAATTTTTGTAGATTTTTTGTTCTTTCGCAGATTTGAAATTATTTTATATTTTTTTTTACTGAGAAAGGGATTACTCTTTTGGGAATAAAGCGTTAGCTGATGTCCTATTACATAAAAATATGCTAAAAGACTGTCAGCAAAAAACTAAGCAATTTATTTCATTTCAACGCAAGGCGGTACTTTTTTTTTTAGTTTAGTTGAATTGGTTTACAAATAATTTTTTGAAATCATAAAAGATTTGACTTTGCTGAATCTTAATCTGGTTTCAAAAAAATTCTAGCAAATACCATTTTTTGAAAAATGATTTTTTTTTTAAATATGAGTAGATTGTAGAAAATAACTCTTTTAGATTCGGTTGACCTTGATGTACAAAAATAAAACCATTATTCATATTAAGCTCAAATTTGGAGGACTAATTTCTCATAACATCATGATCTGTCATATTACACTAAATTTGCATTTATTAAGAAAAGTTTAAACACATTTTAAGATACTAAAGCTATGATTACACGGTCAACGAAATGGGTCAACGCGTTGACTCTCTGACGTAAAAATTACGTCACAATCTGTCCCAAGAGTGTCACGTCGTGTGATCGTCAACGAAAACTGCTGTCATTGCATTGACGGGTACGATGACACTCGCGTTGACACACATTTTTGGGTCAACGCATTGACTATTTTCGATGACCGTGTAATCTCTCTGTCATTGCCATTGGGACGCGTTGACAGGGTTTTAGGACTGGGTGTCATCGCAATGACCCTGTCCCAGCGTTGACGCGGCAGAATTTAATACCGTGTCATCGTTTCAGATTGACATTGTTTTTTGTATAGAAATGTGATGAAAGTTGGATGGGGAAAATATTTTGTTATTTTTTTTACAAAAAAAAAAAAACTTTTCGGTATGGCCATGGCATCCATGTTGGATGCAAAAAAATTTTTTTTTGCAAAAAACCAGAAACCATTTGTATATTCTAAACTACATTTTAAGACCATAACCATTAACATTGGGTGCGGTGTTCCTATGCTATAAGCGTTTGAAGGTGGCCATATTGATTTTTATTAGATTTTTTTTAAATCAAATGACGAAACTTTTTTAATTTTTTTTTTTAAATTTTTCGACAAAACTTTGGTAATTTTACATTTATATTCGTTCAACAATCTTATCAGCAATCGTTTAAGACTTTCATCTTAAAAGTGCATTACGTATATCTCGAAATTTTAACATTTCAATGCAACCATGTCAAACTAATTTTTGTTTACTTTTTCTATGAGAACTTTTTTCAAATCTCATTTTCTCCGCTTTTTTTTTCAAAATATTTTTGGAAAATTTAAATTTTTGCTTTGTGTCAAACAGTGTTGACACACCTGCGCGTCAACGTAATTTAGGACAATATTGACGCAATAGTGTCAATCGTGTGATATTCAATGTTTTAAGCATTGACATTGTGAACGTTGACGGTGAGATGACAGAGAGAATATGGATCTTTTCTTGACGTCAGAGAGTCAACGCGTTGACCGATTTCGTTGACCGAGTAATCATAGCTTAAGTAACAAAAACAGCAAAAATATCGAAATTTTACAGTTTTTAGTAAATCCCACATAAAAAAAAACACCTTAATTAAGGAAAATGCGTAAAATATCAACGCCCATTAGGTATATTTAAAAAGTCATATATGTAAAAAAAAAAAAACAATATAAAATACATTAAACAAAATGTTTAGGTGTTTTATAATTTTATATACTAAAAACTACTATGTATATCTCGAAAACCAGAGCTGACCGAAATTTTTTGAGTTCGGATTCAAAATCAACACACTAAAATTCATTAGAAAAGTATACTTTTGATGTAGGGAGAAAGATATGTAATATGAATTTTAAGAGATCCGTTTCTTTATGCTAACATATGCAAAACCTACTAAACTTACTTAAATTAAGATATCACGAAGAAGAAAATAGATATTGAGAAGATTGAAACTGAATTTGAAAGACTGGGGTCGCACGTACTTGCTCTTATGGTAAAAGTTACTCTAATTTTAAAGCTTTTCATAAGTGGTACAAAATAAAATCTTTTTTTATAAATAATTAAATACCGTTTTAAATGATCTTTTACAAAAAAACTAAGTTCTATTTTTGGTATAAAAAGGAATTTTTAGAAAATTTTGTACGTAAATCGTTAGAGCCATTTAAAAAAAATTAAAGTTGGTGTGCCATTTTCAAGAAATAATTAATTTACAAAAACGGAATTTCAAAATTTTTTACCAACCCGTTTCCAAAAAATTGATTTTTCAAAAAAAAAAATTTTGAAATATTTTTTAAAAATTCAAAAATGTGTTTTTTGAAAAATTTAAAATTTTTTAAATACCGATAGTTTAAACGTTTCTGTACAAAAATTTTGGTCGAAATATGTTTTGTCGTTTACGAGAAATTCATAAATCAAAATAACCGTTCTATGGCAGGTACCGTTAATAACGGTTCAAAAAATATTTTTTTTTTATTTCCAAAGGAAGCTTTTATGTGCTTCACTACACACAAAAATTTTAATCAAAATCGTTAGAGCCGTTTTTGAAAAAATAACATTTTCTATTTCCGTTATGTGACAGGTATCGTTTGTTATGGTCGTAAAAAAAATTTAAATTTGTCCTCTAGGGAATAACCCAAAACTGTTAACTACCAAGTTTGAAGGAAATTGTTCCATTAGTTTAGGCGGTAGCTCGAGGTACACATAGACAGACGGACAGACAGAATTGCCGGACCCACTTTTTTGGCATTCTCCATCATCGTAATGTCATGTAAAATTGTTATCTCAAGTTCGATTTTATTTACGAATCCATAACTTGCCTTCATAAATCGTAACAATTTTAATTGCAAAAGATTACATTATGCCAAAATATTTCTTCGAAAACAGCAAACGAAAATGGATTTTTGAGATTTTCTAACGGGAATATCTAAAAAACGTGACGTGCTAGGCCAATTCTGACTTTGGATTCGGAATCAGGATACAAAAATCTAAAAGTATAGTTTTATTAAAAGGACGATTTCCTTGCAGACCAGTATTTGCTATTTATTATTTATTTGTCAACTTTTCCTAACTTAAATCAAAAAGACAGAGCTATGAGAGGTCTAACAATTATTAGAGCCACTTTCATAAAAATTGCAATTCCTCAAAAAAAAAAAAAAAAAAAAAAAACACTCAAAATTCTCTTGGACTTATGTGAACTAAATCAATAGATTTTTATAATCATGCAAAATCTTTTCCACCTGTCCTTTTTAGAATTAAAACTTATAACATCTTTTAAAACTGCATTACCCACAAAAACCAAAGTATACACAAAAATACAGTAGATATTTCGAAATCAATTTGACTACGATTGATCATGCATACAAATCGAATGTTTATGCAGTCATCTCAATTACTTATAGTAGGTATATATAAAATAAGCCCAATCTGCCTTTGTAATTTTGCGGCCTGGCAAACTTTCACTATATCGTCATTTAATTCCTCCCATTTGGCGTGGCAATGTTTTTCAATTAAACATTATTCAATCAGACGTCGTCGTCATATGGTGTGTGGGCGGAAGTTCCATGTCATTTACATTTGTGATGGCTTGATGCCAGACATATGCATACACAAAAACAGTGTTTGTTGTTGTTGTATAGGAACTATATGAGCAATCCATCCGAGTGCGAGTGAAGGTGTAGATAGAGAGAGGACTTAAAACAAAAAAGCTTAAGGTAGAAGCCACTCGTCTGTATACAAATGTTGTTTGTATATGCAAATGTTTACTAGGCATAACGCATAACATCCTATATCCTAATTGAAATCCACCTTAATTGCAGTATCATTAGGTTGAGTTCTGAAGCCCAAAATTTTCATCCTAACCATACAATAGATATATACACTGTGATACACTATAGTGTCTAGACTACCAACCCATATATATGAAGACACACTCGCAATGTGTATGAGAAATTTTAATTGTGACACAACGAATGCGAATCATATGAATAATAATGAATCCTGAATTTCTCTACATCCTTCTGTTGTGGAGCAAATTTAGTCTAAAAAAAAATGGTGTTCTAGTTTCTGTAGAATGTAGAGAAAAATCAACATATCAGGGGATAAAGACAGGGTTGTTATACAGACTAATTCAGGAGGAATGTGCCAAAAACCTATAGCGCGTAGGCAGGGTCGAGAAAAGAGAAAAATCTTGTTGGAAAAGGGGAGTCTATTCGCCCCCATTTGCTGGAAAATGCATCAAACCTGTCAATTTTTAGTACATTCTACAATATTAATCCCCCATACCGTCATAAAGTGAATTCCTTACTTAGTGGTACATATTATAATTTTCGTGATCCTAGGTTACTGATGATTCATATATAAAAAAAAAAATCATGTGTGCAATTCACACGTGGTAGAAGTGAAACCTTAAAAAATCATTTTTTTTGCAAAAAAAATAGAAAAAATCTACCTATTTTTATTCTATCACCTTCAAATCCATATTTTTTATATGACAACCTAGATAAATGTTATATCATCTGAAAGCTTATTGTCTTAGCTCAAAATATATATGTCGATCAAGTCTATGAGACATCTACAAAAAGAGCTAGATTTTTTGAACTCGATCAATTTCCATCAAAAAAAGCGAAAAAACACGTATTTTTATCTTCTCACATTATTAAATCCATTTTTTTCCCTAACAACCTATACAAATTTTTACATCATCTGGAAGCTTATTGTATTGCTCAAAATATATATATCGATCAGGTCTATGAGACATCTACAAAAAGAGCTAGAATTTTTTAAACTCGATGAAATTTCATCCAAAAAGCAAAAAAAAACTTTTATTTTTATGTTCTCATGCTATTAAATCAATTTTTTTGTTTGACAACCTTGTCTAACAACGTTGTCTAACAATCATTTTTAAAGTCAACCATGTCGAATTTCCAGACTGAGATTACGGTACTTCTTACACTGGTAGGTGGTTGTTTTTTTAAGGTATTTTAAATTTTTTTTCAATTTAAGATTGTGTAACTTGTAGAGCACGTAACGTTATGTGTGATATATCAAAAAAAAAGGTTATGTTATCAGCCTGCGTATTAAAGTTTAACCAAATTTGTATGTGCACTAGATCAAAAGATATAACGTGTGTTGGAAAAGAACATCTTTTTACTGTTATATCCGAATTTTGAATATGAAATTAATTGAAATTTTGTACAATTATAATTTATTTAATTACCTATCTACAGTACAAATTTCATTCATCTATCTATTAAAACAAAAAAGTTATAACAAGTTGAAGTCGTGTCGCGTTTTCGTTTCATCTTGTTTCAAATCACTACGATACTAAAGAAGTTTTCACTTCAAAATTGCTTGCAGACTTAACTCTGTAATTAAGCCTTATGAAGATTTTCATTTTAGTTAAAGCGAAGGCGTAGCGATCCAGATCCAAGTTTTAAAAATATACATACATGAAATGGCTCGTTGTCTAACAATCATTTATTCGGGTATTTTAAAGGGAAACTGATTAATTTGAGCAATTTTTGTTATAATGAAATCGTTGTATGAAATCGATTCACAACTTTCAAAATTTAAAAACCTTCCTCAAAAGTGATATAACATTCGTACCACTTGCGAAAGTGTGAATTAACAATGCACGTAAATCAGATATTTTTTAAACCATGCTTTAGCTCTTCCGAATAACGAAGATTTTATTCGTGGTATAACGTCAAAATCCTCTAAACCATCTCGTTAAGCCCTAACGTCTTAATCATTGCACCATTTCTTTATGTCAACTCGATAGAAATCAGGATCGAAAATAGGAAATCCACTTAAAGTCTTTTGTCGATCAGTATATCCTTGACCAAACAAATTATGTCTCCTACAGGTTTTTAATTATTTATAGTTTCCTCATAATTCTGAGAAACATCCCTTTACACAACATATTCTTCAAAATCATCCCCATCCATTATTAAAACATTAATAAAATACAAAAAAAAAAAAAAAAATAATAATAATAATTTACTTTTCTTTTTGTCTTGATAATTTTTTCTCGTCAAAAGTTTTTTGAAATACCTGAGCTTATCACAAAAGTCTTCTTTATTAAAAAAAAATCCTTCTCGTTCCTACCATTCCAAACAATAAATTCTTTGAATTTTCTGGACTGCTTTCCAAAAATGAATTCTTTGAAAATCAAATAAATTTTCACGTCCGTTGGTTGTATTTTCGACCCTTGAAAATTAAATTTTCGAAGAGAAATTTAATGCCGCTTAATGGCTTAATTTAAAAGTTTTAAATTTGTATCGAATAAATTTTGATTGTTTTACTTGGAAAAGTTTTAAAACAACTTATAAAATGGTAATAAAAACGGTCAAGTAACAAAATAAAAATTTTCTCTGATACAAAAATCAATTGACGATAATTTCTGCCGAAAACTGCAAAAGTAAGAAAAAAAAATATGTATGTTTTTTGTTTTGAATATGTCAATAACACATCAAACAAAATTTACCGAGAACGGAAAGTAATTTTGTTTTGTTTTTTTTTTTATTTTTTATTTCTTTATATTATTAGGTAATCTGTTTTTTTTTTTTATTTTACACAGTATTTTTAAATTCTGTACAATTCTTTATTTCAACAAATTTGGAAATCTTATCTAAAAATCCATAATTTTGATTTCGAATGATTTGAACTAGAAATTAAAATTCTCAAATAACTTTTCTGGGCCAGTTTTTCTGGACCAACAAAAATGTTTTTATAATGAAAATAAATGCGCACTTTTTTGTTTTAAAATCCAGTACTATAGACTTGATGCTTTTTGGAAAACTGAATCTTGAGTTTAGAAAATTTTGAATTTGTTTAATTTTGGATATAAAGAATTTTAAAATACAGCATTTGAGAATTCGAATTTTGGTATTTCCAAAATTATTATTACCCAAAGCATATTATTGTGAGAGGTTCAAAATTCTGACTTCTAAACTATTTTTTTTTTTGCTCTTAATTTCTGCTTTTTTTTTTGTTCTGTCATACTAAATTCTGCTTCAAAATGCTGTTTGTAAATATTTGAAACGAAACAGGATTTTAAATCAAAATTTTGTAAGAACAATATTGGCCCCAGCAATCTGGTTTTGACAGTAGCTTATTTTTTCTCTATGGGATCATTGAAACAATAAGTAACTGGTATGGTTTGTAATAATTCACTTACAAAAAAAAAAAAATAAATAAAAAATAAAACTTATTTAAGTTTCTTCCGCCATCGCCACCGGTAACCTTCTATTTAACTCTATTGTCCACATTCAAAAGTTTCTGTTTATTGGTTTATTTCTTATGAAATTGCTTGATTTGATCCAAAATGTGTGTGCTTCAGCACTAGTATTAGCAATATGGAACTTGCAGGGTTGCTACAAAGCTCAAAAGTGAGCTGAGCTCAGCTCACAGCTCAGCTCAAATTTTGAGCTAGATCACTTTTGAGCTATGTACCATAGATCAGCTCATTTGAGCTGAACTGAAAGTGAGCTGAGCTGATGGTTGAGCTGAGCTGTTGGGTGAGCTGAGCTATCGGTGAGCTGAGCTTTTTTGTGAGCTTAGGTAAAGTGAGCTGAGCTGTGATGGGTGAGAGGATACATTGATTTTTATTTGGAAAGTATAATAAAATATGAAGATATTTTAAACTTTTATAAACCACCATAGCTTAAGATGTTTGGTTCTAGTTATTAATGGAATAATTTTAACACATGGATATTTCTATAAATAAAACAGATAATTTTTCGTGATCGTTTCTCATGGTTTTTTTTTAATAGTAAATATATTTCTATTTTTTTAGTAAAATATTCCTTTTTTTATCATAAAAAAAAAATTCCGGTACAATCCGGTTTTTGACTTTTTTCAAAATTCCGAGAAAATCGCCTTTGAAAGTTGGGTAAATTTTTTTTTCGAAAAATCCCCGAATCTTTGAACGCTTCTGGAAGCTAAACCGCTTGAGAGCAATTTTTGGGAGTGATGCCAAGTGATAGCTTGTGTCATGGGCCTACGCTTTGCACATTATCAGATTTTTAAAAAATCGCCTTCCATGTTAAACCGCCACATCATGCCTATTTTTTCAGAATCGTGCCTATTTTTGTTTTCTCCCGGTTTGAGAACGCGTGGACCTACAGGGATGGGAGTTGTACCCAAATGTAGGTTAGAGTCCCCGCTACCTTTTGGCATCAAAAATTTTATTTTCGTTTTCTTCAAAATTCCGCGATATAGGCGTTGGAACGCTTTGATCTAGAGACAGGGGAGTGGTGCCATATGAAAGCTTATATTCTCAGCTACCCGATAGTGGTATAATCCGGTTTTTCGATTTTTTCAAAATTCCGAGAAAATCGCGTTTGAAAGTTGGGGTAAAATTTTTTTTCGAAAAATCCCCGAATCTTTGAACGCTCCTGGAAGCTAAACCGCTTGAGAGCAATTTTTGGGAGTGATGCCAAATGATAGCTCGTGTCATGGGCCTACGCTTTGCACATTGTCAGATTTTTAAAAAATCGCCTTCCATGTTAAACCGCCACATCATGCCTATTTTTTCAGAATCGTGCCTATTTTTTTTTACTGTTAAGTTCTCCCGGTTCGAGACGGCGTGGACCTACAGGGATGAGAGTTGTACCCAATTGTAGGTTAGAGTCCCCGGTACCTTTTGGCATCAAAAATTTTTTTTTCATTTTCTTCAAAATTCCGAGATATAGGCGTTGGAAGTTGGGGCGCTCACTTTCAGCTCAGCTCAAATGAGCTGAGCTATGGGACCTAGCTCAAAAGTGAGCTAGCTCAAAATTTGAGCTGAGCTGTGAGCTGAGCTGAAATGTGAGCTTTTTGCAACCCTGGCAACTTGCCACATGGAAATTACCACATACAACTTGCCACATGCAACTTGCCACATGCAACTTGCCACATACAACTTGCCACGTGCAACTTGCCACATGAAACATGTAACTTGCAACGTGTTGTGTGTTTTATGTTTGTCATACTGCGGCGTACTGCATTTTTAAATAATAAGTACCCTCCCATAAGAAGTATAACTTCAAAAACACTATATTGTTAACTATTGTAAAAACACAAAAAATAAAGAATTTTTGTCTGACTCTATGTTTTCTTTTAGCATTTAAAGAACGTTTTGATGGACATGTTTGAACATCACTTAACCAATAAGAATTAGAATTGTTGTTCAAAATAAGTTGGATCCACTGCCATTCTGATTAAAATGTTCTATAGAAAAAAATATTACACATACACCGTAGTGAACCTTAGCATTTTAATGTGTTCAAGCAATGTTTCTGACTAAGAGAATTTTCACATTTTATAACATCACTGTACTTCATTGTTATGGCATCTGAGCCGAGACAGTTCGGCAATGCAGCCCTCAATCCAAATTCCAAAGAACTAAAGACAACAAAAAAAAATAAAGAAGAAAACAACGAATGAGCAAGGAACGAACGAGTGAGCTGGAGCATACACATTATTATCATCACAATCACATCATCCTCCAAGCAAAAAAACATTGAGCTTTAGGGAGAACAAAAGAAGCGTTTCCCAGCACACAACATGAGTATTAATGTGAATGTCCTTGAAAGAATACTTTTGCAGAACGGCGCGCATTGACACGAAAAGAGGAGCATACATCTTTTTTTTTTGTTTCTTTTTTTTTTTTTAAATACCAATGTCGGTTGGTGTCGTACGTTAGGATGGGCGACCTACATTATCAAGATGTCATTACCAAGTAAGGCAATCAGAAGCGAGAGAGATAGAGGTTGTTTGGTTGGAGACATTTGTAAGTTTCGCACCAATTTCACTCATCATGGTGGCCAGAGACCAATTATGATGATGATTATGTTCTGTGATTAGGTGTTGACGATGCGGGAACGTATATTGTCAATGTTATACACAGTGTAACTTATTGTCCAGTAAAAGCAAATATCAAGTCAAGTGTAACTCAACTATAGAGTCCTTTGGTGCTATGTCGACAGTTTTCAAAGGATACAATTGTGCTACAAACTGTCAAAAAGTGCGTGGTTTTCAACAAATGAGGTTAATCAGATATTAAGGGGTTTCATTTTATATAGATGAAATGTGTGTGAGTGAGGGTGTAACGAATGATTGTATGACAATGCACTCGTGCGTTACCCGTTACGTACACGCGTGCTCTTCCATCATATTGGGTAATTTGATTGAAAGGACACATTTTCAAAGTTCACAGAGGATATGAAGGCGAACAAATAGTTAAAAGGCATTTCATGTAGGTTCCTAAGTGCGTCTTCGATGTAAGCTCATTTTAAGGATATTATTATAACGAGACTTGCATTTACTTTCGATTTAAAACTACTTCAATTTATATGCATTTTTTCTTTTCAATTTCAAGTTTAATGAACCATATCATCATCTGAATGAGGTTTTAAATTTCTTCTTATAAATAAAATTGAAGAAGGTTGGAATGTATAAGGTCGACGAGAAATAATCAATGCGAAAAAGGGGACTTCTTGAGTTTTCCCTGTAACGCACTTAAAGAATAAATAAGTAGGTAGTTCATAAAAGCCTTTTTAGAACCCATGACATAGTTGTGACTAGAGGAAAATCGAGTCTGGTGCCCTTAAAATTAACAAATGAGGTTATTTATATGCTCTAAAATAAAATGAAAAAAAAAAAAAGTTGAAATAAGGTTAACATGGCATACAAATGATCAGAAAGAGAGAAGAAAAGGAAAATGGTTCAATAAATTCTATTAAACCTATTTGCATTCACTCGGGGACAAGTGGTTCTTAAGGAATGTATAAGAATATCAACTAATTCGATTTTCTGTAAAATGGAGTACCTTTATTTTAAATCGGTAAACTTGATAAATATAAACTCTAAATTATTATGGTGCTGATATCTGTGGTATGTGTATGTTTTTTTTTTAAAACTTCTTTTCAATATGCTTTGTGAATTTGATTTTCATAGAAAAAATTTATTGATCATTATTTTGTATTTAGTGACATTGTCTCACAGATGAAGCTATTAATTCCGCATTAAGGTTTTCATACTTTTTGGTGTGATTATTGTGACGTGAAGAAGGTCTGGGTTAAGCTGACAGTGATACAAAAATTAAATTTGGTAGGCATTGAAATTTATAGCTTTTTATACTTTCGAAATTAACAAATTTTTTGCAAAAATTTGTATAGTGACTTAGACCTACACCGAAAAAAAAAAAATTTGATAATAACAGCTATCAAATTAACATTTTTCAGTGACAAAAATCGTCCAACAATTAAAATATCAATTTTGATATTTTATCATATCATTTTGACATTTTTTAATTTCAGGTGGATAGTGAAAATTTCACTTTGACAATTAAAATATCAATGTTGACTAGATTTTACGTTTTAGTGTATTATAATGAAACCTTTTTCTTTCTTTTTCTTTTTTATTATTTTTATTAATTTAAGTATTTTCTTTCTTTCTTCCAAACATAACTGAAAGTGAATATTCTTTACTAAATAGTGGTTATAGGTGATGTAATTGTTTTGTTATTTTCTCCCAAACTATGTGAAGTAAAATCTTATTGCCGATCAAATTTTCTTAGTAAATCATACATTTTACTTCGAAAAAAACATAAAGCGCCTTTAAATTAAGAATTTTTTATTTAATATTTTTCAATAATTTGGAATGAGAAATTGATATGAAAAAATGATAATAAATATCAAAAAAAAATTTCAAAATGTGACATTTAAATATCATCCTGATAATAAAAATATTGTTTTAACATTTTAAATATCATAAAACACATTTTATAGAGCATTTTTGGCTGATATTTAAAAAATGTTAATTTGAAATTTAAAAAAAAAATGTAAAAAAGTTAGCAACATACAAAAATGTGTTTTTATAATTGGGTATTTACAAACAAAGTTTTAAAAAAAATTCACTGTTCAAAAAATTAAAAGAAAAATAATTCAAAAAGTTTATTTTTAAAAATGAAACTTTATTCGAAGAAGGAAAAAAGAATAATACAAAACTTCTTGTAAATACTTTTAGAGAAACGTTGATTTTTTTTTTGGTTTTGACGTTTGTGTGAAAAAGCTTTCAGAACAAGAAAAAAGAAAACTAAATAATGAAATAAATTCATAATTTCATAAAACAGAGTGGTAATGAACTATATTCATAAATTTAAATCAATTTAAAAGTATTTCTAACTTCAGCTAGACCACGGACAATAGTCTGTCTGTCTGTCTGTAAAAGAAGCTACAGCCTAAACGGATAGAACGATTGATGTCAAACTTGGTATCTGGCGTTATTTGGCGACTCTCCAGAGGGGTTTTTGGAATTAATTTTTTTTCGACCAAAAATAACGGTACTTGTCATATATGGATTTTAGTAAAATTTAAATTTATCGAAAACGGCTCCAACGATTTTGTTAAGGCAAGATCTATCTTTGAACAAAAAGAGTAAGTTCGGGTAATGTGGTATAGGTTGGTAATGTGGTACACATTGTTTTCTAAGAAACTAACGATAATAGAAGGACGTCTTTTGAAGAAATAGGTGACAACTTTTGTTAAACGAATAATGCGTACTCAAAAACACAAAAATATTCAATACATTTCAAAAAGTTGATTAATCTTTATAAACGGTTACATGGACTTTTTTTGAGAGCCTTACAAAAATGTATTTTTTAAATAGAACAGTGTGCTATTGATTTATGTGATTTTGATATGAGTTTGGTTCAAATCTAACTTTTAATATATTTTTTGAAGTGAAAACTTCTTTAGTATCGTAGTGATTTGAAACAAGATGAAACGAAAACGCGACACGACTTCAACTTATTATAACTCTTTTGTTTTAATAGATAGGTGAATGAAATTTGTACTGTAGATAGGTAATTAAATAAATTATTATTGTACAAAATTTCAATTAATTTCATAGTCAAAATTCGGAGATAACGGTAAAAAGATGTTCTTTTCCAACACACGTTATATCTTTTGATCTAGTGCACTTACAAGATTGATTTAACTTTAATACGCATGCTGATAACATAACCTTTTATTTTATATATCACACATAACGGTACGTGCTCTACAAAGTAGGAAGTACCGTAATCTCAGTCTGGAAATTCGACATGGTTGACTTTAAAAAATTCTAACTTCTCTTGTAGACATCTTTGAAATAAGATTTATGCATCATTATACAAGGTGAAACAATAAGCTTTCACATGGTATACATTTTTTTATAGGTTGTCAAACAAAAAAATTGATTTAATAGCATGAGAACATAAAAATAAATGTTTTTTTTGCTTTTTGGATGAAATTTCATCGAGTTTAAAAAATTCTAGCTCTTTTTGTAGATGTCTCATAGACTTGATCGATATATATATTTTGAGCTAAGACAACAAGCTTTCAGATGATATAAAATTTATATAGGTTGTCATATAAAAAACATGGATTTGAAGGTGATAGAATAAAAATAGGTAGATTTTTTCTATTTAATTTTTTTTTTCTTGCAAGAAAAATGATTTTTTAAGGTTTCACTTCTACCACGTGTTAATTGCACACATGATTTTTTTTTTTGCTCTTATACCTACACCTACATTTATACCTACATTTCCCAAATTTCTATATAAAAAGTCTTATAAACTTAAGCAACTTGAACTCTAAGAGCAAGTACAAATTGTTGTAGTACAAATTACAGGATATTGTCAAAAATGTAGTTCATGGTACTTGTTTGAAAGAATTTTAGAAAAAGTGTTGAAAAATGTTTTTAGTGTACAAATGAATTAAATGTTTTTTTTTTTTAAATCAAGTGCAGCAGCATCGCTGAGATAGCTTTCGAAAAGCTAATTATATGCAAATTATAAATTAATTTCCAAGACAAACATATTATTCTAGCACTTATAAAAAAATAGAAGGAAACAAGAAAAAAAAAAACTTAATAAAGAATTTTTTGTCAAGAACTGTTGAAATCAACTTTATTTATTTTGCTTCTCAGTAGAATCATTTATAAATATAAAGGTTTTCAAACACAACACACGCGCCTTAGTTTTTTTCTTTTTATTAGAAAATAAAACAATCAAATGAAAAACCAAAATTTAGTATAATTAATTTAATGGTTAAGTTAGATCTGATGAACACAAAAATCTATCATGTTCTATTTTATTAACACATTAATCTTACACCACAACACATTAATCTCATAAAACATGTCCATTTGTAGGCATACAAAAAAGAAAAAAATAAAAAAAAAAAACAATCATTTACACATTTAAGCTTTATCATTCTCATTCTTATTCGAACATTTTCTGCGGGTTCACATAAGAAAACGCCCTAACCATTATAATGTTTTTTTTTTTTATTATTATTTTTTTCTTCCAAGAGTTGAACGAACATCCTTCTTGGTTAATGACCTATTTTCCATTATATTGTTTGTTTGTATGGATTTCTCCATTCCACCCAATACACATTTGTGTAAATTAAGAAATCATAAACCGTCTTGTTTATTGCGCTGACCACCAGCATTTTAGGACCACAAAAAAAAAAAAAAAAAACACATCTAAAACCCATTTTTATTATACCCCAAAACGTTGATTTATCATTTATCCAATTGAAACACGCACCAAAAACTCCTTTGAGTCCCCTCATCCCACACCTCTACAAGTGAAAATAAAATAAATCCCCGTGAAATGACCATAACCTCCAGAGTACAGTTGTGTTATCCTGTCCCCTATTCAAAGGATCAAAAAAAAAAAACAAAAAAAAAATATATATCAAATGTAAATGTACAGAACTGGAACTGGATATAATTCTATATGCGCATTGTATTGTGTTAGATGCATAAACAAGTGATAAAAAAGTTAACAGGATTTCACCCAATATAATGACTTTGAATCGTCCTCAGTCGGTCAAAATAACCAGGATATATTGCCCTTCTGCAATAGTCATAACCTCCTTATTACCCAAAACAACGCCACTGTCAAAATGAAATAAAAATAAAAAAAAAATGTAAAAACCGAGGGTTTTTGTGTTGTGTTATCCTTGAGAAAAATAAGGGACCCATCATATAGGGTATAAAATAATGCAAAGTAGATATCTCTAAGAGGCTTTAAGAATATTTCCGAAGAAATATGCTTGGACACTCACAGAAATACCCTCTGCAAAGCCAAAGGGTTATCAGTTCATAAAAATCGTTGGGTCAGATTGTGGGCGAATGATTAAGGACATTCGGGACCAATGTTTTCAACGCAATTCTCATGTTTAAACCCCCCCATCCACTCACAACCACCATTTGAAAATAGACATTCCACAAGTTGGTTCGCAAAAGTACCCCATTAAACCCAATTTCTTCCTTGAAATGAGCATTCCTTAGAAGAACAGAACAGAAGAGCTTTAAGAAAAAGGACCAAACTTCCTTAGAACTCGGCAACTAACTCTATACACGGAAGACCACCTCCATACCCACCGGCAGCAGTAGCATTTTGTTAGTGATGGCATTAATTTATGGACTGAACCCTGGTTCAAAAGGATAATTGCTTGCACAAAACATAAACCACTGAAAATCTACCAAAGACCCTAACCCAAAACCATTGCAATAAAATTTTACGATTTTTAGATATACACCTAAGGTTTCTAGGATATATAAATGGTGTATAAAGGAAGATTTCCTCCTGCTCCTTCTTCTAACTGAATTAGCTTAATATCGGTGAGTGTTTGTCGGGTGTGTGTGTGTCTGTGTGGTTGTGGATAGAAACGATTGAAGTTTGAGTTTGGTTCAGAATCAAATCAGAACGGGCTAGGGACCCTCGCTCCTTTGGGGAATGCATCATAAACATTGGTTACTACTAAGAATAGAACTTTCACTCGTTTCTCCTCTCTCTCTCTCTCAAGTGGACAACAAGATGATTGCTGCTGCGATCTGGAGGCCTTCTCTTCGGAATGTCCTTGTTCTTGTTCGATAATCGAAATCCAGATACGAGAAATATTGGCTACACGATAAGGGATAAGACGATAAGGGATATATGCTATCACACACAGTTAACGATTTGTATCTCTGGATTTTTGATTATGGTATTGTTTGTAATGGTGGTAGTATCTATACAAATACAGTTCATGAGGATATACACTTAATTATTTTATTGGAAAAGTTTTTGTCATCTTTATTTCTATGTGATCCTTTTCTCTGCCTATATTCGATTGCAAAGGACATTTTTATCGGTATATGTGTCAGCAGAGAGTAAGTTTTTGTTTAGAGGGGAGAGGGGGGAGAATGGTTTGAGATTCACTTGTGTGGTCCATTGAATTGACAACATGAATAGATAATTGAGTTTTAATTTATGATTTCCGATGAATGGATTTTCTATGTTTTGGGGATTTTTCGGGTAAGGGTTTTTCTTGGCAAGGGAATTCGATATGGAATTGAGTGGGAATTTGTATTCTTCTTTGGAAAAAAGTATTTATATTCCCTCTCAGTTGGGATGAAATATAACCTATAGTAAATTTTAAATTGATTTTGCAAAAACCATCTGGAATTTTGAATAACAATTTTATTTATGCAGAAGAAGAAGAAGAATTGTCCATGTTGCTATATTCGGATATAAAGTTTTTTTGGTTAAATTTGTATAGGTCAACCGAAAATGGTAAAGTGATGAAGTTTTTTGAAAAGAGTGGGGGGAAAAAGAGAAGTTCATTCATTATTTAAAATGAAAAGACAGATGTTCAAAATAGAATTATAATTGATGAAAATTAAAACCAATATAACCTAGGAGTATTCTCTGGAAGAAGAGGAAAATAAATTATGTTGTGTAGAATTGTTTGAAATTTAGTTAGAATTGTATACAATTAAGAAAAATTATTTTTAAAAACAATAAATTTATTGATAAATAGAAATCTTTGAGAACATCAGTCCAGAAATATGAAGAAAACCAAAAACATTCCATAAATGTATCCTTATATTAATTCGAAATCCTGCACATAGAGAAAATAAAGCAAGGATAACTTTATTTCTGGTATATTAAACATTTTTTTTTTTCTGGTATATTTAACAATATTATGATTAAATATACCAGAAGTAAAGTTATCCTTGGCGTTAGGTTTTCATCGCGTGGGAACCTATTAATGTAGGTAAGTAAAATCAGTGATCCTTCGAAAAAGAGCAGGTAATTTGTTTTCTTTCACACATTCTAGGAGCATTTTCCTAAAATATGGCCAAATTTATTTTTTAGTACCAATTGTAAAAAAACGGTGATAAGTCATAAATACCTTATTATTAGGCAATTCCAATATTATCGCTTATTTCCAAACAATTTGAAAAAAGGTTACTGATAAGCTGAGTGTATATAAAGCTGGTCATAAGTGAGTATCAACATGGTTTCTGTATAAGGGTATAGGTATATTCAGAACTGTACCAATCTAGTTAATTATCCTATCGTATTTTTTAAATTGAGGAAGGGAACAGTTTTTACCAACTTTAAAAAAGATTTCGATGGAGTTAACCATTGCTAACTTCATTTAAAGTTACAAAAATACGGTATTCATTCAACTTTAAAAAATTGAGCTATGTCCAATAAATCTCAAAGATCTTTTAGTTTCGGGAGTACCTCAGGGAACCCATCATCTGTTTTTGGTTTTCATACATGACTTGCCTTATTGTTTAGAGGCTGTAGTAGATACCTTCTATATGCAGGCAATTCAAAATGTTAGTACTCGGAAGGATGAATATTTATTATTGGAATGTCTAAACACACTTGTTAGTCTTATGAAAAAAAAAAAAAACTGCGGCACTCTGTTCTTCCACTGAGCAGTGAATAGTTGCGAATGCTCTTTAATATAGCCGTTCAATGTTTAGTCCTCAGCCTTACAAAAATACAAACCTATCTATTTTGCTGTGCTCTGTTTTTTCTTAAAATTACAATGATAAACATAATACGATCATCAAGTAAAGATTTCACTGCTTTTCTAAGTCTAAGCAAAACTGCTCTCTGTTCTTTGTAAATTCACTGCTCTTTTTCAGAAAATATTCTCATCTCTTAATTTCACTGGTTTTTTTGTTAGCATTCTGTTCTTCATATCTAATGATTTAATTAACGATGAAAAGAGCAAAGATGTAAAAAAGTTTAACATGATGCATGCATTTAAGGAGTATTTCTTATTAAATAAATCGAAAATCGATTACATTTTTTTTTCGTTTTTCAAATTAGGAAGAACTTTAAAAGTAATTTGAGGACTTAACCCTTTCGAACCCAAGCTATGAAAATCAATATTAAAAAATGTTTTTTCAGCATTATCGTGTCAAAAACTTCACAACACGTTTTTTTACCGTTTTTACCGATTTTCATCGTTTTTTATTTTTATCTTTTTTTTCTTTAATAGATACAGGAATAAAGTATGGAGTAATGATAGACCATGACCACGACTATATGTGTGCGAAGTTTCAATCATTTTCGTAAACACAATTTTGAGATAACGGTAAAATAAAATTTTAGAATTCAACAGGTTATAACTTTTGACAAAGAGCAGATAGAAATTTTATTAAACTTTAATGAGCATCCTTATACAATTACCTTTCATTTGGTATATCACACATAACGGTAGACTTACTACAAGCTACACAATGTTAAATCAAGAAACTTGAGAAAAACCTCAAAACACCAGTGGAGATCTGTTGATCATGAACAGCCACCAGTGTGGGAAGTAACGTAATCTCATTCTGGAAATTCGACAAGGTTGACTTTAAAAAATTCTAATTTTTCTTGTAGGCATCTTTGAAATAAGATTGATACGTCATTTGAAAGGTGAAATAATAAGCTTTTACATGGTATAAATTTTTTTATAGGTTTTCAAACAAAAAAATTGATTCCATAGCGTGAGAACATAAAAATAAATGCTTTTTTTTATGAAATTTGATCGAGTTCAAAAAATTCTAGCTCTTTTTGTAGATGTCTCATAGATCTGATCGATATATATATATTGAGCTAAGACAATAAGCTTTCAGATGGTATAGGTTGTTAGCGAAAAAAAATAGAAATAAGATAAAAGATCAAAATTCATGTTATTTTTGCTTTTATTTTGATGAAAATGATTGTTTTCAATAAATTATTTTTATACTTTTTGCGCATTGTAAAAATTTTAAAATAGTTTTATTCTTAAGAAGAAATACTTGGCATAATTTTTTTTTTAAGTTTTTAAAATAAAAAAATTAATATAATGAGAAAATAAAAAAGGTATTTTTTTTAGCTTTTTCTTGTAAATTATGATTCTTTGAAATAAGTAAATGCTTCAATTGACTCATTCCAAACAAAAGCACAAAACCTGTTTTCTGACGACGTTATCACGTAAAATCATCGTTCGTAAACCGGCTTTACAGACAACCTCTTATTATAGAACAATAATGTATGCTACTTCTTCTGAGCCAAAACACAAAATACTTTCTAGATTAACATTTTTATATCTTTTTTTCAAAATTATGACCATATATAAAAAAAAATTTCTGCAAAAAAAAAAAATGTGGATTTCCTTCTTTCGATAAAAAGAATATTGAAAGTCTATTATTTGACTAATTTTTTGTACTAATCCAGTAACTAGGTATTATTATCTTTCAATTAAGCCATCGAAACCTAAAAAATTATTTGATGGAATATTTTTTACGAATTTTTAAAGATATGTTACATGAGAGTAACGCTCACATAGGAGTATTTGCAGTAAAAACCTGGTCATAAGTCGATTTTCTGAAAATCAAAATTGACACCAAAAGGTTTGGCAAAGTGGGTGCAAAATGAACATGTGTCAATATGATGCACTCATTTTTTAGTTTTTCGATCGTGTCTTGTTAAAAAATGAGTTCAAAGTTAACTGTTACATCTACCTCACTTTTATTTGAATGCGGAGTATGCGGTTTTTTCTATTTTAATTCGGGCTTAGAACTATTATCTAAAAACTTGATATTTTTGGTAAGTTATTGTTTGAACTTTAATGATTTTGTTTTAGTATACCCCGTTATTCTGCGATGAATTGAAACTTATGAGTTAGTTTATATATTCTTTAACACAATGCGACAAAAATTGGGTGCTCTTAGGTGCTCTTTAGAGAATTGAGGATCAATCAGTTTTTCACTTTCTGATATAAAATACTCCGTACTTTATGCAACGTTTTTTATTTTTAAACTAAATTTACTGATGTTATTAGTTTTTTTTATTTTGGGTGATCTTAATTAAGGTTGGGGAAGAGAGAAAAGAAACTGAGAATTGCGTATTAGGGATGAGGAAAAAAATTTGAGAAAAATAATGTCGACAGGTGGAGTACAGGCCATTTATCAATTTTTTTTTAGTTTTTGGTAAAAAAAAATAAAAATAACAAAAACTAGGTGTAGTGTATTAACATCATATTTTATGAAGCATGGATAAACATGCTCAATCTCAATACAATAATGAGTAAGTATATTGAGTATATTGATATCTAATCTCTTATCTCATCTATGATTGTCTCGTGTGCATGCTCAACTGGAAAGTAGTTCAGTTCTAATCTGACCACTGACAAGGGCGCGTGCGTGCATTGGCGAGCCAACACTACATTGGCGACGGGAATAAATTAGAATTAAAAAAAAAAAAAAAAAAATAAAAAGTGCAAGTGCAAATAAATACTTAACGCGTTATACATGGGGAATCGGGAATTAAAACAAAAGAATAGATTAAAAGAAATATAGAAAAAAAAAGTGCAAAGTGCAAGTGCAAATTCATACCTAACCGTAAAAACAAATTGGAAAATGTAAAAAAAAAATTATAAAAACAAGAGTACCTATACCAAAGTCAAGTTTCAAATCAAATCAACATCGTAAAGAATAATTAAAAAAAAAAAAAAAAAAAAATAGTGAAAACGGGAATTATTGAAAAAAAAAAGATAAGAATTACGAAGAAGAAAAAAAAGAGTGCAAAGTGCAATTGTGAATTGAAACCAAACGGAAAAAAAAATATATCGAAAAATCAACTGGTGAGTTCGAAATTTAATAATTTAATAATTATAAATAACGGGGTTTGTGATAGATAATTTAAATAGGATTTGTTTGGAAATGAACACGTGATTTTCTTTGTTAAGAGATCATGTGGAATTTACTTTGTGGGTTTTGGAGATAGGATCTCTAAGCAATATCATTTTTGAAATTGGTTCCGTTATTTAACTGTTCAACTGGAAAAAATTATGTTTGGTGCAAAAAGTTTTGCATTTCATTCAATTGAATTGATATAGAAAGTTTTACATAAGTTTGTGAAACACGAACGTTGTTCCATTCAATTGGAAAATTAAATTTTAAAAAAAGTATCATTTCATTAAATTGAAAAAAAAAAAAAAAAAAAGTCAAAGTACTTTGGAAAGTAGTTTTCCATTCAATTGGAAGAGAAAAAAGAGACTTCAAATGAAGAGTGAAAAGAAAAGGAAAGAAAATTATACTTCAAATGAGGTAACATGTATTAAAGTCAGAAAAGAGGTTTCCATTCAATTGGAAAAGTATAAAATAATTTGTCGAAATCACAAAATTTTAAATTTTCAAAATCTTTTAAAATAAATATTATTTTATTAAACGATTAAGTGTTCTATTTTGATTGACTTAAATTTTGCGCACTTATGTATTTTTCGTAAAAATAACGAATTGTATTTCTTGCTACAGAAATGGATAAAAATCTACAATCGTTGGAGAGTTTCGTTGTTGAAGGGGAAACTTCTTCAGTGGCTCTCAGATGGGAAAAGTGGAAACGAGCTTTAAACATATACTTGGAAGCTGCTGGTATTGAATCTCATACAAAAAAGAGAGCTGTTTTTCTACATTATGGCGGATTGGGGATTCAAGAAATTTTTTATAGTTTACCGGGAGCAAATGTTGATGCCACCAATGAAAATAATGTATATGAAATAGCTATTAAGAAATTTGATGAATATTTTCTACCTAAACAAAGTAAAATTTTTGAGAGGCATATCTTTAGACTTATGAGACAAGAAGTTGATGAAAAATTTGAAAAATTTCTAATAAGGCTAAGGAATCAGGCTGAGAAGTGTAGTTTTGATAAAATTGATGAACATTTAATTGATCAGATAGCAGAAAAGGGTAGGTCAGAGGAGTTAAGAAAGAAAATTTTAACGATGGGTGACGATATAACACTAGATATAATAATAAAAGAAGCTAATACTCAGGAGATAGTAAAGCAGCAGCTCGAAAATTACGGTGATAAGATTTCAGGTCAAGAAATTAATCTTATACAAAATAAGCCACGATTTAAAAGTTATCAACCAAAAGATGAAAAGGAAACATTTTGTAAACGGTGTGGTAGTAGGAAACACTCCTCGCAAGATCTTAAGTGTCCAGCTCGTGATAAAAAATGCTTCGGTTGTGGGTTTTTAGGGCATTTTCGTCAACATTGCAAGACAAAGTCTTCACAAAAGAGGAAATATTCTGGTCCAGAGCGTAGTTTAGACAACAGGAAAAAAATAAAAAAGGATAGGGAAGAGGTAGATTTTATTGAAAAAGAGGAGATAGACTACGTTTTTCACATAGATAATGACACAACTATAGAATGTTATATTGGGGGGATAAAAGTCAACATGATAATTGACTCAGGTTGTAAGCCAAATTTGCTAACGGAAGCTACATGGAATTATTTAAAGTCTCACAAGAAGTTCTACACCTTTGGATGTGATTGGATGTTTCGATGCACATATAGTTATAGGAAATGAAACAGAAAAAGCAACATTCTATGTTATTGCGAATGGAACAAACAATTTGTTAGGGATTATATCCGCAAAAGCTCTAAAAGTTATCAAAATTGGAAGTTATGTTAACGAGGTGAAAAGTTCTCAATTTCCTAAGTTCAAGAATGTTCTCGTAGAGATACCAATAGATGAATCCATAAAACCAGTTTTCCAACCATACAGAAGAATTCCCTTACCTTTAGAAGCTAAAGTTGAACAAAAACTAGAAGAACTTTTAGACAGCGATATCATAGAGGAAGTAAAAAAACCCTCCAGGTGGGTTTCTCCCATAGTACCCATTCTCAAAGAAAATGGAGAAGTCAGAATCTGTGTGGACATGAGACGGGCAAATGCTGCAATTTTACGCGAAAATCATCCCTTACCGACTATGGATCAGCTTTTGCCAAAGATTGCAAATGCCAAACTGTTCAGTAAACTTGATGTTAAGAACGCTTTTCACCAGATTGAAATCCATCCAGAATCCAGGTTCATAACAACGTTTATAACTAACAAGGGTTTGTTCCAAAATAAGAGGTTAATGTTTGGCATAACTTGTGCCCCTGAAATTTTCCAAAAAATAATGGAAAGACTTATTTTAGGTTGTGAAGGGGCAATAAACTTTATCGATGACATATTAGTTTTTGGAAGTTCCAAACAGGAACATGACAAACGTCTAAAAATTGTTCTTCAAACCCTTGAAAAAAACGATGTACTTTTAAATAATGACAAATGTCTTATTGGAGTTTGTAAAATACAGTTTTTAGGACATGAACTAAGTACTGAAGGGATTAAACCTTTAAACAAATATCTAGAAAGCATAAAACTGTTTAGA
Source organism: Episyrphus balteatus (assembly GCF_945859705.1). NCBI lineage: Eukaryota > Metazoa > Arthropoda > Insecta > Diptera > Syrphidae > Episyrphus > Episyrphus balteatus. The sequence continues at coordinate 34,649,163 of NC_079134.1, forward strand.
ATACCAAATACAATAGAAGAACTCCAAAGCTTTCTAGGTCTTATAAATTTTATTGGAAAATGGATACCCCGTTTAGCTACTATAACAGAACCTTTGAAACAACTCCTGAGAAAAAAACTATCAAAAAATAGTAAAATTAGTGAATATTGGACTCCTAAGCAAAACAATGCTTTCATGGAGCTAAAAAACATTCTTGCTAATATTAAAAAGCTAGGGTATTACAACGTCGAAGATAAAACGCAAGTTCTTGCGGACGCAAGTCCAGTAGGATTAGGTGCAATTTTATTGCAAATCAACTCAAAAGGACCAAAAATTATTGCATACGGAAATAAAACACTCACAGAATGCGAACGTAGGTATAGTCAGACAGAAAAAGAAGCCTATGCTTTGGTCTGGGCAATAGAGCATTTTAACATTTTTCTCTTTGGAAAACTATTTGACTTAATAACAGACCATAAGCCATTAGAGATCATTTTTGGACCGAAGTCGAAACCTTGTGCTCGCATAGAAAGATGGGTTCTTCGGCTGCAATCCTATCGGTATAATGTAATTTACAGACCAGGAAAATCAAATATTGCAGACCCACTTTCACGTCTGTGTGAATATTCAAACAAATTACCACCGGAAAATGACAATTATATACAGCAAATAGTTGAAAGCTCAAGGCCAACAGCCATTTCAATTAAAGAAATAAAAGAACAGTCTAAAACAGATCAGGAAATACAAAATGTAAAAAATGGTGTTTATAAAAATATCTGGGATGAATCTGTTAAAAATTTTAAAGTTTTTGATATCGAATTGTGTTTCTATGAAGACATTTTACTAAGGGGAAATAGAATAGTGATTCCACGAAAACTTCGAAAAAGTGTTATGGATGCCGCACACGAGGGCCATCCTGGTATTGTGGCCATGAAAAGCCGCCTCAGGACTTAAGTATATTGGCCGGGAATGGACAAAGAGGTAGAAAATTTTGTAAAAACTTGCAAAAGTTGTACTATGGTTGCCTTGCCTCATCCTCCAGTTCCATTAAAACGGCGTGATCTTCCAATCACATCATGGATGGACATTGCTATTGACCTCATGGGACCTCTCCCAAATAATGAATACCTGTTCGTTGTAGTAGATTATTACAGCCGATACAAGGAAATCAAAATTTGCAAGAGCATAGCTTCGTCTAACATTATTAAGATGTTGAGAGAGATTTTTAGCAGGCTCGGTTTTCCTATTTCGATAACATCAGATAATGGAAAACAATTCATAAGCGAAGAATTTAAGGCATTTTGTAAAGAATGCAATATTATTCTTTTCAACAGCATTCCATACTGGCCGCAACAAAATGGTGAAGTTGAAAGACAGAACCGGGATATATTGAAACGATTAAAAATTGGGAAAATTGAAGGTAAAGATCTAAGAGAATCATTATGGGAATATTTAATGATGTACAATAGTACACCACACTCAACAACCGGAAAAACGCCATCAGAGTTATTTTTCAATAGATTAAATAGGGACAAAGTGCCTGGACTAGAATCTATAGACAAGAAAATTAACGATTCAGAGGTTAGAGACAGGGAAAAAGAGAATAAAGAAAAAGGAAAAGAGTATACAGATAGAAAAAGAAAAGCAGAAAGTTCTGATATTAATGTAGGTGATAAAGTGTTTATAAAAAACTTTGTAAAACAAAATAAGCTAACTCCAAACTTTAGTCCTACTCAACACACTGTAGAAAGTACTAATGGAGGGGATATTGTAGTAAGAAATGATCAAACAAATGAAAAATTAAGAAGAAACATTGTTCACTTAAAGAAGGTAGAAGGGGAGTGGAAATCTATCCAAGATTAAAATGTAAACGAAGATTAAATTAATGAAATGAATTTCAGTATAAATAGTTTATGCCATATTATAAGACTTGAAACAAGTTAGAATTCGATTAAAGTTATATTATAGTTACAGAGTCAATTATTAATTTATTTCAATATTATAAAACTGTATTCCAAAATGAAGTCTTAATTTTTTATATTGATAATCAAAACAAAAGATTTATTATTTGAATAAAGAAAAAAATAATAAAACATGAAAGAGATGTAGTGTATTAACATCATATTTTATGGAGCATGGATAAACATGCTCAATCTCAATACAATAATGAGTAAGTATATTGAGTATATTGATATCTAATCTCTTATCTCATCTATGATTGTCTCGTGTGCATGCTCAACTGGAAAGTAGTTCAGTTCTAATCTGACCACTGACAAGGGCGCGTGCGTGCATTGGCGAGCCAACACTACACTAGGTTTATATTGTATTTTCTTGTAGGAATACTCACTTTAAACAGAAATAATAACAAAAACCACGAAAAATAATTATGGCCAGATTTTTGATGACAATTATACTCCTATGTGCGCTGGTACCGAAAGGGTTACTGCTATTTAAAGATTGTTTAAATAGCAGCTATATATATGTGGGAATGGGAACGTATAAGACGAGAACAATACCAACACAAAATTAAGAGTGCCAGTCATGTTCCCTTATTCTCTTATTTTTTATTTACGTTTTGATCCTTTCATTTTTTCTTGAATAAATCACTCTGTGTAAAATATCCGAAGAAGTCGGTCGCAAGTTTGTCTTTTGTGAAATAAGAAACTACATACTAATTTATATTTTTGTTCAGATCCAATAAATTTCATTTTTATATTTGTTAAAATTAAAGAAAACGTCTTTTATTTAATCATCCCTACAAATTTGGGGGCTCAAAGCCGGAATGTAACCGAAAAAAAAAGTGATTTCGTGTGTTATACCCGATCGGTATAAATTATCGAATCCCAAAGAAAAAATTTACGAATCCCAAAGAAAAGTGCGTGTGCGTAGTCATCTTAATGTTTAAAACAAAAAAGTGCGTTTTTGTGTTGTGCCAAATCGGTACAAATTCGCTTAGCGTTCTAAAAAATACGATAACGGTTCTTTAACGATAAAAAAAAAGTATTAACACAAAATACAAAGATACAAAGAATAAGATACAAAATGTGAAAAGACAAAAAACCAGTGAAGTAAATACACACGAAAAAAAAAAAAAAAAAAAGTTATAAGATACCCACACAGCTTCTTCTCAAAGTAAAGATAAAGACAAAATAAAGATAAAGACACAAATAAAGATACAGATAAAGACACAAATAAAGATAAAAATAAAGATAAAGATAAAGACACAAATAAAGATAAAGACAAAATAAAGATAAAGATAAAGACACAAATAAAGACACAGATAAAGACACAAATAAAGATACAAATAAAATAAAGATACCGAAAAAATAAAGACAGAAAAGAAAATACCAAGACCAACAAAAATCAACGAAGAAGAGCAACAAAAATCAACGAAGAAGAGCAACAACAAGATCCTCAACAGAAGAGAAAAAAAACACAGCAAGAATATTATAAGATTATAATTTTGTTTCTCTTTGTATGTATGTATAAATATTGTAGAGTAGTTTTATTTAGACTTTAAATTTTTGATTCTGTTCTCTTTATTTTACAAAAATGGATTTGATAAATATTTTAACTTTAAATGTAGAAGAATTAAAAGAAAAATTATTATTACTTAAATTGGACTGTACAGGGAACAAGGCTGAGCTGCAAGCGCGGTTAATTGCTCATTTTCAAGACATACAAAACGAAAACCAAGACAATGACAACCAAGGCAGAAACAACAATCAAGACAAAGACAATCAAAGCGACGACAATGACGACAGTGCAAGCCATTATACAGTTGCAAATAGTGCTGTGGGGATGAGAGCAGGATTCACGTTTCGAGATATGGAAGAGTCCATATCGCAATTTTCAGGGGATGATGAACTTAACGTTCTGAGTTGGGTAAAAGAGTTTGAAGAGATGAGTAGCACTGTAGGATGGAACCCATTACAAAAATTTATTTTTGCAAAGCGCTTACTGAGAGGGTCAGCTCGACTCTTTGTAAGTAGCTTGAAAGGTATAAATACTTGGAAGAATTTAAAAGAGAAATTAATTAACGAATTTGAAAAAAACTTTAATAGTGCTGAGATTCATAAAAAACTGATAAGTAGGAAAAAGAAAAGAGAAGAAACATATCTAGAATATATTTATAAAATGAGTGCTTTGGCAAATAATGGAAATGTAGAAGAGGAAGCTCTTATAAGCTATATCATTGAGGGTATTGGTGATAAGGGTAGTGAGACATATGTTTTGTATTCAGCAAAGTCCGTTGATGAATTAAAAGAAGCTTTTAAAATTTACGAAAAGATAAAAAATAAAAGAAATGAACACAAACCAATCATTCAATCGTCATCTTCTGGATTTGCAAATGATATCAAACGATGTCATATTTGTGGAGATAAAAGGCACACAACAGATTCGTGTCCAAATAAATCTAAAGGTTTCAAATGTTTTCGTTGCAATGAATACGGACACAAATCTAGTAGTTGCAACATTTCAAAACCATCAGTTTTAAAGAAAACGGATGTTAATGTTATATCATGCGACAAAAATTATGTTGAAATAAAGGTAAATCAGGAAACCTATAACGCTTTGCTTGACTCAGGAGCTGATATCTCGATTATACGATGGGATGTTTTCAAAATTTTTAAGCAAGATTATAATGAAGAACAAATGTTGATCTCTGGAATAGGTGGTGATGTGATGACTATAGGATCCTGTCTATTAGATATTGAAGTTCAGAAATTTGTTTACAAGTTGAAAGTTTTTATTGTACCAAATAATCTAATTAAGGTTCCTGTTATTTTGGGTAATGATTTTTTTAAAATAGCTAATATACAGTTTCATAGGGGAAAAATTACTATCAAACCTGCCATAAGCTTAGAGAAAATAAATGACTTAGATGAAGAAGTAAATTCTAACATTTCTGTAGAACAAAGTGGGGATTTGACAGGTGTAGAATCGAATATTAACGAAAACGATAAAAATATCTGCGAGGACGATGTTGATTTTTTTAAATGTTATACATTTAATGAATGTGAAATTGATTTAAAACATATTGAAAATAATAATATTCAGAACGAAGTTTTTAAATGTATTCAGGAGTACAACCCTTGTCAGGTGATTGAATCTCCTATTGAAATGACAATTGTCTTAACAGACGAAACACCGATCTATGAACCTCCAAGAAGATTACCATATCAACATCGGTTAGAAGTTGAAGCTCAAATCGACACATGGCTTAAAGATGGTAAAATTGAGGAAAGCCTTTCGGAATTTGCCAGCCCAGTAGTTCTTGTGGCTAAAAAGGATGGGTCAAAACGTTTTTGTGTAGACTATCGACGCATTAATAATAAAATTATTAAAGACCCATACCCTTTTCCTTTGGTAGATGAACAGTTGGATCAACTGCAAGATGGTGTATTTTTTACTACTCTTGATTTAGTTTCGGCTTTTCTTCATGTGCCTATAGCAAAAGATTCACAGAAGTACACAAGCTTTGTCACACATAACGGACAATATCAATTTCGTTATTGCCCATTCGGACTTTGTAATAGTCCTGCAGTATTTACAAGATATATAAACGCAATATTTCGTCAATTAGTACGTGAAGGACATTTACTTATATTTATCGATGATTTAATTATACGTTCTAAAACTTTAGAAAACGGTTTAAATATTTTTCAACGGGTTTTGAAGATAGCTCAAGATCATGGTCTTCAGATTAATTGGCAGAAATGTCAATTTTTTCAAAGAAAAATTAATTATCTAGGACATGTCGTAGAAAACGGTTTTGTACGTCCTGGAGTTGAGAAAATTAAGGCAATTATTAATTATCCGGCACCTAATAAGAATATTAAGCAAATTCAAAGTTTCTTAGGTCTTGCTTCCTATTTTAGGAAATTTATCCCTAAATTCGGTATAATAGCCAAACCTTTATCAGACCTTCTCAAAAAGGAAACGAAATTTATTTTTGGAATAGATCAGTTAAACGCATTTGAAAAATTGAAATCTGAATTGGCTAAAGATCCAGTTCTTCAATTATTTAAATATGGTTCGTATACTGAGGTACACACTGATGCATCACAGAATGGTTATGCTGCAGTTATGCTCCAAAAAAATTGTGATTCAGGTGAATTACACCCGGTTCAGTATTTTAGTCGTAAGACCAGCCAATCTGAAAAGAAATTACATTCTTATGAATTAGAAGCTTTAGCTGTGGTTCAAGCTTTTAAGAAATGGCGCCCATATCTTCTAGGGCATAGAATTAAAGTTGTTACTGACTGTAACGCATTTGCCGCTACTTTGAAGAAAAAAGATGTACCATTAAAAGTTGCTCGATGGGCACTTTATTTACAAGAATTTGATATCGATATAATTCACCGTTCAGGAACTCAAATGCGTCACGTTGATGCACTTAGCAGAGAAATTTTAGCTATCGAAGCCCCAGTATCTGATCGGTTGAGACAAGCTCAAGCTGCTGACAATTATTTAAAAACGCTAAAAGTAATTTTAGAAGAAAGATATGAACATGATGGTTATTTTCTAAAAAACAATTTGATTTATAAGATATATAACGGTAACGATCTATTAGTAATTCCCGAATCTATGGAAATTGAAATTATAAGACAAATGCATGAACAGGGACACTTTGCACTCAAAAAAACTTCTGAACTCTTGTTGAAACAATATTTTATACCCGAATACCGCAAAAAGATTGAAAATTTTATAAAAACCTGTATTCGATGCATTTTAGTTGAAAAGAAAAATGGTAAACAAGAATGTTTTTTGAACCCAATCGAAAAGGAAGATAAACCACTTCAAACTTATCATATTGATCACTTAGGTATCTTAGAAATGACTCAGAAACGGTACAAGCATATTTTTGCAATTGTTGATGCTTTCACGAAATTTGTTTGGTTATATCCTACTAGAACCACTTCGAGTGATGAAGTCATTGATCGATTAAAAAAACAGTCTGATATATTCGGAAACCCAAAACGAATCGTTTCAGACCGTGGATCTGCGTTTACGTCAAATAATTTTAAAGATTATTGCTCTGAAGAAGGTATTTCTCATATTTTAATAACAACAGGTGTACCTAGGGGTAATGGTCAAATTGAGAGGATTAATAGAATAATTATTCCTATGTTAACAAAGCTATCATTAGAAAAACCATCTGATTGGTACAAGCACGTAAGCACTGTGCAAAAGTTTATTAATTCAACACATTCCAGAAGCACTGGATTATCCCCGTTCAAAATATTGACTGGAGTTGAAATGAGGTTTAGGAAGGATTCAGAACTTGCTAGTCTCACACAAATAATAGATAATGAAGTATATGACGAACTTTTTCAAGAACGAGACGAAATTCGTAATATAGCAACCAAAAATATTTTAAAGATTCAAGAAGAAAATAGAAAAAGTTTTGATAAGAAGAGAAAACCACCCATAAGATACAAAAAGGATGAATTAGTTGCCATAAAACGGACCCAAATGACTCAGGGAAAATTAGCAACAAAATTTGTTGGACCGTATAGAGTAACTTATGTGGGTAAACGTAATCGGTACCAGGTTTCTAAAGTAGGTGATCATGATGGTCCAAATAAGACATCTACAGTTGCCGATAATATGAAAAAATGGGACAGTACTATTCGGGACGAATAACTTATAGGACGGCCGAATGTGGGAATGGGAACGTATAAGACGAGAACAATACCAACACAAAATTAAGAGTGCCAGTCATGTTCCCTTATTCTCTTATTTTTTATTTACGTTTTGATCCTTTCATTTTTTCTTGAATAAATCACTCTGTGTAAAATATCCGAAGAAGTCGGTCGCAAGTTTGTCTTTTGTGAAATAAGAAACTACATACTAATTTATATTTTTGTTCAGATCCAATAAATTTCATTTTTATATTTGTTAAAATTAAAGAAAACGTCTTTTATTTAATCATCCCTACATATATTGTTGCTTTTTTTATATTCTGCTCACTGCTATCACTGCTCTTTAAAAATCGATCTCTAGCACACCCCTATTTATGATATTGATGTTGAAAAATTAGAATTTGTATTAAAATCCTTCAGTCGATCGATGTATTATCATTTTGAGTGATTTATCCAAAAATTTACATGTTGGCGGGATAAGCCTCTATAAAGATTTTTCAGATTAACATGCTTCTTTAAATAGGTATTCAGAAAGACATATGTAAGTCTTTCGATAAAAAACTCCATCAGTGATATAAAACCTCTATTCATTTTTTGTATTCATGTTTTCCCATTTCAATATCAAACAAAATCTAAACATGACAAAACAATTTTATCAACAAAGCAATTAGAAGTATCATTTGATGGTTTTATTTTGACATCGAATGCTCCCGCCCATTTTTCCCCCAAATTTTATAACTCCTCCGAGATACGTTCATAATATAATGGTGTCTGGTCACATTCTTTGAATCTTTTCACTATAATCACACAAATTAGATGAACTTGAATGACCAAATATCTACCAGCTCCCCTATATTTTCATCTAAGCGATGTAATTTTGTAGTGTGTAGACTTTGACATACAAAGAAATGAACAAGGTCAATAGTACAAAAAAAAAAAATGTCACACACTCACACATATAATCCTCCGGTGTGTGTGTGACGACGAGACGCGTTGTCTTGTGTCGTTTGTTGGGTGAAAGTTTATCTTCTATTGAATAAATAGAATTGCTTGATCGGTTAGATTCACTTTGATTTATTACTTTGTTAAAGTTATTGGCTGGTTGACTGAGTGACTATTCTACCACAGTTTAGTTGGTTTTCGTCCACAAAATCTGGGCTGAAAAAAAAAAACTTTTTTTCGATTCGTATCCGACATTAAGCTATGTCGACAAGTATGTTTTTTTTTTGATTTTTTGTTATTTATTGGACCTCTCCTCTATTAGCCATCAATCTTCTAAGAATATTTATCTCTTTGTGGTATGTGTGTGGTTTTAGTGTCCCAAAGAAATATTTTTTTCCTCTTCGATTTTTTTTTTTTTTTTTGTTTAAGAAATGTCCTTGGAAGATTGTTCGTATAGTTTGCTCCAAATTCCTACATTTTTATCCCAAAATGAAAGTAAAAAAAAAAAAGAACGTGATACCATTAAATGAATTCGGAAAGTTGCCAGCAATTCAAACAAAACAGCTAAAGAACGTAGCTAACGTATTTATTTTCTTTGGAACTATTGAAGCGTTTTTCTTTTTTTTATTTTTTTTTGTATCTTCTTTTCGGGAAGTGTTTTATATTCATCCCAGTGTGTTTTTCTTTTGTAGAGGTTGTCGTTGGTCTTGGCCCTTGTTTGTCACACATTTTTTTTTGTTTTTGTTTTCATAAAAAAATAAGAAAAAGCATAAAGTTAATGGATGTATTGAATAGAGGATTTGCCAAAAAATGGAAAGAGTTTTATGTTATATTTTTTTCTTTTATATTTTTGTATATAATTCACAGGAAAAAAAAAACAACAATACCAAAAAATTATAGATCCTTTTTTTTTTTTTTTGTTCCAACTGAATAAAACACACTTAGCCGTTAGTGTAGTTCATTGAACAAGTCTACTTGATTAGATTTGCTGGAATAAATTTCACCGATTATTTTGTATATTTTATACTGGATAAAATGTTACTTTCGTCCTCGAAAAGGACAATTTGATAAATTTGTTTTTCTTTGAAGTGTGTTTTTTGTTTTTTGTGTTTTAATAATTTACATAATTTGTTATGATAATGAGAGGATGTTGAACTGGTGGTTCCATTGCGGTATAATTCAACAACATAAACAAATAGGAACCTTATATCTAACTAAAATAAAAAATGAATAAAATTTAAAACTTCTTTAGTCGATGATTAAAATTTTTTTCGGAGGTGTAGCTATTTTGTTTTTGTATAAAACTTTTTTTTTTATTTTTTTTATCTCAAGGACCTATTTTATTTTAGGGTTCCAATACGACTCAGCAACCCGATGACCCAATCAACAAATTATTTGCTGAAGAGGTTAGGTATAACTCTGAATGTCACTCACTTTTAGTCTTATTGCTTGGTTTAATTAATTGGGTCTATTGCTAGAGTAGCTAGCCTTAACATGTAGAGACGCTGAGTTGTGTCCATCGCTTATAAGGCATAGGCGTCTACGTGATAGGCCCATTGTGTGTCCCAATACCTGAATCGGGTTTGTTAAGCAAAGAGCCCGGTGTGCATATCTCTTTTACTATTTACTTAGTTGTATTCGGAAAATATGACCCAATTTAATTTATTAAAAAAAATTGAAGTAAGCAATGGTTCACTCCAACGAAAGCTCTGCTTTAGTTTACTTATTATTTTTTGCAAAGAAATTTCAAAGGAATAAGTAGGCAGCCGCATGTAGTGCTCATAATTGTAAAATATTTTCGATATGGTATGAAAATACTATAAGGGAATTTCTGTAAGTGAGAAGTATAACTTTAATCGCGTGGGTACATCCACTCTTTTTTTCAAAGCCAAAGGAAAACAAGATTTTAATCTTTTCTATCTACTTTTTCGATTATAAACTCTAAATTGGTCAATAAATCATCTTTAATAAGAACACACAACAGTTCTATGTCTTTTTAAATTTTTAAACTTCTTAAAAGATCCCAAAACACCATTTTTGTAGTCAGCAGATAGTAAAATGTACCTAAACATATTTCACATTTAGAAAAATCTTTCATTTTACAAAGTAATTGTGGCATTTTATTAAAAATATTTATTTGAAATGTTTATTATTTCATAGGGGAGAGTGGGGCTAAAAGTAACAGGGGTAAGAATTAACAGCTAAAAAAAAACGATGTTCCTTTCAGTATTAAGAAACGCGTAAAGGAGAAAAATGCTCAATTTTCCATATCTACCGGCACATTTTCTTCAGTTGAAGATAAGATGACAGGGTGAGATGTTATACTAGTGGTGCCCAAAAAAAGCATGTTTGTAATTTTTTTTTAAATTTTATTTTTGGTCTACCTTTTAACCCGAAAAAGATAGAGTGCTAAGTGTTTTTTTTTTTGTTATACGCATTTGTGTTTTGGCTCTAATACCGTGAATATGTTATGTCTATATTAGTTTCGCTTTTTATTCAAATTGATTTTGTGTGAAAAATTTCTTGCTGGGGCTGGTTGTAACATTTTCCGGGGCAAGTTGTAACATGCAAAAAACTACCTATAAATCTGTTCACTTAGGTATTTATGTTTGCATAAACTGTGACTCAGATTAATATTAATTTTAATTTGTATTTATTCGACTTTATTTTACTTTTTACACGTGCACAGAGAAAAATATGACCCGCTAAAAACTAACAGATTGCCATATTGTTTTACCGTCCATTAGAGCTGTAGCAAATCGTATGTATTCGTTACTAAAATGCGGGTATTTGCTTCAGTAACGAGTAACGAAACGTTACTTTCTAAACAGTATCGTTACTCGCATGTTTCGTTACTGGGTACTGAAGTAACGAAACATACGAGATAGGAAACATACGAGTAACGACCCCATTCCAATTTCAATACTAAATCATCCGATATATGAGATACGAAACGAAGTGATACGCTCAATTTGTCGCATTTAGCATCTCGTACCGATATCGTTACCGTAGTCGGAATGCTAACTCCTGATAATTAGCTGGAGTTTACTTTTGTCTCGATAAAAACAGTAGTGCCAAGGTATAGTTGAGTTATCGATCAATATCAAATATCAAAAGAGACGTTTTAGTATTTTCTCTATGTGGCCGAAATATACCCATGGCGCAACCAATGTGTTTATGACCTTTTTGTTAATGGTCTTGAATTATAGCTTAAGAATGTACAGAAGTGTTTTGGTTTTTGAAAAAATTTGTTTATTTTCAGTGCAAAATTTTGAACTAAAAAAAAAGCCGAGAAAACGAGGTTTGAAAATTACTGTCAATAGAAAAAAACAATGAAAAATTGTCCGACATGGTTGCATTGAAGTGTTAATATTCCGAGATCTGCGCGATGTACTTTTGAAATAAAGGTCTCTAAAGAATTGTGATAAGATTACTGAACGGATATAAACAAAAAATTACCAAAGTTTTGTCGAAAAAATAGAAAAAAATAAAAAAAAGTTTCCATGTTTGATAAAAAAAAATCGAAAAAAAAATCAGTATAGCTACCTTCAAACTCTTATAACATGAGAACGAAGCAACTTAAATTAATGTTTATGGCATTAAAATGAAGCTTAGATTATACAAATCGTTTTTGGTTTTTTTTCAAAAAAAAAATTTTTTCACCCATACCAACGTACGAAACATACTTAAAATATATAACATACGAAACGTATCAAATACATGAAATATACGAAAAGTACGAAACGTACCTACTAAGCATGCGAAAGTAACGAAAGTAACGAAACATACGAAACATGCGAAACATACGAAACACACGAAACATACGAAATATACGAAAAATACGAAGCATACGAAAGTAACGACAAACGATATTATTGATGCGGGTACTAGTATCAAAAGTAACGTATACATGCGGGTACTGATTTTGTCGTTACTTTTACAGCCCTACCGTCCATACATTTCATAAGGAAATCTTATTAAAATCAACGATTAATAAGGTTTTTTTAAGGAGATTTCTTATTATTTTTATAGAGAAAATCTTATTAAAATTTGACTGAAAAGTTGATTTTTTTTTGCAACTTAGCACTAGAACAAAAATCGCGATCAATATTTCCATGGCAGCTTGGTTCAGGTGGTAAGGTTGGCGACAAATGATTTGAAGTCTCCAGTTCGATTCCCAGCCTGGTCATCGTTTTTTTTAAATTTTTTTGCAGATTTTAAAACAATAAGGAAAACCCGATTGTTTTAATAAGGTTTCCTTCTTGGATGAAAACCATAGAGAAATCTTATTGTTTTTGTTCTATTTTATGTGGTCTATTTTTCTCTGTGTGAATTGTGATTTTTCGTTTATTTTATTATTATTTATTTTGCATTACAACAAATGCTGTTTGTTATCAACTAATGCAAACTAATTTTTTGAATAAGTACCAGAGTTCAAACCTTGCTCTGTTTGGAGCATATTTATTCAACTTTCAGGGAAGAAAGATTTACTTTAACGCTCAACGTAACGATTTTTTCGACTTACCCCACTTTTATCTTACTAACATACAAATTTTTACCTAGTATAACCAAAAACCCTGAATATGAATGCTTGTAAATGAATTTGTATTTATTTTGGAATTGCAAACACATTTGAACCAACACTTGAATTTATAAAGCTTAGGTATAAAACAATTTATGAATTCAATTAATTTTAATTTAAGACTTTAGTCAAATCTTCTCCGAAATCTTGGATTTAATCCCTGTTTTTTCAAATCTGTACCACAATTTCATGACTGAGGGATGTTTTTATTATTAATAATTAAAATAAATAAATATAAACAAATAAAGGTATTTTTTTCTTATTTTAAGTTCTTGGTACAACCTACCCCGGTATGTGTTACACTTTGCCCCGTATGTGGGGTAGGTTGAAACAACACGATTTTTTTTTTGAAGCTTAATTTTTCAACATTATCGTTAGGTTTTGAAAAAAATTTGTGATGGATCTTGCAGCTAAAATGTGGTTCTTTTATTTAAAAAAGGTTGGGTTGACTTATTTTCAAATTTGTGGGAGTACCATCGGTTTTAGTAAAAAGTGTTACATTTGGCCCCCCCCTCTTCCCTACTGTTAAAAATGAAAAATCCATTACAAACAAAAATAAAAAATTACTTTTTTTAAATTTTATTTTTTGATCTTTTTTTATATTTTATATTATATATTTTATATATTTTAATAAAGAAATACTGATAAGTGATAACTTACTAACATACGTTAAAGATAATGTACTTCCTGCATAATTACCTGAAAATTGAAAAGAAAGAAAAATTATTTTTTTAATTAAAATTTTACGAAATAGAAAAAAGAAGTTATTTTTGTAATCAATATTATATTTTCAAATTGTCTTCAAGTGTATTTATAAATTATTTCGAAGGGCAGAGCTGTGGTTAAATTGTTTTTAAGCGCTAATTTTGTGCTAAGTGTGAATTTGAGGTTCTTCGACAAAACTTTTAATGGGCAAACATGAGACATTACCTAAATTTCAGAAAACATTGCTGTTTTTAAAAATCCATTCAAAATTTCAGTATAAGTTCATAATTTATTAAAATATTTCCATCTGGTAATATCTTTAATTATAAAATTAATACTTATTTACCCGAAAAAAGATAAAAGAAAATTATTGGTATCACCAGTGAATTTTTTTTCCAAGAAATACAAAACTGTTTTATTTCCTATTTATTCAAAACATAATGAAAACCAAAAATCAAACAAAAACAACTGCGATTAGTACATCATTTGCAATTTAAAATGAAAATACCAAACAGATATTGAAATAAAAGTTATAAGTTGTTGATGTTCTCAAAAAAAAAAAAAAAAACTCAAATTATTTACATGGAAAAAGAAAACAGAAATACCCAAAAGCACACACAAAATCCAGTTCTCAGATAAATATCAGCAAAAACAAAACTTTATGTTTTAAAAATAAATTCTCTCAACTTTGCATCAGATTTTCATCAAAATTTTAGGGGAGAAAGTCAACTTAGACGTCCTGTGAAAGTTTGACAAATAACTTTTACAGACTGAATACATCATACATTCATATGAAAAATAAGAACATTGACTATTTGTTTTGAGTCTGGAAAAATTGTTGATCTCTTCGAATTATGAAGGATGTATTTGTGAGATTTTTCTTTTTCATTACTAAAATCAAACCAATCAAGCAAGTTTTTTGTTCTATGTTTGCAGAGAGAAAATAAAATGAAAAAAAAAGAAAACCAAACCAAAAGGAGAGATTTATTTAGATAAATTGTTTATATTTAGTTTTCGATGCAATATATAGGAAAAACTTGAACTGATTTATCGAATAAAAAATAACTTTTCCAAACTTCAGATAATCCTGGCTATGTGTTTGGAACTTTTTTGAGGTAAAACTAATTTCAAACTTAAAGTGGGTGGTACTGCATTGACTTTGGAGATTTGTGGCCTTATTGTTTCTTTTTTGTGGTGAGTTGATTAACCTTTCAATATCTCAATGGTGTTTAAAGGCAAGAACAGAATTTTTAAAAAAGTGGTGCTTTAAAGGACTTAAATTAAAAAAAGAAGAGAAACTAAAAATGGGAATGATGTGTGACTCTTTCCTTACTAACCTGGAGAGGGAAATTCTACCAAATTTTGTATCCTTTTTTACACATTGTATCCTTTGGAATATCCATACTCATTAAAAAAAAAACATTGGTATGATTCATTTAGTGATACCTGCCATGATTTTCAGTAGAATATGATTTTTTACAATTTATGTTGCGTATACGCCCGAGTGACTGTTTTGTATAAAAAATTAAATTCCAGTCTGCTGCCGTAATAGAATATACTCATCGCTTAATAAGGCAAATCAGACAATATCGATTACCCCGCATAGCAAGTTGGAAATCATTAAAAAAGCTCATTCATGCAATAATTTTGCACATACCTATCATGGGAGACACACAAATAAAAAAAAATTGTTTAAGGTGTAGAGATGCATGTAATATATTTTGCTACCGTTGAATATATTGGAAACAGGTTTTTATTATATCTGCACTCATTTAGCAGAGGCATAGAGCACTGATGTGTTGTAAGATACATCTCAAAAAGTCACTCATTTGGAAAAATATACACCCAAGAGTTTTGATTTTTATGTTTTTTTGGAAAGTATGTAGATGCGATTTATGTTGTAACCTTAAATTCTACTTTTGCATTTAGTCTACATTAAAAAATTTTGATAGCACAGTAATTATACAAAAAACAAATTTTTGTTTGAAATAACTATAACTGGTAAAATGTTACAATAAATCAATAAAAATAAAACGCACGACTGGGGTCGCACGTACTTGCTCTTGCAGTTCAAAGCACTTTTATGTTAGTCTACTTGTAGATTTTGAAAGCTGGATCTAAATTTAAAAATATTGATATTGGGGAAAAGCCGACATTTAGGGTAAAAATTTGTTAAATGAAAAAAAAATTTTTTTTTGTTATTTGACTTTTTTGAGAAAAAATAAAAATGCAGTTTTATTGCCACTGCTTTAAATATTACGAATACAAAGTATAATGAAAATCGTTAGAGCCGTTTTCGAGAAATTCGTAATATCGTTTTTTTTTTTTTTGTATTGGAGGTATACGTTCTAAACGAGATATAAGAAAACAAAAAAAAAAACAACTTTCAGAATTCCATAAAAATCATCTGTACCAAATTTGAAGAAAATCCATCTACCCGTTAAGGCTGTGGAAATGTGTACAGATGGACGCACAGACGCACGGATGGAATTGCGGGACCCACTTTTTCGGAATTCTCCATCATCGTAATGTTAGTTTTGATTACCTAAAACCTTAACTTTTTTTTCGGCACGAAACCAATACTTGTCCTATAGAGCAAGTAAAAATGGGCGGAAGGTTGTTTTTTTTTTTTCTTTTAAGAAAATATAGTAAAATAAAATTAGTGGTAGGGTGATTTTTACAAGGATGGGCAAAATTTTGCTATAAAGTTCAAAAAATCCAATAACTCCTTCAGAACAAGAACTAGAGTATGGACGTTTTACTTGTAATTTGAACAAAAAGGAAAGAGCTTTTCGGTGAAAGGGTGTTTTTTTTTGAGTGAACTCCACAAAAAATTATAAACAAATAAATTTTGTTGCACGACATGTCATACCGGCGGAACCTCATGAATGTTCAAGACCTAGTGAATAAAAATTCTCAACCATTCTTGTGTGCGTGTACTTAATTTGCAAGAATGCAAGCATTTTGAAAGATGCGAGAGAATCAAAATTAGGCTATAATTTTTTTTATCACTTTCAAAACAGTGCTATTTTTCATACCAAAATGATTTTACTTTCAAAAAGGGGCTGTATTTCATATTTTTCTCACTTAAATACAGCAATTTTTTCTCAAAACAGACCTAAAAAATTATACAATTTAGACACTAGAACGGTTCAAAATGTACGTCTGTTTTTTTTTTATTTTTTTTTTGTAGGTTGTTACCTACCTCATAACTTTGGACTAAATGAACCAATTTTGTAATTCTTTTTGTATTGGAAAGCTGGTGTCTGCAATGTGATCCCATTTCAATTTCGTTTATTTGTGGCCATAGGAACTATTAGAAAAACCACACAGAGAAAAATAGACCACATAAAATAGAACAAAAACAATAAGATTTCTCTATGGTTTTCATCCAAGAAGGAAACCTTATTAAAACAATCGGGTTTTCCTTATTGTTTTAAAATCTGCAAAAAAATTTAAAAAAAACGATGACCAGGCTGGGACCACCTGAACCAACCTGCCATGAAAATATTGATCGCGATTTTTGTTCTAGTGCTAAGTTGCAAAAAAAATCAACTTTTCAGTCAAATTTTAATAAGATTTTCTCTATAAAAATAATAAGAAATCTCCTTAAAAAACCTTATTAATCGTTGATTTTAATAAGATTTCCTTATGAAATGTATGGACGGTAAAACAATATGGCAACCTGTTAGTTTTTAGCGGGTCATATTTTTCTCTGTGCATAAAACCCTGTTTTGATGCATGGAAGTCGGTTTTGTTTCTTATGATCAAAATTATTATTCAGTTGCAAAACGGGCCTAAAAAATAAAATGAGTCCTTCCAAAATTTAGGGGGATGTCTTTGTATTTGTTTTTTTTTGTTTATCTCAAGCTTTAGAAAACGCAATCACTAGTCATTTACAATTTATTTTGTAAAGAAATGAGAGGTTTTTGTTATTTATCTCGGTTGCATATTTCCAGTAGAAAGGCCCGTTTTGAAACTTAAAGCCTGGTACGCAGCTCGCCCTAAATTTTAGCTCAAATACAAATTATCTAAAAATTTTATCTCAGCTTAAATGGATCCCATACAAATTATGGATAACTTGTATTGAAATTTTGTCTCTACTAAAATTAAGCGCGAACAGCGTACCAGGCTTAAAGTCACAATTACTTGTTCGTTTTATGGAGGTAGCCAAACTTCAAAAACTATACACTTTAGTAATATTATACCAATAAATTATGTATTTAAATCCTTAACAGTTAAGTAAATTAAAATATTTCACACTTTTTCGTATATTTATTCAAATAAACACAAAAGTGAAAAATAAACAAAATGAACTTCTTAATCATTCCACCATTTATTTATCTATTTATAACTTGTTTACCAAAGAAAAATGTCTATCAATTGTAGTCTTAGACAAAATAACCCAATCCCTAATTCCTTAACAACACAAAATACAATTTTATCTCATGAATTACTCAGCCAAAAAAAAAAACATTATCTTAATATAATAAGGGTTCACATTTCTGTTTATTAATAAAGAAACCAAATATCATGCAAACAAATAAAGCATGAAATCTTATTTACTCATCATCATTTGGAGTCTATGTGTGGACGAAGACTTTTTCCAGTAAACCTACACATTTTTCTCACCTCCTTACAAAATATTCTTAAAGACCTTCAATACTGTCTTTGAGGTGTTAAATAATTTTTGGTAAAATTTGTAGATCTTTGTCGATTTTCAAGAACTGACAGAAATATATTTGCCCACTACTAAATCACTCACAAATTGTTTTTACGCCTAAATAACGTTAACTTTTTTTGCAACGCCCATCATTCCAGACCCCATCATCATCATCATTCCCCAATCAAACAATGAAAGTCCAATGTTTTATTTGCAATTTGAATTTGACTCAATTGAAACTTTGTTCTCTTGTCAAGTTTATATGCCGGAAGTAGGCAACAATAACTACCATTTCCGGAAATTGCTCCCACAAAAAAAAAAAAAATAAAATGACCTCAAAGTTACAATCCGTTTGTGTAATAATACACCAGCAAGTGAAGCGGTATATATTGGCGGGCGCTTGTCTAGTTTTTCGTTCAAAAAGGACACACAGGGACAATAACTTTATTCCGTCGTCATCGTTCTAACTGACAAATCTACTATTCCGACAGAGATTCAACTAAATTGCCTTGGTTTATTTTTTTTTTGTACCTCCTATGAATCCGTCAGTCTGTCTGCCATCGAACAATGTTCCCGTCGTAGTCGTCTATAATGGCCGGGGTATTAGCAGGCGAAACTTTTTTTTTTTTTTTTATTGTGAATGGCATTTTATTCATTCGACATAGAAATACACATTTCAATGAAATTCTCTTCTATTTCCTGTTGGAATGGGAATTTTTTTTTTTTTTATTTTAGATCCTAGAATATGTATAATAGAAAAAGAAAAAATCCATCAAAACCAACAAAAGCAAATAACAAGCGTAACACTAACTAAATTGTTATGGCTTTGTTTTTGTCATCATCCACTCAAGACTCAAAAGCATAAAATGGCTCGACATGGTTCCTCTTATTCGTCCTATGTGGTGGTGTAAAAGCGAATAGAGAGAGAGGACATTTTATTAGCTTCCCATACTTCTCTACAAACTAAGGAAGTAAAAATTTCCCCTCCTGCTGGGTTTTTTTTGTCAGTCAATTGATTTGCCGCCAACCTCATTGTCTTTGATTGCCAAAGAAACGACAACCAACACGACAGTAGGCAATAAGCGTGGGTGATGATAATAATCATTGTTTTTTTTTTTTTTAGATTTTTTTTTGTTTTTTTTTTTCAGAGAAAAATTCAATTGTTTTTGCACTTAACTTTTAAATAAATTTACTAAAAGAAACAAAAAAAAATAAAAAAATAAATATATAGCAGAGAGGGGATTTTGTTCCGCATTTTACAAGGGTAAATAACTTTGGTTTCAATCTTGTTCAAATTATTTACCTTTGAAGTGGAATTCTTGAGAAATAAAAAAGATATGAGAAGAAAAATAATAATAAAACTCGTGTATCAGTTTTTTTTTTTCTTTTTTTCGTTTCTATGGGAGTTTTTTTTTTCATAGAAATAAGCTCTGGTTGGTAAAAATAAGACTGGTAACACGATATAACAAGGTATGACGCAAATAATTGAGTAAACACGTGGCATCTATTAGATATCCTGGGATTGAGTAATGAAATGATTATTTTTTTATGTTTTTTTCTTAATAACAATAAAGCAAACATGTCACATTGAAGATTATAGGTATAAATTTTATTCAGAGAAACATATAAATATAATTTATTTTTAATCTAGTTTGCTATAAAAAAATGCATATTTCTTCATCCATTGATGTAGTTATTTTTCATTTATTTATTTTAGCTGGAAATCACAAAGCCAATAATTGCAACACTGTCCTACGGGAATTTTAAATCGGAAATTTTATGAAGTAATTTTTTCATTTTCGCCTCGTTTGCGAGTTATAAAAGTTTTTATGTTTTAAATGTTAATTTCGTTTAATAGCCTTATTTTTGCAAAAATTTAAGAAAAAATTAAGTTTTACTCAAACAATAACACTGTATTACAAAATAAAAATCATGTAAATTACTTTGTAAATTAACTAGCAGAGGTTGTTGGTATTATACTGAGTACATCATATTTCGGCACTTGAAATTTTTTGTAGACCCTCAAAATTTCAAGTTATCAAAAAAACCGTTTTTCAATGTTTTCAGATTTCAACGATTTTTACTCAGTCATTTGAAAAATTTTGAAAATTTTTTTTTTGAAAAATCAGATTCTCGAAAACGGGACATTGAATTTTTTTGAAATTTTGTTTTTAGATGTTGATTAGTGATTTCTACAAAATGGCATACCAATTTTATTTTAAAACTTTTTTTCCAAAAACTTATTTATAAAAAATTAGTTTTTTTAAAAACGGGTCTAACGATTTTGAAAATTTTTTTTTCTAAAAATGCATGTTAATATATCAATCAAAACTGCATACTTGTTTTGGAGGGCAATTTAATTTCAGATTTTATTTTAGTTTTTTTTTAAACGAATTTTATTTTTTTTTCCAAATTTCTATACATATAAAAAGTCTTAAAAATTTAAGCAACTTTAACTCTAAGAGCAAGTACGTGCGACCCCAGTCGTGCAATTTATTTTTTTTAGTTCGGAGACCGTTTCAGGCCTGAGCCTGGAAAAAAAACTCTCAACTGAAAAGTTCCTGGAATTTCATTATCTTTTAGCTTAAAGAGTCTGAGATCTCGGAAATTTTACCGTTTTGCTGAAAATCGTGAAAGCACCGTTTTTGTGACCTTTGACCCCAAGTAAATTTTTTTTCCAGGTCTCGGATCGATGAGGACTTTTTAGATTGAATTTATGATGGTGTTTCCAACAATCCTACCAATTTTTAGCTTGCTGAGAATTTATGTAACCTCACTCCATTTTTTTAGTCTAATTTGAACGGACTATAGACTAAACCATTTTCTTGTGAAAAACTCTTATAAGCGAAAACAGTTAAAATAATTTTTAGTTGGAAAAAAAAAATAATTTAAATTTAATGAAAAAATCTAACACGATAGTATTAGGAATTTGAAATTTATAGACAAAAGAATCTGTGAAACCAAAAAATAAACTCAGAATACCTACAAAAAAATCGAAAAATTTGACAATTTTTTTTTTTAAACCCAATAATTCGTCAAAAAATTGGAAAAAAAAAATGAGAAAAAAATACATTTTATATTTTAAAATGGTAGTTTATAAAAAAAAATAAACAGAATTTTTTAGTAGAGCGTTCAAAATTTTAGTCTAGCTTTTTTGATGAGCCATTAAAAAGTTATCAAATTCTAAGCTCAAAAACACAATCTTTCTATGCGGCAGTACCTAATAAATATTGACATTAATAGCTGCAACTTTTACAGGATTTTTTTTTCATCATTCACCAACAAAATTTTGAATCAGTCTAGTCTACAATATATTCAACAGCAAATAGTTACGATAACACTAATTAAGATCATTTTGTTTTAGGGAAATCAATGATTTTTACTTTCTTAGTAAAACATTAGCGGCGAATTAGTTTATAATAATAATTCAATTGATATCCCAAGTTTTCGGAACCAAGGGTCATATGCATAAAAAATAGTAAATGCTTTTACTTGAAAAATTGTAAATTGTAAATTGTACTTATTAATTTCATATTGCTAGTATTTACTATTTTTTATGCATACGGGCCCAAGTGTCGAACGTATGTCGAAAATGCTTGTTATATCGAAAAAGCCCCGAATTTGTCAACATTTGGTGATGTTAGGCTAATCTAGCGACTAGTTATTGACGAAAACTAAAAACTTTCTCTAAGCCTAAACCGTCAAGTTAGGCTTAATGGATTCTAAGATATTGATTCTTAAATGTGACTAATGTTGTCAGTGAGAAAATTCGTTTTCTAAAGGCCAAAGTCGGAAGAATTTTATTGCATGTAGAAAAAAATTTAAATATATTTTAAAAATCCAAAAATTACATTACATAAAATCCCATATTACAGTAACCTACATCAAAGCTTCTGTACAAATTTTTGTTGAAATCGACAAATTCTGTTTTTCAAAATTCTGCCAGCATTATACTTGAACAAAAAAATTCTGCCAATTCTGTTTTTTTTTTAATTTTTATAGCATATGCGCTGACTAAAGAAAATACACCTCATCAATGCAATTCAAAATTGGTACCTACTTTTCTAAATTTTATTTGTTTAAGTGTCGCAAATATTTTTTTAAAATCATAGACTGACTTTCTTTCAAATAAAATCTATAACTAATTGGAACCGATGTTGTTCGATACAAGATATTGATTTTCTTATTAAAATTTTTGAATATTCTTCTTTATTTGACAAATTAAAAAATTTTAAATTATTTTCGGAAATGTTTAGTACCTATTAAAAACCTTTTCTTAATATTTTTAAATTTATTCATTAACAAAAAAGAATATGCATTCAAAGAATGACAAATTATTTAGGTAAGTAATCAAATAAGCAGATAATTTTTCAAGAAGATGATTTTACATAATTTTGCAAAAAATTAAAAAATGGTTTTTTAAAATGTTAAAAAGCGAGAGCGTTTTTTAATTTTTTGCTGAATTTTTAAAAACAGAATTATGAAAAGCAGAATTTTGGAAAACAGAATTTTGAAAAGCAGAATTTTGACCCCGGCCGAATTTTGACCCCAACCCGTACAAAAAATATTTTTTGTTTGTTTCAAAAATGTATTCTTACTTGTAGAATGCATTGAACACACAAAAAATGTAACCAAATTGTTTTCTAATATTTGATTGTTATCTCCAGTTTGACACACACGTTCAAAAATATTTGACAATGTTTCATTCAACTCGAGTCCAAAAACTTAAGATGTGTAATGAGTACTGACCCAAAGTTATAAACAACTGTCCCTAAAATCAGAACGATCCGATTTGACGGTCGCGTCCTTCCTTTACAGAATCGATATTACCTACTGGCCTAGAACACCCAAGAGCAGAAATGAATGTCTTCACAAAAGAAAAACAATAGGTAGGTATTAAAATTCAACATTTTTATGATCATTATATTTGTACATATTTATGAATAAATTATAAACTAACCATTAAGAAGCCATTTATTTGATTGTGTCATCTAACCATCACTATTTTTGAATTAATATCCTTTTAATATCTTAATTGTTTTGCAACAGTATACTGCGAAATGTCCTGCCCAAAGGACTTGCTAATATTTTTACGATTCGCCAAATCCACTGGAATTCTTCCAGCAACATTCGACAACAATTCCTCTCAACTTGTTACGAATAAAACTGATAGAACAATATCAAGAGTAGTGAATTTGATTGCTAGTTCAGCATCAATATTGACATTGTTCGGTTATTTTAATTACTTCCATGCTAAATATGGTTACGGAGCAACCAATGCAAATGCATTGATGGCACAATCTGTTATTAGTTGTTCAACAAAATTCCTAACAGTGATTTGGATATATTTCAATGGACAACAAACAGTGAAAATTGTCAATGAAATTTTGAGAATTTTAATATTTTTAAAAGTTTCCAAAAATAAAAAATTCATTCGTTTACTATTTAGAATATCAATGTTTGTAATTATTATTCATGTACTCAATTCAATCTTAAATTTTTTGACAGAAATAATGATTGATTTTTTTAAAGGTTTACATTGGCTAATGTTATCAATAAAAATTCTTCATATAAATTTATTTTTAATTTTCAATATTTGTCTGGTATTGATAATTCGAACAACATTGGAAATAATTAATTTGGAACTTAAAACTTTGATTGAAGTGAAAATGAGTCAAGAGAATTTTCATCGAATTAGAAATATTTTGACAGAACGAAGTAACTTGTTAAGATTGTGCATTGTCGATATAAATACAGTTATGGGCGTGCCAATGTTTATTTTGACACTTCAACATTTTTTTATTTTGATAACATTGCCTTTTTTGGTATTGACACTTTTAAATGACTTTAAGTTAAAAAACTCTGCCAAAGTTGCATATTTCTTAAATGCATGTTTAAATGTAAGTTTGCCAGTAATAGGTTTTTATTGCATGGGACTTACTGTAAATACAATTGATGAAGAAGTGAGTGCCTAAAAAAGTCCTAAAATGTTGCAGGGATATGTTTTTTACAAAATTAAATGAGGCAATTTGTTTTTTTTTTTTCCTTTTTTCATTTCAGGCAAAACGAACAACGAGAATTTTTTCAAAGAAGTCACAACGAGGAACACCTTTAGAGAAAATGGTTAAAAAATCTATTTAATATAATTTTTTTTATTAAATAATAAATTAATTTTAAATTTTCTTGCAGGTTGATAAATTCTTGCTTAAAAATGTTGATCAAAAATCAATTTTGACAGCTTACGGATTTTTTCATCTCAATAAATATACACTCTTTAAGGTAAATGTTTTTAATTTGAAGATCTTAAAGATAAAATTTTAAAAACAAAAATTATATTTAGATGTTTGCTGCAGTTTTTACCTACATTGTTATTCTTTTTCAATTTAAAAGTATGGAATAATAAACTAAAAATTACAATAAGAGATTCAACGAAAACAATTATAACAATTCCATTTGGAATTGTTAATTATCATTATAAAAACCGTTAGCATTCAAACAAAAATGTTACTTCTAGTCTTAATGTAAGAATGAGATAGAAAACTTCGTTTTGTCAACGAACAAAGAAGATAATCGTTTGAGCCATTAACGCGAATAATGAAAAAATATATAAATGTAATTTACACAAAACATTTTAATTTAATTTTATTTGTTTTTAAAAGCACTAAAAATGTAGTTTTACTATAATTCTTTATAAAGAATACATTAACTAAAAAGAAAAAAAAATATAATAACAAAAAAAAATCTGTTTCCACTGTAGATATGTGTACAAGAGTGATCCCTAGTGCCAATAATTTTTGAAAAAAAAAAAAAATTATTTGCAGCATATGGGTGATTGGAAAATTTAGGATATATGGTATATGCAAGGGGAACATAAATTGCCCACAAACAAATTGGTGGAAAGGGGGTGGGTGGGTGGAAAAGTGGGGTGGTTGTCAAAAATCGTGTTTTTTAACAATTTCTGTAAAAAGTAGACCTCCTATCGAAAAAAAGTTGAATGCAAAAGTTGTAGATAGTACAAATGTCTACAACTTTTACTGAAACCATTTTTTTATAATATAACCTCAAAATTATTGAGAAAAATGCAAAAATACGATTTTTTGTTTTTTATTTTTATCTTATACAAAATTAATGGATTTTAACAAAACTTCGTTAAAAATTACTTTATTATGTTTTCTATCTGTTTTAAATGATTTTAGAACGAAAAGTTAATATTTGGATTTTCGACGAATTTAGTTTGAAAAAATAGAATATTTTTCAATCAAAAAAGTTACCGAAAAAAATTTTGATTTTTGAAAAGTTTGGAATGCAATTATAAAAAATTAAATCTTTTATTTAAGATTGTGTGAAAAAACTATACTTTTGTTTAAGAAAATATTGAGAAAAATTGAAAAAAAAACGCATTTTTTTAATATGTAGTTTTAACATGTTTTTTTTTAACTTCTTGGACAATTAAAAAAGAGTGCCGTTGAGTGCATTCGTGAAACTTTTATAATTTGTAGTTTGGATTATTACCTTTAATTGGATACTAAACTTAAATGCCGAAAACCGCCGCAAACTATTTTTTTCGTCTCTTTCAGGTACCAATCCGCTCTTTTTAAGGTGACCATTTTTTTCACGGAATGATATTGTTTAAGATTGTCTAGCTTGTAGAGCATGTACTGTTATGTGTGATATATGAAATTAAAGGTTATAATATCTCTTTTCGAAATAAAAATAAATCAAATTTATAAATTCTCTATGTAAAAAGATATTACCTACCTGTCAAAAAAAGACCATCTTTTTACCGTTATCTCAAAAATGTGACTTTGAAAATGATTAAAATTTTGCAAAAATATAGTCCTGGCTTTTATCTATATTTCATGTTAATTTAATTATTATATATCAAAACGAAAAAGATATAAATAAAAAACGATCAAAAAACGGAAAAAGAAATATTTTTTCCCATTAAAAATATCTCGGGCAATAAAAAAAATATCAGAAATATTTTATACGGCATTGAAAGATGGAAAACAGTTCTTATAGAAACCGTTACTAAATATGTTCAAACAATTTTCCTTATAAAAAAGAATAAGGTCCGAAGTACATCTTCTTGCATCTTCTAATGGTAATATTTCAAAAACGGAAGCTGATTAATTTTTTTTTTACTTCGGATTTGAGTTCAGGACACCGAAAACCTTCAGAAAAGTATATTTTTTGTTTCGGCAACAAAACCCTTGTAAACCAGAGTAATAGTTTAAGCTGTACATTGATAATGAATATATCAGTTAAGATGAAAATACTGCTAACAGGCACTGGTAGAACGGGAGACCAGGGTTCATCGATTTGTAAGACGTTATCACATTAAAAATAATACTCAAAGCCAATAAGACATACAAAAGAATTAAGTCCACCTAGTGATTCAAAATCGACCACTGTGCCGGCATTCGATTTTTTCTACCCTGCACGATTTCACTAGTCAAAAAGTTTCTTTTATAGAAATCAAAGTATATTTTTCTAATGGTTTTCTGTGCGCTGAGCTCAAATCCGAAGTCAGAATTTTTTTTATTGTTAAATTTCTTCAAAAAATCTTCAATGGATTCTTAAAAAGCTTTAATATTCCAAGCAACTTTTAACATAAGAGCGAGTACGTGCAACCTAGTCGTGCATTTCATAAAGTCTGGTTCAAAAAATTTGGGATACAACTAAGGACCCAAAACTAAACTATCTGTTTTTATAAACCTTTAAGAAAGTCTTGTTCCAAGAATAGTTTGAATGTTTTATTAAATAATATCACGTTAGTAAATATCAACAAGGTTTTTGAAAAGATAGGTCAACAACTCTAGTCAGGTAAAATACGAACATTTTTGCACCAATACTTTTGAAAATCGGAAACAAGCTAATGACTTTGTAAAAGCTTTTAATAGAGTTAGTTTGGAGTTCCAAAAAGTAGTCACCTTTTGTTAATGTTGCGGAACATGCTGTAATCAAATGCTTTGGTTTTAGAAGGCAAAACCAGCAAAGCCTTTCTTCTGTACAAGACACTCTTATATCATCCCAGTCCTGCTAAATAGTGTACAAGCATGGACTTTCTTTGACACAGGCGGATGAAAACTCTTTAATTTTTTTTTTCAGTGGAAGAGATGAAAAATCGTCTTTCAGCATTGTATCTGTAAAGTAAAAGCATTTTGAAAGTAAAATGAAAATTGTATCGAATTGTACTTTTTGATTCTTTCAAAGTTAATTGAATAATAATTAAAAAAAAATACCTTTTTATATTTAATGAACAAATAAAATCAAGATTAAAAAAAATACTTTTTTTTTTCAAAAAATTTGGAAAAAACATTTAAGGACAATTATTTTGATTTATTTTTTTTTTTGTTACAGTGATTCAAAATAGGTCATTTACAAACTACAAAACACAAAATTGGCGTAAATTTTCTAAATAAAAACAGAAAAAACCCTAAAATTTATGAATTTTTTTTAAATTAATCTCACACGTAAAAAAATTTTCCTCAAAATCTACCCTTGAATGTTCTCTTCAAATTAATAGTATGGTTGACAAATATGACGGTTTTAACAAAATCTTTAAAAAATTGGAAAGGAAAAATTGATGGAAAAATTGATTGATTTAGTTACAGTGTATTTGTGTATTTTAGTAAAGCCAAGTGCATCGCAGAAGGACAATCTTATCGACTTTTGCAACCCAGAGTAGTGATCTAATGTTTAAGTTGGCGCCTTGTCTGCTGAATATCGTAAGCTGGTAACAGTTTTTTCTTTCTATACCTACTTAAAGTTAAACTTTCTCAGCTGCCAATAACAATGGTCAACAAAATTGACCTTTTTTTTGCCACAATAACCAAAATATACTTTTCTGAACTTGAATATGAAGTCAGAAAAATTTGATTGGTCTCCGTTTTTGAAATATTACAGTTTAAAAATGACAAAAAAACGTAATTTTGGCCGTTTTTGAGGCCATATTTTTATGTGAGGTAATTTATTACAAACAAATTTGTAACGGTTCCTATGAGAACTTATTTTCTTCCAAAAATATCCCGAGATATAAAAAAAATATCGGAAAGGTTTACAGAGTTTTTGGAAGAAGGAAATCAGTTCTAACTTGCACTGTAACAAATTTCCTTGTAATGAATTACCTCACATAAAAACGTAACCGCGAAAACTGCCCAAAATTACGTTTTTTTGTCATTCTATAACGGTAATATGTCAAGAACGAAAGCCAATCAAACTTTTCTGACTTTGGATTCGAGTTCGATCCCCAAAAAAACATTCAGAAAAGTTCTTTTGGCAAAAACCTCGTTGACCAGTGTAATTACTCACCGCCTCCTGAGGGGATCAATATGAAAAAAATCACCTTTTAGATAAATTTCTGAATAAGTGTTTAAAAAGAGTCACTGTTTCAGAAGTCGTAGGAGGAAAATAGTAGCAAGAGTATAAGTGAGTATGAGTATAGATGGGCAACAGTTCATCCCAATAAATCAAATCCTTATATTCAATTAAACATCCAGACATCTTTTTATATAAGTTCCTCTAGAAAATTCTCCTAAGCCCCAATCTATGTGACAGTAATCCGTTCCTTTTAAATAAAATCCCCAAACTTTTTCAATTATAACATTTTCGTTAGCGAATACTTGAGGCTCTCTCTACAAAAGATACCTCCAATATAAAAACAACGCATTAAATACAAAATTCTACAAAAGCCAATGTTATTTTAACCGATAAATGCACATATCTCTGGTCAATGAACTTTTTTGAACTTCTGACATAATGCTACTCTCTTCCACCTACTCAAAGTATAGAATAGTTTCTATCTCGTATTTCTCGAATTTCCAAGTCAGGAAATGCAAATAGCTAATCGGAGGCATCTGGTGCAAGTCAATGTGCGTTATCTGGGTGAGAAGGGTTTGAGGTATGTATATATTGGAGAGTTCAAAGGGCAGAGGAAGAAAAAGGGAAACTTTTGTATTAACATACACCTGTGGTTGAAATGAAAGTTGATTTTCACCTCAAGGGGGTCCAAAAGGAGGAGATAGAAATTGGGAATGAGATTTTGTTTCTGTTGGTATCATGATGGGGGGAAAAATGGAAAACGCTTAGAGGAATAATTCATGAAACGATATAGAAAATGTTGGAAGCCGCCGGAAGTCTGAGGTAATACCGTTGTTGGCCGATATGAACTAAATTGCACATTATAACTCAAATCAGTAGCAAAAAAGTTCTCTCCATCCGGCACACACGTTCGCTTTTGTCGTCCCGGTTCCTATGTCCTCTATACATCGCATCGCCTTCGTCGTAGTAGAAGTCCATCTATATCGAAACGTCCCATTCTAAGGACGAACTATATATCCGTCCGTACTAACCATAGAACGTAACTGGGGAATGTACTAAATAATTGATGTGAAAACTTTTGAACTTTAGCTACTTTTATTTTTTTGCCTTTTTGTGGGGGAAATACGAGTATAAAATAGATATGGTGGCGAATAGATGGAGGTGATGGTGGAGGTACATACAGATACACAAACAAACTGACACTCGACTCGTGATGGTATAGAGCATGTTTGTGTGGTTCTATTTTTTTTGTTTTTTTTTTTTATTTGAGATTCATAGTTGATGCGAGCAAGGGACGATGGATTGGACAAGGGTGGATGGGATGAGTTTAGATGAGTATGCAATAAAAATACAAACAAAAAAATTAAAACGAAAAACTTGAGGATATTATAGAACTTGGTTGAATTAAGTTTTGTTTTAGTTTGTAGTCGTGATGAGTTGGTTTTTGCTCTGCTTTAATCGTATTAACAGGAATGAAAGTTTTCTCAAACATCAATTATTTTTTTTATTTTTATTTCATATCTTTAAGTTGTGTTTTTTTTGGGCAAGGTTAACAGTGTGTTTAACAAGTTAATTAATGTATAGATTGAATTTAAAATGTATTCGTTTTTAAACTTGAAAAGATAAAAAAAATGTTCATACAAATTTGTTGGGACATTCGCGAAAAATCTTAAAAAATCCTTGAAAATTCATTTTCATGATAATTTTTGTATGATCCGAAAACTTGACTCGAAGATTTTTCGACAAAATTGTATTTTTTTTTTATTGGACAAGATTTAGGTATACAATTCGTCGCCTCAATAAAATATTGTCGTATGTGCAAAATTGAGGTTTTGAGATTTTAATGCAGTTTTGCTAATTGATATTTTCTCCTTCATTCTGTGAAATAAGTTTTTCGATATCTGTATCCGTTTCCGAGATAATCGCTATGCATTTTGTCGTATGTGTAGGTTTACAAACATTTTCAGTAGCTTTTTGTCGTAAGTGCACAGAAAACGTGCACATACGACAAAAATTATCACATACTACAATTTTTTCATACAAATCTGTGTTTTTCTTCGTTCGGTAAATAATTGTCGTATGTGCTGTTTTTGCAACACATACAACAATATTTTACTGGAATTTCAGTAAACGTTTGTCGTTTGTCCCATAAGGAAATACACTGACGAGTGTAATTTCAGTTGCAATCAAGATGTCGAGCAGGTCGGACGAGTCGACCTGCGCCAAGTTTATCCGAGGACCTTATGCTCTATTTTATGCATACAAAATGCATGTTTTATGATTTTATTAATTTAGCATACGTAACGAAATATTGGAAGATGAATTCTTTGATGCCGATCCTTTAAGTTCCCCCAATGTTTCGAATCCAGTGGCAATGAAAACTTGGCCCTACGATATTTGTATGAAGCTTTTATCGTGCTATCTAAAAACTTTAATAGTTTTAATTCACCTTGAATAGTAAAGGCTTGGCCACACCGAAGGGTACATGCGGTAGCGGTACGGGTACTTGTATGAACAAAATTCCAAACTGACACATCAACGTTCAGATGAGGAATTTTTTTCATACAATTTCCTGTACCGCTACCGCATGTACCCTTCGGTGTATCCAAGCCTTAATGCCCACTTTTCACGAGTCGATTTTAACCGCACGATATGTCGGTAGACTAGGATTTTTCTATGGGGATTGTCACTTTAGTCGCCTGCGACTTACGTTCACATGGGTCAAAAAGCTTCGCCGCACCACAAAAATCGACTCGTGAAAAGTCCCCATAACTTAATTTTAGTAAACTGTGATCTCATTAATTCTAAAATTGCTTTAAAAATAATGTACCTATTATTTTTTTTTTTCTATTTATGTGATATTATCTTAAGAAAAGAATTTTGTTGTGAAGTCAATAACCCGAATTAAGCGAAACCTCGATTTTAACAAAAAATAAAACATACATCACTTCTAAATTAAAAAAGTTCTATCATTTTATAGGTGAACTGCTTCTATCTAAACCAATTGTTTAGAAGTTAGATATAGGTATGTTATTTTACCATTGATGTTTTTGTTAAAATCGAGTTTTGCTAAACTCGGGTTATTACCAAGAGCCAATGTGATTTTAAAAAGTTAATAAATTAACGTTAGTTATTTGTTTTTCGCATTGAATTTGACATCTATTTGTCGTACGTCGTAAACAAGTTTCGAATAAAACTTTGCTTATTTTTGTCGTATTTGTCATCAATTTGTCGTATGTGTTTGGCTAGCAAATAGTTTCTGTGAAAACGTAACATACGACATCGGCATATTGGAGAAAATTGACTATTATTTGTTTCTGGATTGGAATATTGAAATAATTCTAACTAATTCAATAGACAAATATTTTCTGTATATGTCATGATATTTAAAAAAAAAAATCACCGTACAGTTTTCAAGAAAAAAAAATCTGAACTTCAATTGCGTTTTCCCAAAAGTAGCCGACATTATTTTATTGAAGCGACGAATTGCCAAGTTGTCACTTAAAAAATTGTCACCTATTACACTAACTTGTCAATGTTAACAAAATAGGGCCCAGATAATTGCTATCAAAGGTTAGCTCGTTAGCTTGCTTATGAAAAGAATAAATTCCAATAACCGTTTCAGTTCAAAAAAAAGTTACTCATACACCACAGTGACCCAAAAATGAGAGATAATAAAAGACAGTGTATACAGGGTTATTCAGAAGAAATATTCCAAAAAGTTAGAGCGCGTAGGTTGGGTTGAGATAAGATAAAAATCATAGGGGAGGAGGAGGTCTTTTCCCCTCTGTTTAGCTGTGAAGGTTTATTTTTTTACTTAACTATGCTTAAAAAAAATTATTAAAAATCAAAGGCTAGGATGTTTTCATAAATGTCTGCACAACTTAAGCCTGCGTTAGACGTGTTCATAAATTAAGACCTGCAATCGTACTTACTTAAAATTGCAGTACCTGCTGTTCAAAAAAGTCATTATATCGTTAACGTCGTCAGAACTGACAAAGAAATTTATTTGGCTTTTGTTATTGTTAATATAATGCTAATATTGTAAAAAAAAAATTGGGACTCAAAAATATTTATTAGGGTGGTGCAAAAACGTTTCGGTTTTCATTTTTCGAAAAGGTTGGCTCAAAAAGTGGTATATTCTACAGTTGCTTATGAAATTAAAAACAAATCAACATGTTATTATGCTATGCTATTATTTTAACCAAATTATCGAAGAAAAAAATTTACATTAGGGTGGTTCGATTTTTTTTTTTTTAATTAATTGAAAAAACGTAGCCAACAATAAACAACAGTGGCAACAACAATACCAAAAGACAACTTTAAAACAAGACATAAGATGGAATAAGTTTCTGAAACACGTCGATTTTATAAAAAAAAAAACTATTAAATTAAATGTCGTGATAAAAGTAGGTACATGTTAAATAAAAAATTTAAATTTATTGTATAAAATAATTTTTTACTTTTTCTTTATTTTAAAAACTGACTCAACATATGAAGACAACACCACAAATAATTGAAAAGAATTTGATATTCACGACAGTGAAAGTTTGTGAAACATGTTTTATGAAAATATTTAAAGTTGAGTATTTTCGCATTAGTCGGCTGAGAAAAATGCTTTATTTAACATTTTACTACAATTGACTAAATTAATTTGATTAAAATTTAATGTTACTTGGTATACCAAAAAACGCACTTTGAAAACAAAGGCAAAAAAACTTATACAAAATATTTTTTTTTATCGATAAATTTGTTACAAATGTGAACCATGCAATTTATTTTTCATTCCACTATTAAAAGTAGAAGAAAGTTTTTTTTTGTGCCCCACCCTAATGTAACTTGGTTCACAAATTTTCTATGTAATAAACATTTTTTTGGGAAACTGAAAAAGAAAATATTTTTAAGTTGAATTAAGCTTTTTAAACAAGACTCAATCTGTTAGCACTACAAGAATCTAAAATTTTTTTTTATTGATTTTTCTAAATCTGTTCCCAATTTAGTTTTACCTGGAAAATTAGGACTAATGAACATAAGACTTTTCTAAATTTTTGACATAAGTTATAAAATATCCAAACAATATGCAACGATAGAAACCAAAAAATTAGCCTATTAGCACGTATTTCAAGATTGTACCACGATGTTTTTTAGTGCATATGCTATAATTTCCCTCTTTCTCAAAAAATACCATTTATTCGTAAATGTACATATATGTTTTTTTTACGTCCCTTACTTTGGTGGACACTTTGTGGTGGAATAAAAAAAAAATTATCTCATTCATTGTAGCTAATTAAATGCTAATTTGTTGCGCAAACCAAAAATTTGTAGCTCGCATAGTTTTTGAATTATTGAATTTTCCGCTAAATTAAAACTTAAGTTAGCGGACAAAATCTGAAATGATTAAAAATAATGAGTTTACTTGACATCCAAATTTATAGCTTTTTAAATGCTTTTCAATTACATAAACTTTGTTTTTGTACATAGCTTGAACAGTTTTTTTTTTGTAATTCAAAATTCCGCTAAAATAAGACTGAAGTTAGCGGACGAAGTAGGAAAATTAATATTTTTTTGATGCCCAAAATTGTAGCTAATTAAATGCTTATTTGTTGGGCAAAAATTAATTTTGTAAGTCATTTTTTATTTCAACTTAAAGTTTCAGAAGTGCACTTCCGGTTTGATGAGGCCAGTGGAGACTTTTTTAAAAAATCAATTTTTTAAGTTTTTTCTTTTGCCATTAATTGTAGCTTTTGAATACATTATTTTTGATACAAACCCCAATTTTGTAGCTCAAACCGTTTTTTGAAATTTTCAAGATTTTGTGTTAAAAAGATAGCTCACAAGTGACCTTCCAAAATCCAAAAAAATGCGAAATTCAAAATTTTTTTTGCACAAATTTGAAGTAACCTAGACTAAGACGAAATCCAAAAACCTCGATTTTGTAGCTCGATTAGTTTTTTTGTTATTCAATATTCGGGTAAAATAAGACTCAATTTCATATGTAACGGTCAAAATTTTCAAAAAAATTGAATTTTTAAATTTTTTTCTTTTCTAGTATTTGTAGCTTTGCAAAACAAAATTTGCTGCGCAAAAATTAATTTTGTAGCTCCTCTCAGTACAGTGAACAGGAAGTGCACTTTTAAACTTCAAATTGAAATAGAAAATGACTGGAAGGAGCTTTATATTAATATTTGAGCAATGCTCATGGTATTTCAGTTTGTAGCAAAAAACGATGTTCCTTGCATTCAAAAAGACTAAATTGTTTTGTCAACTATAAAATCGGAAAATGCGTAATATTGCCTCAATTGATTGTAATTTTAAATCATGGAGAAGTTTACTATTATTTTATGAACCGATAATGTCTATAAAATTAAAAAAAAAAAAAAAATTTACATAACTTTGGGTAAAGTTCCTATACACTTCTTGCCCATCATATTCGCTTTTTTGAAGCCTTCCTGTTGTCTACATTCTTGTTGTCAGTGGGTGGTTCAATATTTCATATATCTTTGTTGGTATACCATAGGAATATAATTTCCTATCATTTCATAATGCTCGAATGAATTTACCGCAATTTATTTTTTTGCACACACTCATACCCCAAAGGAGTAGTAGTATAGACAAAAATACAAAAAAAAAAAAAAGTTATTATAGCCTGGCCATCGAAAGAAGACGACGAAGATGAGTATTTTCTATACTAAAATTGCGTTATGTGTATATGTGTGAGTTAGCGGAAATGTACCAATACACAATCACATTCTACCGTTCTGGGTTTTTAACTTTGAAAGATAGCACTAGAGGTTTATTTTTTTTTTTCTACCTCACTCTCTTTCATTTTTCGTTATTACTCTGTTCATCATTTTCAAAAGGAACCAAAGTCCCTAGATCTCCAAGCAGAGATAAAGATTTCACTCATATGTCTTTCGGAAATTAAAAAAAAAAAAATTGCTTTTGTCCTTTTGGGACAGAAAAAAAAAAAACAATCATGAACAACAGCAAAAACAACAACAATAACTATAATATATTATCTTGAAGAGAAGGCCCAGAACAAAAAAAGAAAAAAAAAATTCTGAAATAGAATGAAGAAAACGATAATGAAAGGACATTCGATTGGGAATTGGGATGAAAAAAAAAAAAAAACGAAAATTCCAATAACCAACTGGTCGCTCTTTGGTCGGCCTTCGAGAGAGCGATGGACGCATGGAACCCTCTCCACATGAAGACGATGAATGACTTCGATAGTGCAAATCATTTACCTGATGATCTCGTAATAGAATGTTATTCAATAAAAGGTTTCAACCAGAGTTGATGTAGGTGTACCTTCCACCAAGGATATTCTGGATGATCTCGAATAATCATTATTTTTCTCCTTTTTTTTTTGTTGAAATCTATGATATAAAATCCTCATTAAGGATAAAATTGATGAGCATGAGAAAATTGCGTTCTTCTTGATATGTGAGTTGTAGGTATATAGGTATATCCTCATGAAGGTTGGTTGGTTGGTATATCCCATTTCAATAACAACAACTCTCAAACCTTTTTATAAAATGAAAATTGCAAGAAGGAAATATATGCGTATATAACACAAATGAATGGCGGCCTTGTCCCAATTCTTTCGCGCAATGCAAATTCAACTTGGTAATGGGATATTATTATGCAGTGCATCTGTTGTCGCATATTAAAATACAAAAGTGAACACACAATACTCTCTCGTACCGCACCGCACCGCACCAAACCGATATCCTGATCCTGATTCCGATGATGTCTGGCTGCACTTGAACGAATATTAATTAAAAGCCTTACGGATGCCATAGCAGTTGCAATGCGATATGTACACCCGGAGGAGGTATGCCACAGAAGCACATCAGTTCAGAAAACTACTTGAATCGAATGCCGAACTTTTATAATGAATATATTTATGTTTTTATATATGAACGAATGAAGGTTCTGTTACAATGAATCAATATGATGGCCACTTAAGGAAAAGATACAAAGATAGCTGCTTGATACACTGAGTAGATATTTTTTTTTAAATATTTTTTTTTTTTTTTAAGAGCAATTCTGTAAAACTTTTTAATTATATACAGGGTGTCCCACAGTCACCGCCCCAAACGAAAACCATGGATTCATGAGGTCATTTTAAGTCGAAAAACTTAAGAGGTAATTTTCTCGTTTTCGTCCCGTTTTCGAGTTACCACGGTTTTTATGATTTTTGTTCTCTTTTCCCTTATCTGGATTTATCTTTGCCAAACTACGTTTGATTTGAAAAATTTTTTTTACAACCAATCAAGAATTTATTACAATTTTAGTTTGTCTCAAAACTTTTTTTTCTGCAGACAACCGTTTCTCCACAATTTTGCATCAAACACAATTTTCTTCGTTTTTTAAGTTGTTTTTTTACACTTTCATATCGTTTAAGTCAAAAAAACACGTTAATGAGTATTAATTTTTTGTGCTTTTTATTAAAGCCCAGTTTATTTTCATAAAAAAAATAAGTTTAATTTCATAAAAAAGGCTACTGAAAGTAATTTAAAAAAAATAAACAAACTGAGTGAATTAAAAAAAAAAACAATTTTTAAATAAAAAATTAATTTAAATGAATTAAAACTTTTTCTGAGCTATTGTGGTTAAGAAAAGAACAAATAAATAAAGCTCAGAAAAAGTTTTAATTCATTTAAATAAATTTTGTATTTAAAAATTATTTTTTTTTTTTAATTCACTCAGTTTGTTTATTTTTTTTAATTAATTTCAGTAGCCTTTTTTATGAAATAAAACTTATTTTTTTTATGAAAATAAACTGGGCTTTAATAAAAAGCACAAAAAATTAATACTCATTAACGTGTTTTTTTGACTTAAATGATATGAAAGTGTAAAAAACAACTTAAAAAACGAAGAAAATTGTGTTTGATGCAAAATTGTGGAGAAACGGTTGTCTGCAGAAAGAAAAGTTTTGAGACAAACTAAAATTGTAATAAATTCTTGATTGGTTGTAAAAAAAATTTTTCAAATCAAACGTAGTTTGGCAAAGATAAAGCCAGATAAGGGAAAAGAGAACAAAAATCATAAAAACCGTGGTAACTCGCAAACGAGACGAAAACGAGAAAATTACCTCTTAAGTTTTTCGACTTAAAATGACCTCAGGAATCCATGGTTTTCGTTTGGGGCGGTGACTGTGGGACACCCTGTATAACTGATTTATATATCAGGAAAGTTTTTTTTTTGTATATGTTTCATATTGCGTGGTTGCTGACATTTTTAATTATAATTTAAAGTTAATGGAAATGGTTGGCTTCTTTTCAATTTCCAAAACCAGTCTTTTCAATGCAGAAATGCCTTTTTTTATTTATTAATTAATAAAGTGATTTAACTTGTCCTTTTTTGGGGAATAAAGGAAAAGTAGATATTGCAATATAAGTTGTCTTTCAAGTTTTTTTTTTTTTTGGCTTGTATTGGAAAAGTTATTATTAAGGCTTATTTCTCTCGAAGGCAGTTGTAAGCTTTTAATAAAATTACTTTCATATATTTACCGTTTGTTGGCAAACTGGATTTCGTGGAAAAAAAATTGTATTTCAACAAAAATTTCACTTTAATTAAGGTAGATATCCTTTTTGTGATGTATGCATTTGGCAACACAATACTCTTCCAACAAATACATTCCACATTTTTTTTTCAAGTTTGGATGTCAGCTCTTTTGTTTTAATTGAATTTTTCCACATTTAACTTTAAAAATTAATAAAATAAATTTTATTCATTGAATTGACAAGAGAAGTTTTTTTTGGCCCAAATTCTCTTTATTTTGTACGTATCGGAAAATTTCTTAAATAATTTTTATTTTTCTATAAAAATTTGTAAAATTTCTAGTGATCCCTTAAGACTTTTTTTCCTAAACTTTTTAACTCACTAACCTTGTTCTCTTAAAATCTTTTGCATTAAAAGAAGATTTTTGTCTCAAAAGTTTTACTATTCTCGAAAAAAAAAACTTTCATGTTAACAAAAACTATTGAAATCCTTTAGTACCTACAAAAAAATCCCTACTTTCATCGCAGACTTCATTTGGTATCCTTTCTTTTTTTTTTCTTATTCCTGAATCTCTGACGGTCTTATCGTATTGTACTCTTTCAATTCAACGAGAGAGAGAGAAAAAAAAACTAAAGTTTACTTTTACGTGCATTTGTCAATGACAAGTGCAACAGTGGATACACCAGTTTGTTGTGCGAAATTGATTGTTCTGTGGGTGAATTTTTTTCTGTTATCGTTTTTTTTTTTTTTGTATTTTTTTGTTGTGTATTTTTTTTTACTTTATTTCACTTGACTCGGAAATAATTGTATAATGGTATATTCTACTCACTTTATAGATTAGACAAAAACTTCAAATACAATACTCTGCTGAATGAAACCAAGCGAAGTACAATGACAGATGTAATTGATGATGAGTGACTCTGACAACTGACTTTACTTACAATTGATTTATTATGTTATAACAATAATAAAAAAATACTTAATTTCTTAAATATATAGTAATTGTGGAAATAGATTTCATGTAGTACACATAATTAAAGTATATGTATATTCAAGAAAATTACGAACTCCCAATTAATCTGATTGAATTTGACAGTTTAGTGACCGAAGTCCAGACAAATATGCTCATTCCATCCAGTTTAGCTTCTTTAAAATAAGTAGGATACATTTTGCACCAAAAATTTATAACTGTTTTTTTTACATAGACGGCCCATTTTCTAAAAAACAATGACTTAAAATAAAAGAAAATATTTATAAACAGAGAAAAGTTAAACAATAATGAATGATAGGTACCCTTTCCAAAAGTCAGAATTTTACACTTATTTTTTTTTTCTTTTTTTTTTTTTTTTTTATAGGTAGAGTTAATTAAATTTAATTTTTTTCGAAATAATCGATTCCAAAGTAAAACAATGTTAAAAAAAAACACATAGAATATTGATTTTGTCAAAACCGTGGATTTCAATACCAAATTGACTGATAAAGTAAACTGTCCTAATTGATTCCATATTAAGCCTTTAAGTTTTTTGGGGAAATTGAATATTAAAAGTTTTCTTTATCAGATTTTTATTTTTTGGGCAGTCTTTTTGTAAATTGCGAACTATTTGTTTAAGAGCTGAGAGTGGGAGTAGATTTTTGTGTTAGAGATAAAGGATTCATATTGATGTTACAACAAGTCCCAGTCATTTTGATGACGAAAACGATCATCTGTCAGCATGTGTCAGTGACTTTGCAGAAAAAAAGTGCATCAAAAGTACAATTTTTCTGAAAATGGATTTAAAGAGGTATATCACATACAATTAATTAGATCCTGACGCCCTTTTCTTCCTGATTACAGAAAGACCTATAACAGACGTTTCAACTTCACCCAAACACCTGAACGATGACCCCAAAAACGCTCATGCATTTTTACACAATTTTAAGAATTGGGGTAACCACCTAAAACAATTGGATTTTAATGCCCTTGACTCCCTGATTGCCAAAGTACAAATGACAGACAAAATTACTCTCGTTCTCCTTGACTCCCTGATAGCAAATATATCTACCGCTTAGCGAAATAACGCTGAACTTAAAATTTCGGCGTTATTTTATTTTACAAGAGCGGAATTTCCACATTTGGCCTTACTGCACTTTGGCGAAGTGAACTAAAGCGCAACGGGTCCTAGTTGAGAAGGACGACAGGGACCCCCAGGGAAACAACATCGTTTTTTTTTTTTAATTTGAAAGGGATATAAGGCCAAATTCATTAAACATTATAAATAAGTGCAAGACATAGGTTTCAAATATAATTAATTAAACAATATTTTAAATTATTTTCATCAAGAAACTAGGTAGGTAGGTTCCTATGTATGATGATTTCTTGCACAAAGAAATTCTTACAAAAAAAAAAAAAAATATTTAAATTCCTCTGAAGAAATAGCAAAATTTCGAAATAAATAATCCTACTGGTAAAATAAATAATACCTACATTTAAAATAGTTCAAAAATGTTTTTTTTTTGTTGAAAATTTAAAAAAAAAAATTAATTTTAAAGTGCTTATGCTTAAATGGTTAATTGTTAATCTTCATTCATGGTTGAAAAAATATTTCCCTACTTCAAAAATTGTTTGTTATTTGTAGCATTCAAAATAATTTAATCAAAATCGTTAGAGTGGTTTTTGAAAAAAAAAACGTTCCTTTTTTTGGTTATATAGCACCTAGTTAGTTTTGATCCTTAAAAAAATGTTCAACTTCCGGAAATCATACAAAACTGAAAAAATCGCTCCTCTAGCTTAGGCTGTAACCAGGGGCGTACACTCCCTTGGGACAAGCGGGGCGGCGCCCCTGGCCCTAGACCGACCCCATAGACCCCACTGGAGACACTTCGGATACAAGGGAGACTAATTATGTCATTCAGTGTAATGTATAAGGCATTGGTAGCCACACAATATTTATATTGATTTAAAAAAAAGGTTACCCCAGGGTCCCCAAAAAAATAAACTGCTTTTTTAAAAGAAAAATTATAAATTTATTTTAGGGCCCCAAAAAATATTACTTAAAAAATCTTTGCCACCACAAATAATACATTAGGGGCCCCAAAAAAGCAAAAAAAGTTTTGTTAATGGCATACTAAATATAACTTCAAGTCAATACATTAGGGTCCCCAAGAAAGCAAACAACTTCAGGCCAGGGGCCCCAAAAAGCCTTTATTTCAGGGCGTCAAAAAAAATTATATTAAAAAAAAAGTTTTTTTAAATTAAATTACATTTGTTGATGGATTACTAAAAATTACTTTAAGAGCCCCAAAAATAAATTACCTTGGGGCTCCGAAAACATTATATGAAGGGTCCCAAAAAATAATTTTTAAGGAACGCCATTAGTTGAGAGGCAATCAAATATTAATTTGGGGTCCCCAAAATCTATTACTAAAGAGCCCAAAAATATTCATCAAATTTTCTGATGGCATGACAAATATTATTTGAGGATCCTCAAAAGCTATTACTTCAGTGGTTCAAAACAATCAAATGGAAAATTAAATATCAATTCAGGGGCCCCAACATAAATACATCAGGGCCCAAAATAAAAACATTACGTTATTGGTGGCATTCCGAATATTACTTCAGAACAGAGGCCCCAATGCCTATTAATTCTTGGCTCCAAAAAAATTATATTATATTTTAGGGGCCTCTAAGCACTTAATTTTGAGGCCCCAAAAAATTTTTTCAGGGGCCCCAAAAGAAATAAACTATGTTTGATGATGGAAAATCAAATATGTTCATATTACTTCAGAACAGAGGACCCAAGAACTATCAATTCTAAGCTAAACACAATTTTGTTTAAGGGGTCTATAAATACATATTTAATTTTGGCGGGGGCTCTACTACTACTTTTATGATAGACATTTAAAGTAAACTAGCCGACCCCGCACTCAAAATTCGAGTGCCAATTGTAACTTTTATTTATGCTCAAATAAGCACACTATATAAATCACTATATTTACTACTAAAGATATGCAACACTTAATTTTATTCGAAATTCGAGAATATCTTCGAAGGTTCTCGTCTTTGCTTTTAGAAGTTTCCACTTCCAGAAGGGAGAGGGCGTAGTTCAGCACATTTGTTTTTGTTTTTTTCCTCAATTTTATAATTTATTGTTTTTATCTATTTCGGTAAAAAAAAAAATAAATAAAGTATACATTCTGCACATCTAGATAAAATTTCCTATCGTTCCGTATATAATTTATGCCCCTTCGGTTTTTGTGGGCAGTGTATTTTGTACCACAAAATAAGTGTTTGCCGTTTTATTATATGATATAGCAAAGTGCATTACGAACATATTAAAACATTAAAATAAACCTAAAAATAAATAAGCCATACAAAAAAATTTATGGCGTATACATACTTTTTTTTGTATCTAAGAGCCCCCAAATATCAAAGGGGCCCCAAAATTTAGTCTTGCCCCAAGGCCCCCGGTGACTCAACGTACGCCACTGGCTGTAGCTAAGGTATACAAACAGACCGGCAGAATTGCAGGTCCCTATATTTGGCATATTCTATAAGATCCAACATTTGATTCTTATCTGGAGTTCTCGTTTTCGAATCTTTAACTTGCCCTTAAGTTCCTAAACCAAAAAATATAGTGCCGTTGTCGTTAACCAAAAATAGCAAAATTTCAATGCAACTACTTCTTCTTCTCTGACTTCTAAGAAAATTCTTCATTCTCCAATTTTAAATGTTTATTTTTCTATCCACTGTCTAGCAATAATTTATTTGAGTTACCAATAAATTTACCTCAAAAAAATTACGTCATTTAATAAACATTCATCCTGTTGACAAAAATGATGAATTATTCTCAAAGAGCTTCTCAAAAGGATCCTCATCAAAAATATAAAAAAGTAAAAAGTACTTCCTGTTTACTCCTAAAAACACACAAATACTAAAAAACATTTCTATGAATCTAAACAAATATAGACAAGGTATACATATTCATAAATTTTTAACTCAAAAATTACAAAACATGCATTTCAGTAAAAATATTGTGTTAACAAAGTAACTTCTTCTGCTGCTTCTTGTTTTTCTTTATTTATGTTCTTAGTAATTAAAATTTCATAAATTCTTACCACCTTAGCAGATGTGCCATCAGGATGCTATATTTACTTTTGGTGTGGCAATCCCTAAAATCTGCAATCAATGAACTTCATCATCCAGAGTTGAGTATCGGAGATAATGAAAAACAGAGAGAGAGAAAGAGATGAAATATAAGCAAACGAAGCTACCAAAAACTTATAACGAATTTGAATATCAAAATATCACACAATTGTACACCGCAAAAGACACAAGCAAAATCAGCAAGAAAACATGAATGTATCTTCGTCCTTTCAATACACAGTGACGGTGCGGTGTGACACAAGGGGAGTGTTTTCACACCCCCAATGTCCCAATGAAGGCAAAAACTTTCCACAAATACAGATGCTTCAAGAGTGTATTTTTTTTATAACAACAAAAACAACAAAAAAAAGCAGTACATCTTCCAAAGAATACAAAAAAAAAAAAAACATATCCCTTGAAGAATTTAGTAAACTCCAAAGTATCTCACTCTACACCTTAATGAATTCGCATAATCAGGAAATAAATTGCTGACGTCGTCCTTGTCAGGCCAGGACGCAAAGAACGATGTCGTGTATATCTACAAATATAAAGTACAGAGGATGTAAAGTATATATGATGGCGGTGGTAGTATGCTTTTATGATTGCCAAAACAAACATCCGTGAACACTCTGAACAGCACCAATAAATAAACTTGAATTAAGACAGAAAAGGAGCAGTTAAAAAATACAACTTTCAACAAGATGCTTGTATATATCTTCGTTCTTTCTTTCATTCTTTTTTTGGTCTTGTCTCTACGCGCGATGCGAAGAAAACTGAACTCATCAATCATGTGGTGGCAGTGAGGGAGGGGAAGGGGGTGGCAAATAACTCCATCTTTGTGTTTTATGTGTTTGCTTTTGAAGTGCTGGTTTTTATATCCCAATATTCTCATAAGGATACTTATACAATGAAAAAAAATAACTTGGCACACTTTGTACCACTAAGTCAGAAATTTATTGAGGTGTATAACTTTGAAGTTCAAATGAAGACATTGCATATACTTACAATATAGGTGTAATTCATGCACTTTAGTTCAGTTTTGACTCCTTTTTTATGATCATGCGAAA
Organism: Episyrphus balteatus; assembly: GCF_945859705.1. Lineage (NCBI taxonomy): Eukaryota > Metazoa > Arthropoda > Insecta > Diptera > Syrphidae > Episyrphus > Episyrphus balteatus. The sequence continues at coordinate 34,693,705 of NC_079134.1, forward strand.
GATTTCAATAAGAAACTTTGTAAGAAAAATTTATTTGGCATCACTTAAACCAAACTAAATATTTGAGGAAGCCTACCAGGATAAACTTTAATTCATAGTATTTTAGCCAAAAGAAGGTGGAAAACAAAATGCAGACATTTTAACTCTATTATCCCATAGTTGGCAGGTAAGGTCTTCAAATGGCAGACATTGTACTTTTGAGTAGACACAAGCGTCCATAATTATGTTTTTTTTTAATAATTTTTTTTGAAGTGAAAACTTCTTTAGTATCGTAGTGATTTAAAACAAGATGAAACAAAAACGCGACACGACTTCAACTTGTTATAACTTTTTTGTTTTAATAGATAGATGAATGAAATTTGTACTGTAGATAGGTAATTAAATACACTATAATTGTATAATTGTATAATCTCAATTAATTTCATATTCAAAATTCGAAGATAACGGTAAAAAGATGTTCTTTTCCAACACACGTTATATCTATTGATCTAGTGCACATACAAATTTGATTTAACTTTAATACGCATGCTGATAACATAATCTTTTATTTGATATATCACACATAACGGTACATGCTCTACAAGTTACACAATCTTAAATTGAAAAAATTGAAACATACCTCAAATCACCTGTTTAGATCTGTTGGCGATGACCAGCTACCAGTGTAGGAAGTACCGTAATCTCAGTCTGGAAATTCGACAAGGTTGACTTTAAAAAATTCTAACTTCTCTTGTAGACATCTTTGAGATAAGATTTATACATAATTATACAAGGTGAAACAATAAGCTTTCACATGGTATAAAATTTTTTATAGGTTGTCAAACAAAAAAATTGAATTAATAGCATGAGAACATAAAAATAAATGTTTTTTTTGCTTTTTTTGATGAAATTTCATCGAGTTTAAAAAATTCTAGCTCTTTTTGTAGATGTCTCATAGACTTGATCGATATAATATATTTTGAGCTAAGACAATAAGCTTTCAGATGGTGTAAGTTGTTCTAAATTGTTAGGGAAAAAATGCATTTAATAGCGTGAGAAGACAAAAATATGTGTTTTTTTTTCGCTTTTTTTTGATGCAAATTGATCGAGTTCAAAAAATTCTAGCTGTTTTTGTAGATGTCTTATAGACCATGATCGATATATATATTTTGAGCTTAGACAATAAGCTTTCAGATGATATAAAATGTATATAGGTTGACACATAAAAAACATGGATTTGAAGGTGATAGAATAAAAATAGGTAGATTTTTTCTATTTTGTTTTTTTTTTTCAAGAAAAATGATTTTTTAAGGTTTCACTTCTACCACGTGTTAATTGCACCCATGATTTTTTTTTTTCCATAGAACTTGTATTTTTGCCGGAAATCGAGATATACCATTTTTTACCATTAAAAACTCAACCCACCCACTTACCGAACTCGGGTCACCCGTAATTTATTTTTCCATTCATTTTTATCATATTCCACCTCCTTTTTCAATGGTTTTCATTCTACTGTTATATTTTTTGTTTCAAAAAATGATCGACCCTGGTCTTTATCTATTATAATAGATAAAGACCAGGGTCGATAATTATCTAATACCTACCCTTCTTTCTGATTTGAAAAAATCAACCTTCCTATATTTTGTTCCACAAAATGCCTGTTTTTCGCTAACTCTATTGTACTACTACATAGTTGTTTTTTAAATCGATATAAAATAAAATCACCAATAGCACCTGTGTTATCACCAAGGAAACTATTAGTACAGAGAAATCTGTGATATTTAAAGAGAAAAGATATTATAATTTCCTCTTTTTAAAAGATGCACTTTTAGAAAAAAAAAATTCAATATCGTTAGCCGTTTTTTAAAAAACTAATTTTTTATAAATAATTTAAAAAAAAATGTTTTAAAATAAAAAATTGGTATGCCATTTAGAAGAAACTATTAATCAACACCTAAAACAAATTTCAATAAAATTCAATGTTAGGTACGTTTTCGAAAATTCGATTTTTCAAAAAAAAAAAAAAAAATTCAAAATTTTTTTAAAAATCAAAAAATATTTTTTTTTCAAAATTTAATTTTTGTTTTGTAAATCTATTATATATATTAAAGTTTTTTTTTTGTGTACGTTCGCTAACCGGCCACACCGACTGACTTGTTTTCTTAATTTTTTTTTTTAAATCAAAGAGGCATAAGAGGAGAAGGTTTAAGGCAAAAAAAATTTAAGATTTTATAGGGTAAATAGGGGTAACAAGACATTGAAAAAAGAGGCTATTTTCTAAACGGTAAGTCGTAAAGAGTTGACATTTTTTTTTTTAAATGATAGACAAATCTATTCAATAGTTAAAAAAGGTATTGAAAAAATTCCAAAAAATTTCAAAACCAAGTTGTGAATGTTTTTTTGCAGTCATAGACCTTCGACAAAAGACTAATTACAGGAACGCAAAATTTTGCACAGAAATTTGAGTTACACCATGAGAAATATATTTAAAAATATTTAAAAATAGGCCACTTTTGCTAAAAATTTAAAAGTTAACATTTTTAAACTCATTTTATGAACTTTTCAAGTTTTGATCATCTTTTTCATTTGAAAATTAACTAATTACAGAATCGAAAATGAGAAATAAATATAAGAAATAGCGGAACGAAGTCCGCCGGGTCAGCTAGTAAATTATGAAATTGCTTTAGTTTGAATAATTTCGTTGGCATTAAATAAATCGTTTGGTAGAAAATTAGATTAAAAAAAAAACGGTTCTATGGGACTTAAAGTTAATAACGATTTTTGAAAAAAAAAAAACTTTTTTTCATAAAAAGATAGACCTTGTCTAAAAACTAACACCTGAATTTTTTGATAAAAATCGGAGGAGTCGTTTAATTGAATATCTAATATTAAAACATATTAAAGAAAAAAAAAAAAAACTCCACCAAATTCGTATCTATACAAAAGGTATCTATTTAGTTATGGTAGTTATGTATCTCAACTAATCCTGCAGGGATTTTGAAAGTCAGTAAGTATAAGAAAAACTTTCATCTTTTTTCCAGGCTGATGGATTCCGGTTTGTTTTCCGGCATTAAAAGTTCCATTTAGTGTCTCTCTAGAGTTTTGTTTTGTTCACATAAACTTCTAAAATCTTTCATAAATCTATGTTTTTTTTCTTGCTGAAATTCGTGTCTGTGCTGCTAAAATTATATCACGGAATATTACAGCGCCATGAAAGGGACAAACTTTTTAGTCACTATATAGTGTGAAGGGATGGTGATGGTAATCCAAGCTCGAAAAAAAAGATAGCACCCACGCTCTGTGTGTGTGGTGTTTTTTTTTTTTTTAATGAATTTCCAATGATATAGTTAAGGGGATTCAAAACCCGACAGTTGCCATTAGTCCTTTTCGTGTGAGCTTCTAAAATTGGTAAAGGTTACCTCTATTATAACCTCCTATTACCGTAGTATATACCGAAACGTAGATAGCGAAGCAGAAAGAACGACTTAGTGGAGATGGCACGTTCGATCCATTGGAAGCATATTGATAGTGTTGGAAAGGTGTATAGAAGGCAAAAATATAAAAAAAAAACACACACACAAACACACTGAAACAAGCAGCCAACTAAACTATGCTGGTATAAAATAGTTTACCATAATGTCGGCGTGCTATGAATTTTTCAAAAACACCTGGGCTGAAGAGTTTCCGGTTTCCATTTTCTATTTTTTTTTTTTTTTTTTCTAAAGCATATTTGTTCCTATTTTTTTTTTTTTTTTTGTTAAATGAAGTAAATTGTTAGCATGACGGTGGATTAGTTCAGTGGATGCGCAAAGTTAGAATTATGTGGTTTAAGGGAGAAAGTGTTGCATTTCTAATGAGTTTGGAAAGGAATTTCCTTTTAACGGTTCTGAACTGAGTGCTAACGTTAAATAGATTACGTGCAACTGGAGATAATTGCATTTGACGTAAATTGTTGTTGTATATTTTTTTTTTTTTTTGAATTTCTATTTACACCAGACACATGTGAGAAAAAAGGATATAATATGGGGCAAGATATAAAGTCGTTATGGGAGAAGATTTAAAATATTTTACGTTTAAAGAGATCAAATTGGTATTTTGTAGTTTTTTGATCTAAAATAAAGCTAACAAAAATTAATATGATTTTTATTTTTATTAGTTGCACTAATATACCGCATACCTATTTCAAGTATTTTTATTTTTTTTTTAGAAATGCATAGTCTTGACAAAAAATAGTACAAACATTTTATTACCTACATTTTTTTTCCCAAATTTTGATTTCGGATTTTTTTTTTACAATTGATTAAAATAACTTGATTTAAAAATAACTTTTAAGTCTATAATACTAGCTTTTGAAAAAAGTTACATTCATAACTTTAAGTGTTTCCGTTGATTTTTAATATTTTTTTTGACGTCGTAACGTCTTATAAATCGATGAACCATGGCAGCCACCACAAAAAAGTGACGCCATTTTCTCCCGTTCCATTTGAAATTTTTCGCAGTGCGGCAAAAATTTCAATTAAAAATTAAAAAGAAACTATTAGAGATACAAAAATTTTGTATAGCTTATTTGAAAGATAATAACCTAAAGCTTAATATAAATGAAAGAGTGTTAAGAATTCCGTCATTTAGTAGGGTATATAGGTAAAACAAAACTGCAAAAAATTTGGCTGTTTTCCAAACGCGACAATGTAAAGAGTTGAATTTTTTGTAATCGATAGATAAATTTATTGCAAGACTGACAATGGTATTGAAAAATTTTTTTTAAAAATTCAAAACTAAGAAATAAATGGTTTTCTAAAACTAAAACATGAGGTAGACCTTTAACGAGGTAGTGATTATAGATAGGGGAAATTTTTTTTTTTATTTGAAAAACGTCATTCGAAAGATATCTAATAAAAAAAAGTTAGGGTTCTAATAAGGATTTTTTTTTTTAGTCTCTGCATTTCGAAGTATGAATTTTTGAAAAACACCTACTTAATTCGGGGTATTTTTGGGTGAGTTTTTTTTTTTTTAATTTTTTGTAGCATTCAAAAAATCTCAAGCTTATAGAACATGTAGTCTATGACTGTGCGCATACATGTGCAAAAAATTGGTATTTTTGACCGAATAACGGGAAAAACATGTTTTTTTGTCCCAAGTTTTTTGACCTTTTTTAACCGTTTTTTATTTTTATCTTTTTTTCAACAGATAAATAAATGAAATTTATATTGTAGATAGATAATAGACAGGACTATATCTGTGCAAAATTTCAATTAATTTTGTAGTCAAAATTTTGAGATAACGGTAAAATAAAGTTTTATTATTCAACAGGTTCTATCTTTTGATCTAAAGCAAATACAAATTTGATTTAACCTTATTGAGAATCCTGATGATGTTACCTTTCATTTGGTATATCACACATAACTGTACATTCACTACAAGCTACACAATGTTAAATTAAACAACTTGAGAAATACCTCAAAACACCTGTGGAGATCTGTTGATCATGAACAGCCACCAGTGTGGGAAGTACCGTAATCTCAGTTTGGAATTTCGAAATGGTTGGCCTTAAAAATTTCTAACTTTTTTTCTAGGCATCGCAGAAACAAGATTGAAACGTCATATGAAAGGTGAAATAATGAGCTTTCACATGATATAAATTTTTTATAAGTTGTCATTGAAAAAAATCGATTCAATAGCGTGAGAATATAAAATTAAAATTTTTTTTTTTTGGTTTTTTTGATTAAAATTGATCAAGTTAAAAAAATTCTACCTCTTTTTGTAGATGTCTAATAGACATGATCGATATAATATTTTGAGCTGAAGTAATAAGCTTTCAGGTGGTTTAAAATTTATTATATGTAGGTTATTATATCAAAGTATATCAGTTTTTTATGACAATGATATCTTGGGTGAGGAGTTCACAAAGCTCCCAAGAGTATCATTGTCATAAAAAACTGATGTACTTTGATACCTATTATTGAAAAAAAAAGTGGTGAAGGCTGGATTTAAACCCAGAACCTCTGGCGTGACAGTCCATCACACTAATCATGTGTGATGTTTTTAAGTTTTCCCCTGGTGCAGATTGTGACAAGAAATTTATGGTAACTTGGACTGTATGTCACGTTTCAGGAATATCTTATTTATTCATGGATTTAAGTTAGGTAAATATTATTTAAAATCCATTTTAAAAACTTCAACTGTAAGAAATTACAACATTTTATTTTCCTAGTTACATAATTTTGTTAAAAGAAAGTTCAATTTTAAGAAAAGGATCAAATGTTAATACAACAAAATAGACAACAAATTATCTCTTTAATGAAAATAATTTGAAATTTTAAACATTTTCCTGTACAATTCTTAACCCAACTTTATTGCACAATTATGAAACCACAACATTTCTATATACATTCGACTTGAGAAAATTTATTCTTATTCAAGAGACCAAAATCCAATTCTATTATTGCACTTCAATAAATATGAAAGCAATTGTTAGGTTATTGTGAGTTCCATCACAAAACTAAACTAATAACCAAGACATTGTTCAAATTCTTCAACTTTAAAATAATTCTATTTCAGTTGTTTCGAAAATCAATGTCCTCTTTTACCCTCTCTCTTTCACTCTGATTTATTTGATAAAGTTCAAAAACTTTCGAAATAATATAATAATGCAAACGAAATGGAAAATAGTTTCAAAATGCTGTACCACAATGCAATTTGTATATCATCAAGGACATCACACAAGACGACACATAAATAAATAGCTACAAAATAGTTCTAAAGCAGGAATATAAAATACAATACAATACAGGTGCGTTGTACACATAAGAAGTTCAAGTCCCAACGGTTGGCATAAAGATGAGAAAATACATGCAAAATCCACTTTTGAAAAACTTAAGTCACTTCTTGAAAACAAGAGAAGACGACCCCGACTACGACCTCATTTTTTTTTCTAGCAGAAGAATGAAACCAGAATTGAGGAAAACTCCACACACCAAAGAAGAGGAAGTGACTGTCTCAATTTCTATTGAATCATTCAGCCAACATCCTTCTGAGTGCGAGATGGAGCATAAGGAACATGTTCAAGTCCTCATAGCTTCTGATGTTGCTATGCTCCTGGTATATGACGACTACGTGTATATATAAATTTCTTGCCGCTTCTGCTGCCACAAGGTGGTCATATTTCTCTCTTTCTCTGCGAAGAGCCTTGGATTTTCTTCATTTTGGTTCTTCCTGTTGCCATATTTGAAGGGATAGAATAGAGAGAATCGTATACCTATCTAACTGCATTTTGGTACTAGCATACAACATCCCAGGATGCACAAACGGAGTTTTAGAATATATGTTTTAGGTGCAATCGACCGACAACTGTGTTGAAAGAGAGAGATAAATAAATTTCACAGAGATTCACCGGATATGTCGGATTCAATGATGCAATAAGCAATCACGAATCATATTGACCACAAAGTGTTGATATTGTACAATTGCATGTGTATGTGTATATTGTCTTCTTTTTATACAAGCTTATCGATTTAAAAGCAAAAATATTTCTCAAAAATGTTTTAGAGAAATCAACATCAACTACTGTGATGAAGACCCTTTTAAACCACAAAACAAATCGAGGTTTTATGATTTTGGTTATGGTTCTTCGAATATAGAATAAATAGAAATTCTAAATTTCTCAGATTTAAAATACCAACATTTCATAATTTTTTATTTGTTTAGTAACAAATGTGTGAAGGTAAAGAGAATTATTCTGAATGGAAGAACAATTCGTTGAAAATATGTAAACTTAGGGATATGAAAAACCGGCTGTACTGAAGAACCTTCACTGTATTATAAAGTTGCTATAAAAGTGAAGGACTCTTTAAAGATGCAGAGACTCTAACTCATTAAGGTTACCTGATATAAGGCAAAATAAAAGAACGCTAAAAACAAGTTTTACAAAAAACTTTGTCATTAAGCTCGGACCCCAGCCTGCTACTCCAAGGTTAAGAAATAAGCTGGGCCCGATGAAGTATCTGACTGCGTCTTCCAGTTTTTTGTACAGTAAAGAAACTAAAAACAAACATTGTGAAGCGTGGATAGTTATATAAGATGGAGTTGCTTAAAAATCAAAAAGTGAAAAAAGAGGTTGTCTGTAAAGCCGGCTTACGGACGATGATTTTACGTGATAACGTAAAAAAACAGGTTGTGTGCTTTTAAAATGAGTCAATTGAAGCGTTTATTTATTTCAAGCAATCATAATTTACAAAAAAAAGCTAAACAAAATTTACTCTTTTCTTTTCTGTTTTTATGAATTTTTTATTTAAAAAGCTTAGGTACAAAAAAAAATATACCATTAAAAAGCCAAATATTTCTTCTAAAGAATAAAATTATTTTTAAATTTTTACAATGCGCAAAAAGTATAAAAATAATTTATTAAAGAGTGAAAAAATCATTTCCACCAAAAATTCATTTTTTTTTTTATATAACAACCTATAATAAATTTTATACCACCTGAAAGCTTATTGCTTCAGCTCAATATATATATATATATATCGATAATGTCTATTAGGCATCTACAAAAAGAGCTAGAATTTTTTGAACTCGATCAATTTTCATCAAAAAAAGCAAAAAAAAACATATAATTTTATGTTCTTACGCTATTGAATCAATTTTTTTTTAGACAACCTATACAAAATTTTATATCATGTAAAAGCTTATAATTTCAACTTTCATATGACGTTTCAATCTTATTTCTGCGATAACTAGAAAAAAAGTTAGAACTTTTAAAGCCAACCATGTCGAAATTCCAAACTGAGATTACGGTACTTCCCACACTGGTTGCTTTTCATGATCAACAGATCTCCACAGGTGTTTTGCGGTATTTCACAAGTTTTTTAATTTAACATTGTGTAGCTTGTAGTGTTATGTAGCAGTTATGTGTGATATACCAAATGAAAGGTAACCATCAGGATGTTCAATAAAGTTATATCAAATTTGTATGTGCTTTAGATCAAAAGAGAGAACCTGTTGAATAATAAAACTTTATTTTACCGTTATCTCAAAATTGTGACTACAAAATTTTGCACAGATATAGTACTGTCTATTATCTATCTATAAATTTCATTAATTTATTTGTTAAAGAAAAAAAGATAAAAATAAAAAACGGTTAAAAAAGGTAAAAAAAAAACTTGGGACAAAAAAACTTGTTTTTCCCGTTATTCGGTCAAAAACCATTTTGAAATACCAATTTTTTGCACATGTATGCGCAAAGTCATAGACTACGTGTTCTATAAGCTTGAGATTTTTGAATGCTACAAAAAATTAAAAAAAATAAAAACTCACCCAAAAATACCCCAAAATAAGTAGGTGATTTTCAAAAATTCATATTTCGAAACACAGAGCCTTAAAAAAAATCCGTATCAGACCCCTAACTTTTTTTTTATTATCTTTCAAATGACGTTTTTCAAATTGTCAAAAAAAAACTCTACAATCACTTATTCGTCAAAATCTACTTCTTGTTTTAGTTTTAGAAAACTTGGTTTTGAAATTTTTTAGAATTTTTTAAATACCATTGTCAGTGTTGTAATTACATTAATTTACAATTGTCGTGTTCAGAAAATAGCCAATTTTTTGCAATTTTGTTTAACCCCTATTTACCCTATTAAAAGGCGGATTCTTTTTAAATCCTTTAAATGTATTCAACTTAAGGTTATTATCTTTCAAATAAGCTATAGAAGATTTTTGTATCTCTAATAGTTTATTTTTAATTTTGAATTGCAATTTTTGCCGCACTGCGAAAGTGCGAGAGTGGAACGTTAGAAAATGGCGTCACTTTTTTGTGGTGGCTGCCATGGTTCATCGATTTATAAAAAACGCAATAACCATGTCTTTTTTGATACATACTAGCATACTCCACGTCCTTACCTTATACCTATGGATAATTCATCGAAAACATGGATTGAAAAATAAGGTTGAGTAGGTAGTAGTAGTTTTGGTTTTTTGTTAATTTATCGCAAATGAAAAGATAGTTTTGGATCCGATTTTCTGTTTTTGTTCAAATACAAATAAGAGCATCGAATTTTTAATACTTAATTAGGGCTTAGTTCCATAAAATTTTGAAAAAATTAGTTTGAAATTTTTTTTTTTTAATTTTGATTTTGAATATTATTTTTTCAAAAATTGTGTCATAAAATGGCTTTATTTAAAATTCTAGGTTTTTACTATACAAAAAGGTATACCACTTTAATGTAAGTATAACCGTTGATTTTAAATTTTTTTTCCAAATTAAGGCAATTTTTTTTAAATTGCCCCTCTCCGCTTAACGAAGGGGAATAGACCGCAATCTCATACGATTTTTTTTTTTGTCTTGACCGAACCTACACGCTCTAGTTTTTTGGCACATTCCTCTTGAATCACTCTGTGTTTTAAAACCAACAAGCATGTACATTTTCAAAAGCTTTGTGAACCCTCAAGATATTTTTTCATCGGGCTATCTCGTGCTGCAGCAGACCACTGAAGCTATTTACTTCAAACATCGTAGTTAAGAGTTTTTGGTGATTCCCAAATTTTTTTCAAAGGACCAAACTATATTTACTTGCAATACCAACAAAATAAAAAATGTTGTTTTTCTTTAAAATGACTTTAATTTAAAAATACATATCAATACTGTGGAAAATAAATCTCTCCTTTTGAATTTAAAAAATATTTTTTTAACCTGTACGTTTTTTTGATTTCTAACTTTCTTCTAACAAGCTATTTCAACGAAAATTTTTATACAGAAAAGTTTAAGTGTAGTGTTAAATTAAAAAAAATATTCAAAAACACCCTTTTTTATTTTAAATATTGGATTTTTTTTTTTAAATCAATTTTCTGATTAATTTTTTTGAATTTTTTTCTGTCGGTTAATATATAATTTTTTTTTTACTAGCGAACAATTTTTGGTTTGTTAATTTTGAATATAACGAATGTATAAAAAATGAATATTTAAAAAACATGACTATTTTAAGGACCTAGATTTTTTTTCCAAATCTTTGCAATAACAAAATTGATTTTGTATAACTTACTGCATAACATGAGTGCATGTGAAAATTCGTCATTACCTGAAATAAAAGAAAAAATTATTTGTAAATTGTGATTTTTAAAATAGGTATATATTTAAAAAAAAAAATTTTAAACATTTTAATAAATCAGAAAAGCACGACTTAGAAAATTACCAAAGAAAGTTTTACACTCTTTCCGGATAAAGTTGAAGTATTGTTGCAAAAAAAAACAAAAATTGCCTTATATATGTAATGCTTGTATCAAAGTTCAGTAACACAAATAATACATATATGTTAATAAATTACTTTGTTCGTATTAAAGTCTTATAATTATAAAAATCCGTTGAAAACATAACGAATGTACGGGAAACCGACGAAGTTACGAATACCAGAGTTACGGGCGACAGAGTTACGAGTGTCAAAGTTACGCGAAACCGAAGTTACGAAAAACTAGAGTTACGAATTCTAAAGTTATGTTAAGCTATACCTATCCAATCAAAATTTTACAAGATTAAATAACACCCATTTTCGCTTAACTCATTTAGTTCTGACCAATGAGAAAAATGTTAATCTCTTGTTTGTATTTCCATAATTTAATATCGTTCCTCGCAATTGTTGCCAACCCAAAAATCACATGTCATAGCTTAACATAACTTTAGAATTCGAAACTCTAATTTTTCGTAACTTCGGTTTCGTGTAACTTTGACGGCCGTAACTCTGTCGCGCGTAACTCTGTTATTCGTTACTCTGTTACCATTTCCTAATGTACATATATATTTCGTTAAGTACACTGAGCCAAAAAACAACGTAAAATCAATCTAAACCACTTTGAATCAATGGAAAATCACTACATTTTTAGCCTAAAGTGGAAAATGATTGAATCAAAGTAGCACACTTTAAATCAAAGTTGTTCACACATTAAATCAAAGTTGTTCACACATTAAATCAAAGTTGTTCATACATTAAAAAAATAAAAAAAGTAAAACTGGCATCCGCTGGGGATCGAACCTGCTATACCTGGGTTGACAAGCTTGTGCTTTACCACTGTGCCATCTCACTTATAAAAATTGATGTGACAAACTGTAGGTTAAGCATAGGACGACTTTTAAGAAAATGAATGAATATATTTTTCACCATTGATTCAATGTAGAACGGATTAAAAATTACTATGCGTTTTTTCTCTGGGTGTATTTAAAAGAATCAACACAAATCTCCATTTAACAATAATCGAGATCATAACATAGGAATTTTACGTACATCCAATATGAAACACTGTAGAATCTTGAAGACATAAATATTTGCTGATTTAAAAGAAATGTGCACTACATTCTTTTAAAGTGAATGATTTACGAGTATAGACCAATTTAAGCTTTCCCAGAATCTAAGGTGACAGTCAAGAGAGAGTTTGGAAGATGCATTCAGCTCTGTGTCAACATTTCATTTCCAAAATCCAGTTATTTAAACCAACCAACCAACAACATTCCCCACATACATTATTATAAAACCTTGTTCAATGTTCATTCTATTTTCAAAAAAGCACACACATATTTCTATTCTTGAAAGCTGTGACAAAATCAACGAATGTATGAGGTAAATGCTCGGTAAATGAAATTTGCTACCAACCAAACGAGACGATGGCTGTCTTTGCGAAATAATATACGAAGAGAACTTTATCGCCCCAAGGGTTCTATATATTTCTTTCTCTCAAAATAAAAAAAATTCTTATGCCCTTATGCCTTACAGAGTCGGATTTGGTCTTTAATAGAAGTTGGGACGCTTTTTTTTTGGGAACAATGTTTTTATTAAAAAAATCAGTTTTAACCTCCTTTGATTAATTTTTTTCAGTGAAAGGATTCAAGCTGTTTTGATGGTAAAGAAAGATCGATTTTCTCGTAATTCATGTGTATCTCTTTAATAGTTAAACCGATTTTGTTACATTTTTCTAAGTAATTTAAAATAACTAGGAAATCGGTAAAAACATACCTCAAGGGCTACATAGTGGCTTAGTTCGACTCTGATCCTTTATGTTTACATACATAACCTGAAGTATGAACACACAAGTTAACCCAATAGCAAATATATAAAAATAAAACCAACAAGAAAACGCAAAAAAAAAAAAAGTCCCTTGGAGCCGACGAGAAAATAAAAATATTAGATATACAATAAACAAACAAAATAATATGGAGCATTAACACCACACACACATTGGTGTGTTGTGTATACTCTATCAACAATAAAAAAAAAAACAAAACCCAAAGGATAGCTATAGGTAAGTTATTTTTTTCCTTTTGAAAGAATCTTACAAAATAACAAGGACCAACCATCATCATCACCCACATGCCACTGTCATACAACAATCCCGCCCGTCCCGACCCGACACACACTCAAATGACAACAAAGAGAATTCTTGAATTTTGCTGTCTTTCTTCGTTCATCTCGAAAGATGAAGATGAAGCAGACTTAGAAGGACCCCATAATGCTCGAATATTGGATGAGGAAGAGAAATAACTTTGATCCTTTTTGTTCAGTATGGTATAGTGTATGTCTGTATGTCTGTCTCTATATGTATGTAATGCATAGACATATCCTCTTGCTAAACTTTATGTTATTAAGTCTTATAAGAAAAGGTAAGGCCTCATATCTAGTCTCTGCCACATACATACAAACTAACACCAATTTAAAATTGATGTCCATAAAACAGTGCTGTGGAAATTTTAAAATTTCTATCGAAACTCTGTAAACTTTTCGGATAGAAATTTCTTATTTCATTTGCTTTCCTCTTCGATTTCTTGTTTTGTATGAATTTTTCCTCCAGAGGGCGCCATATTCGATTTTATGCGACATCACATAGGCATGAACCAGCGAACAAGAATTACGCTTTCAACGATACCAAATTTTTCAAATTGTGATAAGTTATTAAGGAGCTATGGTGTCACAGATGAACATTAACCAGGGGCGTTCACCATTGGGGCAAGTGGGGCAGTGCCCTAGCGCCCCGATTGATGGACCGAAAGAAACTTATTATAAAATAAGTAACGAAGCAAAAAGATAAGATATTTAATATAAATCAATTCGGAAAAAAGAGAGGAATATTTAAACCTACTTAAAAAATATTACTTTTTTGATAGAAAAATTAAATGTTATCTTAGGGTCCCAAAAAATACTTCTTGCTTAATCTTAGCGACCAACAAATAATACACCAGGAGCCACCTCAATTATTAGATATGAATGTATATCAAAGGAGCCCCAATTATCAAAAAGGCCCGAAAATTTAGCCTTGTCCCTGGGTCCCGGCAACTCAACGTACAAATCATCAACATATCTAAATAGGTACTAAGGAGGGTCAAACAACATTTTTTTTTTTTTCGAATTTCAAATAGTAATAGCGCGGATAAGTAGCGAATGGTGAAGACTAAGGAGGGTTTATAAAATCAAAATCGGTTAATATCTTCTGCCCTCGCAGGTATTTTTACAAAAAAAAAAAAAACTAAAAACTCTAACATTTTTTTTAATACAATAGCTTTGGACAAATCTTATATGAGTCAAAATATTAAGTACAAAAAAAAAAATTGTTGAAATTGGTTAAGGACTTCCGGTCGCACATGCGTTTTGAAATTTTTCTAAATATGGAAAAATTCCTATTTTTACGATATGTTTTCATTTTTATAGACTATTTGGTAAATTATTATTTTGACCAAATTGGAAGTAAAAATGAAGTTGACACAATTAGTGAATGTTATGAACTTGTTAAAGATTTAAAATTCTATTGGCCCCAAGAGGGATTTGACTATTCATCATTCTCCTCGCTTTATGGTGTCAAAAATCACTTGTATGGCAATTTCTTGATGAAAAGTCATGAAATTTAGGACACTAAAGCATATATTAGTATGAGAAATACGAAAAATCTTCGAACTTTTATTTTTTTCAATATGGCGTTTATAGAATTTTCTTTTTTAAAACTGTACAAGCTAGAAATTTTCCTAAATTGATATCAAATGTTCGCTCTCAGATTTATGTAAAACTTTTCATATTCAATGAAAAAAAAAATATTGAAACAATTTTAAAACAGGTGATACCTATTTAATCAGGAGATAGACCTTATTATAAAACTCACACATGAGATTTTTTTTTAAATATAAATTAAAGAAACCGTTTTTGAGAAAATTAAACTCAAAACTTAAATTGTTTTTTTTTTTTCACAGGTAGGTATACCGTTATTTTTGGTTCTAAGAAATTAATTCCAAAAATCACCTCTGCAAAATCTCCAAAACATCCTACACACAAAGTTTGAAGTAAATAGACCAATTCGTTCAGTTCATTATAGCTCCATACACAGACAAACAGGGCGACCGACCGACTGACAGATTATTTGGCAAAAGGTTTTGGGCGATTAAACAAAATAGTCAGATTATGATTAAAGTCCGATAGTTTTGCCAAAAAATGCGATTGAAGTTTGAATAATGTATAAACATCGATGAGTTTATGAGCATTGATCCGTTTATTAAAGGGCTGTTCTAAATTTATGGTTAAGATACTAAATTAAGGAGAATACACAGCTTATTCTTATTTGATCAAAACCCGAAAGGTCAAATTTTGTGACTTAACTCCTTTGCCGTAAAGATTTAGGTAATGATTATTAATCAATGTTGCTCATATGTGGAAATTCTTTAAATTAAAGATAAACAACTTTTAAGATTGCTTTATAGATTAGGGCTGTAAAAGTAACGACAAAATGAGAACCCGCATGTATACGTAACTTTTGATACTAGTACCCGCATAAATAATATCGTTACTCGTTACTTTCGCATGCTTCGTATGTTTCGTACATTTTGTATATTTTATGTATTTGATACGTTTCGTGTCTTTTGTAGGTATTTTAAGTATTTTTCGTACGTTGGTAGGTATGAGCAAAGATTATAGTATTCTATAATCTTTGGTATGAGGGTGTAAAATTTTTTTTTTTTGAAAAAACCAAAAACAATTTGTGTAATCTAAGGTACATTTTAAGGTCATAAACATTAATTTAAGTTGCGGCGTTCTCATGTTATAAGAGTTTGAAGGTAGCTATACTGATTTTTTTTCGATTTTTTTTTAATCAAACGTGGAAACTTATTTTATTTTTTTTTTCCTAATTTTTTGACCAAACTTTGGTAATTTTTTGTTTATATTCGTTCAGTAATCTTATCATAATTCTTTAGAGACCTTTATTTCAAATAATCATTTTTAGCAAAAAACAAAACCGACTTCCATGGATCAAAACTGGGTTTTATGGTTTTTAAAATAGTTACTATGGCTTTAAGTTAACGAAATTGAAATGGGACCACACTGCAGCCACCAGCTTTCCAATACAAAAAGAATTATCAAAATTGGTTCACTCAGTCCAAAGTTATGCGGTAACAAACATAAAAAAAAAAAAAAAAAAAAAAAAAAAAAAAAAAATACAGACGAATTGAATACCTCCTCCTTTTTGGAAGTCGGTAAAAAAACATCTCGTAGATCTCGGAATATTAACACTTCAATACAACCATGTCGAACAATTTTTCATTTTTTTTTTTTTCTATTGAGAGTGATTTTCAAACCTCGTTTTCTCTGCTTTATTTTTAGTTGACAATTTTGCAGTGAAAATAAACAAATTTTTTGAAAAACCAAAAAAACTTTTGTATATTCTTAAGCTACATTTCAAGACCATTAACAAAAAGGTCATAAACACATTGGTTTCGGCATCATAGAGAAAATTCCAAAACGTGTCTCTTTTGATATTTCTGTATAAATTATTATCGATAACACAACGATACCTTGGCACTACTGTCTTTCGTATCTCATGTATCGGATGATTTAGTATTGAAATTTGAATGCGGTCGTTACTCTTACATATGTTTCGTATCTCGTATGTTTCGTTACTTCAGTACCCAGCAACGAAACATACGAGTAACGATACTGTTTACAAAGTAACGTTTCGTTACTCGTTACTGAAGCAAATACCCGCATTTTAGTAACGAATACATACGACTTGCTACAGCTCTATTATAGATATCACTGCTTGTTTTATTTGCTGGTTGGTAGTTGGTAGAGGGACTTGCCCTTAAGAATTGTTTTTTTTTGTACCTTTCCAATTCAATTTCTTTTTAAAAGCTTTAAATATAATAATTTTTTAATTTTTTGGATTTTAGATGCATACAAAACTCTACAGCACAGCTCAACTTGTAGCATATTAATGACCCCGGGACCCCCCTCCCCCCCCTTTTATACGCCGTTGCTGTTGACAGTGTTCCCTATGACCTTTCATATTTGGTCCAAGTGGTGGGTCGTCTAACTGATTATGAGAAACGCGGCAAAAGTTATGGCGGTATCCTTGGTTTGAAATTTTTTTCTTTCAAATTTCTACAATATCTAGTCTGTTTTTTGGTCGCCATATTATTATGCTATCAATATAAATCACAAAAACTGAGAGATAAACATAAAGACTCAATTAGTATTTTTAGTGGTTTCCAATTCTGATAAATTACAAAAGTTCTCTATCTATTTTTTTTTCACTTCTATAATAATGTTTCAACACACTCGTAGCAATTTTCAATTTTAATAAGAAGCTTCAGTAGTTATTAAGTTATCATTTTTTTGAAAATCTAATAAAATGTTTGATTATTTTTGTTTTCTATTTTTGTAATAGTTTTTAAGTTTTTTCTTTTTATCTTTTTAAACAAAGTCATTAATGTTATAAAATCTAATGTAAAGATATCTAAGTACTATAAAAGATATTTTATCTTAATGTACCAATTGATTTATAATAAATTGAAATTGAAAAAAATTGAAAATTGTAATGTTACAAACATTTTTTTTTACACAGCACTGTTCATTCGATGGAAAATATGTTTGTATTTATTATTGTGATAGGACTTTTCTCCCAACGAGTAGGTATTTTCGTAAATTGTGACATGTGTGCATTTGAAATATAAGGATTTAGATTTTATTATTGAAAGATAGGTTGATATATTGGCTCAGATGAGATTGACGTTCGATGGGAATATTTTTTGGTCTCTGAGTCTTATTGATTTCAACAGAATTCATTTAGCTATATGTGTTCAAAACTCGGGTATGATATCAAAAAAAAAAAAATGGGAAAAACCGATGCGGCAGACATGATTGAATAAGAGATTTTATGGGAATTGAATTCCACTCTTCTGACTGGTCATAGGAAATTTTATTACTTTTGGTAGGTATGACACAAATAAAAATTGAAAATAGGAGATCACAAAAATGATCCTATATCCTATGAATATGAAGTCATGTAAAATTAAATGCACGACTGGGTCGCACGAACTTGCTCTTAGAGTTAAAGTTGCTTAAATTTTTAAGACTTTTTGTATAGAAATTTGGAAAATGTAGGTACCTACTATATAGGTAAAAAAAAAATAAAATTAGTTTTTTAAGAAAATAAAATAAAATCTGAAATCAAATTGCCCTCCAAAACAAGTATGCAATTTTGATTGATATATTAACATGCATTTTTAGAAAAAAAATTTTCAAAATCGTTAGAGCAGTTTTTTAAAAATCTAATTTTTTATAAATAATTTTTTGGAAAAAAAGTTTTAAAATAATATTGGTATGCCATTTTGTAAAAATCACTAATCAACATCTAAAAAAAAAATTTCAAAAAAATTCAATGTCCCGTTTTCGAAAATTTGATTTTTGAAAAAATAATTTTCAACATTTTTTAAAAATCCAAAAATTATTTTTTTTTAAATTTGGTTTTTGGTTTATATTTAAATTATATAAATGCTTCTTCACAAAAAGTTTCGTTGAAATCGAATAAGCTCTTTCAGAGATAATCGGATTTGAAAAAAACGGTTCTATGGCAGGTACCGTTAATAATGATTTTCAAAAAAAATTTTTTTATTGAAATATAGACCTTGTCTTAAAACTAACATTTGAATTTTTTAAACAAAATCGTTGGAGCCGTTTTTGAGAAATTTCAATTTTACTAAAATCGGTATATGACAAGTACCGTTATTTTTGGTCCAAAAAAATTAATTCCAAAAACCCCTATGGAGAGGCGCCAAATAATGCTACATACCAAGTTTGACATCAATCGGTTCATTCGTTTAAGCTGTAGCTTCGTTTACAGACAGACAGACAGACTGACAGACGGACAGACAGACGGACTTCCGGGACCCACTTTTTTGGCATTCTCTACCATCGTAATGTCATGGAAAAATGATATCTCAACTTTTTTTTTTTTTGTACGAATGCATAACTTGATATATAGTACCTATATCGCAAGTAAAAAAGGAGTGGAATGCCAATATTATTTTTAGATTATGCAACAGTGAGTTTGATTTAATGGAATTTCAAATAAATATTTTTCACAGAAAAAACGACTAAATTAATTGGAAATTGTTTCATATTTTCAAGAAATGACAAGAAATAGCTGCTTTTATAGATTTGAGAATTCTAAGGAAAGTAAAAGGACCTTGAAGGTTGTATCTAATAAGATTTAAATGCATTAATCCATTACTTCTTGCTGTTATCCTTTCTTCTTTCAGTTTCCCGTCTTAAAACATGGTCAAATCTTATAAAAATAAAAAAAAAAAGTCAATATAGGTAATTATCCCGCCCCGTCAATTTTCAATTCATCCATAAAGGTGTTATGCACACTCCACCAAAAACCCGTTAATTGTTTGTATTGCCCGAGTGTCCATGACACTTTGGCATTAAGTTATAAATTTATTCACCCCGCTAATTGCCTGATACAAAATAATTTTCAAATCAATCATTTTAAAGACTGCCATTAAAGCTCAAAATTGCCCTCTTCCTTCAGGCTGTTATACTCCTCTCGCTCGCTAGCATATTACACTTCACCGCACCATATACACCCAATAGCATATATACAAACAATAGGTAAACCCCAAAGGAATTTGCGCGAGAGTGAGAGCAAGTGAAAGCAATGACGATACGATGGCGACGACAGCAGAACGAACATGAACCAAACCAAAGGAACAAAACCCAGCCAACCAAAAGAATTATGCCACCAGGGTTTGGTAATTTTATGCAAATCCCTTTATGACCACACTTTAAACACTTTTATTCTCTGGCAACACTTAAATTTTCAACTTCACAAAGTCGCTGCGAATTAAAAGTGAACACATAAAAACGATAACCTACAGGAAAGCCAGCTTCAACTCCGACACATAAACCTACACACACACACAAACACACATTTACTCCTCTTCCGTGTCCCAGTTTTTTCGTTTTTTTTTTTCTTATTTCCTTTTTTATTTTGTTGGCTTCTTTTATTCTGTTGCTCTCTCTGTGTCCCTGATAAATCGCAGTAATGTATGCCTTGAATCCTGTGAGTGGTTTTTTTTTTTTTTATGTCGTCGTCGACGGAATCATCCTTATCCTGGTACCTATCTGGAGCAAAATCGAAAACACCGAGCTGGAAGTGGTTCAGTTTCAGTTTCAGTCCCCTAGACCTTCCCTTCCGCGTGACTGATTTCCGCCTGTGTTCATGTTTTCTCCTCGTTCCTTGTTTTCATGCATTTCATTCTGCTGTTTTTTTTTTGCTTGCTCTTCCATCCTTCCTTTTTGTTGATTTGTTCTTTCTGTTGTGTAGGAGGATGCTTTGTTTCCTTCCATCATTTTCTTTATCCTTCATATTTTTTATTCTTCATGTTTTTTTTTTTTTGTTCTATTTTCATTATGTGGTGGGGGTGTTCATCCAAAAAAGATAAAGGAACCTTAAAATTTGCGGTTTTACCAACAACAAAAAAATATCTATTGATGGCAAGGCCGCGAATGAAAATTATGTGGGATAGAAACTGGGGTACAAAATATAAAAAAAAAAAAAAATTAAAAAGTTCGAATGATAAAGCATTTCGGGGATTCTAGAACAAGCCTTGAAACTTTTATATTCTGTACCTAGAATAACCAGCTTTGATAACAAGGATTTTAGAAAATATCAAATGAATTTTAGCACTAACCTGGAACGAAATTTCCTAGAAAATTAAAATTCGTAGATATACAGACGTCTCATCCCATTTTTACACCTCCTAATGCAACGGGTTCGATCGTAGCAAATAATAACATTTTTAGAGACGATATGGTATGAAATGAATGAAGAAAAGTTTGGTAGTGTGAAATATGTCACTGGTTACCTTTATGCAGATTAAAAAAACTTCATTTACGTTCACTCGGTAAATAAAAAAAAAAAAAATATAAATAAAAACGTTTGCATCCATAAGCGAAAAACTTTGCATAAATTCCCGAAATTCAACTTAATCTTTTTATTTTCTTTAAATTTCCAAAGAAAAATGTAAAACTCATATACCTTTCACTTAACACCTTTGAACATAAATACACCTGCGCACATGTGTACACAAATAAATTCAAAAAACCAACATTTATGGGGAAAAAATATATTTCCTGGTAATTTAAATTTCCCTTTGGTCTCTTTGTAGAATTATTGTATTTTCGGATGTAGACTCGTTGGTATTAAGAGGTTTTTTTTGTTGGTAATGTTAAATATATATACCTTCGTAGGAGAGTGCGTTCCAAATGAGATTTATTTTGTCACCTGCCAGTCTTTTTTGTGTATATTTTTACTGGGAAAATAAATGTTTGCTGGAAAATAACTGTCAAGGGTTGTAACAAGGACATATTTTTGTTTATTTTTTTTTACTTTTATTACGGCTTGAATGTTGCTGGGAATGAAGTAAGTCTTATTGTTACTTTATATAGCTATGGTAAAGCATTTAAGGCAATTATTTGAAATTCTAAGCTTTTTTTTTAAGGAAGGAGGGATAATACCAGAAAATGGGTAAAGTTCCGACTAAAGTCGGAAATACAAAATACTAATGCATTAAATTGCAGTTTTTTTTTGTCTCAAATGATTAATTTTTCAGCCACTTTTTGTTTCAATTTCAATCGATTTTTAATAAGATGTCTTTTTAAGATTACCTCCTAAGTTCTGCAGTGATTGTAATAATTTTATCCTTGATTTTTCACCCAATTTTCAGAAAATTAAATTTTTAAAAGTTGTTCCTAAAAATGTTCCAAGGTTTTCAAAACTTTTTATTTTTTCAAAAACTCTAAAGGAAAAAAAAACTTTGCAATGTCCTGGAATATCTTCTGACTGAAATGAAAAACTACTGTATACCTTTATTTAGAGCGTTCAATTCTCTTTGATATTGGCAGTGGAATTTATCCTTCATTATTTATGGAGTTATAAATAAGACATTATTTCTAACCTTGTTTTGAAATTTCATAAGATATAATTTTTGTTCTGTTTTTATGACAAGTAATTTTTTTTTATTTTAATTTTTCTTATGCATTTATGAAACTGTGTCACTTTTTTTCCGGACTCAAAAATGTTACCAATTTTATGTTAAAATTACTTTTTCGATTTTATCCCAAAATTTGCATATGATCGTCAATAAGTAGCCGGGAACCATAGCAGGGACAGAATGATCAGATTGATCTTTTGCATACACGTTAATAATAGTGTCTACAAGCCGAAACTAAAAAGTTTTTTTTTATCATTTTGCTCCGAAGATATTAAAATTTCAAAAATTCAGTAAAAATCCATAAATCGATAATTTATAGAAAAATCGATTTATTTTTATTTCTCTTTTTAAACTTAAAAAAAAAATTAAATACAAATTATTATTATCGTACTATTAAAGATTTTTTTGAAAAAAAAAAAAAAAATCATTCAAATTGATCGATTATTTTATTTTTAGAATTATGAGAAATTTTTTAAAATTTTTTTTCTTAAGCTTGAAAAAAAAACATTTTAATGCAAAATATTACAAGTATAATATGAAAAATATTGGAGAAAAAAATTAATAAAATAAATACATTAGTTATCGAGAAAATTGTATTTATTTTTACATATACCTATTTCGAAAATTTGTACAAAAATGTTTTTGAGTGACTGTAGTTCTCATAAAGGTAGAGTGAAGAGCAATATTTCTAACAACCTCAACTAACGAGCAATTGCTTAAGTCTCCCAAAAGATGTTAAAAAAAATGAATTAAAAATGAATATCGATAAATCGATAAAATTAATTATATCTAAATCGATTTTTTTTCAGAGGCTCAAAAATACCTACATTTTTTTTTTCAATAAAATTTATAAGACTGATATGATACCAGTTGAATATAATATAGTTTTAATTTCAAAATACATTTTTTTTCAAGAAAATATATAAGAACAGGTGTTTGAAAAAGTCCATCGAAATTGATCCGTTGGATCCGTTTTGGAGAAAAAAAAAACTTTCACACTAATAAATTCAAGCCGAATGCGTCCACTGAATTTGGCCCCGATTGCGGGTCCAGCCGAGCACAAATCCACACACCTACACACTTTTTTTGCATTTGCTATTATCGTAATATCATTCCTTATCATAATTTTGAAACGAAAAATGTCAACTCGAAAATGCACTTTCACAGTATACCTATCGAGATGTTTTTGAATTTTTAAAAATTACTATAAGTTGTTCCAAGTCCCAAGCGGAACACTTAAATCTCTTAAGCCAAACCAAGAAATTGATTATAGAACCAAGAACTAAATATTTCAATTAAAAAAAAGAAAGGTTTTTGGTAAACAATCACCCCATTTTTGCCTTAGTTTTGAAAATTAAAAAATAAAAAAATAAAAGCAAGTTGATCTTCTGTTTCTCTAAATCATATTAAAATCTTATCTGTTACTTCTTGTTTTTTTCTTCTTAATATTGATTTTTAGTATGAAAATTTTTTAAAACAAAAAAATTCTTCCGGCTCCTTTTGAGAAATCCAAATCTTAAAAAGTGCAGTCACTCAAATCCAAATTTTCCAAAACTTCATTCAAAAATATTCAAATCTAATATTATTTTAAGAATAATGATTTACCAATTTTGTTATAACAAATTAACTATGCAGTGCATGCTTTTTTCATTGAGTCATAAAATTGTCCCTTTTTTATAAAATTTATAATAAATTACAACATTTCATAAATCAACGTTATCCCGCGAGGCCTCTATCTGCTTAGCTGATTTAGGTATTTCACTAAAAAAAAAGACCCTTGTTACATATTTTCAAGCTTCATTTCATCTAAGAGCCATAAAATATGCTTTGTTTCATTTTTAAAATAAATTTGCTTAAGTCCTTATCAAAATGTTTCACGTACCAGTGGATGAATTTTTTGTTTTTTATTTTTTACGGTTTTTTTTTTTAATGTCATACTGAACGCATATCCAATGTCATGGTAACATCCTTATCCAAAGATGCAAAAGTTAAATGTCTACATTTGCACATGCTTCGTGACTCTTACAAGCTTCCACTATCACACTAGACGACTCCTACTACAACGACGACGACGAAAATGACAACGACGTCACGTGTCATGGAATTTCAGACAATATCTCGTCGCATAACTTAAGTCCTTGCTGGCTCCTACTTTCCACACACATCATATTATCATGCTCACATAATATAACCTAAAAAAAAAGAGATAAAACAAAAAAAAAAACCTCTTGGATCCTTTTTTTTTCGTTGTTCCTTGTTATCAACTTAAAAAAAAAGAAGAAGGAAAAATTATGCAAATTCTTGTGATAATAAATGGCCAAGAATGCATTCAGTGACGCGTATGACTCTTTCACTATTATATCCTTTCGAAAATGTGGTCATTTATTCTGATGTTATCCTCGTTCAGAATATTCATTCATCATCATTTTACATACATATATATACTCTCGAACTCGTACATCAGCTATATTCTGATGTTCTATGTAGTGTAGAATTGTATAATTCAACTTGTTCGTCCGCAGCATCATTAACAACTATGATCATCATTATTCTATTCGTGATGATGATGATGGTTTGCGGAAAATGCAAGTACAATTTCTACAAAGTCACTGTCGCCAACCCACGCATTTTTTAGAACTTAAGACCATCACGACGAAAAGATATGAATATCATTAAAAATAAGGAAGAGGTTTCTTTTGCCAATTTGAAGAAATACAAAAAAGTCCGCCAGGATTTCTTTGTCCTTTTAATGGAAAACGATTTGTGAATTTCTCCAGACAAGGAAATGTTTTAAATTGTAGTTTTGTTTTAAAATGAATAATGTCATCAATCACCCCTGACTTAAGGATTTAAGAAAATGTTTCCCAAATTTGAATTGCAATTATAATTATGGAAACAAGATTAAGAATATTATCAATCTTAAAAATATTTAAACACAAAATGAGAACACTTTGTCTCTGATAAGGCATATCGGCCCCCGGTAATTAGTTGATTTGAAATAGATTTGCAGATTTTTTGTAACCAAAAAATGTATCTCATCTCGCCAGAAAATACAGTGTTTATTTTCAAAAATAATCAATTGGATACATTTTTCCTTGCCTTTAATTTATCTAATTAATCCACAAATTTTACTTTTTCTGTGTCTAAAGTACAATAATGCTTAGAATTTGAAAGGAGAACCAATGAACTCATTGTACAAAACTTGGTAATTATAATTTATAACTAACATGGTAATTATAACTAAAATGAAAAAATTACTTTTCTCAAAAACGAATCATTAGTGTCGTAAATAAGTTCATGTTTTCGAAGGGTTGGGGTCGAAATTCTGTATGTTGCAAAATTCTGTATTCAAAATACTGTATGCCAAAAAACTGTATGTCAAAATTCTGTATGTGCAAAATGCTGTACGAACAAAATTCTGTACAGCAAAATTCTGGTTGGTCAAAACACTGTATTTCAAAATTCTGTACATCAAAATTCTGTATATCAAAATTCTGTAAAAATGCTGTACAAAATATTTTTTACAGCATTTTTAGAGAATTTTGAAATACAGATATATTTAAAAGAGAGTTTACTATGAATTTCTAAGAGATCAACTATATAAAGAGGCAAGCTTCTAATGCTGATTAATCTAGGTACTTTATTAGGAGCTACGGAAAAAAAAATAGAGAAAACAAAACTACACTTATTTAAAAAAAAAAAAACAATCTGAATTCAACCACGTTAAACCTAAAACGGATTGAAAAAAAAAAATTAAATTTATATTGATTTTGACATTTTTTTGGTAAAATGTATTTTGTGTGTTTAAGAAAAGTTTGATTTGTGTTCCTAGAATTTTCTTTTTTACTTTAATAATTATGTTTCTATAAAATTACAACTTTACTGTCAATAATTATATTTAAAGCTAGTATTTAGTGTTTTTTAATCAAAGGAAATTTCTTGAAAAATACTGTATTGAAAATACAGTATTTTGCCGTACAGAATTTTACAAAACAGAATTCTGCAAGTCAGTATTTTGTAAATACAGTATTTTGACGTACAGAATTTTGTATTTACAGTATAATGACGTACAGAATTATGGTCTTACAGTATTTTGACCCCACAGAATTTTGTAGTACAGAATTTTGACAAGCAGAATTATGACCCGCTCCCGTTTTCGAAAAAAAAACACTTTTTTTGACCGTTAAACGGCTTTCGTACCAAAATGTCTCTTTCTTAGTAAACAATTCCACAGAAAATTTCCATACGCAAGAATTAATATGTTAAAATTAGGAGACAAAAAACATATTTTAAAATTCGTCAATTTTTTTTTGAAAATCAATTTTAACTAATCATTGATATAAAATTGAAAAAAAAAACAGCGATAAGTTGACAGAACCGATTCTTTCAACCAAGCATTAATTTTTCAGTACTGGGAGCGAAAAAAACCAATGCGAAATCATTGTTGTTTTTAAAATAATGTGATTTCAACGTTTTATAATTTTTTGATTTTGTTTTTAAATGACATGAAATATACATCTGAACGATATAAAAACAAGATGTTTTGGTTTTTAATATACATGAGACATTGCATTTAGATTTAAAAGTTGAATTGAATTTTTTTATATAGGTATATGTAAATAAATGGGAGCGGGTCATAATTCTGCTTGTCAAAATTCTGTACGACAAAATTCTGTGTTATCAAAATACTGTAATACCATAATTCTGTACGTCATTATACTGTAAATACAAAATTCTGTACGTCAAAATACTGTATCAACAAAATACTGACATGCAAAATTCTGTTTTGTAAAATTCTGTACGGCAAAATACTGTATATCAAAATTCTGTAAAAATGCTGTAAAAAAATATCGTTTTGATAATGTAAAAAAGTGCGCGCGCACTTTTTTACATTATCAAAACGATATTTTTTTACAGCATTTTTACAGAATTTTGATATACAGTATTTTGCCGTACAGAATTTTGAAATACAGTATTTTGACCAACCAGAATTTTGCTATACAGAATTTTGACTTTCAGAATTTTGTTCCTACAGCATTCTGCACATACAGAATTTTGACATACAGTATTTTGGCATACAGTATTTTGAATACAGAATTTTGCAACATACAGAATTTCGACCCCAACCCAAATAAATAATGCGAATTTCATGTTGTTTTAACAAGAATGAATCCATTTTAAAACGTATAAAATGTAGAATAATACATATTTATACTTTTTCTTGTAGGTATGATCTTTGGATAGTGAGTGATAGTGTTTTACGGAAATCACTAGACAGAAGAACTATCAGGGCGGACGAACTTGTAATAACTCTGTAACTCTTTGTAATAGGAATTAAAAGACAAAATAGGAGTGTCGGTGGGTGGGTTTTTTGTTTAAACTTTTCATTCTCTGAAATCAATAGATCTTGAGAATTTCAGCGAAATCGTTTGAGCCGTTCTCGGCAGATTGTATTTAAATTATTTTTTTTCTAACTCATAAAAACAAATTCTGAAAATTTCATAAAAATTGCTAGCAATTTTTACGAGAAACAAGCATTAAGAAATGTGGGCGTTACTGACAGATCCGCCCCCACAACTCGGGTTGTGCAAGAGTTTCAATATCTCAAATTTGGATTAGAGTTCACTAATGGCACCATCTAGAGGTAAAATCATGAACTATCTATTATATATATTAAAGTTTGGTTTTGTGTACGTTCGCTAACCGGCCACACAGACTGACTCATTTTCTTAATTTTTTTTGAAATCAAAGAGGCATAAGAGGAGAAGGTTTAAGGCAAAAAAAATTCAAGATTTTATAGGGGAAATACGGGTAACACGACATTGAAAAAAGAGGCTATTTTCTAAACGGTAAGTCGTAAAGAGTTGACTTTTTTTTTTTTTAAATGATAGACAAATTTATTCAATAGTTAAAAAATGTATTGAAAAAATTCAAAAAAATTTCAAAACCAAGTTGTGAGGGTTTTTTTCGCAGTCATAGACCTTCGACAAAAGACTAATTAGAGGCACGCAAAATTTTGCACAGAAATTTGAGTTACACCATGAGAAAGATATTTAAAAAAAAAATTAGGGGTCTCAAACGGATTTTTTTCATAGGCCCTGTATTTTGAAATAAAAATTTTTGAAAAACAACCTAATTTTTAGCGACATTTTTGAGTAGTCTTTTATTTTTTTGGAATTTTTAAAAGTCTGCAAAAAATCTCAAATTTATAGGAAATATAGGTTTTAATCATGCGCATGCATGTACAAACTTTTGAATTTTTAAATCGATTTTTAACCGAATAACGAGAAAAACAATTTTTTTTCTGTCCCAAGTTTTTTGGCCGTTTTTAACAGTTTTTTATTTTTATCTTTTTTTCTTCAATAGATAAATAAACGAAATTTACAGTGTAGATAGATAATAGGCAAGACTATATTTGTACAAAGTTTCAATTAATTTTGTAATGACAAATTTGAAATATCGGTAAAATAAAACTCTATTTTTCAACACGTTACATCTTTTGATCTGGAGCTTACAAAAATTTGATTTATCTTTATTGAGCATTCTGATAATATTACCTTTCATTTGATATATCACACATAACGCTACATTAACTACAAGCTTTACAATGGTAAATTAAAAAACTTAAAAAACGTTTTTAACATAGGCCATTTTTTTTTTAATTTTAAAAGTGAATATTTTTAAATTAATTGGACGAACTTTTCAAGTTTTGATTTCCTTTTTGTATTGGGAATTATGACAAATTACAAAGTCGAAAATAGAAATAAATACAAGAAATGGCGGAACGAAGTCCGCCGGGTCAGCTAGTTTTCTTATATACCTGCATAGGTATCAAGTCATCGCAAAATATCAACCCCAAAATAATTCAATAAATAGAAAAAGCAAAACTAGGTCACACGTACTTGCTCGTATGCAAAAAAATAAGGCTTTTATGTAAAAATAAAAAAAAAAAATTATAAAATTTTTTCAAAATAAAAAAATTAATTTTTTTTTTAATCTAGAAAAAAAATTTTTTTTTTTTTATTTGTTCTTTATTTTACTATTTTGGTAACTGAAATATTTTTGTTGAAACATTTTAATTGAAATCGGTTGAGTCATTTGCGTGAAATTCAGAAACCAATTAATCTATACGTTATTAACTTTCCCCCGTCCGCTTTGCAGAGCATTTTTCTAATTTTTTTTTTTTTTTATTTTTCTACATAAACCCTCCTCTAACAAATACAAAAAGAATGCAAAAATAAAGTTGATGTGAATGAGTTGAAGAGCTACTTAAATAGTATTTCTGACGCCAAATCAAATTTAAGCAATGAACTTGATTTTACCAAGGTCCTTTTTTGGATATACATAGGTACATACACGAATTTTCTGTAGAAATAACCACATAATCTTTCCTTTTAGTACTAAACCAATTTTGTTAGTAATAGTAATTTCGATTGGCAGTCCGGAATCATTCTAAAAGCGTTTTATTCGCACAAAATTGACAGTTTTGTATGAATAAAATTTTTTCAGAATGATTCCGGACGCTTCCGGACTGCCAATCGAAAACGCCATAATTATTTTTGTTTTGTAATTCTAATTTGCTCTAATGTCAGACAAAAAACCTCTTACAAGCTACTAATAACAAAACATTATTAATTTCACACCAATTCAAAGATCGCCATTTTGTGTGTGCTTTAAGCTAGTTTCATACATTTTTTTTTACTTGCCAACTTGATTGTCATGTGAGCATTATCATGAATTAGTTTAAAAACTACAAGTGTGCCAAATAAAAGTTACAAATAAAGTATAATAATAGAAAACCAAGTTGTTCACTGTGGCGTATACGTATTTTCTTTTCTTCAATTTTTTGTTATTACTTTAATTTTCGTGCGAATTAATTCAATTAAACAGATCAGATGACTTCAACTCCAAATGCGTTTCGCCCATTGCGAATAAATGTTTAGGGATATTCACTCAATTTGTTTGCAATGTCTTAGTAAAAACAACCCTTTTAATTTATTAAACTCTTATATATCGATTTTTTTTAGCTCCAAAAAACAATTTTCATTCACTTTTTTATCGTCTATCAAAATTTTGGTATATGAGCCTTTTTGTGTAATTCCTCTTTTAAAAAGTTCACAAAAAAAGTTTTTTTTTAATATTCCAAGAATCCTGGTCATGTCTCTCGCACCCTCAAGACAAAGACCAAATCAGCAAAAAAAAAAACCCTCTAACAAGGACAACGAAGACGACAACTACGAAGACAGCAACAACAACTATAACCAAGACGTGGGCTGCGATGATGACTATAGCGCGAATGTAATTTGCATCTTATTCCCTCTTTGAATGCAGTTTAGAGAGAAGAGAGAAGAATTTTCTTCTATCCCCCGTTAATATTGTCTCAAGTCCACCACCACGTTCTTATTTCTCCTTCTTTAATCAAGTTAAGTTATGTAAATTTCTTCTTTCAAGTTAAAAAATGCAAAAAAAGAAAATGATATGCACACAAATTCTTAGTCCTTTTTTTTTAGTAATGCAATGCGATCAGCTGATGTAATTCCTTGAAAATGTTTTCATGTATTTTAATTTTTTTTTATTCAACTTAAGCTTTAACAGCACAATTTTGCAATGCCATTGAAGTTGAAGAGCTAAGTGATGGCAAAGAAGATCTCGTTCACCTTAAGTCGGAGATGATGTGTCAACATGGAAGAAGTTGTCGTCTCATGCAAACATACACACTATTTCTAACCTTATAAGATGAGCGAGTGAGGAGAATACATCTCAGGAAGTTGTGTGAATTTTTGATTTGCGGAATAAGTGGGTTATGGAAATGACGACGATGCGACTTAGTGTTGCCATCATACATCAATATTGTGTGCATCGTCTTAAAAAAACATAGAAATACATATTAGAAGCTTTACAGGGTGTCTTTTTTACAGCGTGTCACATTTAAACATTTACATTAACAAATATTTATTTTCAATTAAATACTCCTATAAGCTTTCTTTAAATATTTTATAGGATCACTATAGGAGTAAACACTCCTAAGTTTGAGGTAGATAGAATAACTATAATAATTTGATTCAAGAAAAATTGACTCATTGATCCTTTAAAGCTGATATAAGTTACTCTTATATCAGCTATTACTCCTATAATGCTTCTCTTCCATTAAAAAGGGTTTAAAAAGCATAACAGGAGTGAAAAACAATATAGGGTAGAAGGGGGAGGATTTGCCAGGATTTAGGAAAATTGATTTAACGCAAAGTTTTTACGTTTCTTTTAATTTTTTTATATCTGATATTATTATTGACTTTATTATCTTCACTTAAATATTTTTTTCATCTTGATATATTAATTATTTATATTTTTAATAATTTATTCAAAAAAACGAAAAGTGATGTGGCAAAGCCTCCCCAGGTGGGAGGCTTTGCCACGGGGGTGGGGAGGGATTGCCAGTTACCTAAATATAAAAGTTAATACAAATAAAACCGATTTTGGTTAAACAAAACTTCTTTTTAGCTGAAAGTACGAAGAAGGGATTGATTTTTAAGGATTCTGCCATCCTCTTTTGAGGAAGCTTGCTTCTGGCAAATGTACCCCATGGGGTGCATTTGCCAGAGCAAAACCTACCCAAAAACAATTGGCAAATGCACCCCACAAGCTAATCTTTCAAAAATTTACTTATAACTTTTTTATAAGTTAAACAGTAAAAAAATCACTTTTACACAGCATAGTACACATAATTTTCAAAAGTTATTTGTATGAAAAAGTAATTTAACAAGACAAATATTAAAAATTTATGACGATTATGTACCTTCATATTTTGGTTTTCAAAATTAAAAACCTAAAAAAAAAAACAAAAGCGTCTTATTTATTTCGTGTCCAGCCAAAAGCTGTCAAACTTTGTGGAAAGTTTTCAATCATAATTGTGCAACAGAAAATGATTTTTTGGTATTTAATATTCTGTTTGTTTGGAAAAAAACCTGGACTGGCAAAGGCACCCCACTGGCAAATGCTCCCCCTTCTACCCTAATTCTTAAAATAATAAGCAGTTTTGTTAGCCTAGAAGTTATTTAGGTCTTGAATCAAGGATTTAAAATTACCAAGGCTTGAAAACCCCCTATCACAGACCTCTCTCTGTCTGAAAAGGATGTTGATGGTGGTGAATTCTCAGAAAAATATTATTCAATCATTGCCTACATGTTACATTCCAAGTGTACACATGCATCCGGGTATACACCAAGATGAAAATTTTCTGTTAGAAAATGGAAAATATTTGCTTTTCCTTGTAACTATACACAATCTACGATGAACAAATAGCAAACTGGCTGCTGTGCTATGCTGTGTAGTTCGCATGAACGCAGGCATTTTACCACAGAGTAGGTACTTTTTTTTTTGTCTACGTGTATTTGTTGTTAGTGTTGTTTGCTGATGTTGTTGTTGTTGTTGTTGTTGTTGTTTAGTTGATGGTAGACATAATGTGTGTGGTTGTGGAAATAGTATCTTTAATCCTTCAACGGCTTTCAAGCGGGTAAATAAACAAAACAACACAAAAGGCAATTAACTCATTATGCGAAACGGAATTGCATAACAATAGAACTGACATTATAGAACCTATACTACACCATTATGCGTTACCTGGGCATAATATAAAATTCTACTACTACTGCCTCGGTATGGTATTTTAAGGATTCCTAGATCAAGTTAATGTGCTCTAGAGCAGTCAACGAGATGGTTTTTTTCCTATTTTTTTTTATTCCATTTAGTTATTTATGGTTTTTGTGTTTTGTTTGTTGGTCTTGGTTTTTGAAAGTAATGACTTGCTTTTAACTGTGGTTGGTTTAAGTGAATATGATGGTGTGGTGGGCGAGATATATTATAAGAGTGCGAGGGAGGTATTGAGTGATGTGTGTGGTGAGGTTTTTTTTGTTGTTGTTAGAAATTCCTTTTATTTAACTTTTTAAACGAATTAAAATGGTTTTTGTGGGAAATTAGGTTGAGCATACGAAGTTAAGGAAGAAAGAATAATTTATGTGTGATTTTTAGATGAGATTGTTGTTTTCTTGGTCAGAGAAAGAAAGAAAAATGAGAGAGTGTTTAATATGCAAATAACAAAAAAGAAGTCTTTCCTTCACGATTTTCGAGAAAACCATTTTAAAGGAATTAAAAATGCTGTTTTACATTATGAAAATTTGTGTTTAGTAACTAAATAGCCATTATGAAATCTTAGTATGTTTTTTTTTTTTTTTAAGAGCTAGGAATATTTTCTTTCATCATCAGTTTTTTATAGAACAAAATTAAAAAAGATTTTTAATAAATCTAAGAATAATTTTACAACAACTTACAATTTTGCTTAATTTTATTAAAAGGTAAATGAAAGTATGTAGAGTCAGTTGGGGTAAGTGCGCGCACTTTTCACTTTAAGGCGAAATTGTGAAGATTCTGTAAGAGACATCAGCATACCTAATGTTTTTTTAGATTTGATAAACCTATACTTTGGGAACAAGAAAACACAGAAAAAAAGTTTTTTAGTTTAAATATTTCATATGATTAAAAACAAAAACCAAATGAAGTCGAAGTGCGCACTCTTGCCCCAAAGTCAGGGTAAGATCGCGCAAAATCTTGGGTAAGAGCGCGCACATAATTTTAATAGGAATCTAGACAGTTTACGGCAACTAAATGTCTACAAACTTAATGTTATACTTAGTTAAATAAAACTTTTGAAAAAGTTTTGAAAACTTTCAAGTTTTCACTAAAATGAATGAAAATGTTAATGAAAAAACAAATTAAGTTCAAATACAAAAACTTAAACTCTATTTATAAAACAAAACAAAAAAAAAATATTTCGAATTAAATTAGAAGATTACGGCCTTTCTTTTTTGGAATTCATGAATAACAGCCTTCGTTTTTCAAAATTCAAATTTCAAATGTTTCTGTCAGGTTGAAAAAAGAAAAGTTTAATATGGGGAGAAGTGCGAGTTCTTACTCACAAATGGACTGCGCGATTTTACCCACAAAAGGTACTTTTTTTTTCTATTTACCAAATTTATAATAAAATACAACAAAATCTAACAAATTTTTGACTTTAATCAAATATAAATATGCACTATTCCAAAATATGTACTACTCTCGGTATATAATGCTCCCACTCCGACGCTACACACTTTTCCCGCACAACTTTTTTTGAAGTTATACTTCTTATGGGAGGGTGAGTATGAAAATTTACTTTTTGACAAGAATGTCAAAGGGATTATGACGCGATCACCCTGGGTAGCAGGGCTGTCGTTTCACCTTTAGAGTAGGCAGTACTTCAGTATTTAAAAATGCAGTTCGCCGCAGTACGGCAAACATAAAACACACAACACGTTGCAAGTTACATGTTTCATGTGGCAAGTTGCATGTGGCAAGTTGTATGTGGCAAGTTGCGTGTGGCAAGTTGCATGTGGCAAGCTGCATGTGGCAAGTTGCATGTGGCAAGTTGCATGTGGCAAGTTGCATGTGGCAAGCTGCATGTGGCAAGTTGCATGTGGCAAGTTGCATGTGATAATTTCCAACTTCCAACGCCTATATCTCGGAATTTTGAAGAAAATGAAAAAAAAAATTTTTAGATGCCAAAAGGTAGCGGGGACTCTAACATACATTTGGGTACAACTCCCATCCCTGTAGGTCCAGGCGTTCTCAAACCAGGAGAACTTAAAAGTAAAAAAAAAATAAGCACGATTCTGAAAAAATAGGCATGATGTGGCGGTTTAACATGGAAGGCGATTTTTTAAAAATCTGACAATGTGCAAAGCGTAGGCCCATGACACTAGCTATCATTTGGCATCACTCCCAAAAATTGCTCTCAAGCGGTTTAGCTTCCAGGAGCGTTCAAAGATTCGGGGATTTTTCGAAAAAAATTTTACCCCAACTTTCAAACGCGATTTTCTCGGAATTTTGAAAAAAGTCGAAAAACCGTATTGTACCGAAATTTTTTTTATGATAAAAAAAGAAATATTTTACTAAAAAAATAGAAATATATTTACTATTAAAAAATCCAAGAGAAAAGATCACGAAAAATTATCTGTTTTATTTATAAAAATATCCATGTGTTAAAATAATTCCATTAATAACTAGAACCAAACATCTTAAGCTATTGTGTTTTATAAAAGTTTAAAATATCTTCATATTTCATTATACTTTCCAAATAAAAATCAATGTATCCTCTCACCCATCACAGCTATAAGATCACTTTACCTTAGCTCACCCAACAGCTCAGCTCAGCTCAACCATCAGCTCAGCTCACTTTCAGCTCAAATGAGCTGAGCTATGGTACATGGTACTCAAAATTTAAGCTGAGCTGTGAGCTGAGCTCAGCTCACTTTTGAGCTTTGTAGCAACCCTGCAAGTTCCATATTACAACATAAGTACATTTCACAGAATAAATTGAAAACTACATGGACGCAAGGAGGATGAAAGAATTAATTTAAAAATGTAAAAAAACGAAGTGTGGATTAATTAATTTAATAATAGAAATTAAAAATATCAAATGAAATTCATTTACATACTGAATGAGAAGTATAACTTCAGTCGCGTGTACATGTGTAGTACACACACTCTTTTTTTTTGTTTTGAGCCGGGTTTTTTCAACACGGTTTTAAAACAAAATGGAGCTGAGCACACAATCGCGAAGGTCATCACTTATTGACGTCTTACTAAGCGCTGATTTCCTCATTTTTCTTTTATTTTTTTTTTTGACACAACTCGAGAAATATGCACTGCGCGCTCTTACCCACTGAGCGATCTTACCCCAAATGACTCTACCTACTTTTTTTTCAGCAAGGAGCAACAAATAACTTAAATTGCTAGAGGTAAACCATTATCTGGGATAGGCGATGTATGTTAGTACCTTCACTAATACTAGTTTTAAACCAGGCACTCCACTGTAATTCTTAGTTTATCAAAAAAGCTGAAAAAGGCGCTTTTTGAACTCTATGCATGTTAACTTTATCTAATATATAAAAATCTCGTGTCGCAGTGTTTATTATCAAACTCCTCCGAAACGGCTGGACCGATTTATATGAAATTTTGTACACATATCGGGTAGGTCTGAGAATCGGCCAACATCTATTTTTCATACACATAAATGGTAAGGTTGGTCCACCATTAACTTTTTTTTATTTCTGAGAAAACATTTTTTTTTATTTAATTTTTTTTATAGGTAATTCACTATTAAAAAATACATATAATTCTAAATTTTAAACATTTTAAGACCAAACAATTTTTTTAATCGCAATTTTTTGTTGAAAATCAAAGTGTTTTATTATTGTGAAACATTTTTTATATGTTTTTTTTTTTTTGTTTTTTCTGTCGAAAAATATGTATGAATGTTTGATCATTGTGATGTCAAATAAATCACATTTAGTGGAAAACGGGGAAGGGTATAGCCCGACTAAGGCAGACTCAATACTCAAGTAGCCGCGTATTTTTTCGGGTTTAATTTTTCATGAATTATGACAAATTTTGTTATTTGTTGGTGGTTGATTTGGTCAGTTTTGTTAATTGGAATTCTTTGGTGTCAACTGGGAAATCGAATGTGAAAGTGATCTTTGGCAAAAACAATATAGTCTAAGAGCCCAGAGCAAATTTTGGGCGTGGATGTATAATCGAAATGTGAGTACGCAGTTTTATAGCCTTATGGGCTTTATTAACGAATTTTAATAAGGCTAAATTAACACAAATTCACTTTCTGAATATAAGCACTTAGGCTCTGTCATTTATCCTCAGCTTAAAGATATCAATCTTAACGGTGCGATCGATAGAACTTAAGATATAAGCTGTTTAATAGCCTGTTTTCACTAGACCCCAAATGAGATAATTACGCAAATTATCTCATTTCGAATGTCGCATCGACAAGATTAAATTATAATTCAGGCTTTGGGGAGATAACAAAAATTTAAAATAAATTCAAGAAAAGGTGGAACGAAGTCCGCCGGGTCAGCTAGTTTGTATTATAATGACTAACGAGTTTTTACAGTACTCGAAAAGATAAAAGAAATAAGTCTAAATAGGTCATAGGAATCAGCCTTAAATGATATTTTTGAAGAGTCGTAAAGATTATTGCTAGTCATTTAAAATCAATCTAGTTTCAAGTAATAACACTTATAGAAAGATCATAGCGATTATTAGAAATATTGATAGTTTTAGCTCAATCTGATAATAAGGTTTAAGAGTATTTATGCTCACAAATTCAAAACAATTAAAAAAAAATTGCTTGAATGCTTGGAGTTTCTGCAACGAAAAAATCATTTCAAAAAAACCTCAAAAACGTAGGAGGGTAAAAGCTACAATTAATTTAATCCCCTATTTTTAGAAATGTGTTTTCCGGGATCGGGTCAAAATTCTGGCTTCAAAATTCTGCTTTTCAAAATTCTGCTTTTTCAGCGAAAATTCTGTTTTTCAAAATTCTGCTTTTTTTCTATTCTGTTTTCCAAATTCTACTTTTTAAAATTCAGCTTTTTTTGCAGAATTTTGTAAAGCAGAATTTTGAAAGCAGAATTTTGACAAACGAATTTTGACCGCGGCAGAATTTTGACCCCAACCCGTGTTTTCCATATGAAAAAGTGAGAAATTCAACTGCTTGAATTTTTGAAGTGAAAACTTCTTTAGTATCGTAGTGATTTGAAACAAGATGAAACGAAAAAGCAACAGGAAAAAACAATTGATTTGTTTTAACAGATAGATAAATGAAACTTATACTGTAGGTAGGTAATAAAATAAACTTTTATTGTACAAAATATCAATTAGTTTCATAGTCAAAATCCTGAGATAACGGTGATAAGATGTGCAATATATATTTTGATCTTATACAACTTTGATTTAACTTGAAAAATACCTCAAACAAACCTGTGGTGATCTGTTGACCAGCCACCAGTGAAGGCAGTATAGTAATCTCAATTTGAAATTTCGACATGGTTGGCGATAAAGAATTCTTACTGTTTTTGTAGGCATCATAGAAATATGATTGAAGTGTCATATAAAAGTTGAAATAATAAGCTTTCAGATGATATGAAATTTATTATAAGTTGTCATACAAAAATGGATTAATTGTGTTCGAAGAAAAAAGAATTTGTTTGAATAAATTATTTGTAAAAATTTAAGTTTGGCTTTATTCCTCAGGAAAATTTGTTTGCTTTTTAATGGTGTAATTTTTTTCAAAAAAAAAAAATATATTTTAAGGTTTCACTTCTACCACGTGTGAATTGCACAAATCATGTTTTTTTTTATTTTTCTTTTAAATTTATTTTTGTTACCTAACAATTTAAAATTAAATATTTTAACATTTACAGTGCCGATCCCACGAACATTCCCAAAAAAAAAAATAAATAGAGCTGCTCAAAGGCAAGAGTTAGAATTACCTAAATTATACACTTGAAATTTGGGGAGTATTATTGCTATTTTTTTATGAGCTTCTTAGAGTATACAAGTGCCAAATTTTTAAAAGTAAGAACTGCCTTAATATGTACATAATGTTCTGAATAGTTTAAAGTCTATACTTGACTTTTTCACAAAGACTATTTTCTCCTTTAGACCTATGGAGAATAAATTAATACATCTGGTACCTCTTAATTTAACTGGAATATCTTTATTTATCTTAAAGTTGGATTCATCCAAGTGCTTTTTAGAAGGATGCGCATTCTTTAAACCCTTGCCATAATTGAGTTCTAGGCAAGATCCAAGTAATCTTATGCCAACAGTTTCGGTTTCGCAAGTTTTTAAGGATTGATAAAATAATCATTTCAAAATCATGCGATAAAGGATGGTTAATTATCAAGTATGTCTTTGATTATTTTCGACATAAAGTTATTAAAACAAAACTCAGGTTACAATGTAAAATCTCTTTGCCTTATTTTCTTATAATGGTACTGAGGGAAAGCCATAGTGTATCAGCTTAGATTAAGGATTTTTATAAATTTTTTAGTTTTCCAATTACTGTGAGAAGACTTTTTCACTTTGATTCACTTGAAAATATAAGACCCTGAAAAAAAAATTACATTCCTGATAGTTTATTACTTGCTAATGAATATTATTTTAAGCTATTAAGATCTGAGTTCAAAATTTTAAATTTTTGTATTTCTTGTTGCATTTAAATAAAATATAATAGCCTTTTCTTTGATAATTCCCGAGAATTCAAATATTTTTTTTTAAATACTTCCCCCAAGAATTTCAAGAAACCCGATCTCTTAAAAAATTATAATACGTACACCTTGCATTTTTTAAAAACATTTTTCAATTCCTATTCATATTTCTTAAGTAGCATTCATGTTTCACACACATTTACAAACTTTTTCTAAACTTTATCCTCTCTAGAAACATATCTTTTTCTTCTACATATAACTCCTGTATAGTATAGATATTATGTACCTATTATGTGTGTCACATTTTTTTGCATTACATTAACCTCACTGAATGCATCCACTTATTGCAGAAAACCAACCTCGAAACGCAAAAAAAAAAAAAAAAAAGTTTGCAAAGAAGAGCTAAAGTTATTGCCGGTGGCACAATTAATTCTATAGATTCTTCCTGTTTATTCCACAACACCCTCTTTTAACTTTCTCTCTTTTTTTTTATTTCGATAGAGGACACACACGGGTGTGGCATAGAGTTGTTTTATATTTTATCTTAAATTATAAAAAAAAAAAAAATAAAAAAAAAAACTTAACGAAACTTCATCTTATACCAAAACCAAACCAACGAACGACACATAACACACAACATGTGGGACACATTAAAGTAAGAACAACTTGAGAGAGTGAAACAAATTTCCCGGGTAACGGATGCATGCGGGTACTAGTTGTTCGCAGCAGCAGCACCACTTGTTCGCCAAGCCATTATTATAACAAGAAATCCGTACTCTGAAAACGGGTTCACAACCATCCAGAGCCACAGAGACGCAGCAGGGAAAAGAACGGGAGTATACTTTGAAATATATATCCACTACATGGTCCCTGTTCCCCAGATGCATGCATTATATGCCATTTTAAATGCGAAACCCCATCACACACACACACACACACTCTCTCTCACACTCAAAAATAAACAATACAACTCTTTGGCTTTGCAAGAAAAAAAAAAATGGCAAAAATGCAGTATAGAATCCTGACCACCCCATAAAAATGCACCCCCTCCCTTGCTCAAGTACAGTTAAAGGGTATCCGGCGTAATAGTTCACTTATCCTAGATACGAAATAATAAGAATAATGCACTCTCTTCCTCTCTGGCTTCCTAATGGGAGGTTAAGGTCTAACCAAAGGCTGATGATACCCATCGTCCTGGATGTGGCACATATGCTAAATAGGATGAGTTTACTCTCTAGAGCTCTGATGGTGGGGATATGTACTTACTCCTATTAGCCCCCATATCTTCATACTCACTGTTGGTCGGTCATACAGTCATTCGGCTGTGATGCGTTCAGATTTAGAGCTAGCGAGAGAGAGGAAGGCAAAGACCCAGTTAAAAGGGAAAACTAAATTGGTAAAAAAAAGGACGACGATGAAGAAGAAAGTTGACTGCAAATTCTAACCTCATTTTGAATAGAAGCTCCAACCTGGCTATGGCAGTCAATATCGTATATACTCCAAAGTATAACGTCAAAGAATAGCGTATTGTCATCAAAATCCTCTATGCCATCTGGCTATGGAAGAATGAGGAATATATTATAAAGGATTCTAAAGGATTAAATTAAATTAAATTTAAATCAGCACAAAAAAAAAAAAAAAGAATATCAGTTCAAAGCATCAGCAGCAGCAACGTATATTTTCTCCCTTTTTCCATTCGGTCTTTTGATTTTTTTTTTTTTTCACTTACTCATACTCTTATTCACTCTCGGCTTTGTCGGTAAAGCTTGGGTAACTTGTGGTCTGTCGCACACTACTCCGACTGAAATGGAATTGTTTTGATTGTTAAAAGGACTTTCGGTTGTGTATATATGGACGACGACGACGTAGCGTTCAGTATACGGCTTCTTGCTTTTGACTCTTGAAAAACCAATTCAATTATACGCGCCCTATCACAATCAAAGCCCCAGCAAATGCAAATAAGTAAACACGAGCTTTTGTGTTATTGCACTTTGTTTATTTGAGAATTTCGCGGGGGGGAGCCAAAACAATCGGCTTTCTGGAATAATAAGGATAACAGAAAATTTGCCCTGCTATATTGTGAATTGCGAAATAATATTCCAAAATTTGTCC
The DNA here is from genome assembly GCF_945859705.1 of Episyrphus balteatus. Lineage (NCBI taxonomy): Eukaryota > Metazoa > Arthropoda > Insecta > Diptera > Syrphidae > Episyrphus > Episyrphus balteatus. The sequence continues at coordinate 34,735,177 of NC_079134.1, forward strand.
TGAAGCGAAATTTTCAAGCATTCAGTGGAGCATTGTTTTGTTCTTTTTGAAAGGAAAACATACAAACAAGTGAAAATATTTTTGGTTTTAGTGGTCTCTTTAAAAAAAGAAAACACATTCTTGGGTTTTTGAAATTGCAGAAAAAGCTAGTGCAAAAGTATAAGTTGAAAATAATAGTAATCAGACTAATCAGGAATTCTGAGAGAAACTTCTGCGGATTTGAGGACCTCTGTTCCGAGAAATTAAATTGGTACTTTTTAAAAAGGACAGTATTAAAGTCAAGGAATTTAAACCGAATGTAAGGAATAGAAAAAAAGGTGGTAAAAGGATTTTGAATTAACTCACATTTGATATATTTTATATAAGAATAATAAATATAAATAAGAAAATATAAGATACATTTCTTTTGAGTTGAAAGCTGATAAACGGGTAAGCATTTGAGAAAAATTTAAGCAAAATGTTTCAAACATTCAAATAACAGGTGTGTTGAGCAATCTCCCTAGAAATAAGTTCTTATTAAGGCTTATGTGCGATTATTACAAAAAAAATTACGTATACGCCACAGTGACCAGCGCCTTTTATTGATAGTATGTAGAGTCGTTGTAATCGTTTGTGAACAATTAAAACACCAGATTCTTACATTGGTTTGTATTATTAGCCCAGTCGGGATGTACCTACAAAAAATTAAGCTGAAAAGAAAAAATTAGATGGTGCAATTTTTTTTATAGGACGGTAGAGGGGATCACTGAGAGCTAAAATTAGTTTTTCGGGAATATCGAGTTTGAGCCAAAGCCGCCATCTTTGATTTGAGGAAAAAACAAGTTTTAGTGAATAACTCGGCCATTTTTGATTTTTGACAAAAATGATATCGGTTAAACTATTGTAGAAAATTTTATTTTCTATAACATTTATATTAATAAATTTTTCTATATGACCCATATTTTTCGAGTTAATTTGAAAAAAAAAAACTAATCCCTTACTCAGCTTAAACGTTATACCCACTTTGAGTATATAGATTTTAAGATCAACGCAATATGAGAATGTTTTTATATGGGAGTAATTTTATTTGTTCCTTTTTCATCTCTAGAAGATTTAGCTATGTCTACAAAAGTCATTTTTATCAAAAAGGAAATTTCGGAAAACAAAAATTAAATTATTGCATTCTTAAAATTGATGATTTCTCACCTTTTTATGTGAAACAAATTCTTTTTATGGCAGCAAATCGGTTTTCTGGAAAATAAGAATAAAAAAAAAGAATATTAGTATTAGTTGAATAAATTCATATAAAATAAAAAAAGTATACATCATAGACCAGTGCCGATAATTTTGGAAAATAAAAAAATTATTAGCAGCATATGGGTGGTTCAAAAATTTAGGATAAATGATATATGATATTAGAAAAATAAATTGCCCACAAACAAATTGGGGGAAAGGAGGTGGGTGCGCGAAAAAGTGGGGTGGGTGTCAAAAATCGTGTTTTTTTACGATTTCTGTCAAAAGTAGACCTCCTATCGAAAAACTTTTACTCAAACCATTTTTTTGTATAACCTCAAAAGTATTGAGAAAAATCCAAAAATACGATTTTTTTATTTTTGTCTTTTATAAAAATAGGTTGGATTTTAACAAAACTTGGTCAAAAATTACTTTGTTATATTTTCTATCTATTTTAAAGGTTTTTTGAGCAAAAAGTAAATTTTTGGATTTTTGACGAATCTAATTTGAAAAAATAGTCTATTTTTCAAACAAAAAAAGTTATCGAAAAAATTTTTGATTTTTGAAAAGTTTGGGAGGCAATTATTTAGATTAAAACCTATTATTTAAGATTGTGTGGAAAAACTATAGGTACTTTTGTTTTAGTAAATATTAAGAAAAATTGAAAAAAAAAACAAAAAAACGATTTTTAAGATCGATTTTTCGGTAAATGACAGTAATATTGGCGAAAAATAATTTTCCATAGAAACTAAATTATATACTTTTCTAATGGCCTTTGACCTTTTTAATTTGAATCTAGTATTAGAATAGCTCTTTCGTGAAAAGTTTTTAAGATATTGAATTTTGAACGTCCAAAACACTATTTTTGTGATGTTTTGCATGGTAATATCTCAAAAACGTGATGTGATAGAATTTTTCTGACTTTGGATTCGAGCTCAGCGCACAAAAAACCATTAGAAAAATATATTTTGATTTCTATAAAAAAACTTTTTGACTAGTGAAATTGAACAAGGCATTCGATGTTTTCTGCCCTGTTCGATTTCAAGTTTTGTAAAAATCCAACCATTTTTGTAAAAGATAAAAATCTTCTTCCTTTTTCTCGGCGCTGTTATGATCTCGATGTCGAGGGGATCATAACTATCCCACGTAACTGCTTCACACTAGTGATCCGCCTGTGGGGTTCGCCGGGTTGACCTCAGAAATCGGCGGCAAGCCTCCCGGTTTTGTATCGTTCCATTTCTAAGGCCAACTGAATGCTGGTGGTTTTGCATTTGCTTGTACCAGGAGTTTTTAGGCCTACCTTTCTTTCTATTTCGTGTTGGAACGTTGTATGATATTGCTTTTTTGACGGGGTTCTCAGGATCTCTCCTTTGAACATGGCAATACCAACTGAGTCGGTCGTGTTCAATTTTTTGGGAGATGGTGTTTTTAACATGAAGGCTTCCTCGGATCTTCGTACTTCTAATTCTATCAAGCTTTGTTACTCCTGCTGTCATACGAAGCATCTTCATCTCAGCTGCCGTTAACTTACTCTCATACTTTTTGTACATTGTCCAACATTGTGAACCGTATGTGAGTGCTGGACGCACAACTGCGGTGTAGAGTCTTCCTTTCAGCTTAGGGGGCATTTTTCGATCACAGAAGATGGCAGAATTTTCCCGCCACTTCATCCACCCTACGCTTACGCGATGATTGATATCGTCATCACAAGTACCTTCGTTATTTATCATAGACCCCAGATATTTAAACTTTTCACACTTGGGAAGCACTACACCATTCAAATAAATGTCAGGAATAGGCCTGTGTGGATCAGAAAATGGGCAGCATAGGTATTCTGTCTTTTTCGCGCTTATGCGGTACCCACTACCTTCTAGAACATCCACCCATACATCAAGTGCTCGTTGCAGGGATATCGGGTCTTCACTTATGATGGCTCCATCGTCAGCAAAGAATAACTGATGCACTTTTGGGTCCGTCACTTTGCCTTCAAGCAGGTAATCAAGAACGGTAATAAAGAGCAGAGGACTCAAGACGCTTCCCTGGTGTACACCTACTGTGATTTCGAATTCTTCGGTGACTCCAGCTGCACATCTTACTTTAGTTACTGCTCCATCATACATGTCCATAATTATCCGCACATAGGTTTCCGGAACTCCTCGTTGTCTGAGGGCCACCCATATCAGATCTCGTGGTTGTCGATCGAATGCTTTTTCAAAATCAACCAATACCACATGCAAATCCTCCAAGGAATCTCGATGTTTTTCCATAATGATTCTTATACTCTGGATTGCATCTGTGGTTGATTTACCCGCAACAAACCCGCACTGGTCATCAGATAGCCTTATTATTTTTCGCAGTCGGCTACCCAAGACTCGCTCAACGATCTTCATGGTGTGTGACATCAGCTTAATCGAACGGTAATTATCACAGCTTCGAGTATCACCCTTTCCTTTGTATATTGGAAGAAGGTAACTTTCCCTCCATTGATTAGGCATTCGATCACCTCGTATAAGCTTGGAAACAAGAACCATGAGCCATCTAGACCCGATGTCTCCCATCTTTTTCCAAAACTCTGAGGGTATTTCGTCTGGCCCAACAGCTTTTCCCTTTTTGGAGTATTTTACAGCCTCACTAACTTCTTCGACTGTGACATCGGATACTTCGCTTAAGTTAGGTGAAGCTATTGGAAAGTGTAGCCTTGGAAATTGTTCATTTAGAAGTTCGTCACAGTACTGTCGCCACCTGTGGAGGATTTCGTCGTTTTCCACAAGTAGTTGGCCTTGAGCATTGTTGTAAAAGATAAAAATAAAAAATAAAAAAATCGTATTTTTGTATTTTTCTCAATAATTTTGAGGTTATACAAAAAATGGTTTGAGTAAAAGTTGTAGGCATTTTTACTATATACAACTTTTGCTTTTAACTTTTTTCGATAGGTGGTCTACTTCTGACAGAAATCGTAAAAAAAAACGATTTTTGGCACCCACCCCCTTTCCCCCAATGTGTTTGTGGGCAATTTATTTTTCCCCTTTCAAACACCATTTATCCTAAATTTTTCCACCACCCTTATGCTGCTAATAATTTTTATCAACTTTTGTCCTCTGAAAACCGTATTGGCACTGGTCTATAATTTCGAAAGAGTATAATAACATTTTATTAGCAAATTCAACTTAAAACTGTTTTTTTTTTTTTTTTTTTCTTTAACTTTTCTCTGTCTTAGTATTTCTTCCCCACAACTAAATTATATAATACGTATTTTTTTTTCTAATATAATTTAAAGTATTTTATAAAAGTATATAAATCAACAAAAAAAAAAAAATAAAGGAAAACCGACCACAAATAAAATAAAACGAACAATAAACTCTTTATTTTCAAAAAGAAATTCCAACAAAATGAAAAAAAGTCCTTATGAAGATATTGATTTATAATATAATTAAGTCATCTTTCTTTCATTTATAATTTCCATTTAAAATAAAGGTAGGTATTATTAAAATGGTTCTTCTCTCTTACGAAAAATACCAAACAATTGAGAAGAAAAAAAACCCTTTCCTTTTGTATTCTGGAACACAATCAGTAAAAATACCTTAAAGTATAATTATTTTTTCCATCCTAACAATAATTTTCTGTACGAAATTCTGCAATGACTTGTCGTAGGAAGAATCTTAAAATTTTATTGTGAAGTAATTTTTTGAGAAACAAGGACAATATTAAAATGCAACAAAATTCAAAAAAGGAAGTTTTTTGCCTTTTTTCGGGACTGTTTTACATTTTTCTTAAAACTGGAGGGTGACCGGGCAAAACGGACTTGAAATTCGGTTTCAGCGTGCACAAAAACATATGAAAAGATAGGTCTGGTTCCTGGTACATGACACTTTTTTTTTGTGTGCCGGTGTAATTAGTCATTAGGGGGTCCCGATTTGTTAAATTGTGAAGTGATAAGTTTTATCACGTTTTCATAATAAATTCGATTCTGAATCTATGAAAAAATCAGAACAAACTTCAAGAATGCAATAGTAAAAAACAAAAAAATTAAAAAGAAACTTCAAAAATTGTTCATATGAATACCGAAATGATAAAATTTGTATCACTTCACAGTTTCACAGATCGGGAACTACCATAAATCAGAAATTTCATGATTTATTTCTGTAAATTTTATTTTGTTTGGTTTTTATTTTTATGGTGGTATTTTAAGTTAATTAAAAAACAAAATAAGTTATTTAAAAAATCACTAAAAATTCCTCTAGAATGTTGGAAATCAAAATTTAAAATTAGTGAAGTATTAAAAACTTAAAAATTTGCTTTTTGCCTTTGGCAGGAAAAAAATAACTCAACCTCTGATTGCAGGGAAAAAATATTTGATTTAAAAACGCAATTCCCGTTTTCTTATAAGATCTACATTTTCTTCCCCAAACTTTGATATCACTATCCTGAATGACAATCTTGGCAGAATACGTATTTATTTTAGACATTCTTTATGAAAAAAAAAATACGAAAAACAAACTAAAAAAAAAACTGAAAAATAAAAGATTACATCACTTATTATTTCTTATTGGTAACACACACGAGGAAAAAAAAGTAAAAAAAATCATGATAAGGTATTGTAGTGTCGCCTTAAAGCTTATAGGTTTCCGTCAACCATTGTATAGATTCCACATTATACCAACTCACTCCTACACATCCTTTAAGAACATTTATCAAAAAATTGTGACACTTTTTGCTGCAGCCTTATAAATATCCTTCCTCTTTTTTTTATACAGTAAAAATAGTATATATAATTTTTTTTATCCTTGTTGTTGTTGTTATTCATTTGATTGTTTTCAACGTGATTATCTTTTTCTTGTCCTTTAGGCATGATGTTATTTTTTTCTTTTTTTTTTTGTACCATGTCATGATAACCCGGTTGTTATGGTGCTGTGACTTTTATTCTCTCTTCTTGACGTGATTAATATTAATGCCTTTGAAGTTTACATTAACATTAACAATGACAATTTTATTGTTATAATTTATTATTATTAATACGTGTTTTTTTTTTTTTCGTTTAATTTCAAAAAGAATATGGTATGAGTTTATGAGATGACATGTGTACAGAGACAGATTAAGATTAAGAAAGATCTGATCTTGGAATCATGAATTTTTAAACAATAGGAATTTAATATTTTTATATTTCAGTGAGTTTGGCTACTTAAACTCTTCTGTTCAAAAATTTTATGGAATTTTTTCTAGTCGTTTAGAAGAAATAAAGAAACCACGAAAACGGTTCCATTACAGCGTTGGCTCAGAAAATTTGATTTTAAGCTTAAAATCCAAATCTATGGAGCCTTTTTTTTTAGAAAAGCACTAACTAGAAAAAGATCACATCAGAATAAACAATGTAGCTTTGCAGTCAGGCAAACAGAAATGCACCCTTAATGCAAATATCAACTATAATAGTTGATAGATACTGAAACCTAATTTATGGGGAAAGTGGTCAATTTTCAAATAAAAATTTTCAATTACATCTGAATTTTTAACGATTTTCATCATTATCTGTTTTCAAGACTTTTGTGAATTAAGTATTAAGATATCGAAATTGAAATTTTATCAATTGTTGATTTATAGTTGTAAATCACAATAAGGCTGATGTTAATTGGCAAACTCAAGGTCACTCTTATCTGATTTTTAAAGTAACAAAAAGAGGCATGAATTGACTAAGCCCTTCAAGATTCACTCTCGGATACAGCAAAAATTTATGTTCGAAGATATTAAAATTGTAAAAATTGTCATTTATCACAATAATTGTAATCACAGTCAGTCACAGAAGTATGTACACGTTATAACTTTTCTTCTAGACCACATACAAAATTGATTTAACTTTAATACGCATGCTGATAATATTAATTAATTTTATATACCTATCTTACATAACTAAACAATCTTATTTTGAATAACTTGAAATATACTTAAAACAACTGTGGAGATCTGTTGCCGATGACCAGCCACCAGTGTAGGTAGGAAGTACCGTAATCTCAGTTTGAAATTTCGACATGGTTGGCTTTAAAAAATGCTTACTTTTTTGTAGATTGCGTAGAAATATGATTGAAGCGTCATATAAAACACTAAGCTTTCAGATGGTGTACAATTAAATATAGGTTATCTTTTAAAAAAATGGATTTGATGGTGTTAGAAAAGAAAAAAGATTGATTTTTGTTTGCTTTTTTTTATTAAAACTGATTGGGTTCAAAACATTTGAGCTCTAGATGTGGGACAGACATGATTGAAAAATATTTAAAGCCGAAATAAATAACCATTCATTATGATATAAAATTTATTGTATAGGTTGTCATATAAAAAAAAAATGGATTTGAAGGTGATGGAAGAAAAAAGATATAGATTTTTTTCGATTTTGTCAAGAAAAATTTGTTTTTAAGGTTTCACTTCTACCACGTGCAAATTGCACGAGTGATTTTTTTTTTAATTAAGTGAGACATCAAAAGAGAAATCTCTTTAAGCTCTATTAATTAGGTACTAAACTGAAAGCTAAAAGTTTTTTTGGGTTTCGGGTTGCTGAGTGATTTGAATCTATAGGTGTTTTTATTTACATTTAGACGCAGATATCCTCATTAGGGCGTTCGTTATTTAGGTTTTTTTTTTTTTTCTAGAATCAATTTCCTAAGTGGAAAAACTAAATAATAAAAAAAAAATCCTCTATTTTTTTCAGATTTTTATTTTGACACTAGATGGTGCCCCAAGAGCGTTAAAGTTTTTTATCATTTGAAAAAGGTATGTGTTGTCTTATGAGGCCATTTTTTTTAGATATAGACTTCAATCAAATTTTTTTGATGAGGTTCCTGTCTACATTAAACAAAGTTTTTAAAAACGTATAAACCTTTTTTCTAGGACCAGGGGTTTAGTCAGGGCATGCATGGTTTCTTAGGTTTATTAAAGCAAGCATGTTTTATTAAAACAAGCATATGAAATAGCACGAAAATTAAAATACAACCCAAAAATGGTTTATACCTTTTTGAAAACTTTGTTTAATGTAGACAAGAACAGTCTTTCTACGTAGGAACTTGGTTCAAAAATAACGAACGCCCTAATCCTCATACCAAATTCTTGAAAAGGTTTTGGTTTTCCAGATATGAGTTCGCAGTGAGCAAGCCTATATGCATTTAAAGAAAAAAATAAATCCATTTTTTGTTTTTTTTTTTTTGCAAAAAAAAAAAATACATTTTCAAAAATCTCCTCCAAATGCATCGAGCGAAATATCATAGATCTGTAAGCCCTATCTATAACTGAAAGCTAAAATTTTCTTCGAGGTCTGGTTTCTGAGATATTTCCAACCACATATTTTTTTTTTCTTTCTTTTTCATAATATTCCGAAGCCGATATCTTTTGACGAAAGTCACGACCCTGGCATCATTTGGGAGCCCGAGGCCCTGCCTTGGTTGCCACAATGGTAAGCACGCCCCTGCTTTGATGTTACATTTGGGCCGAATCTAATATACTCATCTAAGACGTCTCCCTAAAATTACACCCCGAATAGACCCATAGATGTCCAATAGAATTCAAATAAGGCGACTAGGAGGTATTTTCTTTATTAAAATTTAAAAAAAATTGATTTATTACTTTCTTTATAATTTTTTGAATCTTTTCTCTCACGTCGTTTATTCGCATCACTAAATTATTTGTACTTGAACAAACCTGCCAAGATAAAAAAAATATTCGAACATACTGAAACTCAGTTTACTAACTATTTATTTGACAGCGAAATGCCAAACGGAGGGCTATATTGTTTTGATCGGTATTTATGCATGCGTAATGTATGTTATGTTCATCTGTTGCATCATTTCTTCCTAGCTAATTGTTGCAACTTGTCAAATGAGGTATTTTTGGAACCGTCATGCTCGCTTTCTGGTTATAAGCTATGTCAAGTTTATGAGGAAAGGTTAAGATGAGGATATTTTCTGCTTTCGTACTCTTTTTAGAGCGTGATTAAAAAAAGTGGACATTTACACTGATTAAAGTATCTTGTTAACGGTTTGGGAAAACACTTTGAAAATTGGTAGGTGAAGTTTTTATAAGACTAATATAGTTACAAAGTAAAAAAAACTATCCTATCGCACAGTTTCGGAGTTCCAAATACGCAAAACTTTAAATGTGTTTTTCTCGAAATGGCGTGTGGAACAAAACAATTCTGGGGAAACACAATGTTTAAATGTCTAGTAGGTACATTAGGGTGGGTCAAAAAAATCGAAATTCTTTTTTTTTTGATTTGGTACTCCGAAAAATCGATTTCTAGGCACCTCTAGAATATACACACCAAACATCAGCTCTTAATATTAATGAGAAGGTCCTCCGCATTCCAATTTTCCATTTTTAAATCAAGCTTCTACTAAAAAAAAATTATTTTTTTTAAAATCGACTTTTTAGCTAATTTTTTTTACATATTCTTGTAGAAAATTTAACGCTCTACAAAAAAGGTCTTGTATACTTTTTTCGTTTATCTAACCGTTTAATAGATATTTAAGGTCCAAAAATCGAGAAAATCTTTAAAAATTCGTTTTTTGTTCTTAATTTTGTAACAAATTGAAAAATTATAATAATCAAACGCGCAAGACATATGTATTCTTGTAGGAAATAGATTGTTCCACAAATAAGGTCTTATTAACTTTTTTCATTAATCTAACCATTCTAAAGATATTCGAGGTCAAATTTAAAAAAAAATTATAAAAACATTTTTTACTTTTCAAAATTTTCTAATTCACTGAAAATTCAATATTTTCAAATTAGCAAGATGTTTTCTTGTAGAAACTTAAACGTTCTATAAAAAGTTCCTTGGCAGCAAATTAATTGCTTTAACCGTTTAAAAGATAATCGTATCCAAATCGCAATGCATACGAGTCATAAGAAAACTACTGAAATCAGTGGCATTGGTTTGGATACGAATATCTTCTAAACGGTTAAAGCAATTAATTTGCTGCCAAGGAACTTTTTATAGAACGCTTAAGTCCCTACAAGAAAACATCTTGCTAATTTGAAAATAATAAGTTTTCAGTGAATTAGAAAATTTTGAAAAGTTAGAAATGTTTTTATAATTTTTTTAACTTTGACCTCGAATATATTTAGAATGGTTAGATTAATGAAAAAAGTTAATAAGACCTTATTTGTGGAACAATCTATTTCCTACACGAATACATATGTCTTGCGCGTTTGATTATTATAATTTTTCAATTTGTTACAAAATTAAGAATAAAAAAAGAATTTTTAAAGATTTTCTCGATTTTTGGACCTCAAATATCTATTAAACGGTTAGATAAACGAAAAAAGTATACAAGACCTTTTTTGTAGAGCGTTCAATTTTCTACAAGAATATGTAAAAAAATTAGCTAAAAAGTTGATTTTAAAAAAAAAGCGGAGGACCTTCTCATTAATATTAAGAGCTGATATTTGGTGTGTATATTCTAGAGGTGCTTAGAAATCGATTTTTCGGAGTACCAAATCAAAAAAAAAAAGAATTTTGATTTTTTTGACCCACCCTAAGGTACATACTATTTTAGAGGCAACTTTAATTTTTGTTATTATAAATTGAACTTAGGATATTTTGTAGGTATTTAAGTTCTGTGTACGAACTGAAGTTTTTTATTTTGCTGTATAAATTTAAATCAAAGGTTGGAGTTAGTCTTTATTTTGATTCAATTTTCCAAATTTAAGAATCATGTAATTCTTCAAGGAAAAACATAATTATCCATACATCTTCCCTTCTCAATCACTATCACTGGATTTTGTGATTTTGATTTACTTTATTTTGTTGAAGAAGATCATGAAATATCCATCTCGTCCTTTCACACACTTTTCCAAAAATGTTAAATGAGAAATCAGGTCATTCGTTTTTTTTAACCAAAAGTAAATCCATAATTTATATTCTTGTGGTAGTCCCATGGGCTATGATTTATTATTTGAAATAAATAACGAATAAAATTGTTAAGGTCCTTCATGTTATACAAACATACATATCTGCAGGACAAAGGACATCATCTCTCTCCTTCTCTCTTTCTGATGTCAAACATTCATTTCTAATGTTTAATATAAGATATATGAAAAGGTATAGGTATATCTTCTACACACACTTATTCAATACATCAACAAGAAATATTTTGGTGTTTCTTTTGGGGGTAAAAGCATGTGTTAATCTAAATAAAAAGGGTGTAAGACATTCATTAATCATGTTGGAAAGTTTCTTCAGAGATTCAATGACAGTATATATGGCAACAGCAATTCACAATATTGTTTAGTTCCAATGTCACAAGCATCCTATCAAGAAAAAAACACAATATCTATACATTTATAGCAGAGGGAAAGAGAGAGGGAGAGAGATAGGGTACCCCCCTAAGGACACAAGTGTTTGCTAAGGAAATATTGAAGTAGATTTATATAAAGCAACACTTTACTACAAATAACGGAAACCAGCGCCATTCGTGCGTATAAAATACACAACAACAAGTCTTCCATCATTCAACAGCTTGTTTAACGATATAATGTGTATCCCTCTCATTCCACCTCTCTCTCTCTTTCTCTCAAAATCTCAATGCCACAAATCTACACACACTTTTAGTGTGAAATATGAAACAAACTCAAACGTATATTGTATGTGTGAATCTGTGTACACAACAATATACCTACTCTTAGCCCTTAACTCAATAAACTCGGCGAATTTTAGGGCTTTGTTGTATAGGTTCTAGGAATAAAATATAGGTCTTCTTTCTGTCTCTTCTCTTGTAAGACAATATCCTTGGGTATATCTAATATAAAACATCCGGATTGTGATTCATCACGAAGAAGTTTTGTGAAAATGTTTTTCTTGTTTTTTTTTTTTCCATTTGATTAATTTCTGAATTATTTACATTCTCTTTTAATTTGTTTAGCCACAAACATGGTCAATAAATTGGCAGAAAAAATTATATTAATAAAATAAATTAAGGAAGCACCATCACTATCTATTTGGACAAGATAGTTCCATAAAACAAAAACAATCTGCATGAATTTATGTAAAGCTAAGTTGTGTGTTTATTGGGAGCAACATCAGAAAAATGTTGAATGAAAATTGTACCACATTTTTTTATCATTTTTTTTTCAAGCTTTAATGTTCAATTATATTAAATTAATACCACATTTCTATGTAATTTTTTTTTTTCCTCAAAGACATTAATTTCACCTTATACATAGAAATGTGGTACTAATTTAATACCATTGCACACTAAAGCTTGAAAATAATGCTAAAATTGTAACCAGATATTGAGTGAATACTGTCGGTGTCATCCAACAGAAACTCAAAAATATTTCTGGAGCATATCTTTTAAAGATAATTTCTCCTCAATTTGCAGTAAATTAGCCTGATCTTTTGCTTGTAGGCTAAATACCCATTTAAGGATTTTGGCGACTAGGTCGCACGAACTTGCTCTTAGTGCTGCTTAAAGTGTGAGACGAACCGAAATTTCAAAGATACTCAAAATTCACAAATTGAAATTTTTAATAAAATTCAAATTTGTGAATTTTGAGTTGCAAACATTTTTTTGACGTGATAACGTCTTATAAATAGGTGAACCATGGCAGCCACCACAAAAAAGTGACGCCATGTTCTAACGTTACACTCTCGCACTTTCGCAGTGCGGCAAAAAATTTCAATTAAAAATTAAAAATAAACCATTAGAGATACAAAAGATAATAACCTAAACCTTAATACAAATGAAGGATTTTTAAAAATTTAGTCATTTAATAGGGTAAACAGGGGTAAAACGGAAAGATGAAATTTGGTCTAAAATCTAAACGCGAAATCGTAGAGAATTGATTTTTTTTTGCTATAGATGGATAGAGATTAATTTAAGAATAACTGCAATTAAGAAAAAATTCTAAAAATTTTTGAAACTAAGCTATAACGTTTGGTTTGAACGTTGTACACGTGTTGGGGCTATGACAAAATGATGATTTTGGGTAAAGGAATTTTTTTTTTTGATAATTCTAAAGATGCAAGGTGAAAGATGAGGAAAAAAATTAGGCTTCTGATACGCATTTTTTTCCAACACTCTGCGTTTCGAAATATGAATTTTTGAAAAACACCATGCTTTTTAGAGGTATTTTTGGGTAATTTTTGATTTTTAGTTTATTTTTGGAGCGTTCAAAAAATCTCAAACTTATAGGACATGTAGGTTTTGGCCTTATGCATACATGTGCAAAAACTTGGAATCGTTTAGTGAGTTTTGACTGAATAACGGAAGAAACAAGTTTTTAAAAAACACGTTTTTTGACCGTTTTTAACCGATTTGCATCGTTTTTTATTTTTATCTTTTTTTCTTTAATAGATACAGGAATAAAGTACATGGAGTAATGCATGATCACGACTAAATGTGTGCGAAGTTTCATTCATTTTCGTAAACACAATTTTGAGATAACTGTAAAATAAAATTTTAGAGTCCAACAGGTTATAACTTTTGACCAAGAGCAGATAGAAATTCTATTAAACTTTTATTAGCATCCTGATACAATTACCTTTCATTTGGTATATCACACATAACGGTAGACTAACTACAAGCTACACAATGTTAAATCAACAAACTTGCAAAAAACCTCAAAACATCAGTGGAGATCTGTTGCCCCCCGAACAGCCACCAGTGTGGGAAGTACTGTAATCTCAGTCTGGAAATTCGACATGGTTGACTTTAAAAAAATTCTAACTTCTCTTGTAGTAATGTTTGAAATTAGATTGATACGTCATATGAAAGGTGAAATAATAAGCTTTCACATGGTATATAATTTTTATAGGTTGTCAAACAAAAAAATTGATTCCATAGCCTGAGAACCTAAAAATAAATGTTTTTTTTTTGCTTTTTTTAATGAAATTTGATCGAGTTCAAAAAATTCTAGATGTCTGATAGACCTTATCGATATATATATTTTGAGCTAAGACAATAAGCGTTCAGATGGTATTGGTTGTTAGGGAAAAAAATGGAATTAATGACGTGAGAAGATAAAAATTTATGTTTTTTTTTGCTTTTTTTTGATGAAAATGATTGTTTTCAATAAATTATTTTTATATTTTTTGCGCATTGTAAAAATTTAAAAATGGTTTTATTTATTAAGAAGAAATACTTGGCTTTTAAATTGCATAATTTTTTTTGTAAGCTATTAAAATAAAAAAATTATTGTAATGAGAAAATAAAAAATGTATTTTTTTTAGATTTTTCTTGTAAATTATGGTTGTTTGAAATAAGTATACTCTTCAATTGACTCATTTTAAACAGAAGCACACAACCTGTTTGCTGTTTTCTGACGACGTTATCACGTAAAATCATCGTCCGTAAATCGGCCTTACAGACAACCTCTTCTTTTTTTGTTTTAAACTATGGTCCTTAGCAATAGAGCCGAATTTAGCGAACGCTCTATTTAAACAATTTAAACAATAAATAAAACTTGGAACTCATTTCCAAATTTAAAAAAAATTGCAATGATTTTAAAATTGACTTAGTTATAGATGAACTACCTCTAAGCCAATTCTATGTTTAAAGTGTGCTCCTTGATTTTGTGTGCTTAATAAAACCGTTTTTTTTTTTTTATTTTATTGGGAATATTAATTTATTCTATCTATTGTCCCTTTTTTAATGATTGTTCAGAGAATAAATTCTTCTTGTTCCACAAGAAGTACTACTGATGTCAAATAAGTAACGCTTTTGCAGTTTGGAGAACTTGCAAATCATTGAACAGGTTCATTTCGTCCCATCCAATGATAACCGTAATCTTCATCAGCCAATCTTAAAATGCGTGTCCTTAGTGGGCTCGAGCGTCATCGTGTTCGTAATATGAAGTAGCTTATTGAATCAGTGAAATATCCTGGATTGTATCTGGCAAATCATATTGGAGAACCTCCATCAATTAATATTAGCAATAAAATCCAAAAAACGGGCTCTATCAAGCACACAAAATCTAGAAGAACTTTTTAAATAATTGTTGTAACTAGGTCTTAAACAGAAATGAACTTAAACTACAAAAATAAATTTTTAATTAGTACCCATTTTTGACTAAAGCAAAAAACCACATTTTTTTGAGATTTTACCTGATGCAGGTTTTCCCAAATATCATAAAATCTATAAGTTTTCTGGCAAACTTGTGAACAACGTTTTTGTTCATTATTGTTTTCTTTATAAGAATAAATTTATAAAACTTTATGTTTGTACTACATTTATAGAAGAAAATCGGCATCAAAGTCAAAAATTATCATGGGTAAGAAAAAAAAAAATAATTCCATTCAAAAATGAATATCTGAGCAATAAAAAAAGATAATAACATTTTTTAAATACAGGTACAAAGAATAGCATTTCTTCTACAAATCAAGTCATTAATGAAGTTTTTATCATAAGTATTATCGGAGTTATTAACATTAACATGAGTAAAGGCATGCCAAAGTAAGGGTTTTCTTAAATCATCGCTAAAGGGTATCAACTTTGCAGATAGAGAGTTATTGTGGAACAATTTTTTTCTTAGAATATACCCAAGAATCATCCCTCAAAATCTTCTTATCCCATCCCGGGACCCAATGCATAATATGTAGATTTTAATATGTTCTAGTGTCATTAAATTTTCTGTTAAAATCGAGTTTTGCTAAATTTTGGTCTAGGGTAACTTCGGGCATTATGGCGCACCGGGCATTATGGCGCACCTCTCAACTACCATACTTCCAATACTCGCATTTAAATAAAACCAATGCAGAAACTTTGGCCTTCGTCGAACACTAGCCTTGTGACGATCGCAGGTCAGTGCTATTATTTTTGTGCCAAACAAAAAAGAAAACAAAAAAAATATACCGGTTCTGGGTTCCAATATAATATCGCTTTGTTTTTGTTTGTGTGTATCTCGGTAAGTATACAGTGCACGTGTTTGTTGTAAAGAGTGAAACGCAGAGTACAGTTTTGGTTTGGTTATATCACTTGTTATATTTTAACTGAAGTTAGAATTGTGTTTAGTTTTTGGAGTTTTGTGAATATGTGTATATTTTGCAATATGGCGCAGATGTAATAAGGGCATTATGGCGCTATATTATACCCGACTGCGCCATAATGCCCTTATGTAAAACTAATTTCAAAAGTAACTCTGCATTTTTTTAAATTTGAAAATAACCTCAATTTAACGTTAATTTTATGAAACTTATTTACAATTATATTTCAGAAATGCTGAATATACGTAAAAAAAGTAAAGGGTTCCGAAGTAAATGCGGTTCGCCATATTGCCCTTACATAGGGCAATATGGTTTTTTTTGGACTATTTTTAATTTAATTTATTTTTTGTTAAAAAGCTTAAATTTTTATTCTTAAATAATTTATTTATGTAACGTTTTTATGAAATTTAATTAAAACAAATGATTGAAGTAAAAATTGTAGTCCGTAGTAAAGTTATTTGAGTTTGTGCTTAGGTATGCCATAATGCCCTAATTTACCCTATAGCTAAGGGCCTTTATTTTTAATTTATATTGAAGCTACATTAATCAAGGGGCACGGTAGTGCCCAGCCAAGTTCTCTAGCAACTTTGGCACTACATCCTTATTTACAGGAAACAACTCAGGCTATTTTCGACCCCCCTCTAACTTCCACACCAAAGATGCCAGAAATTTCAAACTCGCTTCATTCGTTGAGCTCGCCAAACCCAAATTCCTCAAAAAATTTCAGCTTCCTACGATGAGTAGTTTCTGAGATAAAGGACTTCAAAAATCGCGAAAACCGTAACTGACTCACTGACTCACTGACAGATCATCAAAATTATGGAGACCTTCCCGCTATCGTAGGAACTTGAAATTTTACATGGTGATAGGACTTCTGGTGTATACAAAGGAAAAAAATCGAAAATTTGAGATATTGAATTCAGGGGGCGTGGTAACCGCCCATTTTCGCCGAATTTTGATCAATTATTATAGAGCACTTCTGATTATCGTAGAATCTTGAAATTTGGTACAATGGTAGAGCTGGTAGTTTATACAAAGGAAAAAATTTAAAATTTGAGAATTTTAGCCAGGGGGCGTGGCAACCGCCCATTTTCACTGAATTTTCATTAAATATAGAGATTTTCAATTCTACAGCTATACCTTGCAAAAAGTATAGTGAAATCACAACAAAAACATTACTGTTAAAAAAAGAGCCAAGTTCTCCTTTGTTGAAATTATGCTGGCACAAAAAGTATTGAGATATAAAAGTGTACCAAGTTCTAAAGTTTGGGTTCAAATTCGTATCAATAAAATTTCGATTGTTTACTTGGCAATTTTTTTAAATAACTTTAAAAATCGGTATTTAAAAGAAAAATTGTCAAGTAAACAAAATTTTATTGATACGAATTTGAACCCAAACTTTAGAACTTGGTACACTTTTATATCTCAATACTTTTTGTGCCAGCATAATTTCAACAAAGGAGAACTTGGCTCTTTTTTTAACAGTAATGTTTTTGTTGGGATTGTTTTTTACAGGGTGACCGTTTAGCCAGTAGGGGCAAAATATGCAAAAATTCAGGGTTAATCCAATACATACTGTGCCATTTTATTGTATCCTTATACAACTGTACAAAATAAATGCTAAAAAAATATTAGAAGAAATGTTGCACAAAAAAAAATTTTATTTTTCAGACATTTTTTCATCCGGTTTTCTATTTGGCTAAAAACAAATAAAATAAACTAATGTTTTTACTTAATAACATAAATTTTGATAAAGTTAATTTGAATTTTGTTTTCAAAACCTGCTTTATAAAAAGTTTTATTTAAAAACAAGATTAAGAGATGAGGGTTTTGGTTTTGTTGTTGTAGGTGTGCATTGATTTTTAATATTTTTTTTTTTATTATTAAGTCATTTTTTTTTTCTCGAAAATTGCATTTGCTGTCTAAACGCGATTTATTTTCTCGATCCAATCCAAATGAATTATTCCTTCTCTTGCGCCTTCTATCTACTTACATAATATAAACTTAATACGTTCTTGAAGAATAATGTCAAAAACGCTTTAAAATTCAATACTTAAATCTTCCTTTATCCAGTTCTATCGAAACAGGACCAAGTCTTAAACTGTGTTTTGGTTATAAAATTCCATATGTCAAATTTGTCAATTGCAAGATAATTTGAACAGTATGGGTTAGGGTTTTTCTCTATAGTTGCCAATGTACTTTACTTTATAATATACTTTATTTAAATGGAAAATATTTACAAAACGAACGTAACTTGTGTACCTATATCAATTCAAGAAAATTAAAATAAATGTGAGTACGTATTTAAATTTAAGTCCTCATCAGTATGAAGACATTAGGTATAAATATTACATTACTCAGAAAGTTCTCCTTTGTTGCTGTTTATGGACTTATAAAATGTTATAGTGAAAAGGACAAATGATTTCTAAGAAAAGATTTTCTAACATTTTATTTGAAAAACTGTATACATTACATTTAAGTCATTGCAATAGAGAAAGTTTATTATGTAAAATTTCTAGATAATTTTATTACCAACTATTATGCATAACTGTTTTTCTCAATTATATATTTTATTTATTTTATTTTATTTTATGAAAGGAAATCATAAGTTTTTTTCTAAAAAATTAAATTCTATCTGTCTCTCAAAGGGCAGTCATTTTAACGTAGTATGCAATTTGCACATTATAATTGTGTAGAACTTTTAAAACTTCTGCAAGAACGATTTTTATTTATAATCGTTGGTATAATATTTATTTAATTATTTAGAAAATAATAATTTAGAATTTATTCCAGATACAGATATAAAATTTAAAAGAATTTTAAAGTTAAATTTTCGAAAACATTAGCGAAACATTTTCGTAAGCAGAATATTCATTGTTTTGCATCTAGCTCTCAAATTTAATCAGTTTACTCCTAAACCTTGAAAAATAAATGTCGAAAACCGACATTACTAAAAATGACTTCTCATCAAATTGAAAATAATTTACAAAGTACACTTGCAGCCTTGAATTGCAATCCAATTAAAAATAACCCATGAGAACCTCTGTAACTCTGTATAACCTTTCCCTAATGTCCTTTACTATCATTCATCATCGTCGTCCATAAAGTTTAACCATAAATGCACTCAAAACCAACTCCACAATGTGCATATGTGTACCAGTAAACCATATTTTCTCTGGGCTCCTCTCATCTCTTTTAATTAAATTTTGAATTTGTCATTTATTTTTTCGAGAAATCTTTGGTTTTTGGACTCCATTTTACTACTTATCTAATGAAAAACCCTTTAGGCAGTATTATAGATACAAAATTTTACTCTAAAATATAAACACCACAAAAACCATATTCACTCACTCACACTATGTCAGTTCTTATATTATATAATAAAAGTCATGAGCTGATGATCCTCGTTCAAACAAATATTGTAGGCGATTTTTAGTCATTAAATTTTATACATACCTAAGAGGTTTTAACTTATACTAAAACATTAACCTGGCATTTGACAGACGATGCAACATAATATAGTCCTTCCAAAGAATTATTCTCTCTCCAAATGCGTGGGGATATAGGCAGTCGTTTAGGTACCTAAGCCTGTGTATATCCTCATCGCACCATAGAGCCATATCCCATCAAGGGCTTGGTTATGCATAAAAGGTTTGAGGCTTAGGTAGTACCTAACCTACCTCTATGCGCTGTGGGTTAGATTTTTGATAAAATCTAAAAACGTGTAATTCCAAAAACTCCACATTAATCAAGTTAATTTAATTTCAATAGCAGTTGAATAATATAATTAGTTCTGAATTATACCTCATATATTTATATGTGTACTTTTCCTATTCAAAGTATAATGCTCCATTAATTACGTTAAGTGGATAATTTTGATAAGCATTAAGCATATGAGTGTTGCCTAAACAAGAGAGGCTATGAATTTTAATATGGTGGTATTATGTAACAGGCAACTAGGTCCTGCTTAAAAAAAAATATCTACCTGCATGTGGATTTGACAATTTTTGCAGAATTATGGTTAATAGTGCTTGAAAGCACAAACAAAAAAAAAAACTTACTGGGAATTTAAGTTAGTAAAATGTATAGCTGCGTCGCATATACTTGTTGCAATCTAATTATATTATATTCAAAAAAAAAAAAAAAAAATGTTACACATACACCACAGTGACCGATGAACATCTATCACATTATTAATTAAATTTACTTCTCTTATTTACTTTTCTCTTTAGAGATATTCAAACACTTAATAGCGCACCTCTTAGATACTATAAATATTTTCATTACTAAAAATTTTAAAAATAAATCCACTCATTTAGTTTGTATCTTGAAGCGGATAAAAAGTCACACAGGTTAAAAGTGGTTATACAAAAGGGCACTTTAATTTTTGATCAAAGCTTGTTTGGATTTTTATTGGCACTAAACCAATATTTGCCCTTATTAGAGCTAATACAAATTTCTATTATTTCATAAAATGGAATGAGTGTTTTATTAGATTTTTTGTGCATTAATTAATATCTAATAATGTTAAAATTACCTTTTTAGAGACTCTTTCATAAGTTTCATTAAAAAATCATAATAAAAACAAAAAAATGCAAATTTTTTTATATCTAATCAATAAAGCTTTTCAAAAAAGTGACGAGTATTTGGAATGAATAAAAAATCACTTTTGGTTAATATTGAAACAAATACTTCGTTTTACTTGCGATATAGGTACTATATATCAAGTTATGCATTCATAAAAAAAAAGTTGAGATAACATTTTTCCATGATATTATGCAATGATAGAGAATGCGAAAAAAGTGGGTCTCAAAAGTCGGTCTGTATAAGGAGCTACAGCCTTAAAGGATCTGCCGATGTACTTCAAACTTGGTATGTAACAGTTTTTGGATCATTTACAGATTGGTTTTTGGAATTAATTTTTTTGGACCAGGAATAACGGTACCTGTCATATATACCATTTTTGGAAAAGTTTAATTTTCTCAAAAACAGCTCCTACGATTTTTATTAAAAAAAATCAAGTATAAATATTTTAATAAGGTCTGTCTTAAAAATGATAAAAGTTTTTTTTTCAAAAACCGTTTTTTAAATTTCAAATTATCTTCCAAATTATTAAGTCAATTTTGACGATTTTTCTTATGCAAAAACATTTATATTGCTTAAATATATATTAAAAATTAAATTTTGAAAAAAATAGTTTTTGGGTTTTTAAAAAAATTTTGAATTTTTTTTGAAAAATCAAATTTTCAAAAACGTGACATTTCATTTTTTTGAAATTTTGGTTTTACGTGTTGATTAAAAGCATATACAAAGTGGCATACCAAATTTTGTTTTAATATTTTTTTTTCAAAAAATTATTTAGACTTAAAAAATTACTTTTTTTAAAAACGTTTTTTTCTAAAAATGCATCTTTATAAAAGAAATTAAACTGCATACTTTTTTGGAGCTCAATTTTATTAATACTATTTAGTATTGTTTTTTTATGTTTTAAGAACGAATTTTAAGTTTTTTTATACATTTTTTTTTATCAAATTGGTACATAAAAAGTTGTTAGTTCTAAGAGCAAGTTCGTGCGACCCAGTCATGCATTTTATATAATATATGATTGGTGTTAAATATTTTTATGTGTTTTAATAGTTTCATAAATTAGTAAAATAATAAAAATTAATTAGGCAAAATTCAATCTTTTTAACTGAGTTGAATAGTTATTAAATTTGGAAACTTAGATCAATATTTTTTAATGTAATCCAACAAATATTTGATTACTATGAAAAATATATAGCCGACTACGGATTTTGGCATGGAAGGTTTAGCTAACAATTGGATTCAAAAGCCTTCCAGGTTCGTTTCACACCATTCTTTGGCTAGAGGGGTGTTATAATTTTGTGTTGAGGATATAACCACTTAAACTTATATAGACCATGATTTGTGTCCTAGACGTTACAAATGTGAGATTACTTTTGCCAGAGGTGTACGAAAATATAAATAAAATTGGCAATTTGACATACATTGTACTTTGAAAACAATAGAGGTCCAATTATGGAACCCTACGGGACACAGTAGCACATTTATTGCTTTTTGACCATAAAATTCATTTGCATTCATCCATTCCTTGACGAAAGTCATGAAATTTGGTGCATCGAAGGATATTAGTATGGAAAATACAGAAAACTGACAAATTTTCTATTAATAAACATGAAATATAATAAAAAATTAAAATGTTCTACAAAATTGAGTATTTAATTTTTAGTTGAAAAAAAATATACTTTTCTCACTTTGAATACTCTTAAAACTTTGATCCGAAGTAAAGAATAAATCTACCAAGTCATGTTTTTCGGATACCTATGAGGATTTAAAGTTGAGTTCTTATCTTAGAAACGTGGCGACATAGATTTTTTTTTACCTCAGATTCGAATTAAGAATATTTAAATATATGAGAAAAGTATATTCGATTCCATAGTTTAGTTACAATTTTCATTCGAATAGTTTTATTATACGATAGTTTTTTCATTCAAATAATTTTCTTAAACGATAGTTTTTTCATTTGAATAGTTTTTTTTAGAGATGCCGCGAACATTCGGCCACTATTCGGTATTCGGCCTATTCGGCCTATTTTTCTGGTATTCGGTATTCGGCCGAATATTTTAACTATTCGGCCGAATACCGAATACTAAATGGAGAAGAAAAAAGACAAATTTATACCAAAATGTGTGTTTTATTAAAAAATTGTAATTTTAGTACTTTTAATCTACTAAGGCAGTTGTGGTGAATGAAAACTATTTGTTCCGCATTTGTTGGTAGTAAACGATTACGTTTATCTTCGTAGACTATTCCTCCTTCGAAAAATAGTCTTTTACTGCAAACACTTGTCCCAGGAGACGAAAGGTAGACTGTAGCAAATGTTGTCAAAATTGGAAATTTTTTAGTATTTGTTGACTTGTATGGGTCCATGGTATAAAAAGAGAAGTAATGATCATTAGAAAAAACTCTGTATCGAGAACTGTCAAAACATAAAAATGGCTACTTAAGTTTTTGAGAGCTGCCCATTGAAATTGTTATTGTAAACAAATTTGTCTTGGAAATTGTTGTTGCTTTTTACTTTGCCAAATTAAACGTCAAAAACTTATTACTCCATTTTGTAAAATGGCGACTCTAATGATCATACCTTGTCTTTTTATACCATGGCATGGTTCCGCCGTTCGATCTCGAACAGTCTTCATATATAATTCGATTTCAGATGTCTACCTTTGCATTAGTACGTAGTGTGTTCAGACATTTATCTTAAAAGTAGTTCAGTTATTCATCGTTACAATACGATGTTGTTGGGAATTTTTTAAGCCACATATTTTCTTATACAAGGTATACAATTTTTGATATTACCAACGTTTTTTTCTGAGTGTCCTTGGCCGAATATTCGGCGGCCGAATATTCGGCCACGCTCCTCGGCCGAATACCGATTCGGTATTCGGCCAAACCAATGTTCGCGGCATCTCTAGTTTTTTTATACTATAGTTTTTATTCGATAGTTTATTCTATAGTTTGTTCGATAGTTTTTATTCGATAGTTTTATTCGAAAGTTTTTATTCGAATGAATGAATGAACTATTCGATAGTTCAAATCATTCGATAGTTCAAATCATTCGATAGTTCCCATCACTAACTAAAACTGACTGGCCATTTAGCTAGAAGGGAAAAGTAATTTTAGTTTTTTTCAAAAATGATTCTAATGATTTTGAATTAAAGTTGTGTGCGTTTTATTTCACATAAGACAAGAGTCAACTTTTGAAATAAATAAATTATTTTTTTTAACCGTTATATGACAGAATTGTTTTGATTTCTGAATTTCTCGTAATAATATACCTATTTTAATATGTTTTTTTTTTAACAAAGATCACATCTAACTAAACTCAAATGTATTGAAAATTTTGTAATTTTTATATTATAAAATTATTTCGTAGGAAAATTTTAGTTAAAATCGGACAAGTTCCTTGAAAACCGTTCATTGGCAGGATTTAAAATTTTTTTTTTTAAATTCCTTTCCAAAAAATCAAAAGGCTTGGTTTAAAATAAAACCGTGTTTAAGTAAATTTAAAAACATATTTTATATTTTCTTAAAGTTGCTTAAGAAATTCCTTAAAAAAATCAATCTATAATTATTCCTCATTTTTTATAAATATCTTTAACATTACAGCAACTTTTATTTTTGGGCCGATATGCAGAGTTATTGGGATTGACGGTTTTCGATTGTAAATAAAGGAATTGAGCGGTAGAGAGGTGTGAAGTCTGACGCTTTAGGTAATACAAAAGAAGAAAATGGAACTCGAATTTAAAAATTGTCTTTAGTTTTCATCTGAAAATTCCTATCTTTCAACATAATTGAGTCCCTGGATGAAATAACTTATAGAGATGTGTCACTACTACCTTGAAGTTTGACATACACAATTTATTCCTGTTTTGGTAAAGACATAGGATATTTGTTAATTTAAGTTACACAAATGATGACAAGATAAATAAAATAACAAGATGTTTTTTTAAGGAATGAATTAACTTGCCCTCACATTGAAAAACAGCTGCGACTTAAATTTCCAATAAAATTCAAAATAATACTATGTTCAATAATAAATAAGTATTAAACTGCTACAAATTTTTAAAGTCATTTTACATACCTACATATTTAAATTTTAAACAAAATACCACTTCAAATACAAAAAATTAATGGTCCTTAGTGTTTACCCAGTGGCAGTGGAGGAATAAAATATCCTACGTTATTTGACTACCAATTTCGACCCATTTTCTTCGCAAAAGGGACTTAGCCTGACGTTTGTTATCGGATTTGATTTCCTATTTTAAAAAACCTTACACGTTTAAGGTTTCCGTAGTCAGCTAAATTGATACGTGCTTCCCGAAAATATAAAAGAAGGAGCAGAAAAAAAAAATAACAACAAATTCAATGCAAATTACAAAAACAACATGCTCTCTCCCCTTTTTGCTGACACTTCTATTCCTTATCAATACATTCTTTCCCATTTTGTTGTTTATTTTATTTTATTATATATAAAAAAAAAAACGAAAAAAAAGTTCCATCATTTGTCATCATCTGATTTCATTTCATGTCTACATGTCCCAATGGTATTTTGCAATTTGTCTGTCATTTTCAAAATGAATTATGAAATACGTTTTTTTTTGCTATGATGTATCTTTTTTTTTCTATCTTTTTGTATCTAAAAGTAATTTGCCACTGGGATATAAAAAGGACATGACAACTCAGATCGCTTCCCTTATGAGACCTTTATACTCACTCACATCCCATATACATATTCATAACAAAGAATAAACTTTAACTTTTAACCTTCCCCAACGACAACAACAACAACAAAATACAAACTAAGAAAACATATTCCCTTCCATCATAGAAAAATATGACTTTTGACATTATGACAGAAAGGTGAATGTTTAATGGTCTATCTTCGAGTAATGTTGCGACACTGAACTGTCAAGGATTCGATTTGGATAGAGTGCGTATATTTTATAAAGGCACAGGGATACCTTCGGAGTGATGTGGGATTGGGAGTAAATATTTTCAAAATGGGAATTTATATTCCTGAATAATAATGGCGTATAGAGAGAATATAGAGCGATATAGTCGTAGTATCCAAAAGCTAGACGACACAACGATGACAAAGCAATAACAACAACAAAAAAAAACTTAGAAGAATATACCCATAAAACGTATATTCTCAAAGTATCTGAAAATGTATCTGCAGCTGACTAAAGGATGAGGATTGAGAGAAGTTTAGATCCAGACCATAGCACTCATCCACTTTAAGGATTGGAAGGAAGGTATACCTTCTTGTATATAGTTTTGTAGAAAAGCAGCAGCAAAAATCTTTTTAAGCTACAAAATATTAGTTGTGAATAATGCATGATGCTCCTTAAAGTCCTTTTACAGGATCTCTTTCGCATTTCAAAAAAAAAGCTGAATAAAAATGTTTTGAAACAAACAAAAAAAAAAAGAAAGTCACAAAAAAAATAGAAGAAAAAAAAAGAATAAACCCTTTTTCTAAAGAAGTATTCATAACTATACATTTTAAATGTTTTCCCATAAATGCAGAAATTTACATAGACTCCTACACGAGGTGGTGATGTTGTTAGTATTATAGTAGCTTGGTCGAAGATATACACATGAGCTTTATGGAAGTCAACAGGACGAACTAAGACAAAAAAAAAACCATAAAAAAAGGACAAAAAAAAGTATAAGAAGAAAAACAAAAACGACAATATTTACGAAGAAAATTCAGTGATGGCGGCTTCGGGCTACAAAGCTGATGATGACGACGACGATGACAACAACGGAAACACAAACTGAATTTAATGGAGTTTTTTAAAGTCTCAAGGACCTCAATGCACAGTAAAGATATTTATGATTTTTCATGTGTTTGTGTGATTTTTATTCTTTTTTTTTTAACATAAAAATATAAAAAAGTTGTTTATTTTTTTCTGTTCCCGCTTCCCGCAAATATTTATGTATGATTGCACATAAATGCGGATGACATCTGCCTAAAAATTTAACATTATACCCCTTTCTCGAACGAACAACACTGAGTTGCTGCTGTGCAAGGATATAGATAGTGGGAAAATGTCAGTGGTGTCTTTTTGGCTTTTCTGTGAACGTATATTTCATTTTTTTTTTTTGCATTATTTTTCAGAAGAAAAGAATTTTTATATCATGTGGAAGGAAGGAAGAATAAAGATGAGTTAAGGTTTGTTTTTTTTTTTTTTTTTTGGTTAAGAACGAAATTATCGTATTGTCAGGAACAGAACTCATTCGCAAACGGAGACTATTTATCTTCAGTTATTGTTGTAAAAATTGAATAGAAGTTGGGGAGGGGAAAAAAGCTACAAGTGTATGTTGGTGGATTTTTTATGTTGCAGTAACAAAGTATTTTTGTTTGATATTCTTTAATGAGGAATATTTCTCGAAACGTTACATTTTGTTATCTATTTTGAATATTATAAAAATAAAAATAAAAGAAGAATTTAACTCAGAAATTGTGGTTTTTGTATGAAAACCTGTGCTTTATTAATTACTTAAACTTTCTTACCCATAAGGATTCTTGGAATGCCTACCACCTAAAATGTATCATAAGTCGAAAACGTCGATCCTGCATTTTATCGAGTCGACATGTGTAGAAAACGCATTTGACAGTATATGTATTGAATCCTTTGAACTTCTTTCAAGAACTGGTGAACTAAAAAGTGAACAATGAAGTGCATCAGACAGAGTTAGTGATTGCTCAAGTCTCAAATCTTGGACCTTTTTCTTTGCGGCATTCTGACGAATGTTCAAACGGGTGCAGTTGAATGCAAGAGCCTGCTCTCCATTGATGAAATTAATAAATCGGAACTAATTTGCTTTAGCCGCCCAGGAGTATTCATTTGAAGTCACATTGCACATTGAATATGCAGAAGCATCTCTTTGACACTAGAAAATGGAGTCAGGCGCAGCTGCTAGTATTAAAGAATCAATTCCATCCAACGATCGAAAATTCTTACTTTCATAAACTATGTATATTATAGTCAATTTATGACTCCATGTAAGGTCAAGGTCTAGTGGCTTAAAACTCTCACGCACATTTCATTTGTGTGCGTGTAATCAGTTCGTAAAAATGGAAAGGACCTACAATTTTTTGCTGAGTCCAAACGCCTAATCAGAGATGCACTTTTTCATGACAATTATTGTATTTGGTCAAGATTTGGGATCATAAAAAAATTGTCATGAAAATGAATTGTCAGGGATTTTCTTAAAAATTTTAACGAATTCCCCGACAAATTTCTGGAGACAATTTTTTTGTGGGAACGAAAAAGTGGTTGTCTGTAAAGCCGGTTTACGGACGAGAATTTTACGTGATAACGTCGTGAGAAAATAGATTTTTTAAAATGAGTCCATTGAAGCGTTTATTTATTTCAAACAATAATAATTTACAAGAAAGAGCTAAAAAAAATTATATTTTTTCTTTTCTCATTATAGTAATTTTTTTGTTTGAAAAGCTTACAAAAAAAAAATCATACTATTAAAAAGTTAAATATTTGTTCTAAAGAATGAAACCATTTTTAAATTTTTACAATGCACAAAAGGTATTAAAATAATTTATTAAAAACAATCATTTCTTATGAAAAAAGTAAAAAAGCGAGACTTTTTAAAATAATGAACAATTCTCAAACGGCACAAATTTTATTTTGCGGTGTTGCTCTCAAATAAAAGCAAGAAATTGATTTTGTATAAAACTTGAAACTGTTAGTTAATTTGCACCGAAATGGCGTTTGGAATAAATTATTTAATTGTTCTAAATTATTTGGCAATGTAATTCAATATATTTTTTACTATTTTTGTTATTTTTTTCTTCGTTATTTGGCAATGTTTTAGTAAAAGAATTGTAAAAAACAAAAATCAATAATGGGAGCATGAAGCAAAATACTGTTGCAAAGTAGGGATTTCTCGAAATTTCACAAGAATTGCATTAAAATCGAAAACCGTAAGGATTTGGGGTAAACAAATCCTTACGGTTTCCTGAGAGCCCTAAAAATCCCCTATCAGCATATTTCGTTTGATGCATTACTTTTGCAAAGGAGTCCCTTCCCGATGTAATTTTTTTTACATAACTGCCTCCGATACTAATGCTCCGGTGCACTACTCGAGGTGGAGTGAGCTTCAATGCCTGCCTAACTATATGCCCGAAAACATTTTTTTGCTTACCGGGTATGCCAAACGTCTACAGTAGGCCGAACCGTCTTTGCTGACTTATTTCTGGTTTTTATATGATTTTTTTGTGTTATGAATGGATGTGAGTTGTATGAACGGATGATAAAATCATATGGAATTTCTCATGTAGATTAGTTATGTGTTGGCATTAGGGCATGATGATGTTGTTTATTCAATCTACACCCATGGCAAAAGCAGTAGTAGTAAGGTTTATTAAAAAAAAAATTAAATGAGGCATGCAACGCTGCGTTACACGTTGTGAAGTCTCTTTTTATTGAAAGGAGCCACTAGAAGTTCAACTGACCACATCATTTTGTTAATTTTTGAGGGTACATAGACAAGAAAGAAAATGTAAAAATTCGCGTGGTTAAAAGTTAATCAGCCCTATTGTGAGTTTCATGTGGAATGTTTTCCGCCCGGAATATTTTTGTTCGCCCTGAATTCACTCTCCGAGTAATAGTCAGCCTATTCGCAAGTGTTTTTAGTTCGCTCCGCTTTATTAATTTATAAAATCGATTTTTAACCCAGACTTTTGATCCAAGTTGTGGTCTTTTGTGTGCCATTATAACCTGGCAATTCATTTTTGTTAATTTTGTTAATAGTGTTAATACTAAAAATTAATCAAAATTAAATTACAAATTCATAATTAAATTGACCCATAGTTATATCTGTACATATAACTGATTTCATTTATTTTCTTGTGTGAAAAGAGAATATACTTTGCCGCTCTCAACATTTTTTGCTCCCGTTGATGATTTTTTGTTTCTTGCTCCCGGTGAGTGAAACTTTTAGCATATGTTCTGCCTATTGAAGCTTTATTGAGACTACATTGTATCCGAACTTCTTACCTAAATTTTCATGTTGCTACTTGCTGCCAACTGAGATTAGAACATCATTCAACAATAACAATATACTCATCAGCTGTTATCTGTCATCAGTCATCACTCATATCTGCCATCTGTTTCAACTGCCACCTATCATCTCATACCATAAACAGCATTACAACCTCAAATTCATGGTTTGTGCATGAACTAAGCATATATCAGCAATTTCCCGTCAGTTCTGGATACCATAAACTTTTTTAGTTTTGTCTCATCTTTTCCCGGTGAGTACACTTTTAGTAGATGTTCTGCCGGTAGTTTTTTTGATTCTACATAAACAAATATATTTGCCTTTTTCTATTGGTAATATAAACAACAACAACTACACATCGAGTAACAAACATCGAACTGTCAAAAAATACATAATCTCCACAACCAACATCTAGCTTATACGCCAACCTTTCTCATCGCATGTTACGTTACGCTATTTAAATTACGTAACGTAAATTTTATACTGCTCAAAAAATATTAAAGGACAAAACTCAAATACAATAAAAATAAAAATGTCATCTTGTACTATATGCGAAAAAATTGCGGACTATTTGATTGATTCAATAATTTGTCATGGAAATTGTCGAAGATCATTTCATATAAAATGTATTGATGCTCCGTATAGCAGTATTAAGCTTTTCAACAAAAGAAAATCATTTTATTATTTTTGCGACGAGTGTGATCCTTTTGTACACACTAACATTACTCGAGACGTTTTACAAAATAAATATAACCTTGAAAAGTTGCATGCACAATTACTCCATCTTAACGAAAAAATCGACAAATTAACTACTTCCTCTATAAAACATACTACGGAATCACATAATGATGAAGTCGAAATCACTGGTTGCAATTCTTTAAATGACACATCAACTTTAAAGCGAAAAATTGACAAAACTGATACCGAATCATGTGAAATAAATCCCTCGCCGAAAAAGCCTGCTACTTCGAGTTCTAACTCCGCTACCTTACCACCACCTACTCAATCGATTACGACGCCACTACCTCCATCTACCTTAGCAACATTAATAGAATCAACTATAGTATCTGAAACCTCAGCATCGAAAACAGATCCCATACAAACACCATCAACATCATCTTTACCTAATATAAAACCTTCTTCATCTCATAATACGCGAAAACCAAGTCTTGTCAATCATTCAATTTCACCCATTACTAGTGGATTGAAAGTAGTAGAAGGCCATCGCACATTATTTATATCTTAACTTGACCCAACTACAAATGCCCTCGATATAAAAAATTTTATTTCAAACAAGACAGGAACATCTTCGCTATTCAAAGTTGAGAAGATGATTCATCGAAATTACTCGAAATATGCATCCTTTAAGATAAGAGTCCCAGATTCAATTTTCCATCTTCTCAATTCAACATCGCTTTGGCCAACAGGGATAATAATACATGAATTTGAAAACAAACAACATAATACGAAAATCTCATCCCATAACCCTTTTCCAATGAACCGGACAATGCAATATCTTCGAAGAAGCAGCTCCAACAAGTTCTGATTTACTATCAAAACGTCAATGGGCTAAGGACAAAGATCAACACGGTCTACAAAAATATAAACAATCTCCAACACGACATAATTATATTAACAGAAACTTGGCTTAATAACTCTTTCTTGGATACTGAACTCTTCGACTCATCCTACCAAGTTTTTAGACGAGATAGACACCACTTGAATGACTCACTGACAGTTGGTGGTGGAATTCTAGTTGCGGTCAAAAACTGTCTAATAAGTACTTTAGTTGATGCTTTTGATCTCTGTGACGTCGAAATACTATGTATTAAAATCAAAATGGAAATTGGTTACCTTTATATCATCTCTGTATACATACCTCCACGATCTACAAGCTGTATCTACGAGAACTGCGTAAATTTAATTGAAAACATTCATGACCAAATGGAACCAAATGACGAGCTCCTAATCGTAGGCGATTTCAATCTTCCGAACCTGAACTGGACAAGATCAACAGATCTCAATAGCTTTTCGCCTATTAACCCAACTTGTACTAACGAGTTCTTTATCATTGATGGTCTAGCTTCTTGTGGTCTTATTCAATTTAATGGGGTTGTTAACCGCTTTAACAAATTACTAGACTTAATATTTTTCTCGGACACAATAAATGCTGACGTAGCTGTAACTCCAGCCTATGTTATACTATTACAAGAAGACCGTCACCATCCAGCCTTAAATATATTACTGAATATAAACATATGCAATATTCCCATCAGTTTAAACGAAAAACTTGAATTCAATTTTAAAAAATGTAATTTTAACGAACTTATTAATTTGCTGTGTAATGTTGACTGGAATCAAATGCTCTCAAATCGAAATATTGATCATATGTGTTTTGAATTTTATAGTTTTTTATTTACTTGTTTTTACGAAACTACACCATTACGAAAGTCTTGCTATTATTCTAAAATTCCACCATGGTTTGACACTAATTTGAAAAACTTGAAAAATAAAAGAAATAAGGCTTGGCTAAAGTTTAGTAAAACCAGAGCGGATGTTGATTTCAGAATTTACTCTGAACTTAAATGTATGTTTGCTGACTACTTCAACACCCTTTATTCAGACTATATTTGTAAAATTGAGGAAGAGTTAAAACAGAGCCCAAAAAACTTTTGGAACTTCGTGAAAAGCAAAAGAAATTCTGACGACTACCCTAACTCTATGTCATATAACAACACATCAAGTCATGACTCTAAATTGATTTCGAACATGTTTGCTAGTTTCTTCAAAGATGCTTTTGATGTTCCTTCTTCTTGTCAAACTACCCCTCCATTCTTTCCTTCCCAAAATTTTCCACACCTTAGCTCAATTAATTTTACCATATGTGAAGAATTAATTGTTCGAAATGTCTCAGAACTTGACGACTGTTTTAGCCCTGGCCCTGATGGTGTACCATCATGTGTGTTAAAAAAATGCGTATCGTATTTATCCTATCCTCTTTATGTTTTATTCAACGAATCTCTGAGGTGCGCAATCTTTCCAGTACTATGGAAAAATGCTTTTATAAGTCCAATTCACAAAAAAGGGTCAAAGAACGAAATCACGAATTACAGACCCATTGCCAAACTTTCTGTTATTCCTAAACTATTTGAGTCCATTATCTGTAGCATGTTATCTTTTAACTGCAAGTCAATTATTTGCGACAATCAACATGGCTTCGTCCAAAATAAGTCAACTATTACTAATCTGCTCCATTTTACTTCTTTTTGCCTTGATTCCTTTGAAAACCGGAAGCAAGTAGACTGTGTGTTCACAGACTTTAGTAAAGCCTTCGACAAATTGTGCCACAAGACTTTAGTCCACAAACTAAAGGCCTTAGGATTTAATGACAAATTTTTACTGTGGATTTCGTCATATTTAAAGAATAGAAGTTATACTGTTACTTTCAGAAATGAGCAATCGGACCAATTTCATGTCAACTCCGGTGTTCCACAAGGTAGCCATTTAGGTCCCCTTTTATTTATTTTGTACATAAATGACATAACATCCATTATAAAAAACTCGTCTGTTTTAATTTACGCTGATGACATTAAAATTTTCAAAATTATAAACTCAATTAATGACTGCTCACAGCTTTAAGAAGATCTACATAGATTTAGGGAATGGTGCAATATTAACCGACTTTATTTGAATATAGACAAATGTAAAACTATGTGTTTTTCACGCAAAAAAACAATTATAACTTATAATTATATTTTAGATTCTTCTTCTCTCTGTAAACTTTCCGAGTTCTCTGATTTAGGAGTTATTCTTGACACTAAGTTGACGTTTACTGACCATTATAACTTTATAGTAAAAAAAGCTAATAAGATTCTTGGTTTTATCAAACGATTTTCTCGTGATTTCTGTGATCCCTATGTCCTCAAGCTTCTTTATATTTCTTTTGTTAGACCTGTACTTGAATACGGCTGCGTA
Source organism: Episyrphus balteatus (assembly GCF_945859705.1). NCBI lineage: Eukaryota > Metazoa > Arthropoda > Insecta > Diptera > Syrphidae > Episyrphus > Episyrphus balteatus. The sequence goes on from NC_079134.1 coordinate 34,768,934, forward strand.
ATATGGGCTCCTTACTATTCTGTTCATATAAATAGACTTGAAGGTATACAGAGGAGGTTTTTGCGTTTTTGCCTTCGTTTTCTTCCATGGTCCCAAAGATCCATACACCCACCCTATTCTCACAGACTCTTACTTATAAATCTCCCTTCACTTTTACAACATAGAAAATATATTCAGCTTTGTTTTATTGTCAAATTAATCAATGGTTCAATAATATGTCCATCAACTCTGCGTCGTCTAAATTTCAGCTATAGTCAAACTAGCATAAGAAGACAATTGCCTTTATGTCCGATTTTCAGCAGAACAAATTATGGTGTGAATAGCCCATTAAATCAATTGATTTCAGTCTTCAATAAATATTACTTTTTGATCTCATCTGTAAACGACAATGTCAAAAGCAAAACATTTAAAGAAAACTTTTTTAACATATTATAGTTATAATTTATTTTTTTAGGTAAAATTTTATTATTAAAATTGTATGTACATAAATAGTTTTAAATTCTAACGTTAGGCTATTAACGGATTAAATAAATAAATAAATAAATGAGTTTCACCAGAAGGGAATTTACATTTTTCGCTTAACTAGTTTCTTGTTAGGCACCAAAATTTTAGTGAGAGAATAGCTGTCGAATACCTGACAAATTACCTGAAAAAAAAAGTTGAAAATACAAGGAGATGTCCGACCGTGAACAACTTTCCGCCCGGAACTCACAATAAGGGAAAAGTGAAATTAAATTTTTCCGGGTGGAATCTTGTTCACTTCACAATAGGACTGAATAAGTCCCAACGTCGCAAATTTCTCATCACCTTGAATTTTTATACAAAAAAATCTATAGTATATCTATAATACATTTCTACTATCGTACCTAAAACTCCAATCGATAACTAAAACAAATAAAGTGTGTTACATGCAAATGGTATTACCTAATGAACCTTTATAATAATCATGAGTGTGCCAAAATTTCTGCTGACACATTCAATTCCTCCTAATTTCACTTATAAATCTCCCATAAATATCCTTTTTTTTATTCATTAGTAACAATCTATCAATTTAATGCCTGTGGTCAGTTTTATAAGAGCAAAGTATAATGGAACAAATTATTTAAAATTTCACTCAATTGAATCTAGACCAAAAAATTTTCCAACAACATATTTTTCACTTTATCTTCGTTTATATGCTTGAAGATAAAAAAAAAAATGTATATAAATTGAAATAATCCTTGAACACAAATCCATATGTTTTTTATTTTTTTTTTCTTCTCATTTTTTTTTTGGTAGCAAAACCCTTTTGAGCCTCAATTAATTGCTTAACAACTTTTCCATTTTCCACCATCATCCTCTGGACATTATTTATCTTCAACGCTATCCTGCATAATTTTCCAAATGAATAAATATATCTACGACCCATATTTTTCTGTTGTTGTTTTTTTTCCTGGATGATGGAATGATGGTGATGGTATATATTTTCTTCTTCTGTTTTTATTTTTTTTTTTTTTTTACTCTTGGGCTTTATTGTACAGAAAAACCCATTTTAAAATCAAAGAAAATGAAATATCGTAGTAATTTGGAGTTTTCATCTTTTTTTTTCTTTTTATTTGTGTTCAACAATTTATAATTTTTTTCTGGGACTGAAGATATCTTTTTATCTAGTGCAAAATAAAGCCATACAAATTGAGGACTTGTGTGTGGACTTCATCACTCTTTTACTACACTGCCTTTGCTTTGACCCCTTCTCTCAGTTGGGCAAATCCTTTTCAAAAAATTAAAATCCGTTTTGAGGAAAATATTACATAAAATTGTATCTGGAAACTGGGAGTTGGCATTTTATAAAAAAAATACAAAAAAAATATATAATCCACCCATAGTATAGTAGGGATAGGGACTGATATAGGGGACATGCTTCAGTTGAAATCCGCTGAAGAAAATTTATTTCAGTTGGAGAAAATAGAGTGTGTCCTGATGGCATTACAGTTTATGGTGTTGTGTGTAGAGAGTGTATTCGTGCCCAATGGACGATGTTAAAATGTTCAAGTGGACTGTAAGCCCCATTTTTTTTGGTTTTTGTTAATTTTTTTTTTGCTTTTGTGGGTTAAAGTGTATAAATTGGGAGAGTACGGAACATTGGTTTTCTGTAATAGTGTATACCATATTTATATAGATAGTGTGTGTCTCTAGGTTTTTTTTTAAAAGCCCTTGTGGCCAATCCGAGATAACAGCGAAATAAATAAATTGTAATAAATTACTTGAGCACGAACAATAAATCCTGGTGGCCGGGCATTTGCATTCTAAATCATCTACCTATTTATTTTGGTGTCATCTGAGTCCCTTCTCTGTGTGATTGAGTGAAGCCCCGGCTTATGGAATTATAGTTATGGTTATTGTTCTCCGTTCCAAATGGTTGGGTGGATTACTATATAGGGCGTATGAGGAACATTTTAGTATCTAGATATTGCAATTTTACATTTTGTATAGTAGTCATTTTGAAAGTGTTCAGTTCAACAAATTGTTTTTAAGGATTTATTTTGGTTCTACTACAAAATTAATCTTTTTTTCTTCTTTGGAAAGTTACGTAACTTTTTAAATTTATGGTGGATTCAAGCAAAGGTACGGAATTCCAGAAAAAAAAATCTTATTGACCTCTTTTAAAAATAAAGAGTATATCCCAAGGCTTTATTGAGTGAAGGTTAGGTATGAGTAAGCTTAAAAGTGCATGAAACCAAATACACCATTATCTGACCTATAGAGTAATAAAGGGTACACTAAGAACACTTCTTGCAGTATTTAGAGCATTTGGATAAAACATCAAATCCTTCACTGTAAAAATTCTGGCGGTTGTTAAGTAAAATTGAAATTAAACCGCATTTAGTGTAAATCGAAACACAAAGAAAAATTTTACTTATTGCAGGATTGAAGTTTTATTAAAATTATGCAAAATTGATGAGAACAAAATTGAAATTTTTTTAATTCAAAAACAATGTTTTTTTTTTTATTTTTATATTGGTGTAGGTATTAAAACTTAAAAAAAAAATTCGTTGATTTTGAAAATTTGTGTGACATAAATTCAAAATTGATTAAAAAAAACGGCAGGTACCGTTAATAACAGAGACCAGAAATAACAGTCAACCTTTATTTTCAATCGGTTTCTCTCTGAGAGTTACCACATTACTTTAAATAGTTTCGGTTAAGGTTTGAGATTTATTTTTAAAAATCAAAAATAAAGGTTATATCGGTTGAGATTTATTTTAAATTTTTTTAAATATCTCTCAATGGTTGAGATTTTTACAAAAAAAATAAATGGAAACGGTCAACCTTTAACCGTTTTCGCTGAAAATAAATCAAAAATGGTCAATTCAAAGGAAAATGTCGAATATGTTAAGAATTTCTTTATATTGCAAAAATAAATATGAATATGAATTTCGAAAAAAAAAAAATGAAAAAAAAATTTGTTGATGCCAAAAGATAGCGGGGACTCTAACCTACATTTGGGTACAACTCCCATCCCTATAGGTGCACGCGTTCTCAAACCGGGAGAACTTAAAAGTAAAAAAAGTTAATCCCGATTCTGAAAAAATAGGCATGATGTGGCGGTTTAACATGGAAGATGATTTTTTAAAAATCTGAGAATGTGCAAAGCGTAGGCCCATGACACAAGCTATCATTTGGCATCACTATTTAAAATTACTCTCAAGCGGTTTAGCTTCCAGGAGCGTTCAAAGATTCAGGGATTTTTCAAAAAAAAATTTACCCCAACTTTCAAACACGATTTTCTCCGAATTTTGAAAAAAAAAAATCGAGAAAACGGATTATACCGCTATCGGGTAGCTGAAAATATAAGCTTTCATATGGCACCCTTTATGTCTCTAGGAATTGATACATTTGCATATGAGATTTATTTTTTTCTCTCAGTGATAAATCTCACTGGTTGACCGAAACATAAAAAAATACAAAATAAAGGTTTCTCTCAGACCTTGACCGAAATTTTTTCTTTTTTAAAAATAAAGGTTATTTTATGACCTTTATTGAAAATGGCGACAAATAAGAGTTATTAAGGAACCTTTCAAAAGGTTGAGATTTATTTCTGATCTCTGGTTAATAATGATTTTCGAAAAAAAAAGACTTTTTTTCTATCAAAATATAGACCTTAAAATATGTATATCTAAAAATCCAAATATATTTCAAAAGGTTGAGATTTATTTCTGATCTCTGGTTAATAATGATTTTCGAAAAAAAAGACTTTTTTTCTATCAAAATATAGACCTTAAAATATGTATATCTAAAAATCCAAATATTAAGTATTCTTTGAAATTTTGTGTATAAAGCTTTGTATAAAAAACATCTTTGAAGTTCTACTAGTCGTAAGGTAGAAATTCAAATCTTTTCAAAAATCTGTTCTATAGGCGGTACCTGCTGCTAAATTTTAAATTTTGAAAATGTGCTGTTAACGAGTTATTTTTAAAAATACAATAAAAATGTTCATCTTTGATTGTGCATTTCTTAAGAATCAATATTATTACAACATGTTAAAAAATTGGGACGAATTCAGAGCTTGAAGGGCGAAATTCACTATTAAAAAAAAAAATATAATTTTAGGTACTTAAAACAGTATACAAATTAATCTATTTCGATGACACCGACAAGTTTGTTGAAAAGGAATATCTCGGAAACTATGAGTCCCATGGAGATGATTTTGGATTCCAATTATTGAAAATTTTTTTATCTTTAGAGCTATGACTATTTGTGGCAAAAATATTTTCTTGAGAGCTTAAGTCAACAACAACTGAAAAACTCGTGTGTTTTTTGACAAATGTACAAAAATCGCTCAACTGATTTATGATAAAAGTTGCTTCAACGGTTTAGTTTAATTTTACTGCGAATTTCAAAAGAAATAAAAATATAGAAAAAATAATGCTTTTTTATAAAACTATTTTAACCTAGAGCATGCCATTTAATTCCTGGTATAACAAAGAATCTTAGAAAATTAAGAAAAAAATGTTTGGGGGCATTAAAAAAAAATATTTTTTGCACATTTGCCAAAAAAAAAATAAATTGGTTCTAAAGAAAACTAAAAAAGAATTCATGAATAGTAGAGTAACTAAAGCAAATTATTAGGGAACCCGGCCGAACAGCTCTGATTTCGACGATTTTTTTTTTCAAACGTAGGTAATTAAAAATACTTTAACCCTCTACTGCATGAATTATGAACGAAGTGATATAAAAATTTTTTTTTACAATTTTTTAGTTTTATTACGGGTTGAAAAAAGGTATTACATAGAAATTTTTATTTTTTTACATATATATATATTTTTAGAAACATAAACTATATATGGGTTAGTATGCAGTAAGGCGATTTTCTGCAGAAAATGAATAACCCATATATGGTTTAGTATGCATTCAAGGTATGTTTTTATTACAATGGACTTTTCTTATTCATGGAATTTATTCAAACTCTTTGTTTTATCATTGTAGCAGAAGAACACATTCCAATTTCTACACATTGATTACGTCTTCATTCCGTAAATTTTACATATTTTGGCGTTTTTTTTTTGCCATTCAGGGATATGGTCGATGTTTCCAGTTGGCACTGAATTCAACGACTTTTGCCCTTGGTTGTTGTGAGTGAATTGTAGTTTCGGGATAAGATGGGGATGGACTTCCGTGACTTGTATAACCCCCTCCTTTGTTTTGTTCCATATCTGCTTTGATCACCTGCCAAAGTTGAAGGTCGTCCTCTTTTTCGTGACATTGTAGGTTTTAAAGATTTGCATATAAGGGCTCGGAGATGGCTTCTTTAATGTTAAAAAGAGCCAGAATCTGAAGCTAGATCATCATCACTTCGAAAGCCATCACGAGTTATAGCATTTACACACTTATTTTTTCTATAGAAAGTCTTCAAATTAATTTTACAAAAAAAAAAATTAAAATCGTATAAAAATCAGTAATGTATGTATGTCGCCAACGCATGATAACCCATATATGGAGTTTTGGAAAAAATGCAAAAAAAAGACAAAAATTATTATAAAAACAAAAAACCAACTTCGTAAACATATAAAAGTATAATAAATACATACGAAACTTATTTTTAATTGGATGCAACTTACTTGTTTATTATAAAAAAACACCGGAAAAGTACACACTTTTGTTCACTGATTTGCACTTTACACATGCTCTTGAAACAATGAGTTTATTTCAGAATCAGGACTCTCTTACTGATAATAAAAACCGATTTATTATAAAGTAGTAGCTAGTTTTATTATAGTTTTTTTCTTTTTGACATTTGGTGCAATATAACGGAAATAAATCGATATGAAATCGATAAACCATATATGGGTTGGTATGCGGTAGAGGGTTAAAGTCTATAGATTTAAAATTGCCGGTGTTGCCGTATTGTTTTTTTTAAATTGAAATTAAATTTTTTTTAACAAAACCATTTTTTTTTGCTTAAATTTCATAAAACAAATGATAGCAAAAGATTCTCTAGGTAATTTAAGGAAAATATATAAAAGGCTGTAAGGGACAATCTTCCATCGTCTAAGCGGTAAATGCAATTTTCTAACATTCTGACCTCAAACACAAAAACAATATTTTGAAAACAACGGCAACACCTACAATATTTTAAAATACATTTTTAAAAAGCCAGAAGCTCATTCTTATCTCTTAAATTTAAATCCACTAAATTTAATCAAGACTTTTTGAAAACATGGTCCTCAAACTCAGAATTAAAAAAAAAATTGTTATTAGAAAAATTTAAAATGACATTTTCCAAACTTTTTCTAATAAAACATGAATTTATTTAAACAAAATTTTTGGCCATAAATATTATCAGTTGAATTTCGAAGCAAAAAAGGTAAAATATATCACACTTTTGAAAAAAAAAAAAATAAAAAATGACTTCAATTTCAATGGTTTTTTTTATTAAAACTGAATTTTTGCATTGAAATAATTAATTTTCTCAAAGACTGTGGTAAATAGGAACTTTAAATTTTTGCTATTTAACTTTCAACAGTAAGGGTTATTAAATGAATAAAAAATAATTTTATATTTAGATGTTGAACTTTAAAAAAAAAATAAGTTACATTTTTTTTCAAAACTTTTATTAAAAAAAGTTCTTCGAAAATGAAATACTTTTTAATTTTTTTCATAAACCGTAATACATATTGACATTTCCTTTAATAATTTGAAATCATAGTAAATGCGGCCAAAAAAATTTGAAAATAAATGCATTTTATATTACGACCATGTTTAAAAAACGACATGTTAAAATTTTTTCAATAATTTTTGTTTTCAAAAATCTGAGTTCAATTATTATTCTTTCAAAAGCCGTTCATTCAATTAACTTAATTTTAATTTTACATATATGACTAAGCTTCTAGCTTTTAAAAAATATATATTTGAATATTGTAGGTGTTGCCGTTGTGTTCAAATATTTTTTTTGTGTTTGAAGTCAATTAATAAGAAATTTGCATCTATCGCTTGAACTATGGAAGATTGTCCCTCACTCCCATATATGATTTTTCCTTGAATTTCCTAGACAATCTTTTGACATCAATTAATTTATGAAATTTAAGAAAAAATTTTGAAAAAAATTTGTTTTTGTTCACAAAAATCTTCAATTAAATTTAAAAAAATCAAAACGGCAACACTGGCAATTTTTAATCTATAGACTTTAAAGTATTTTTAATTACCGACGTTTGAAAAAAAAGATCATCAAAATCTAAGCTGTTCGGCCGGGTTCCCTAATATTGCCAATTTTTGAGCTTTAGTTACTCCACTAGAAATAGTTTTTAAATTTTGATCCTTAAAAAAAAATTAAATTTTTTTAATCGGAACGTGATTTTTTCAAAATTTTTTTTTTAATTTTTCGAAAAAAAAAACAAGTTACGTTGATATAAGATTAGTCTTTTAAGAATGAGTTATCAAGAAAAGTTCTATGTCAGGTACGTCAAAAAAAGTTCAAAATATATTTTTTTAAAGAGTAGTAGGTACCTTATTTGCGACGTTTCCGAGTATTTTTCAATCAACACCATTAGATCCATTTTGAAGAAAAAAATCTTTTTAAAATTCTGGTCTAATTATGTTATGTTTAATGCTTTTTTAAAATGAAGTCTTGGGAAACTGTCAGCATATTTGCACAGTTTAACTCCAATCCATTCAAAAAAAAAAAACTACACTATTTGCTCCTATTTAATAGTTATTGTGACCATAGATAAGTTTAACTTCTTCTTCAATCTTTTCCTGCAATTATTAAGGGTATTAGTCAATATCTTTTCTAAAATCCTGATTCATTTTATAATATTATTAAATACGTATAACAGAAAATTCAATTTAAAATACCATCATCGCTTTCACCTTTTCAAATCCCTTATATATAGATTCTTGTAGTTTACATCTATACAAGTTTTATTATAGAAAGTTTCTCTCCAATAAGCAAAACTGATTTAAGATCGAAAAATAAATCTCAGTTCTTGACCCTTTCCCATAAATTCAATTTACCCTCAGTTCTATCTATTCTCTTAACCCTCTCTGACAAAAAGCCACCACAATTTTATTATTCCTATCAAGTAGGTAGTACAGCTTTACCTATAGGCTATAATAAACCATCATATCCCAAGGATATAAATGTGTATGGGGTAAAAAAAGGATAAAAGGTATCTTTGTAATATTATTAAAAGATACAATTTCCTTCAAAATGATCTAGGTGCCATAAATAGAGTTTTGATCCCAAATTTTCATAAAAAAAAAATCCTTCTCTAAAAATTTAAAAAATGGGTATTTCAGGATTAGAGTGGTCTAGGAGGGAGCCTTAAGTCTTAGTCATTTTAGAGTAATAATTTCCCCCTACTTGGATGGTGATTATTTATCATGAACATTTTGTACCGCACACACAGCGCAGCTTGCAGACTATAATTAATCCTTTTTGTGCGTGGCTCAAAAAGATCCTTCTTTTATGCATCACAAGTAGAGCTACTTTCCGGTAGACGGATATTCTATGTGACCCTAATCTGTCATAAAAATGTCAACTTGAAAATCTTAGATGGAGCAGAAAATTCGTGCATGTACTCGTGCATGTGTGTGTTGGTATGTGGGTATATATCTGGTAATAAAATGTTGTTTTTTTTTTCTGTGCTCAAAATTTAAGTGTATCTGACAGATGTCGGTTGAGTATTTCAACTTAAGTATTCATGAGTATGAAGCAGATAATTTTTGTGTGTTCGTGTGTATCTCGGTCAGTTGTATGATGAGAACATTGCCGTCGCCGCCACTGCCACCACCACCACGATCGCCCATGACACACATCCTTGTTGTAGGTAGAATAGACCACCCTACATTGCTTCAAACCACCCATTTGTCAGGACCCCATAACACAGATAGAAATTTACATATGTGCCCGGATGGATGCCTATCCCAGACATAGATATTAAAAAGGGTTGATGTTTGATGGGTTTAATTTTAGGCAAAAAACCTCACTACTATTTTTTTGTTGTTGTTGAAAAAGTGTGGTTGTTTGGTTGAAATAAACAAAAATACAAAAACAGGATGCTTTTATGCTTTAGTTGCTGCTTTCCCTTTCAATTGATGTTGGGTTTTATTTATTTTTTTTCTTTTTCGTATTTTGTGTATTTTTTTTGAAAAAAAAGGAAATTTTATTGAAAGGAACATATTTTTTTGCAGTTGTATATGGCTTTTATTTCTGAAGAATATGTTAATTTTTCAACCTTTGACTTGTAACGGAATAATGAGGGTGCTACACAGCAATTTGATAATTTCCTCTTTATCTTTGTTAGAAATCTTGCTATGCACGATAAATTGATGAGAATAAATAGAGAGACGAGGGTGAATAATATAATGTTAACCTAGATTTGTGGTCGGGATAAAGACAGCATACTTGGTATGAGTATCTCATACTCAAAAATAATGATGGGGCTTGCAAAAAAGATATTTCTTTTCTTTTTTTTGTTAAAAACAAAAATTATAAACTATTAATTTTAAATTTTCTTGAATTTGTTTAAGTTTTATGTGGTTTTTATACTAAATGAGGCCATATGCAGCATGTGTTCATTGAAATTTCAAATCTTCTGTACCAACAATAAAGTAGGTAAAATAATTATTTTTTATTTTTATCTCAAATTTTCAACTTTTTCAATTTTTTTTTTCTTGTCCAAATCGAATCGTTTTTCATATTGATTACTTGCAAAGTATTTTAACTGCAAAAAAAATAATTATAACGTGATTTATAAAAAATAAAACAATTTGGTCACTATGGCGTATACGTACTTTTTTAATTCAAAGTGAATTAATTTACCTGAATACGGACGAGCTTAAAGAAGGATGTTTGACAATTTTGTATGCATGTTTAAAATGAATATGACTGTCGTCAAAATTAAGTGTGTCGTAGTAATCGTCCGCTGGTAACGATCTATGTAACATTGCATTCAAATCAGCCTGGCGATGGCGGTCATAAGAGGCAAAACACATGAACAGGTTTTTTTTCTTTTGTAATCTACAATGCAAATAATTTTTCACGAACAAATTATCCCTAATTAATGAAAATAAAAAAAAATTAGGCGTATTTGAAAAAAACTAACATTTAAGAAAAAAAGAGTGTGTGTACACATGTACACGCGACTGAAGTTAAACTTCTCATTCAGTATATGTAAATGAATTTCATTTGATATTTTTAATTTCTATTATTAAATTAATTAATCCACATTTTACATTTTTTTACATTTTTATCAAGTGAACAATAAATTAATTCTTTCATCCTTGCGTCCATGTAGTTTTCAATTTATTCTGTGAAATTTACTCGTGTTGTGCGGTTCAGAACGTACGGTATATGCTTAACTAAAGTAAATGAATTGCGCATAAAATGTGCGGTATGGTAATTTTATGAGAATTGTGTACTAGTAGTAGCAATATGGAACTTGCAGGGTTGCTACAAAGCTCAAAAGTGAGCTGAGCTCAGCTCACAGCTCAGCTCAAATTTTGAGTTAGCTCACTTTTGAGCTATGCACCATAGCTCCAGCTCATTTGAGCTGAGCTGAAAGTGAGCTGAGCTGTAGGGTGAGAGGATACATTGATTTTTATTTGGAAAGTATAATGAAATTTGAAGATATTTTAAACTTTTATAAAACACCATAGCTTAAGATGTTTGGTTCTAGTTATTAATGGAATTATTTTAACACATGGATATTTTTATAAATAAAAAAGATAATTTTTCGTGATCTTTTTTCTTGGTTTTTTTAATAGTAAATATATTTCTATTTTTTTTAGTAAAATATTTCTTTTTTTATAATAAAAAAAAATTCCGGTACAATCCGGTTTTTCGACTTTTTTCAAAATTCCGTGAAAATCGTCTTTGAAAGTTGGTGTAAATTTTTAATTTCGAAAAATCAACGAATCTTTGAACGCTCCTGGTAGCTAAACCGCTTGAGAGCAATTTTTGGGAGTGATGCCAAATGATAGCTTGTGTCATGGGCCTACGCTTTGCATATTATCAGATTTTTAAAAAATCGCCTTCCATGTTAAACCACCACATCATGCCTTTTTTTCAGAATCGTGTCTATTTTTTTTTACTTTTAAGTTCTCCCGGTTTGAGAACGCGTGGTCCTACAGGGATGAGAGTTGTACCCAAATGTAGGTTAGAGTCCCCGCTACCTTTTGGCAAAAAAATTTTATTTTCATTTTCTTCAAAATTCCGCGATAAAGGTGTTGGAAGTTGGGGGCGCGAAAAAACTTCTGGGAGCTGAACGCTTTGATCTAGAGGCAGGGGAGTATTGCCATATGAAAGCTTATATTCTCAGCTACCCGATAGTTGTATAATCCGGTTTTTCGATTTTTTTTAAATTCCAAAAAAATCGCGTTTGAAAGTTGGGGTAAAATTTTTGTTCGAAAAATCGCCGAATCTTTGAACGCCTCTGGAAGCTAAACCGCTTGAGAGCAATTTTCGGGAGTGATGCCAAATGATAGCTTGTGTCATGGGCCTACGCTTTGCACATTGTCAAATTTTTAAAAAATCTTCTTCCATGTTAAACCGCCACATCATGCCTATTTTTTCAGAATCGTGCGTATTTTTTTTTTTACTTTTAAGTTCTCCCGGTTTGAGAACGCGTGGACCTACAGGGATGAGAGTTGTACCCAAATGTATGTTAGAGTCCCCGCTACCTTTTGGCATCAAAAATTTTTTTCCATTTTCTTCAAAATTCCGAGATATAGGCGTTGGAAGTTGGGGCGCTCACTTTCAGCTCAGCTCAAATGAGCTGAGCTATGGTACCTAGCTCAAAAGTGAGCTAGCTCAAATTTGAGCTGAGCTGTGAGCTGAGCTGAAATGTGAGCTTTTTGCAACCCTGGCAACTTGCCACATGGAAATTACCACATGCAACTTGCCACACGCAACTTGCCACATACAACTTGCCACATGCAACTTGCCACATGCAACTTGCCACATACAACTTGCCACATGCAACTTGCCACATGAAACATGTAACTTGCAACGTGTTGTGTGTTTTATGTTTGCCGTACTGCGGCGTACTGCATTTTTAAATACTAAAGTACTGCCTACTCTAAAGGTGAAACGACAGCCCTGCTACCCAGGGTGATCGCGTCATAATCCCTTTGACATTCTTGTCAAAAAGTAAATTTTCATACTCACCCTCCCATAAGAAGTATAACTTCAAAAGTTATGTTTTCATGTATATTATACAGGGTGTCCCACAGTCACCGCCCCAAACGAAAACCATGGATTAATGAGGTCATTTTAAGTCGAAAAACTTAAGATGTAATTTTCTCGTTTTCGTCCCGTTTTCGAGTTACCACGGTTTTTATGATTTTTGTTCTCTTTTCCCTTATCTGGCTTTATCTTTGCCAAACTACGTTTGATTTGAAAAATTTTTTTTACAACCAATCAAGAATTTATTACAGTTTTAGTTTGTCTCAAAACTTTTTTTTCTGCGGACAACCGTTTCTCCACAATTTTGCATCAAACACAATTTTCTTCGTTTTTTAAGTTGTTTTTTACACTTTCATATCATTTAAGTCAAAAAAACACGTTAATGAGTATTAATTTTTTGTGCTTTTTATTTAAGCCCAGTTTATTTTCATAAAAAAAATAAGTTTTATTTCAAAAAAAAGGCTACTGAAAGTAATTAAAAAAAAAATAAACAAACTGAGTGAATTAAAAAAAAAATAATTTTTAAATAAAAAATTAATTTAAATGAATTGAAAACTTTTTCTGAGCTATTGTGGTTAAGAAAAGAACAAATAAATAAAGCTCAGAAAAAGTTTTAATTCATTTAAATTAATTTTTTATTTAAAAATTATTTTTTTTTTTAATTCACTCAGTTTGTTTATTTTTTTTAATTAATTTCAGTAGCTTTTTTTATGAAATAAAACTTATTTTTTTTATGAAAATAAACTGGGCTTAAATAAAAAGCACAAAAAATTAATACTCATTAACGTGTTTTTTTGACTTAAATGATATGAAAGTGTAAAAAACAACTTAAAAAACGAAGAAAATTGTGTTTGATGCAAAATTGTGGAGAAACGGTTGTCCGCAGAAAAAAAAGTTTTGAGACAAACTAAAACTGTAATAAATTCTTGATTGGTTGTAAAAAAAATTTTTCAAATCAAACGTAGTTTGGCAAAGATAAAGCCAGATAAGGGAAAAGAGAACAAAAATCATAAAAACCGTGGTAACTCGAAAACGGGACGAAAAGGAGAAAATTACCTCTTAAGTTTTTCGACTTAAAATGACCTCAGGAATCCATGGTTTTCGTTTGGGGCGGTGACTGTGGGACACCCTGTATTTTATTGTTTGAAGTATAAGTTTGTTAGAAAATACCTACAAAAATACCTACTCTTATTATGGATTATTTTAAGAACATAGAACAATTTTTCCTCTAATCTTCTTGTGTTAGAGGAAAAATTTTTCAAAACACACCTTTTTGTCTTGCAAACAACAATCCACCTCATTAAACCGTTTTTAACACTGAAGTCAATACAGATGAAAAACTTACCTAAGGGATGTTAATCCAAAATGGAACTGACTACAAGAATATTATTATTGTGTGAAAAGGACACAGGAAATAGAAACAGACTACTGACACGCTAATACTGTTGCATTTTCTAAAATGTCAAATGGGAAAATACTTAAGCTACATTCATTTCACACCTTTCGTGTCGTGTGTGTAGTGCAGTGTATGCCACTGTGCACAACAGACTTTCATATGTATTTGATTGAGATAGAGGTTTTTTTTTGTTATGTTTCAGTTCCATGGACGTAACGTAACTCTACTCTGCGGTCTGTTCACAAGGACCAAATAGCTAAGTTCTATACATCAGACACACATTTGGTTGAATCGACACGAAGGCACATAGAGGAAACGATGTCCTAGTTCCTGTTTTCGAAATCAGAGTAAGTATTGAACATTAGACACTGTCCTACATTTTTTTCTGTTTCTGTTTTTTTTTTGTATTCTAGACCGATCCGCAAAATTGACAAAATACGAAGCAATTTTCAAACCCCAACGCTTTATACCAAACAAACGTATTCTTTCTATATGCCAGAGCAAGAGGATTTGTACATCACTTTTTGCACAAAATTCCAATTGAAGTTCAATTGTTTGTACTGAAGAGAAAGAGAAAATGGTGTCCCTTTTTCCCCCGATCAAGGACCATCTCTTCTCACTTGAGAATGTTTCCTCCATGAAGTAGTAAAATCAGAAAAAAAAAAAAATCCAACAGTTTTGCTCGCATTTTGTGTAGATAAATCTACTTTTAACAGTATTGACCGTCAAGAGAGAGTAGTTGTTGTTTTTTGCTTGCTTTGCTTTAAATACAAAAAAAATAACATCAAGTGCACTTGGTACTAAATTGAATATTTCCTGCAGGAAATTGTTGTGAATTCGAATTTTGTCCTGAATGCGGAATAAAATTGTGTATATAAAGAAATACAAATAAAATAAAAGAAAAAAAAAAAAGAAAATAAATCTGAAAGAAACTAAGGATGGAGTCAGTCCAATTAGTGAGGAATATCTGCAGAATAGAATATTTTATTTTGTATATATTTTATTTCACAAGGACTAACTGGTGATTAGTACTTGGAAAAGAATTTAGCATTTGAGACGTTTTTATGTTTTTAAGAGGCAGAATCAAATGGCGTGACAAATTAACATTTAAAAAGATTTTTTTAATTTTATTAATGCGAATGTTGAAATCAGCTTACGAATTTTTCTATATACCTACAAATATACGAGTAATTATGGTACTTATAATATACCAATTTTGGAAAACAAATAACTTTTAACGGCAGTTAGGTACCGCCATAAAACCGTTTTTGTTTTTTAATCCGATTTTCTCCCAAAACTTATTATTCGATTTCAAAGAATTTTCCTTAATCAAAAGCATTTATTTTTCAGTTTTTCCGTATGTTTACATACTTGCAGTGACTGCTTTTTATTCCGTCAATTCCATTATAATCTTTGAAAAACAACAACATCTTCATTTATATTAGGTACTATTATATGAATCAAAAATAAAATTTTGAAAAAATTAGTTTTTCGATTTTTGAAAAAAATTTAAATTTTGTAATCAAATTTTCTATACAATGGTACATTTAATTTTTTGGAAATTTAGGTTTTAGATATTTATTAATAGTTTTTACAAAATGGCATACAAATTTAGTTTCAACTTTTTTTCAAAAAAAAATATGTATTTAAAAAATAAGTTTAAAAAAAGGCTCTCGTAATTAATACATCTTTATAAAAGAAATTTTATATTATTTTTGTTTGGAGCTCAATAAAGAAGTTGTTTTTTCCCTTTAAAAACGAATTTTGGGTTTTTTTATTATTTGATTTTCATATAAATTTACCAAATTTGTATACAGGGTGTTCCAGAGTCACCGCCCCAAAATGAAAAGCATGGATTCCTGAGTTAATTTTGAGTCGGAAAGAGTAAGAGGTAATTTTCTCATTTCGTCCCGTTTTCAAGTTATGACGGTTTTTTTTATTTTTGCTCCCTTTTCCATTCATTGGCTTTATCTTTCCCAAACAACGTCTGATTCGAAAGATTTTTTTACAACCAATCAAGACTTTATTACAGTTTTAGTTTAATTCAATTCTTTTTTTGCGGACAACCGTTTCTTCGCAATTTTGAATCAAAACCAATTTTCTCCTTTTTTTAAGCTGTTTTTTCACATTCATATTATTTTATTCAAAATACCATGTGAATGAGTATTAATTTTTTCCTTTATTATTAAAGCTTAGTTTATTTATCTTAAAAAAAAATAAGTTTCTTTTCATAAAAAAGACTACTGAAAGTATAATAAAACCTAAATAAAATAAATAAACTGAGTGAATTAAAACAAAAAAAAAAATTAAATAAAAAATTAGTTCAAATGAATTCAAAGCATTTTCTGAGCAATGTGGTTATAAGCAAAGAACAAATAGATAAATCTAAGAAAATGTTTTAATTCATTTAAATTAATTTTTTTTTTGTATTAAAAATTTTTTTTTTTGATTCACTCAGTTTGTGTATTTTTTTTAATAAAATATCACAACAAAAACATTACTGTTAAAAAAAGAGCCAAGTTCTCCTATGTTGAAATTATGCTGGCACAAAAAGTACTGAGATGTAAAAGTGTACCAAGTTCTAAAGTTTGGGTTCAAATTCGTATCAATAAAATTTTCATTGTTCTCTTGACAATTTTTCTTTTAATTTCCGATTTTTAAAGTTATTTCAAAAATTGCCAAGTAAACAATCAAAATTTTATTGATACGAATTTGAACCCAAACTTTAGAACTTGGTACACTTTTACATCATAGTACTTTTTGTGCCAGCATAATTTCAACATAGGAGAACTTGGCTCCTTTTTTAACAGTAATGTTTTTGTTGTGGTTTCACTATACTTTTTGCAAGGTATGGCTGTAGAATTGAAAATCTCTATATTTGATGAAAATTCAGTGAAAATGGGCCCCCTGGCTGAAATTCTCAAATTTTAAATTTTTTCCTTTGTATAAACTACCAGATCTACCGTTCTACCAATTTTCAAGATTCTACGATAATCAGAAGTGCTCTATAATATTTGATGAAAATTCAGCAAAAAAGGGCGAATACCACGCCCCCTGAATTAAAAATCTCAAATTTTCGATTTTTTGCTTTGTATACAGCACAAGTCCTATCACCGTGTAAAATTTCAAGTTTCTACGATAACGGGAAGTTATCCCTAATTTTGATGATCTGTCAGTGAGTTAGTTACGGTTTTTGCGATTTTTGAAGCCCTATATCTCAGAAACTACTCATCGTAGGAGGCTGAAATTTTGTGAGGTGTTTGGTTTTGACCAGCTCAACAAATGTAGCGAGTTTGAAAATTCTAGCATCTTTGGTGTGGAAGTTTGAGGGGGGTCGAAAATGGCCTGAGTTGTTTCCTGTAAATAAGGGTGTAGTGCCAAAGTTGCTAGAGAACTTGGCTGGGCACTACCGTGCCCCTTGATAATAACTAATATGGTAAAATTTCATGAATAAGGCTTTGAATTCCTTTCGAAGTTCAGCAAATGTTTCCCCGATTTTGAAAACAAATGTAATCGTTATTCTAAAAAGGTAATATAAAAGCGGCTTTATTCTAAAAAAAAAAGGATGAATCATGACAAAGAAAATGTTTTTTGTCAAAAAATTAAATCGTGTTTTCGTTGTCAGTCTGGAAAAATTTGATCCGTTGCATTTACAAGTACAAATATTTGCTTACATATGTTTCAAGAAAATACAAGCTTACTTATAATGATCCAATGTAGAAAGAATATAATTGCCAAATTACCTGAAAATAAAAAAGAGAAATTATAAGTTTTACAATAATTTCTACGAATATACAAATTAAGGATAATTTAAATTAATACGACGGTATTATAAATGATTTTATTTTTGATAGCTATTTTAACAGAATTTCAAAAAAAAAACACATCTGTTCACAAAAATCTGAGATTCAATTAGAAAAGTGTTTTTCTGTAAAGTCGGATTACAGATGATTGTGTGCTTTTGTTAAAAAAAAAAATGTCTTCAAATTATTTATGTGTCAACTTTCTTGTGAAAAAATTAAATTTTGACAATGCGGGCAAGGTATAAAATAATTTATTAAAAACAATCATTTTCTATGAAAAAAAAGAAAAAATCAATTTGTTTTTCTTTTAACACCATTAAATCCATTTTTTATATCAAAACATATAATAAATTTTATACCATCTGAATGCTTATTATTTAAACTTTTATATATAACCTATTTTTACGATGCCTCCAAAATTGTAAGAATTTATTAAAGCCAAGCATTTTTGGCTTTATTTTCACATCGTGATCCAGATTAGATCATTGAATTTATTTGTTTTAAGATTTCGTTTTGTTATTTTAACGCTAAAAAATGCACTGATCTGATAGGGATCACAAGGAAAATAAAACACGGCTATTGATTCAATTGTAAATGCATTTGAGTCAAGCACTGGTTCTTCATCAAAAACATGTCAAGCCAAACATCGCAAAGACGATATTAAAAAAAAAAAACAACCCTGGCATTTTATCGGAATATTCTTGGTTCTTCTTGTACAAATAACTTTTAATGGGTTTCGTGACAGTAAGACTAGGCAATTGTTAACCCTCAGTCAAACAAGTTCATCCGAAAAAAAATTCGAGAAAAAAGATATTTCTTTTAAATCCTAATTTTTTTTCTCACTTTTTAGATTTTTCGATAAAAAAGGTGTCAACAATATTAATGGAATACAAAACCAACAAACCTAAATATAATAGATTATATTTTTCAAGACATCTCCATTTTCTTAAAACCACCCATCCATATACCATCTCTACCAATCTTTAAAAAAAAGTATGAAAAAGGCAAAATTTTCATTTCAATTCCGCACACAGCACAAGAAATAGTCCCTTTGTTTCCTCCTTTTCAGTTAAATGATGATGATAATCTCTTTTGAACTTTCTGATGACACCAGAATGAACAAAAAAAAAAAAACACCAGGCTACTTTGTACGTAGGTAATTCTTATACGTATTTGTATTAAATCCTGCTGCTACTGGAAAAAGATCCTTCACTTTATGTGCACCCACTTTGTATAGTATAGATACCTTCACATAGCTGCTATCGATATTCAAAGTATCTTTTTCTCATGTCCTTATCATGATCGCTTGTTCACTTTTCCGTCGCGTCGTATAGTCGTCGACGAAGCGAAGCGTCGTCTTTGCAAAAACAAGTGGTTCAATTAAACCAGCCAAAGGCAAAGTGAATGATGCTGTCTGAAACTTTGGAAAGATCTCAACAAGGATAAGCCATCAGGACGAAAGAGGAATTCCAAGAAAACTACCACCTACCAACGCCGCGCCGTCACCCACCGCCACCATCATTGACACAAGAGAGCACACACACTATAAGGACATCGAAATATTAAAAGACAATGGAGAGTGAAGATATCTTCGCTGATGGTAAGAACAAATCCTGCTGAGAATATATAAACTTATCACTGCAAGATGAATTTCAATCTTTAAGTGACATCAAGTGAAGTTGAAATTTTCTTTGTGTCTTATAAAAAAAAGACTTTAATAAGAGTAGGTAGGATAAAATACCTTCATAAAAAAATGCCCGCATCATAAAGATATAATATCTCACGGATACAAGTAGAAAAGAAAAAAGGTCCAATGCACTTGCAACATTCATAATTTAAGCTTCGTCATCATGGCGATATACGAATGCTCATCGTGCTCGCTCATACAGAGACATTCTGGCGTGTGATGAGAAATTGATTTTCAATTTTATTGGCTCTCATCCAGTTTCACAGGACTCATCCCATCCTTATCCTCATATACAATCCACCAAACGACTCTACACTTGTAAATTATTATGGTAAAGGCAGAGCTGGATAAAAAAAATTAAGTATCCATTAGCAAACATACTTCTGCGCTCTCACCGTAATAAAGAATATGTATTTTTTATTTTTTTACTTGGCATGTTTTTTTTTTCAAGTTGAAAGGATTCATTGCGATGGATTCATGCCAAGAACTTGGTTCTGTTTGTGTCAATGAACCACATACCACCACACCAAAATGTTGACACAGTTTCAAAGCATGGGAAAGTTTTTTTTTTCTGTTTTGTGTTTTTTTCTTTCTTTTTCTGAGGAAAATATTCTGCTGGTAATTAACATGATAAAAGATTCATATTCAAATACATATATACAAAAGATAGATTTATATAGGTTTTTAGTTTTTGGGAATTATGGGAATATGGGAAAGATGGTTTATATTTAACTCAAGGATGATAGATGGTTTCCTGAATGATTTTGATGAAAAATTTAATTGAAATACTTTCTATAACTTTAATTATTGGTATGAGATGTTTTTTTTTAATGCAAAGTTGTTCTAAGAAGAGTAAATTGAAAGGTCAACAACGTCAAGTGCCCGCTTAATTAATTTTTTTTTTTTGTTCACAGGAATTTAATTTATATTTGTTTATCTACTTTCAAACTTTTAGAAGGATTTGAAGTCTTTTTAAGAACTGGTTATAAAAATTCTAAGAAATAAAGAAGACCGCAAGAGCAAATTAACATTTCGTGGAAAGTGATATGTGCAGAAAAGTCGTAGCAATTTTCAACAAGAATTTTCTAAAAGAGCTTAACGAATAAACCATGCAAGAAAGAATGGTTTCAGTGGCTACTATTTACATAATTTGGCCGAAATCGAAAATTTACCCTAAAAGAAGTAAGTTAGAAGAAACACTGTTGTCAAATCAAAGCTTTCTGCTTTGATTTGACAGCAATCTAATATAGTACATTTGACAATAGTGGACAAAATCCCGCATCGTGTGCATTATATTTTTAAAACAATCAGCGGATCTTGCTCGTCTATTGTTTAATTAGACAAAAAAATTGGTTTTAAACAATCTACTAAGCAATATAACGAACAAAATAAATCAAAAAACTCATTTCCTAAAAAGAAGAAGAAAAAACAAAAAACCATAAAATATTTCAAAAAATCCCTCCAATCTTAATCAAAATTAACCGATGTCGATTTATTTTTAAATAATTTATTTAATATATTATTTTCCAAAATCAACGTAAAACTGTGCCCACATTGCAAAAGTCAAAGGCGCCCCGAAGGAGCTTCATAACTGTTTTTCTTTTTTTTTTTCAATAACTAATACTATTTTTTTACAAAGCTGGTTTTAATTTACTTAACTTTAAACAAAGTGCTATCAAAATATTGATTCACCATTAAAAACATTTTTTTATAAGGTTCTGAAATCGCTTACATACCGGTGGCCAAAAGTTAGATCGGATATACAGAGAACACGTGGTACTCCGCGAAAAGTTAATGAAAGACTGCGAAATTTCACAAAATTTCTTTAAATCAAATTAAGCTTCATTCTTTATCCAAATTTTTGTTTATTAAGGGCACGATCATACCGAAAAACGCAAAGTCAAATGTGCCTCGGTGTCAAATTTACCCCCGTTTACCCTACCCGTTTAAATGCCACCGGGAAGTAAAGAATACTGCAATGACAAGGAGCAAATGAACTTTTCGATTACTTTCTTTTTCTTCCACCACGTCTTCAATGGATTCATGACGATGTTATTTTACTGGTTCCATAAAATAACTCCCTACTAAAATAACCCCCAAAAACATCCGAATTTTTAAATGCAAAAGCTAAAAATTTATTCAGCCAAAAATAATTTTCGTCAGATTTTTTTTCTTTTTTTCAACAAAATAAGCAAAATTGGAAAAATTGTAAATTATACAAATTGAAATTATTCTTTTATTCTTAAGAAACCTCCAACTTTTATCATAAGAGCAATTACGTGCAACCCAGTCGTGCATTTTATTACCTTAATATCCAAGAGAAGTAGAGAAGAAGCTGAAAGAGGAGGAATACGCCAATTATTTATTATTATTTTCATATAGGTACCTTAGACTTTAACGAGCAATAAAATTCAAGTAAAATTTTACTAAAATTTTTTATAGTATCAAAATCTAATACGACTGTACTAAAATCGACGTTTTAAGTCTATACGAGGACAATAATGGAACACTTTCAGCACAAGTTGAAATATTTTGACGTTTCGAAATACTAAAATTTTGCAAAGTATTTTAAGTAAAAAAAAAAAAAAAATAATTCCAATTATAAAGTATACTAGAACGCATTGAATTGAGTTTTAGAAAAAAATAGAATTTCCTTTATTTTTTTAAGAGCTTTAAGAATGATTCATATACAAGGATATTTACTGGCATACGAAAAAGGAGAGGTTCTTAGTTAAATCTACTCAAAAATGATCTTCTATTGCCTTGCTTTGTTATTAATTTTCTTTCTTCCTCCTTTATGCTCTTATATCTCTTATATCTATAATAATTTAAACAAAAAAAAAGTGTTATAAAATTTTATCACGTCATTCTAGCCCCTCAAAATAATTTTCCAGCTTCTTTTAAACAAACAACATTTTTTTCGGAATTAACTCTTGAAATAAAATAAAAAAATATTTAATATGCCTTATACACAGCAGAAAAGCTTAGAAAAGAAAAGAAAAAAGAATAACACTTATTTGTAATGTGTTTCTTCAATGAGTATTTTTAAGCAGTTTAACTTTTTTTTTTTAAGTCTACAAGATGTCCCAGAACACAAACTCTCTTCTATTGAGTAAGAAAATTATTGAACATTGGAAATATTGACAACTTCAATGCAAACAAAAGAACGCAAATAAATCTTGAAATTGAAAAACCTGCGAAGCTTACAAAGGTTGTTAGTTTCTATTTATCTATTTCACTCATCGAAAAAAAATGTATATCCTATCCTTTTGTAAAATTGCCCAAGGTAATAAAAGCAATCAAGTTCTTCTCAACCATACCGTTCGCACTTTAACAAATATAAACAATTTTATTCTTCTTTATCCCTTCTTTTCAACTACAATTTTATCCACCAGGGATGTTATATTTTTTATAAATTTTTTTCTATGGTTATTATGAAAATTACGCGAGAAAAAGGCAGAAGTAGTCTATTTTAAGGATAATACCTATTTGTTAAATTCGAATTATAGCTTATTATATTATTATTAGTTTGAAAGCTAATTTTTTATTGAGACAGATAGTTATTGCTTTGAGTTTATTTATTATTGAAATAATTTAAATTATGAAGACAAAACAACCCTTTTTTGTAAACAGTTTATGCTTTTAAAAGGTTTGATGAAAACGACAATCAATTAATCTGGTAAATACATTTTCGTTTCTTATGACACATCATTTATCAAAACTGGTGGAATTTGAGTGCTATTAAGGGAATATTTATTACGAGGACTTTCAATAGAATGATTGATTAATACTGTGTGATTTAGTGAGAATGCTATTTATAAATATTATTTAAATAAGAAATGACAGAAAGGAATTTCATGTTAAAGAAAAGGTACTGTTCGACTTCGACCTTATTTAAAGTGAATACGTCATTAAAATAATATAAGAGTGATTCTTTTTAGAGTCTCTCATTTTATTGATATTTTCTTTTTATAACAACCCTGTTGAATAGGAAGAATATAAAAGTACTATCTCAATAAATTCTAATAGGGCAACTGCTTCAACAAAAAATAATATAAAAAGAAACTTTAACACACAAAATAAAATACAAAAAAGAAAAAGTTAAGCTGAAGAAAAAATTGTATCTTAAAAAAGACTGCAAGCGGTTTCAAATTTTTGGAAAAATGTGTGAGAACACGAAGAAATAAAATTTATTATACATCCCTTTAGGAAATTTGTTTGAGTTGTGCGTTTTTAATAGTAAAGAAGAAATATAGGTATGGTTTGATTTATTTGTAACTAAGTTCCTGTCAGTAAGAAATAAAGTTTTAACATATTAAAGTATCATAAAAATTATTCCAATTTTTCTTTTAAAAGGTATGTAAAAGAGTTAAACAAAAATTAAAGAAAAAAAGTAGAAGAAATTGTCTGCTAATTTTTGTTTGTTTTTTTTTTTTTTGTTTTTACACGTTCTTTACTAAAAGCTGGGCTGAAATGAGTAAAACATAAATATGATAACAACCATATCATAGAAGAGGAGTACGTTGAATTGCTGGGGCCCCGGTACTAATCTCTATATTTTTTTCTCTTTAAGAAAATGTAGAATTTTTTTTGACGTGATAACGTCTTATAAATCGATGAACCTTGGCAGCCACCACAAAAAAGTGTCGCCATTTTTTCCCGTTCCACTTGAAATTTTTCGCAGTGCTGCAAAAATTTCAATTAAAAATTAAAAATAAACTATTAGAGATACAAATATCTTTTATAGCTTATTTGAAAGATAATAACCTAAAGCTTAATAATAATGAAGGATTTTTAAATTTTTTCCCGTCATTTAATATGGTAAATAGGGGTAAAGCAAAATTGCAAAAAATTGGCTACTTTCTAAACGCGACAATGTAAATAGTTGAATTTTTTTTTAATCGATAGATAAATTCATTGCAAGAGTTTGAGTTTTTAAACAATTTTTTTCAATACCATTATTGAAAAAAATTGTTTAAAAACTCAAAACCAAGTAATAAATGGTTTTCTAAAACTAAAACATGAGGAAGACCTTTGACGAAGTAGTGATTATAGGTAGGGGAATTTTTTT
Organism: Episyrphus balteatus; assembly: GCF_945859705.1. Taxonomy (NCBI): domain Eukaryota; kingdom Metazoa; phylum Arthropoda; class Insecta; order Diptera; family Syrphidae; genus Episyrphus; species Episyrphus balteatus. The sequence continues at coordinate 34,793,555 of NC_079134.1, forward strand.
TTCGACAATTTGAAAAACGTCATTCGAAAGATAATAAAAAAAAAAGTTAAATATCTAATACGGATTTTTTTTTTAAGTCTCTGAGTTTCGAAGTATGAATTTTTGAAAAACACCTAGTTGTTTTGGGGTATTTTTGGGTGGGTTTTTATTTTTTTAAACTTTTCGTAGCGTTTATCACAAAATTTCAAACTCATAGAACATGTAGTCTATGACCGTGCGCATACATGTGCAAAAAATTGGTATTTTAAAATGATTTTTGACCGAATAACGGGAAAAAAAATTTGTTGTCCCAAATTTTTTTTTACCGTTTTTAATCGTTTTTTATATTTATCTCTTCTTCTTCAACAGATAAATAAATAAAATTTATATTGTAGATAGATAATAGACAAGACTAAATCTGTGCAAAATTTCAATCAATTTTGTAGTCCGAGTTTTGAGATAACGGTAAAATAAGGTTCCATTTTTTAACAGATTATATCTTTTGATCTAGAGCAGATACAAATTTGATTTAACTTTATTGAGCATTCTGATGGTATTACCTTTCATTTGATATATCACACATAACTGTACATTTACTACAAGCTACACAATGTTATATTAAAAAACTTGGGAAATACCTCGAAACACCTGTGGAGATCTGTTGATCATGAACTGTACAGCCACCAGTGTGGAAAGTACCGTAATCTCAGTTTGGAATTACAACATGGTTGGCTTTAAAAAATTCTTACTTTTTTTCTAGGCATCGCAGAAATAAGATTGAAACGTCATATAAAAGGTGAAATATTGAGCTTTCACATGATATACAATTTTTATAGGTTGTCAATGAAAAAAAAAATCATTCAATAGCGTTAGAAAATAAAATTATATATTTTTTTTTTTTGCTCTTTTTTATGAAAATTGATCGAGTTCAAAAAATTCTAGCTCTTTTTGTAGATGTCTAATATATTTTGAGCTGAAGCAATAAGCTTTTAGGTGGTATCAAATTTATTATAGGTTGTTATATCAAAAAAATGAATTTTTGGGTGATGGAAATGAGTTTTTTTTTCGAAGAATTTTGTCCATTTTTAATTAAACAAATTTCAGAATATTGCCTCATTTTACGACACCAAAAAAATTACGACGATATTTCAGTATCTTAAGTTTTCAATTTAATATTCATATGTAAACATTTACTCATCATATTAATGCATTTATATAGAAGCAGCTACTTTATGTTCTTTTTTTTTTTCTCCAAAAAGCCATTAAACAACCGGAAGATCTTAAAAGCCCATAAAATATTACCCAAAACTCATGCTCCACAACTGAATGAAAATAATGAGTAAAACGATTTTTTTTATCTCAAAAAAGGTTTTATTTTTTTTTTTCTTTTTAATCAAATTTCCTGCATGTTCCTCTTAAAATTTCCAATTAATTTTTTCTCTAAAATTAATTTCCAAAAAAAACAACAAAAACAACCTTTTTTCATAAGGAGCATACTTTACTCCTCGAATTAATGTACATAGCATATAAACCCCCACAAGACTCTCACCATTCGAATAGCTTCTTTATATTGAAATTCAAAAGAGGTCCATATATAATATTGAATTAAATAACTTATGCGTGCCTTACACACATGTATGTACTGTACATATGGTCGTACATGTGCCGTTATAATGTATGTAAAAAGTATCTTTTCTTTTTTTTTTCTGCCTGATAAGATGAATAATTGTGTAACTAGATATATGTCTGCATGTATCTATACATTCTTATTTTTCATTACTTGTGATTTGTGAACACAGTTTTATATTAAAAAGGAAGCAACATAACAACAACAACAAAAATGTATGAAAAAAATATGGGAAAATGTTTTTGTCAGGTCTCACTTCTCTATCGGATGTGTACCCACATGGAGAGAACACCAAAATGAAAGGCTCCACAATACCACACCCCCAATCAAAGGACATAAGAAAATTCTTAAAAAAAAGAAGAATGAAAAAAAAAAAGTTTGATTATAACGGTGGGACTATAAATTTTCATTTTGGAATAAATTACATCAAAGATGACATGACACGATAAGGGTTTTATATCTGCTCGGCTCCTATCCGCCATATGTGTATGTGTATCGATAATGCTTGCACAAATATTTGGATAACATTGTGGTATCCTGGCCTGACACAATACCCCAGCTTTCAGCTTTTTGCATGCACGAGAGTTTAAGGATAGATACACGAGTACATTTTCTCATAGATATACTCGCTCCTCGCGCACTTCCTCATCATCATCATCATCCAATCCAATCCACACAAACAACAAAAGGACCAAGTTCGTGTTTTGTGTAACATTACAGAATAATTTTTTGTTGTTGTTGTTGTTGCTTATTGTTGGTACTGCTGCTGTTGTTGTTTTTGTTGTTGTTGGTTGTTGGTTATTGTTGTTGTTTTTGTTAGTACACTGTTATTGTGTGCTATTTCCTTCTTTTTGTCCTAGGCGAATTTTGCTCTCAGCAACCACACTCTTGTAAACAGGATTTTACTATGTGAGAACAAGAAGTGAATAATGTATTATGATGTTGATGATGATGATGATGATGGGGACGGACGACAACGGGGGAGTTGGTGTTTTTTGGTGGGCGCGAGAGCAAATTTTAATATAAATCCCACAGCTGAGGTATAAAGAGAAAACAATAAAAAAAAATAACAAAACAGAAGAAAAACAACAATGAAGTTATTCAACAATGGGAATAGCCGAAGGCTCATAGGTTGTTGTCATGTGTGTGTATAAGTCAACCTTAATTTGTTTATTAATCTACAGAGATTTGAAACTTTTTTATTACTTTTTTTTTTGGTAGAAAAATAGATTTAAGGACCTACATGAATATGATTCTAATATTTTATTTTACTTCGTTTTTAAACAGTTTCATCTTTGTTTAAGTACCAAATATTTTTAGAGAATTAATTCACCATAACCGAGTAGGTTAGGTTAGGTTAGGTTAGGTTAGGTAGAAATGGCTGTCAGGAAAACAACTGACACACTTAGACCATTTATTGGTCCGTTGTGATACCATGATTTTGTGAGGAAATTCCTCACTAATTAAACCAGTTGGAGCTTTTAATAAAGCGGTGAAGGTTGAAGATGTCAGTATTGATTAGCTCACTGGTATCTTCTAAGAAATATTTTTCCAGGTATTTTTTACGTCTACTGGAAAGGGCAGGACATGAGCAGAGAAGATGTTGGATTGTTTCTTCTTCTTCCTCATCAAGGCAACTTCTACAGAAGTCGTTAGAGATTACGCCAAGTCTTATGGCGTGTCTACCTATGAGACAGTGTCCTGTTAAGACACCTATTACAGAGCTGATATGCAATCTGCTTAGAGACAACAAATTTTTTGAACGTTTTGGATCTAGCCTAGGCCAGATCTGCTTGGTCGTTTGGCAAGTTATAATGTTTGACCATCGTATGTTTGTTGCCTCTATAGCTTCTTGCTTCAGCATGAGTTTGCACGTTGCGATTGGTATACCAATATTTGCCTTTTTGGGTAAAATTGGTATTAGAGTTCCATTTCTGGCGAGTTCGTCTGCTTCACAGTTTCCCAGAATATCTCTGTGACCCGGCACCCAGAAAAGGTGAATGTTAAACTGTTCTGACATCTCCATGAGAGATGATCGACAGTCGCGGGCAGTAACGGAGTTTGTGGAAACCGAAGCTAACGATTTAAGGGCGGCCTGGCTATCAGAGAAGATGCGGATATCCGATGTAGATATCACGTTTTCTTTGAGCCAAGTCAGTACTTCTTTAATCGCCATTATTTCCGCTTGGAACACGCTGCAGTGATTAGGGAGACGGAAGGAGAGACTAACATTAAGTCTATCGGAGTAAACCCCGCCACCCACTCCGTCATTGGTTTTAGAACCATCTGTATAGAAATGAATTGAATCATCTCTTAGAAACTCGGCATTGTCCCATTCTGATCTATTTGGGATGGTGACTTCATAACCGAGTAGCAGGTGGAACAATTATCACATGTATTATGTGGAACCATTATTTAATGTTTAAAAATAAAATTTTATAATTAACCCAGGAAAAATAGATTTTGTCAAGAAAAAAAAAACTTGTAACAGGCTGATTTTTGGAATACAGCTTGGTTTAAGGTTGGTATAAACTATACAATCTGTGAAAAGTCCTGAAGTTTCCTTTGTCCGCTAGTCCTATTATTTTTAAAAGGTTTAAGGTTTTATGTGTAAGTTATTTCTAAAAAAAAAAAAAAATTAAAATTAGAAATCCTTCAGTTGTCCTCAAACTTAAATTTAATTTGGGTTTTGAAAAATATTCGAAAACTCATTGGGCCTTAAGACCTTTTCAAAAAGAAAGAGTGTGTGTACACATTAAGGTGTCCGTTATTTCCCAAAGTGATGTTTTCGGGGGAGACACCCCCTAGATCGAAAGTTTAGGACCTAAATAAGGGGAATTTAGCAAAAAAAAATCTTTAACCCGTGCCTCTAGGTTCATACTTCCCCCATACAAATTTGTATGTTAAATTTTTAACTTTTACATACAATTTTTTTTCTCTCGAGTTAAATCATCTATTTTCAAAATGTTTGTTCATTCTGGTTAGAAAATAGTTCCTTTAAAAGGTCACATTCAAAATTTCCCCTTAAAATTTTTTTTTATATTTTATTTCGGTTTTTTGAAATTATTAGCTGTTTTCGTGGTTTTTGCGCTTTTACGTTTTATTTTATTCCTCTTAGAGTAAAAACCACCTATCACACAATTTTAAATGCAGTTTTATTGGTTTTTAAATATTTTCAAATATATTGCATACAAAAATGTTTGTATAAATCAAAAAATTTAATTTTTTAAATTTTTATTTGAAATTTTTGACGTTTTTATACGTTTTAATTTATTTTTTTCCGAAAATTAAAAAAATATTTTACTGGAAAATTTTGAATATGATCTTTTAAAGGAACTATTTTGTAACCAGAATGAATAAACATTTTGAAAATAGATGATTTAACTCGAGAGAAAAAAAATTTTATGTAAAAGTTAAAAATTTCCCATACAAATTTGTATGGGGGAAGTATGAACCTAGAGGAACGGGTTAATGACCTCCAAAAAACTTTCGATCTGGGGGATGTCTCCCTCGAAAACATCACTTTGGGAAATAACGGACACCGTCGTACACATGTACATGCGACTGAAGTTATACTTCTCACTCAGTATATGTAAGTGAATTTCATTTGGCATTTTTAATTTTTATTATTTTTGTTTTATCAAAATAATTAAACAGAGTAATTTTTTAGCAATCTCAACTTATTGGTGATTTTATGAATTTTTTGACATTCTGACTTCCTGAAAAAGTTATGCATGAAACAATCTTTATAATTGGAAGTTAAGAATCTTCATACCTACCAATTTCCCGGCAAAATTTTTTGAGAACAAAATTAAATTTTATCTATGATTGATGACCTTTCTATCAATACAGGTTTAATTTTAGTCTATGCCACTTGCCACTTGCAACTTGCCAACAAGTTTGCTACAAGAATAAGTGCATCTTATCTTAGCATTTTAGCCATTTCATCCATTTGGTTGGAAAATTGTGGGTTCCCTCCATTCTTGATATCAATTTAAACACAAACAAGAATGATTAAGACTTGAGAGCTGTAAGTGATTGGACTTTGCTTCTGCATGGGCTTATGTATTATTAAATAAGTTAAGCTTAAATCAATATTAAATAGTATGTTAAAAAAAAAAAGAAAAAAATTTCTTATCTCTTATTTGCTGAAACCAGGTATGAGTATCAACCATGAAGGCAAACAGTTTTATAAACCTATAAATTTCCTTTAAACATTTGATATCGATATATACAATATACATATCATCGTCATCACCAAAACCCACTTTTTAGCCTAATTACACAAGTTACAAAGAAACATTGTCATTTGATGGAACTTTTTTACATTTCACATAGAAAAATATTCAGATTAAAATTCGAAGAAAAAGTCAAAATTGTTATCTCAAAAGCATCATTCTTGAGAAAAATGATAAAGGTTTAGATTAAAAATGAAAAACAAAACAATAGCGGCAAAACTGTCACTATTTTTCCCAATAACAAAAAAAAAACTGAGAATATGTTACAAAAAAAAAACACAAAATCAAACAATATCCTGCACCCTTCTCAGTTCAAACAATTTTTCTTTGTTTATCTTACAACAACACCCAGGCAACACTAACAAACAACACTAACCGAGACTATAACCGACCAGTTTTGTTTGATTTGAAGTTGACCCATTTTACACGCAAGACTAGGGCTCAGTTGCCGTTAACAAAACGTCGTCGTCCATTCAGGAGAAATCTCTTCAAAAACCGACACAGGAGAGCTTTTTTAGAGAGCATATGTATGCTTACGAAATATAGGTGACAAGTTATATAAATAAAACCCAACCAATTGGGGTCAGGCAGGCATCATCAGAGTAGCGGCGGCTGCTGATGCTGTGTGTCTTTTTCGAGGAGATCGGAAAACATGTCAGGGCTAGAGTGTCACAGTGACAAAGTGTTTCATTCAGAGAGGCTTTTATGTGTCCAGTTCTATGATAGCAAAGAGTCTTTTGTAAATAATGCAAGAGCTAATATTTATGCACAAGAGTCTCACACATAAATGTACTATGTAGAATAGGATGATGATGGGGGCAAGGCTACTGATGTTGCTTTTATTTGTTACTGTTTGGGGGAGTAGTATAATAGTAGTTGAATGAAGAAGCTTTGTCTTAAAATCATCGATGCAAATTGGTTGTGTGTATATTTGCACAAGTTACAATTTAAGGGGAGAAATAATTGGAAAACAATAAACTGAAAGTGATTTCAAAGACTGAGTGTTTTTTTTTCATATTGTTACACTGAGCCAAAAAACAACGTAAAATCAATCTAAACCACTTTGAATCAATGGAAAATCACTACATTTTTAGCCTAAAGTGGAAAATGATTGAATCAAAGTAGCACACTTTAAATCAAAGTTGTTCACACATTAAATCAAAGTTGTTCACACATTAAATCAAAGTTGTTCACACATTAAAAAAATAAAAAAAGTAAAACTGGCATCCGCTGGGGATCGAACCTGCTATACCTAGGTTGACAAGCTTGTGCTTTACCACTGTGCCATCTCACTTATAAAAATTGATGTGACAAACTGTAAGTTAAGCATAGGACGACTTTTTAGAAAATTAATGAATATATTTTTCACCATTGATTCAATGTAGAACGGATTAAAAATTACTATGCGTTTTTTCTCTGGGTGTATTGTTAAATGTGACCAATAAAAGAATCACGCTGCTGATGTAGAAGGAATTTCTAATTTAATTGTTAAAGGAAGGACTTTATATGTATCTTTTGTTTTTCAATAGAAGCATTCTATCACTCAAGACATTTATAAAATTGATTAAATGAGAGAAAATTCAAATAAATATTTATTCAAGAGGGAAGGCAATAGGTGCTTGAATGGAGGTCATGACCCCCCCCCCCCCCCCCCCCAAAAAAACCTGAGGTGAAAAACAGAAAATTATTAGGCAAAAGGTGGAAACGAGCTTTTAAACCATATGAAGGGTTTCTTTATTGTTATGGACTATGCTTTAGGAAATGATTCATGGGCATATTAGCAAGAAGTCGTTTTTAGTTGTAAATATAATCAGGGCATGAAAAAAATTTCTGATTTCTTACACATTTTTTTAATGAAAACTTTTAAAAGTTGAAAATCATATAATTTTCCATGATATCCTCGAACGATCTATCATAACTAATAGCAAAAACTTAATTTCATATTTTGGTTTATGAAGAAATACGCTTTTCTTTGTAACAAACCTGTGTGGAGGAAATTTATTTCATACTTCAATTATTTTTTTGAAGTGAAAACTTCTTTAGTATCGTAGTGATTTGAAACAAGATGAAACGAAAACGCGACACGACTTCAACTTGTTATAACTTTTTTGTTTTAATAGATAGATGAATGAAATTTGTACTGTAGATAGGTAATTAAATAAATTATAATTGTACAAAATTTCAATTAATTTCACATTCAAAATTCGGAGATAACGGTAAAAAGATGTTCTTTTCCTACACACGTTATATCTTTTGATCTAGTGCACACACAAATTTGATTTAACTTTAATACGCATGCTGATAACATAATCTTTTATTTGATATATCACACATAACGGTACGTGCTCTACAAGTTACACAATCTTAATTTGAAAAAATTGAAACATACCTCAAAACACCTGTGGAGATCTGTTGGCGATGACCAGCTACCAGTGTAGGAAGTACCGTAATCTCAGTCTGGAAATTCGACATGGTTGACTTTAAAAAATTCTAACTTCTCTTGTAGACATCTTTGAAATAATATTTATGCATCATTATACAAGGTGAAACAATAAGCTTTCACATGGTATAACATTTTTTATAGGTTGTCAAACAAAAAAATTGAATTAATAGCATGAGAACATAAAAATAAATGTTTTTTTTGCTGAAATTTTAATGAAATTTTATCGATTTTAAAAATTTCTAGCTCTTTTTGTAGATGTCTCATAGACTTGATCGATATATATATTTTGAGCTTGGACAAAATATTATTTACACACATTTTTGAATGCAATATTTGAAAACACTTAAAAACCAATAAAACTGCATTTAAAATTGTGTGATATGTTGCTTACTTTAAGTAGAATAAAATAAAACGTACAAGCAAAAACTACGAAAACAGCTAATAATTTCAAAAACCGAAATAAAATATAAAAAACATTTTTAACGGGAAATTTTAAATGTGATCTTTTAAAGTACCAGTTTTCCAGTACCAGTAGATGATTTAACTCGAGAGAAAAAAAAACTTTATGTATGAGTTAAAAATTTCCCATACAAATTTGTATGGGGAAAGTATGACCTTAGAGGCACGGGTTAATGACCTCCAAAAAAAATTTTGGATTTGAAGGTGATAGAATAAAAATAGGTATATTTTTTCTATTTTTTTTTAATGATTTTTTAAGGTTTCACTTCTACCACGTGTGAATTGCACACATGATTTTTTTTTAATTTAAAGATCACATTTCTAAAATTCAAATTAATCATATAATTTTATTATTTTTACTCGGTACTTTTTATAGAAAAAAACATTTATGGTTTGATGTTTCCGCAAAAAAATAATGATGCTGAAAACATCGCTCTTAGAAACATCGATATATCGAAACTTCAAACATTTCTGAATTATTTTCGTACTTTTAGTACAATTGAACAGAATTTTGTAAAAATATAGGTAATTTTTTCCAAACCGGTCCCTGCGATTTTTATAAAAACATGCAACTGCAATCGCACGTTGATTCAATTTTGAATAAGAATACATTTTTAAATGATGGTCTTCAACGCAAAATCATTCCGAAAAACAGTTAAATCAAAGTGGTTTCCGTTTATTTTAACAAGGTTGAAGTTTCATACAGTGAAGAACGGTTATTAACTTCTAACTTTGTTTAAAATGACAACCTCAATAATATCAACAGATTTTTCTTAAACAAAAGCTTTGATTGTATTAATTAAAAATTTAATATAGAAAAATTTATTTTTTGGATTAAGAAAAATATATTTATTTTTTAAATATCAATTTACGAAAACGGGACATTTTTTTTTTCTTAGTTTTAATTTGGTTTAATATTTAGCCGAGGATAAGTTTTTGACATTTGTATCTTTGTCACGAGGAAAATAAAGCACAGCTACAGTGAAATATAATGAACAATATTGATTTTCCCTAATACACACTCATAATGTTGCATTACTTTCCCAATTTTATTTCTTTATTTTCAGTTTTTGATTATTTATTAATAAAATACATTAATCCTTCTGCAAATAATTTATCCTCTGAAGATAAAAATTTAACAGGGTCCCAGAGCAGGGTAAATGTTTGACAGCTGAACATTTTTTTTTATTCAAAAATGTATGAATGAATGATACTAGGGTTCCACTAATAATGACTTGTTACCTAACAACACAATTTACAGATGAATTATTGTCTTTATAAATTCTTGTCAATCCTTTTAGTCCATATTTTTCTTAAACTTTTAGTGGCCTGAATTCGGAAGTGTACACCGTCCAATATGTAATATAATGTAAATGTTAAAAAAAATTCATAAAGAAAAACTTGACACGTCAACAAAACAAAAATATTCTTCTAAACAACAAAATTGTATTCAAATAAAAATGTTACGTATACACCATAGTGACCCTTTAAATTTATACTTAACATACAAAATTTGTTTTTAAGGAATTTTAAAAGAAATTTTAATCTGCCCCTAACACTTTTAATTCGCAGTTCTAACAAAAAAAAATCATGTGTGCAATTCACACGTGGTAGAAGTGAAACCATTAAAAATCATTTTTTTGAAAAAAAAAAATTAAACCATTAAAAAGCTTAAAAAATTTTCCTAAAGAATAAAGCCATACTAAAATTTTTACAATGCGCAAAAAGTAGATATAAAAATAATTTATTGAAAACAATCGAAAAAAACACGTAATTTTATCTTCTCACGCTATTAAATGCATTTTTTTACCTAACAACCTATTCAAAATTTTATACCATTTGAAAGCTTATTGTACAAGCTCAAAATATATGTATCGATCAGGTCTATGAGACATCTATAAAAAGAGCTAAAATTTTCTAAACTCGATGAAATTTCATCAAAAAAAACCAAAAAAAAACATTTATTTGGGTGCCTATTGTTTCGCTTTTTTTACTTCGATTTCTGTTATTTCGTTTTTGACACAATTTTTTTTGATTAGTTCACTATCCTTTATTTGGGTTTTTGTTTACTTCGTATTTCGATCACTTCGCCCAACTATAACTTCGCCTTGTGTCTTCTTGATTTTTACTTATTTCGCATTTTCATATCAAGTCCAATGAGTTGTTTCGTCAAGGTTCATTTCGCTTTTAGTTTATTTTGGCATCTGGTTATTCCGTCTTTAGTTTTGTGCATTGTTTTAGGTTTTGAAGACTTTTGGATTAAAGATAAGCAAATCCTTATAATATAAGAGATCTGTTACCTTAAATTGTAACGAATTCGTTGTTTTTTTTTTTCTTTTTTACATTTTTAAAATTAACAGGCACTCAAAATGCCGCGAATTATTCGCCACCATTTGTTTCCCTATTTTTTTGTGGATGTAAATAGCCTAAGGGCGTTAAAATTCGCGCGAATTTTAACGCCCTTAGGCTATTAACATCTACAAAAAAATAGGGAAACAAATGGTGGCGAAATAATTAAAGTCCAAGTGAACTAAAGGCGACTTAATTCCAAAACGAAATAATGAAAAAACGAAGTAATCAATAACAAAATAAACTAAAAACGAAGTCATAAGAGAAATAAGGAAAAATGAAACAAATAAAAAAACTAAACAACAATAATACGAAACAATAAAAAAGCGAATCGACTAAGACGAAACAACCAAAAACCGAAATAAGAAACGCGAAACAAACCATACCCCATTTATTTTTATTTTCTCATGCTATTAAATCAATTTTTTTGTTTGACAACCCATAAAAAAGCTTATTGTTTCACCTTTCATATGACGTATCAATCTCATTTCAAAGATGCCTACAAGAGAAGTTAGAATTTTTTAAAGTCAACCATGTCGAATTTCCAGACTGAGATTACGGTACTTCCTACACTGGTGGCTGGTTATCGGCAACAGATCTCCACAGGTGTTTTGAGGTATTTTTCAATTTTTTCAATGTGTGATATATCAAATAAAAGGTTATATTATCAGCATGCGTATTAAAGTTAAATCAAATTTGTATGTGCACTAGGTCAAAAGATATAATGTGTGTAGAAAAACAACAATTTTGAATATAAAATTCATTGAAATTTTGTACATTTATAGTTTATTTAATTACCTATCTACCGTACAAATTTCATTCGTCTTACTATTAAAACAAAAAAGTTATAACAAGTTGAATGTTCGTGTCGCGTTTTCGTTTCATCTTGTTTCAAATCATTACGATACTAAAGAAGTTTTCACTTCAAACAAATATCAAAATACTCGCGCGATTTGCTTTTTTCACGCGATTTTTTTTTATAACACAATTTTACTACAGCCAAGTTATTAAGAAGCGAAGTATGGGTTCCCTTTTTTGAAGTCATCTTCTTTAAAAATAATTTTCACTCAAAAATGGTATTAACTTGTTGTCGCATAAGTTTTATTTGATGAAAAAGAAGTGGAATTGTGCAAAAGAGATTAATGAAAAATGTGAAAACTAGATCAAACAGACTGAAACTTCTATTGACTTCTATGAAAATTTTCACGAATCTCCTTTCTTTTGAAAGCAAAAACTTTTCTTTGTAACTGTTCTAGACAGAGTCTTTGAATATCAATAATTATGTCTGTTTGAAACAAAAAATTTATTATTTAACACCAGAAACTTGTATTTTTCTGTTCCGAAAGAACGATTAAAATTGGATTATGATATGAAATGTTCAAGGGAAAAACAGCACGAGTCCATTCCAACTCATTTCGAGAAAAACGCTTTTTAGAATTTTGTTCTCCATACAACTTAGTACTAAAAGCACACAATTTATTTATTTTTTCAGCAAGGCTTAAATCTGTTTTTATGCCGTTTTTCCCCTGGTTCCTTCATATGATAAAAGATTTGACGCAATTATCAAACTTTCAATAGAGTAAGTAGGAGAAAAATAAGCCATAATCAGTAGTAAGAACGTTACCAATAAAGCTAAGTGCTATTTTTGAGAAAACTACAACGAGGAAATAAATAAATTTGCTATGGAATGCACCTGAATCCTTAATATTATCGTATCGTAAACACAACACCCGGAAACGAAAAACATTGTTCAATAAAGATCCCAATCTTCCCTATTTTAATAAAAGTTTTCCAAAGTACCAACCATATTTCATCATTTAAACTCTAAACAAGAAACTTCACGTACACACCTCGATTACATTATATATAAACTTACTTTGTAAATGAGAATTATTTTTAATGAAGAATATTTTGTTGAACAAGAAGAATCTTTATAAACTCTAAAATTAAATGATGCAAAAGATAGAGATAAAGTTACTTTAGCTATAACATAACCATCTTTTTAAAACTTAATCCTTAATAAACTGATTAAATCTACAATGAAAAGGTTTAATTTCTATCCTATTATAAAATGTATATGGAAGAGAATATGAGAAGAGAAATATATTATTTGAGAAACTTTCCATTTCATAAAATATACGTTTAATGCTTTAAGGATCACAGGCTAACAAACAGGAAATTTATAAAGGATTTAATTTTTTAATAATTATTATCCATGAATTAATTTTTTATGATGAAAAAGATTATAAACAATTTATTTATGATTGAATTGAAAATTATAAAAAACAAATATTGATTTCCAAAAGATAAATTTTAAATTAAAATAAAGCAAATTTTATAATTAAAAGATTGATTAGTGTTTATTTTATAGGGAAAAAACCATTTATATATAAAAAATATAATTATTGCTTTTTCCTTGACCGATTTGAATAAATTAACTTTTTGATTGATTTAAGTTAAATATAAATTACAATGGTCTTTTTTTGTTTAAAAATGCATTTGTATTTTTCTTATAGGTTCTAGCGAATTGCTTGACATTATTTAAAATTTAATAATATTTTAATTACAATCACATTCAGGTTCTGCTGACTTTTAAATCAATTTTGATGATTATGTTAAGCTCTTTGAACATTGACGTAAAATTATATTACCTACTAGGAACGGGGCTTGTCTAGCATTCCTTTTGTGTCCAAAAATGTATTTCATTTATTGATTCATTTTCATCACTCATTCATTAAATTGTAGAGAGGAATTGAAAAATAATAAAGTTGATTCACGAAAATCACAAAACTGTCCGTAAATTGGTTCATAGTTAAAAGAAATCTGCTTGGGCAGGGATCTAGTTATGAAAATTATTTGGCAAACTTTTTCACTTCACCAAAACTGTTTTACAATTTTTTATTTCGAAGTTTAATTATTTTCCAAAACACTACTTTTTGTTAAGAATAATGCAAATCTATGTGCATAGGTTGTCTCAAAAATAATGGTTCAAATTAAATTTATGATGAAATACAAATTTTACAGCTCTCAGGTTTTTAGGTAACTTGTTCATCCCAAATCCTTGAGGTTTTCTAATAAATGTACCTAGTTTTTATGAAATTTCTAAGATTCACTACTTTGAGTTAGTACTTTTCTTCGCTTGTTCATAACTGATTTTTGTTTTTTTTTTTTACTAATTTTTTGTTTGATTTTTGTTTTTTACTCCACCTGGTGTCATAAACCGTCATTTTGTTTTTAATATTTATTTGATTTTTGCACATAGCTTACGTATTTTTGTTTAAAAGGTGACACCCGAAATTTTTTAAATAGAAGACCCTCTCAGCTAAAATCTGATTTATGTTTTAGCCATTAACTCTATCTATTTGGCTAAAAAAAAAGTAGTGTTTTCAGTGATTTTTTTGCTTTTGAGTACGGCTGCCAAGTTCTTGTCCGTGTTTTAGAGGTGTCAACCAATATTTTTTAGAAAGAAGTGTATGAAAATTTGTACTGTTTCGTTCAAAGAAATTTTTTCCACACATTTGTAGGCTTACATGCGTTATACTATTTTATTAATTTGTTCACTATATAGGCTTTTGTTAGGCATTTCCAAAATTTTTCTTTTCTGACCAAACAGCAAAGAATTGGTTATGTGAAATTTTTTCCTTTTAAATAGGATTGGCATACCTATAGAAATCTCACGTTAGAAGTGGCAACCATATTATTTCATTTTCAGTATCAACTTATCTTTCATTTTACACTAAATTTTACCTCTATAAGCTAAGTAACTCGACGGTCGCCTCTCCGACTAAAAAGAAAAATGACAGAATATTGTTATCCAACCATATTATTGTGTATATATTTGTGTATATATTTGTCTGTCTGTCAGTCTGCCAGTCTGTCAGCCTGTCAGTCTGTCAGTCTGTCTGTCTGTCTGTATAAGGAACTAGAGCCTAAACGGATGGACCGATTGACTCCAAACTTGCTATGTAGCAGTTTTTGGAGGCTCTCGAGAGGGGTTTTTGGAATTAATTTTTTTGGACCAAAAATAACGGTACCTGTCATACAAAAATTTCGGAAAAGTTTAATTTCACAAAAACGGCTTCAACGATTTTGTTAAAAAAATTCAAGTGTTAGTTTTTTAACAAGGTCTATCTTTCGAAGAAAAAATTTTTTTTTGAAAATCATTATTAACGGTACCTGCCATAGGACCGCTTTTTTCAAATCAAATTTTCTGCAAAACTACTTATTGTATTTCAACGAAATACAAAAGCATTTATATAATTTAAACATAAGCCAAAAATAAAATTTTGAAAAAAATAATTTTTGGATTTTTAAAAAAATTTTGAAAATTTTTTTTTGAAAAATCAATTTTTTGAAAACGGGACATTGAATTTTTTTGAAATTTTGTTTTTAGATGTTGATTAGTGATTTCTACAAAATGGCATACCAATTTTATTTTTAAACTTTTTTTTCAAAAAATTATTTATAAAAAATTAGTTTTTTAAAAAACGGCTCTAACGATTTTGAAAATTTTTTTTCTAAAAATGCACCTTTATATATCAAATAAAACTGCATACTTGTTTTGTGGGGCGATTTGATTTCAGATATTGTTTTATTTTTTTTGAAAAATTAATTTTATTTTTTTTTGTTTTTTATATAGGTACCAACATTTCCCAAGTTTCTATATAAAAAGTCTTAAAAATTTAATCAACTTGAACTCTAAGAGCAAGTTCGTGCGACCCAGTCGTGCATTTTATTTTAAATGGCTCCAACGATTTTAAATTTTTTTCTGAACATTTTTTTCTTTTTAGAAGTAATTTAAGAGTCAAATCTCATTTATGAAGTTAAATGGTATTATTAGATGTTTTTGTAAAATTAAAAATCAATTTAAATTTTGTAAAATTTAACATACCTACCTATCTATGTATTAAAAATAATTTTTATTGATTTTTTATATAAATAGCTTGAATATTCTAACTCGCTTTTACCAAAAGATCAAGTAGATACGTGCTACTCAGTTTTGGAAAAATTTTCTATATCCTTCATACGCAGTTTTAAGATAAAGGCTTTGAAAAAATGCATATTTACTGATTTTATTGTGATGGTTAGAAATATGTTTTTAGTAGAAAATTAAGTGACTCAAAAACGATACCAGCTACAAAAATTTGGATTAACATTTTCTTTTGTGAACTTCTAGCATAAATAAATGCTGTTTTCACTAAAAATGTTTTTGACATTAATAAAATTTGGTAGTTGGTTCAAAAGTATACATTTGCAGTGAAAGCCAAAATTGTCAAATAAAAACTAACAATTTATGTTTTCATCCTCTGACATTATTAATAATTTTTGTTTAAATTAAAGAGACAAAGTCAAATATGTTTTTAAAATATATCAGGGTGTCCCACAGTCACCGCCCCAAATGAAAACCATGGATTCCTGCAGTAATTTTAAGTCGAAAAACTTAAGTAGCAAAATTGCGGGGAAACGGTTGTCCGCAGAAAAAAAAGTTATGAGACAAACTAAAACTGTAAAAAAATCTCAATCTTTCGAATAAGACGTAGTTTGGCAAAGATACGGCCAGTCAAAAGACAAGAGAGCAAAAATCATAAAAACTGTCATAACTCGAAAACGGGACGAATACGAGAAAATTGCCACTTAAGTTTTTCGACTTAAAATAACTGCAGGAATCCATGGTTTTCATTTGGGGCGGTGACTGTTTGACACCCTGTTTATTATTCTAAATTGATTGGACCTACTTAAGGTTTTAAGCTTTTGATATTAAAAGTTCTGCTAAGCATTTATTTTAATATGTTAAACACATGCAATGTAATCCATATCTATTGGCATAATCAACTTCTCATACGATTGCCAAGATATGAAAAAAAAAAATGACTTTTTAAGCCAAAAAGGAAGTCAAATTCAGAGTGTTGTCACCTCTTCCCACATCCCCACAGTTAATTCACCAATGTTCAATAAAACCACAATTATAATGAGTGTGACAAGACTCATATAAATAATGCAATAATATCTCCATACATGATCAGATGATTTTCAATTTGGTCCTTTGCCATGGTGACCTTTTCCGTTGTTGTTGGCTACAAGTATTATACATATGTATGTACCACCACCGCGTCAAGGGATGTTGTGTGTACCGCATCGTATATCTTTGATTTGTTCAGGGAGCTTGAACCCTGAATCCCGACCCGAACCCAAAAGCCGGACTCAAATCGAAAAACCGGATGTGGAGTATTGCCCAAATGTGTCACACGTAACACGTACACCTTTGGGAAATCCAATTAGGATTTCAAAATCCATAAACAGTTCTGCGGTTGTAAACGTATGTGTGTGCCAAAATAATATACACGAATAATATTCCCAAACCGTGTTATGTTATATATTTTTTGTGTATGTGTGTGTGTGTTGTGAATTAAACTCCCATTTGAAGGAGGCAAAAAAAAAAAAAGGACATCAACGCATATCCGTTGATATTGTATATCCAATATAGAAAAGGTAGATACGGCAATATTATGGACATTAATTTGCTTTTCATTAAATAATTAAAAACGTTTTCTCTAAACGAGGTGGTTGATGGGATATTTAACGAATAAAATTGGTTTGTGGTAGTTAACCGCACAAAAATGTCAAAATTATTAAATTACAAAATCAAGGTGTATTTTTTTATCGTCGCATATTATTTGAATATAAAACGAACAAAAAAAAAATAATATGATTCACACAATTTTAGATATAGGAATAACTTGTACATATTAAACCTTTGAAATTAAAAAAAACTAAATATAATTTTAATAAAAGATTAAAATTCTACTAGGTATGTGGTGGAAATGGTGTTTTTTTTTCAATCCACACAATTGCTAGTTTATTTGAAATTTGAGCAACTAGAATTATGTGAATTACCAATTAGAGGATTTTTTTTTGTAAAGATATATTGGAACATGAAAAACGGAATAATTATTTGGAAATGTTTTTTTTTTTTAATTCAATGGAAAATTGTTATTAATTAATCTGCAGTGCAGAGATATTAAAACTAGAAAATTCATTGATAAAATTAAATGAAATATATTTTTTTTATTGTAATTTGAATATTAGAGGTAGATTTTTGTGCTACAAAAGGATGTTTGGAAAATTTTTAACTAATTAATTAAGGTTCAATTTATTGATGAATGGGCCATCAGTTTAAATATAGTATATATGGTAGGTATCTAATTAATTTAGAAAGCAATTCACATTATTGATAACTTTTTGGAAATGGATCCTTGGGGAAATCAATAGGATTATAATTTAATGTTTTAAATATTATTAAAATAAAATCCCAAGCGATTATTATAATTATGCTATACGTTTTACTGTCTGTTCGTATAACTGTTAATATACAATAATTCATCTATAACGGGATATGTCTTAGATACATTCCAGACCGTTATGTTGGATCACACTCATAAAATATAATTTCGCTTCATTAATTTATTAACGTTATCAATTTTATTTTGTATAAATTTTTTAAGCTGTTTAATGGAAACAAATATTACGCATACACCACAGTGACTTAGGCCGATTTAGATAAACGTCGCATGTGAGTAAAAATTTTATTTTTTTTTGTTCCTTATGAAAAATAGTTTTTTTTACTTTGTTGGATTGGTGGTGTAAAAAAAAATCATCTTATAATTATGTTAAAAGAATATTCAAATATATTCTTTTATTTAATTATAAGTTTATATCTTTTCTTTGAAAAAATAAAGATTAATAATAATAATAATAATAATATTCAAATAGAAGTGGTAGACAGAACTTTTAATTCAAATTGTAGGAATAAAATAAAATTTCTGATTTTTATATTTTATATTTTTATATCAGTGAAAAATTTTAGAATAAATTGTTTTTTTTTAATGCTGCTGGTGATTTCAAATTAAAAGAACAATTACAAAGAATTTCAAAATAATTTTTTTTTTTTCTTTAAAAAAAAGTGGATTTTTATTTGTTTTAATTAAATTATTTTTATTTTTTTTATGCCAAGCTAATTTTTTTGCACTTATTTGCAGTTGTAAATGATTTTAAATCATCGATTTACCTACTCTTAATCACATGTTCAGCATAAACAGAAACAAATTCTCTTCAGTTTTCTTTTTTTTTTTTTTGAAGATTTTAAAAGTAGGTAGAACAAAAAATTCGAAAGACTTTTTTCAAGGTTGAAAAAAATCTCTGAAAAAATATGATTTTGAGTTTTTTCAGACGATATTTTGAGCGGAAGCTTTAAATTTTACAAAAAGAAATTTCTTATCCTTTGTTCTATACAATTTTGTTTTTCTTTATAAATAATTATTCCAATAAAAAAAAAGAAGAGAAAACATTTTTTTTTAGTTATTCCTCATTTTGCCATGAAGAATTTTGTTGGGCAACTTCAGGTTCGGGTTCAGCACCAAACAAACAACAAAACAAACAAAAACAATTACATTACATCAGAGCCCTCCACTTTATATACAATTTGACTGGAATAATATTTAAAATAAAACTTTATCCCAAAACCTTTTGTCTAAAAACTACTCGTAGGAGAGTCATCCGAAAAAATATTTTTTTTTCCTTCACAAACATTAAAAAGATGAAATATAATTACATGGTCCAGTACTCTATAACATAATTGCCTTTTTAATAACAATAATATAAATTTGTGGCACGAAACCCCACGGAGAAGCCAGGCCTTGTGACTAACAACTCTGAAGAATTTGCAAAAAAATGGAACCGATAAGCATGGATGCATTTTTCCTCGACAATTATACTCTTGGAGACTTTTCTTATTCCTCGAAAGAGACAGTAGTCCGAAAAAAAGTTTTAAAGTGGTGAAGTCAGGGATTCGAACCCAGACCAATAATAATCGGCTTGTGTTTTTATTCTAATATATAAGGTTACACGTTCGCCACAGATACCCATCTTGATAGTATAATGAAAAACTTATAAACAAAGTTGAATTTGGCTGTTTCTCTGACCTTGATATTTTGTATATTTTGTGACGATTCATTTTAAATTTTCTTATTAAAACCAATGTAATATTAAAGTTTTACATTCAAAGAATATTATGTTAAGTTTTCGCAAAGAAATATTAAAAAATACGGCAATGACATTAATAATTCGGACTTATCTTGAAAAAAAAGTAGAATTGCGATGCCTCTCATAACTTGTTGCTCATCATAAGAAATAACAAAAAAACTAAAATTCATTCGTTAAATAATAGTTTTTACTTTTTTGGATCACTCCGAAGCGAAAAACCCAATTTAAAGCGGAAAAAACGGCTAATTTGCTATCGTAAAATAAAAATTATTAATAAATTTGCAAAAGCTCTATAGCATTATCTTGAAAATTATTTACAGAAAAAGTGTTCAAAATTGGAAATAGTTTTTAAAAATTTTTCTTAATTTTGATTTTTTTTTTTTTTTTTATTGATTCTTGATTTTAGTTCAAAACATTTGAAATGATGTTTTTGAGAATTTTAATATAAAAAACTAGAATATAACAAGCGTGTTTTCCAAAAACAAAAGGATAACTGGGACGCACTACTTGCTCTTAGAATAGAAATTACTAAAATTTCTATGATATTTATAAAGAAAAATTTGATAATGTACCTATGTACATGAAAATAAAAAATTAAATGAAAAAAAAACACAAAATTCGTTTTTCAAATGAAAAAAAGATGCATTTTTAGAAAACAAATTTCAAAATCGTTAGAGCCGTTTTTAACAAAAAAAAAAAAAAAATGTTTGAAATTATTTTTTGAAAAAAAAGTTTTTAAACTAATTTTGTATATTTTGTGACAATTATAATTCAACATCTTAAACCAAAATTTGAAAAAAAAATCAATGTTCCGTTTTCGAAAAATCTATTTTTCAAAAAAAAAAAAAAAACAAATATTCAAAACAAAAATCCAAAAATTATTTTTTTTTTAAATTTTCGATAGATATATACTATTTGGGCAGTATAAATGCTTTTGCAAAGACAAAATTCGTTAGAATTGAATCAAAAATTTGATAGATAGTCAGAAATTAAAAAAAAAAAAAAAAAACGGATCATTGGGAAGTACCTATCGTTAATAACGATTTTTGAAAAAAAAAAAAAAAAAATCATTAAAGGATAGACCTGGTTTCAAAACTATTAACTGAATTTTTTGATCAAAATCGTAGGAGCAGTTTTTGAGAAAATTTAATTCTTTCAAAACTGCTATATGATAGGTACCGTTATTTTTGGTCCCAAAAAATTATTTCCAAAAACCCCTCTGAACGGGATTCAAGAACTGCTACACACCAAGTTTGAAGTGGATCGGCTCAGGCATTTAGACTTTAGCTTCTTATACAATTTGACAGACATCATGACAGACAGACGGGCTTTCGAGAGCCAATTTTTTCGGCAAGTTTTTACTAATCTTAAAAACTACGAAAACGAAAATTGAAAAAAAATTTCTTGATTTTTATGAACCCGCAGTTTTTGATTGGATGTTCAAAGTTTCTACTTTTTGACACTGGATTTGAAAGATTGTCCAGATTGTCATTCTGAGAATTAATCCAAGTTAAACTACAACATTTTGTATTTATTCTCAATCTAAGAAAATTTTGTGTTTTTGAAAAATATTTGCTCCGATGATTTATGGCCCTTTAGAACTTATTAAATTTTTGCTGTAAATTCAACTTAATTTTTTGTGAGTTTGCAAGAGCTAATCTTTGCTAAAAAAAAATTAAAAAATCCGAAAAGTGATTACTAAGAACATAGTAGAACCATGATATTTACTGGACACATTTCAGCCAAGTTTCCAGGAAATTATACTATTTTCACATTTACATATTTAAAACAGATATATATTTAAAAAAATAATTTAAACAGAATTCCTGATTTTGTTTTAAATTCCTCTACATGAATTATTTGAAAGAAAATATTTAAGGTTATCTAAACCTTTTTGATCATAAAATTTAATTTTATTAAAAATTTGTTGATCTTCGAAAATTTTTCTTAAAGTATCCAAAATATTGAAGAGTGTAATATTTTATAGGTACATAATAAATACTTAAATTTCAATCAATGGTTTAATAATAAAAAGCTTATATCAATAAATAAAATCAATTTATATCAAAAAAGCCGGTGTCATCAAATAGATTAATAAAAATTCAACTCACCATTCATAAAAATCCTTTTACACATTCCAATATTTATCACCATCACATTTAAATTCTTCTTTATTCAAAAATGTAATAATTAATTTTAATGATTCACAAATTTATAACCTGTTGCATTTTACAAACAGATTTCTTTCATCAACAAGAAAGCAAAAAAAAAAAGAACCACCGACACAACTCACAGAATCCGCATTAACTCACGATAGAGAAGAAGAAAAAAAGGACACAAAAATTAAACTAGATCCTATTTATCATTCCAAATGCGCGCTCCTCCAATGATATGGAATAATGATTATATTATATTTTTTTTTCCTATTTTTTTGTATATTTCAAGTCGGATAATCTGTGGCACTCGTTTTTTTATTTTTTTTTTTTTTATGATTTTATTTTTTCTCTCCAAGGACACACTGAATTCATATAAAAAATCATAACATAATTTTCACTTTCCACTGATTTTCACTTCATCTCTGTGTGGTCGTCGTTGTGCTGGAGGAGGATGATGACTCAACCATCGCATGCAAACAACCAAACCACGAAAGGAGGATAATTTTTTTTTTTTTTCAGATATAAAATTTTTTTATTCTCGTGTTTTTTTCGCACCGCAAAGAAAAGGATACACCGGAACCGGACCGACCGACATAGACAGAAAGAAAACGAGAAAAAAGGATTAAATAAGAGAATAAAAAAAAAGAAACTGTATATTCCTCGTTTTAAATTATTATTTTTTTTTTTCTAAAGGATTTCTCAATTTTTCACCACGTGAATTAGTAGAATTGTTGAGAAAAATCCTTTTTCACTCCTCTTTTTTTGTGTCACAATCTGTGTAGACTGGCGAAGGATTATCGTATTTCAGAGAAAATAAAATT
Organism: Episyrphus balteatus; assembly: GCF_945859705.1. Taxonomy (NCBI): domain Eukaryota; kingdom Metazoa; phylum Arthropoda; class Insecta; order Diptera; family Syrphidae; genus Episyrphus; species Episyrphus balteatus. The sequence goes on from NC_079134.1 coordinate 34,816,666, forward strand.
GAATTATATCCACAAATAATGATGAATGGGATTTAAAAGTATTTTTTTCTTGTGTATTATTATTTTTTTTTTTTCTATTTGCTCGTTCACCGTTATTGAGTGTGTATTTGGAGATACTTTTTATTTCCTTAAATATTTTTCATTTACTAATCTTAAAATGTTGTTACACTAATGACCTGCTTTTTTGCAAAAATTTATACACACAACTTCTTTGCAACTTTATTTTGCACCAACAACATACAAATTCACTTGTGATAAGGATATGGCGATGCTGTCTCATTAAGGACTTTTTTTCAACTTTTTTTTTTTTTTCAACACTACTCGAAACTTTTTATTTTCAAGGACAGCAAAGAGTCGACTTTTATGCTCGCACTTGTCAACCCTTACACTTGGCAGCATTTATCCTTCATAGTTGAAATTAATTTTTGTACCGCACATGAAATGGAATACATTTTTTTTTTTTGGTAACGTTATCAGTTGTTTCCTTTCGAGGATTATACACGTCAGTTTTACATGAATTTTTTTTTAAGGATTTTAAGGATCTTAAGGATTTTATGTTTTTCTTTTTTTATTTTTGGGAATATTTACTTATACCGCACATTTATTAAAATTTTGTTGTATCCTGATAAAGGACGATTATTAAAAACGCAAGGACGATAGGAGATGTTATTTATTTTTTTTTTCTGTTTATTAAAGATTCTTTTGAAAGACGAAAAAATATAATACCGTTAACTCCGATTATACCGGATGTCGGAGCTTAACTGACAACTTTTAGCAAAATTTTTGGTAGCCTGAGCATCGGTGATGCCCAGCAATCTCTTGGTTAGTATCTATCACAGAGGAGCTACATAAGCAGAGCAGCAACCATCAAGAAAAAAAAAAACAATCTACAAAAAGCATCTCTCTCGCAAAAATTTCGAACTACACACTATATCCTTTGGATGGTGGAGCTGGTATTAGAATAGTCATGGAGCCGCTTCGTTGGAGCAAAAGATTGTCCCACTTATTGTGTGTGGAGTTGTTTTTTTTTTTTTGTAAGGTGTTTTTGTAGAAAGAGAGGGATGCTGCCTGGTACTTGGCCTAGGCATTAAATGAGCAAAATTTTTGAATTTCGAAAGCTCTGTTTTTGCTGAATGAGATAAAATTTACGTTCCACAGAAATTTCGAAGGATTTTTTGATTCTCTTAAAGTGTCCTTTGCGCATGTAAATGCTCTAGAAAAGGTGATAGGAACTTTTAAGTATTTCTCTCAAATATTTTTTTCGTGTTTGAGGAATCCCAGGTTTTTTAAATAAAATGTTAGTCGAAAAGCTTTTAGCTTTTCGTAAATAAGAATGGTGGTGTTTAAAAGGTGTCGGATGATAATTTTACGGGAATGTCGAAAATCTAGACTTTAGTGCCAAAAATCACACCCAACTGATTGAATCTTCTCTTGCCAGGTTGTTGGGTGTGATTTTTTTGTTTTTGTTTTTGTTTTTTTTTGCAAAACGTGGCAGATTTTGATGTGGTACAAGAAAATTGAAATTAGTTTTTTTTTAGAAATGATAAAAAGCAGATTGAAGTCTATGAAGAAATTCGGACCATAGTGAAGAAGTCAGGACTAAAAGACATTATAGAAATTCTTTTTGATTCTGATATAGACTTTGTTAATAGATACAAGGCTGTGTTGGTAACTTGAGAATATGTACTAAGTAAAGTAATTATTTAAGCAGCTTTTTCAAAAAAAAATGTAATATTGAAGATGTTATGGAGGTAATGATAGAACTCTAAGTTCACATAAAATTGGTTTAGATGATGGGTCAGAGGGTAATGGTTAGGACGAGATAAGATTTATCTATAACAAAAAGCTCTTTAAAGGTTGATAAACTTTATGTGCTGATGGTCAACAGATAAATGAAAGAGCCTTTCTGAATAGGTTGTTGATAGAAACGAAGAAGTTATCTTAAATTTGTTGCCATGTTTATAAAAAAGTTGGATTTTTCCATTCTAATACAAAAAAAAACTCTCGAAAGTCGAAAGCTAAAATCCCGAATCACAAAAAACTTAAAAAAAAATCCTTTAAAAGTCAAAATTGAATTCATTGATGTTCGTCGCTAGAATTTTGAAAAAAAAGGGAGAAGAGACTGAACCACGATGGATCGGCGGTCAAAACAAAATTTATTTGAAATGAATTTTCATTTTTATTCGGGAAATTAATGACAATAATAGTTATTATATTTTTTTGTAGGCTTTAAGTCAATTTTCCATTTATCTTTTTTTTTATTTGGATGGTTATCCCATCATCAGTCAATAATTCTGTCGAAAATAAAATGTTAAATTGACTGAAAGCCTAGAATTAAAACTAATAATTCGATAATAAAGATCACATAAATAAGTAAATAGGAAATAGTAGTCATTTAATTGTCATCTTAAAAAAATATCTGGAAGACCGAAAGACCGAATCAATAACCGTCAATATGGCTTTTGCTTGCAACAGGTCTACATAGTGGTGATTTGATGGCTTATTTAACTGAAAAAATGAAATGAATGACCGCATCGTTTTGTTGAAAGTAAAGTTATTTCGCTCGATTTTTAAAGCATTCGAAAGAGTTCGACAACAGGATTTTCTATTAAATTTAATAGCTTTTGGCTACGAAGAGTTACTTCTACAGAAGGTAAATGACCTTTTTGACTGGTCTTTTGATTTTATTTGATATTCAAAAAATTAATGCTGGTGTGCCACAAGGCTGACTTTTGTCTCCAATTCTGTTTCTTATTTTCATGGACGATCTGCAATCATAGAAACTATTAAATTCTTTTGCTGAAGACAGTATCATTAGCTTTTTATTTAGATTATTACTAAACTCTTCTCTATCTTCTTTGAGTATTCAATTGCAATGAAAAAGGAGGATAAATTAGTTGAACTCTGACATAAGCAGTATTTTTGCGTGGTGAGTCAAAATCATGCTTTTAAGAAAAATTTTTTTGTTATAAATTTTGGAAATAAAATGCACGACTTTTTAAAAACTTTTTGACGTGATAACGTCTTATAAATCGATGAACCATGGCAGCCACCACGTAAAAGTGACGCCATTTTCTAATTTTTTCCACTCTCGCACTTTCGCAGTGCAGCAAAAATTTCAATTCAAAATTAAAAATAAACTATTTGAGATACAAAAATCTTCTATAGCGTATTTGAAAGATAATAACCTAAAGTTAAATTCATTTGAATTATTTTAAAAAATTCCATCTTTTAATAGATTAAATACAAATAGGGGTAAAACAAAATTTCAAAAAAATGGCTATTTTCTAAACGCGATAATTTAAAGAGTTGAATTTTTTTTTTAATCAATAGACAAATTTAGTGAAAAACTGACAATGGTATTGAAAAAATTTTAAAAAATTTCAAAACCAAGCTATTAATGGTTTTCTAAAACTAAAACATGACGTAGGTCTTTGACAAAGTAGTGATTATAGGTAGGGGAATTTTCTTCTGACAATTTGAAAAACGTCATTCAAAAGATAATAAAAAAAAGGTTAGGGGTCTGATACGAATTTTTTTCAAGTATCTGCGTTTCGAAATATGAATTTTTGAAAAGAACCTACTTATTTTGGGGTATTTTTGCGTGAATTTTTATTTTTTTAAATTATTTGTAGCATTCAAAAAATCTCAAGCTTATAGAACATGTAGTCTATGACTGTGCGCATACATGTGCAAAAAATTGGTATTTCAAAATGGTTTTTGACCGAATAACGGGAAAAACAAGCTTTTTTGTCCCAAGTTTTTTGACCGCTTTTGACCGTTTTTTATTTTTATCTTTTTTTCTTTAACAGATAAAAAAATGAAATAGATAATAGACAGGACTATATCTGTGCAAAATTTCAATCAATTTTGTAGTCACTATTTTGAGATAACGGTAAAATAAAGTTTTATTATTCAACAGGTTCTCTCTTTTGATCTAAAGCAAAAACAAATTTTATTTAACTTTATTGAGATTCCTGATGATGTTACTCATAAAAGTTTAATAAAATTTCTATCTGCTCTTGGTCAAAAGTTATAACTTGTTGAATTCTAAAATTTTATTTTACCGTTATCTCAATATTGTGTTTACGAAAATGATTGAAACTTCGCACACATATAGTCGTAGTCATCGTCTTTCATTTCTCTATATATTTTTATTCCTGTATCTATTTAAGAAAAAAGATAAAAATAAAAAACGATGAAAATCGGTTAAAAACGGTCAAAATACGTGTGTTTTAAAAACTTGTTTCTTCCGTTGTTTAGTCAAAACTCACTAAACGATTCCAAGTTTTTGCACATGTATCCATAAAACCTACAAATGTCCTACAAGTTTGAGATTTTTTGAACCCTCCAAACAAAAGCTAAAAATCAAAAATTACCCTAAAAAACAAGGTGTTTTTCAAAAATTCATATTTCGAAACGCAGAGTGTTGGAAAAAATCCGTATCAGACGCCGAATTTTTTTTTCCCTTATCTTTCACTTGGCGTCTTTAGAATTGTAAAAAAAATTCCCTTTACCCAAAATCATCATTTTGTCATAGCCCCAACACGTGTACAACGTTCAAACAAAACGTTGTAGCTTAGTTTCAAAATTTTTTAGATTTTTTTCTTAAATGCAGTAATTCTTAAATTAGTCTTATCTATCTATAACAAAAAAATCAATTCTATACGACTTCGCGTTTAGATTTTAGCTCAAATTTCATCTTTCCGTTTTACCCATGTTTACCCTGTTTACCCTATTAAATGACGGAATTTTTAAAAATCCTTCATTTGGATTTTTGTATCTCTAATATTTTATTTTTAATTTTTAATTGAAATTTTTTGCCGCACTGCTAAAGTGCGAGAGTGTAACATTAGAAAATGGCGTCACTTTTTTGTGGTGGCTGCCATGGTTCATCGATTTATAAGACGTTATCACGTCAAAAATTAATTTTTGGGTGATGGAAATAATTTTTTTCACTTTTTTCATAAGAAATGATTGTTTTTAATAAATTATTTTAATACTTTTTGCGCATTTTAAATATTTAAAAATGGTTTTATTATTTAGAAGAAATATTTAGCATTTTAATTTTATAATTTTTTTTTAAGCTTTTAAAATAAAAAAATTAATATAATGAGAAAAGGAAATGGTAATTTTTTTTAGCTTTTTCTTGTAAATTATGATTGTTTGAAATAAATAAACGCTTCAATCAGTGGCGTATCCAGAAAAAAATTTGGAGGGGGCTGGAAAATTTTTCAAAAACTTTTTAGAGGGTAAATGGTGCAAAAAATTGTTCTCTCTTTTTATTCATCTTTGATCGAGAGTGAAGCGCTGTGCTGTGGTTCTGAAAGTGATATAGTCCCATTTTACTGCTCTCGACAGATTCGTACTACTGTCTCATCCTTAAGTACCTAGTGTCATCCTTAACCCTCTGTCAACACACGGGTGCGAATTTGGCAGGACAAAAATAAAAAGTGGTCACGAAAAAGTGTCTTTATAAGGGTGAAAATGCACTTTTTTGAAATTGTGAATATATTCGAATTCCTCGGAAAATTCTACATCATATTCATATAGGTATGATTCTTAGTAAAATAGTGAGACCGAAAAAAGTTCTAGCGACATGAAAAAGTATAAACCAAATTCTCAAAAAAGAGGTGTGTCTGCAGAAGGTTAAAAAAACACTTTATTTCGTTCGAAATTTGTCATGTGCTGAATCCAAAACTGTTTACAGGATTATTTCTATTACGTCTATAGTTTTTGAGCTATACTCAACTCATCACTATTTTCGATATATTCGCCCATGTTCCACAATTCGACCGAAATATCAATATATTCTTCATTTCGATCGATTTCGAAAACTTCGAAAGTGCTTCGAACTGTCAAAACTGAAGGATCCATTTTTATTTTGTTTCTAAAGTAAAATTACTGTTGCTTTTTCAATTCCAGATTCATTGAAAAAGGTCCCAAATTCACGAACAGAAACATAGTGAATTGAATTCGATCAGAAAATCTAAATGAGTGAAAAATGCAGAACACCTAATTTCACTTTCGGCAAGTGAATACACAAAAAGTGAAATGCAGAATGTGAAAGTCTCAAAAACTAATTTTGAATGAAATTCTTTTTGTATTTAATACGAAATATACCTACTATATGTTTTTTCGTAATATGTTGCTTTTTTAATCAAATCAGAAACGCAAACCGGAATTTGCATAAAGAAACCACTTAGATTTTCGAGATATTAAAAATTTCTATTTCTATAAATATACTTAAGACGATCAAATACGGCGTTTTGAGATTGCATAAGAAATTTTGCAAAATTTAACGGTGATGTAATTCGACGTCAAAATACTAAAAAAAAGATCTGAAGAATTCGGAATTGGACTAAAATCCGAAAAAATTACACCAACCCTCAACGCCAGCTAAGGCTCTTACTCAAACAAACACAAACTGCCGTTTCAGAATTTGGAGGGGGCTCGAGCATCTGTGCTACCTCTAAATCTCTAAGATTTACGAACAAATTTCAGTTAATCATGTACATTATGATGAAATCAGTTAAATAATAACATAATCTTGAAGGCTTGGGGGGGGGGGGCGAAATGGCACGAAGAGTTCCAAAAAAGGGGGTACCGCAATTCTGTCTGTCTGTTTCTGTCTCGAGCTCCAAACTCAACTAGTGAAGGGAATTACTTCAAACTTCGTAGTTTAAAATTTTTGGTGATTCTATAGAGGGGAATTTAAAAATTTGTTTAAGGCCAGGTAGGAAGATGACAAAAGTAACTTTTTCAACACTTTTTTGAATACAGTTAATGTAAATCGGTCTTCAACAATCACAAATACATACAAAAATTATCTTTTTTATCAACAATTCTTTAAGTTTCATTTTACTATTGATCTCAATAATTTTTCCTTTATGGGGAAAGTGCCAACTTAAATGACAGAACCCCATTTAATAACACAGTTAATAAATGTTTCTCTCAAGGGTCAACCTTCGGCTTTGGCATGAAAGTAGACACTTCTTTTTCTTTGAATATTAACTGAAAGCATGCTTGATAATAAGTATTCTAGTTTATTTGCCCCCAATGTTCAAGAATATGTATACCTTACCTATACCTCTATACGAATAATAACATCCCTTAGAGATAAAATTCGATTTCCGGTTTGAATGAAGTAGCTGTATATAAACGTACATACATTTTATTTGAGAAATCTTTCCTCTTTGGCTTTTCTGCTTTTTGGTTTGGTATTTTTTTGACGAAGGTTCAAAACAACTATAGACAACAAAATATACGAAACCTCTATAAAGGCACTGATGTATCCATTGGAAACGCAATATTCCCCCTTCGAAAATAATCTCAAAGACAAAAGCTTTCATTTAACTGCCCCCTTAACATTGATTTTATCAACGTTTTCTCTCCTTTTGTTCTTCTATATATACGATGAGTATACCAATCTGTATTGTAAGGTTGAATTTTCAGTTGCTGAAACGAAGCATATTTCTCATGCTTTGCCGACCTACCGACCAAACGACCCGAGAATCAGGCTGAGCTGAGTCTTCAGATAAAATGATTTCCAAAAAGAAACGGAACCCTTTGATAACATTCATTCAAGTCCTATCAGTCGACATTTTGTAAGTTAATGGTGATGTTAAAAGTATGGATATAGTCGTATAGTTGCCTTAAGAACGAATGATTATTGGATTGACAACCATTCAAGCTATGTTTATTTGAAGTACCAATATCGAGGAACTCAATGTTCGTGAATTGAATAAGTTCATTTTTGTGTTTTGGTTCCGGGTTCGCCAGCAACCTTACTCCTAAGGAATAAACATACTTTTAGGCTTTTTAAAAGATAGAGGGAACTTTCAATGGAAAAGTGGTCTTGAAGAATTAAAGAATTTTAGGATGGAGACAAAAGGAAAAAGTTAGTTTTTTATTTGTTTAATTTGAATGGTTTATAGTGATAATATTTATAATCAACTTTTTTTCACAATTTGGCTTATACTTTCTTGAGGCACGTTTTCTCAAGAAATTAATTTTTAAAAACTTTGAGAGAAAACAAATATGACAAAACAAATTATGTATCTGTGTCTTCTATGTGAGATAAATAAGGCATTTCTTTAGAATGTCAAATGAATTTTTTCAGTAATTTACTTATATCTTCAGGCTCTTTTAATTGCAAAACTTTAAAAACCCTTGTGATACAAAAATCTAAAAAAAAAGTATGAAATTACTTCCAAAATGTGAAAAATGAGAATATCTCAAAAAATAGAGCTCCTAGAAAGCAACTAATATGATTTTTGATTTTGATTTTTAGGCTTAGTGAGCCCAAATGCATTAGATTCGATAAAAAGTTTTTCTGGAAAATGTTAACAAACAGTTAAAATAAGCATGACTTTAAAATTAGTACAAAATAACCCCCAAAATGTGGAAAACTTAAATATTTCAAAAAATAGAGCTTCTAGAAAAAAATGAATGCGATTTTTAGGTTAACTGACCCCAAATACTTTAATTTTAATAAAAATTTTTCTGGAAAATTTTAATAAATATTCCCCCAATATTTCAAAAACTAGAGCTGCTAGAAAAAAAACTAATATGATTTTTGAGCTTAATGAACCCAAATCAATAAAAATTTATATTAATCTTTCTGGAAAATTTTAAAAAGTTGAAAATCGTTGGCCAGTGTTATATATGAATTTGGAAAGTAGGGGAGAGTGGGGCCAAATGTAACACTTTTTTCTAAAATCGATGGTTCTCCTACAAATTTGAAAGTGGGTCAACCAGACCTTTTTTAAATTAAAGACCCATGTTTTAGCTCCAAGATCCATCGTAAAAATTTAGCAAAACATAACGGTAATATTGAAAAATAAAGCTTCCAAAAAAAAATTGTGTTGTTTCAACTTACCCCACATACGGGGCAAAGTGTAACACATGCCGGGGTAGGTTGTACCAAGAACTAAAAATAAGAGAAAAATACCTTTATTTGTTTATATTTATTTATTTTTAATTAATAAAAATAAAAACAAACCTTAGTCGTGAAATTTTGGTGCAATTTTGTAAAAAGTGGAGCAAATCCAAGATTTCCAGAAAAAATTTGACAGTAGTCTTAAATAAAAGTTATTCGAATTCATAAATTGCTTTATAAGCGTTATGAATTCAAGTGGTGGTTTAAAAATGTGTTTCCAATTTCAAAATAAATACAAATTCAATTACAAGCATTCATATTCAGGGTTGTTAATTATATTAGGTAAACAATTTTTCAGTATAGGTAGGTTTTTACATGGTACAACTTGCCCCGGAAAAATGTTACAACTAGCCCCAGCATGAAATTTGGCACATAAAATCAATTTAAAAAAAAAAGCGAAACTTATATAGACATAACATATACACGCAATTTGAGCCAAAACACAGTTGCATATAACAAAAAAACACTTAGCACTCTATCTTTTTTGGGTAAAGAGGTAGACCAAAAATAAAATTAAAAAAAAAAGTTACAAACATGCATTTTTTGGGCACCACTAGTGTAACTTCTCACCCTGTCGTCTAATCTTCATCTGAAGAAAATGTGCCGGTAGATATGCAAAAATTGAGCATTTTTCTCCTTTACGCGTTTCTTAATATTGAAAGGAACATCGCTTTTTTTAGCTGTTAATTCTTACCCCTGTTACATTTAGCCCAGTTCTCCCCTAAAATCGAACTAGAGATAATAAATCAGACATGGCATAACTTTGATATAGAATGCAAAAAAAATCGGGTCTGGAAATTCTTACTGTCTTTATTTCGAACTGAATTCAGCTTAAACCACACACTGAAGGGAACAAACTGTTTCAAATTTCGTTTTTAAAGGTTTTTGGTTATTCACTAGCTTTTTTGTACAATTTTTTTGTCAAAAAAAGCATTAAGAAAACATTGTACCAAGTGATAAACAGCACCATCGTTTTGATAGGATTTTGTTACTTTTTTTCTCCAACTTTTTCCAGGTCCTTCTGCTTCTGACCAGTACACTACTTCTCCTACGTCTATATGAGTTATGGATGTGGCAAAATTTCTAGAAAACCAAGAAAAGAAGTAGATCGGAAAAGAGATCTAACTTCTGGTGAGAATAATTTGGTCGTCATTGAGGAAAAAATGGATGAATATACTTATTTAGACATTTTCCCGCACCAGAGTGTGGAATAATAAGGCTAAGATGGATAGTACAACTTGGTCTTTTCGAGTGAATTTTTGCTCAAAAGCTTTCAAAACCAAATCCAAGCGCCCCCAGTCACTCGATTTGGATGTTATTAAGCATCTATGAGACTATTTGGTGAGAAAAGTTAAGAAGCAGTCAAAGGATTAGCTGAAACGAGGGTTATAGGAAGAGTGGAGAAGATTCTGCCCAAATGTTGAAAAAAAACCTAGTAAAATCATTGGTTTCAAGTAAGTTTGACCTCGTTAAGTCTAGGGGGTACCCTAAAAAGTATTAATTCCCAAAAAAAAAACTAGGAATGTATACTTTTAACATCGATTTTCATAGTTTATACTGCTCTGTATACTTACTTTTGTGATATAAATTTTGTACTGCGTTAAGTTTTTTGTCAGTTTTAAATCTAGTAGGTATTGTTTATTTGACAACTTTTTTTTTTGTAAATACTATGTAGGAAATGACTTTTTTTTAAACTTTTTTCGAAATTGTGTTGAATTTTTTTTAACAAAACAAGGGGTGTACTTATTCTTACTTTTGTGACTAAGTGTATGTTCCCACTGGGCGTATGAAATACAATTTTGCCGCAACCAGTGCAGCGTTTGCTCCTCAAAAGTATTTACGTATAAGATATTGGATATAGTCTTGTATCAGTAGCTAACGATCTATTCAAGTTGGCGCACAGTGTGTCGAGCCCATACAAAAGTTTATCATAAATACTTGCAGCTAAGTTTTTGGAGTTTTAATATCTTTTTTTGTGTTCTTATGGTACGAATAGAAAAAAAAATTACAAATTAACAAATTAAACAACCTATTACTTTTTTTTTTTAGTATAATTTATGAAATTAACATTTATTGAAGAAGCCACTTGTGAGCAAAATTAATTTTTTTTTTATATATATAAACAAAAATATACTTTTCGTAAGGTTTTTGGTGTGCTGAACTCGAATCCGAAGTCAGAAAAATTCTATCATATCACGTTTTTGAAATATTCCCGTTAGAGAATCTGAAATGTCGTTTTTTAACAGTTTTTGAGGTTATGTTCTTGAACGTGGTGATTTATTTTAAATAAATTTGTGACAGTTTCTAAAAGAACTAAATGTTTTATTTTAAAGCCCGTTTAAATCTTTTCAATATCTTTTTTCTACTTTGAGAAATCTTACGTTGAAGTCAACATGTTTTGTTTATCTTCTCTATACAAAAAAATCGTATGTTTATTTGCGTTTCATAGCAAATCTCGAATAGTTTTTTGTCAATCGCTTTCAAATTTTGAAATAACGTTTTATTTGCATTTTTGTAAATTCTTATATCGGCGAGGTTGGTAAATACGCTATAATACACAGTAGAGCGTGGCCGGGTGAAGTAATTATATTAAAAATTTTAGTATGCAGAAAAATATAATTTTTTTCTTGTTGAAAACAATATTTAAAATATTTTTAATTACATAAACAGCTTTTTGTTACTTGTGTATGGCTAAAAATTATTAAAAACATCGATTTTTTCATTTTTGTGATCCCCTTGAAGATGTTTCTCAAAAAATTAATTATTTTGAGTACTTGACTCGTAGCACATAAATGTGAATATCTCTGGTAATCGCAAACAGAAGCAGACCAAACTTTGCCAATATTAAGTATAGGCCTAAGGCAAAATAATATAAAAAAATTATCGATATGATTTTATATGTTTTTTTTTAAATTAAGTTTAAAAATTAATTTTTTTTTTTTTTTGGCCATTTATCAAAGAAATTTTAATAACTCATATATAATTTTATAAATTTAAATTTTTTTTTGTTATACGTTTTACAACAACACTCAAATAAACAAAATAATATTAACAAAATTTTTCAAACAATTACCAAACGTGAAATATACACTCTCAAAGATTCCCATAAATTCCTCAAAATATTTTCGATTTCCGAGGTACTCATGTTTCGGAGCTTATTTTGAATACATAACCTGGGTTATTTTCTAAGATAAATATATTTTCATATGAGTTGACACTCCTAAATTATATTTTAATAGCAAAAATATAAATTTTTAACAAAAAAAAAAGTGATTTATCATAAGGGGACGACACACTGTGTGGCGCTTTGACTGCCATGATTTTGATGGATCCTTACACTAACAAATCAACTGATACTTTATCAAGGAAAGTCGGAAACTTGTATCTAGAGTTGTTTGGTGGAAACTGTGTTAACCAGAAAGTTCAGCTACAATGTCTCTCTTGTGAACTCTTTTGAAAAAGAGCAAAATTTCCACGTAGCATGTTGAATTCTTTGACCTCGTCAGCTGTAGCTTGTGCACATTTAAATCTTATGTTTTAAAAAGTTCCTTTGATGTGGATCATATCCAGCCAGACATTCATGAAGTGTGAAGTCGCAGTAAAACTGTATCAGTGAAAAGATCGATAACACTGTGCGACACTGAAAATACACATGACAAATTACATAGTGTAGGCTGTTCGTATGGTCGATTAATGCATACAAATATTTTTGTTATATTTTTGGAACCCTCAATTTTTTTTTTATTTACAAAAAACCATTTTTATAGACTTTACGATGTAATCTATTAATATCTAAGTCATTTTTATAACAATTCTCAATATGTTTTATGTTTTTGGAAAGAAAATTTCCAGACCTTTTGAATGATGTATATAAGTTTATTCTTTAAACAAATTAAGTGTAGGTTTTTATCCCATAAATCGTAAAAAAGTGATTTTTTTCTCAATTTTTTCAACTTTACAAAATTTTTTTTTGCAAAATAAAAAAAAAAAAGTAAAGTTAGGTTATTTATTATAATCGATTATAATCGATCTTCAGTACAGTTAAAACTATGAGGAAAAATAACCACAATTGATGTAGGTTTGTGCGTTCACTGGGTATTCAAAAACTTCTATACCGATCGTTATTACAAGCAACATTGACAATAAAAAACTGTCTAAGCGGCACTGTGCTGCTATTAAATGTAACTTTTTAAACCACCGAGCCCTAATCATTAATGCTTTAAATAACAACAAACCATCTTTATCTACCATATTTCTATCGACTTCTTTAAAACTTCTCAATCAAAATAATTAATTTTAAACTTTTTAAGGTCTGACTTTAGTTTAAAGGAATACACTTTACATTTTAATTTTAACTTTCTTCCTCCTAAAAACCCTGTCTTGACTATATTCTCTTTGAAATGAAAATATCAAAGGAAACAAAATGAAATATTTTAATAATTTCATTTTGTCAATCATCAAGTAAAAATGTTTCCGGAAAATCATTATTTCAATACCACCTTTTGCTATGACTTTTCAAACATACCAATAAACTAGGAAAGAGAGACCTTTTTATATATATAGAGGAGACAGAGAGAGAGAAAGAGTTAAAATGGTACTTGTGCAATTATAGCGCTAGAGGTGCAAATAGGTATCCCATTCCCACCAAAATAATAAAAGTGTATAAGTCTGTGTCTGTGTGAATTCTGCAGAAATAAGTAAAGAACACAAACAGAAAGGAGGGAAAAGTTTGTTCTACCTTTTTCATATTTCTCATTTTTCTTCTTTATGGACAAATATTAAATTCCCATGGCTGTAGGGGGTCCAAAGGAATAACCACATTGCTACTTCTATCTTTCTGTTTCCTCAACATCCGTCCTTCCTTACCATCATCAGCAGCAGTAGTCATCGTCAGTCATTCGTTGGTCGCCATCTTCATTCGTCCGTTCTGTGAGTCCTGCCAGCCAGTGTGCACTTAACAATTTCCACCAGTTGCAAAGTTAAATAGATGGAAAAACTTGCTTCCTAGTTTTTTTTCTTCTGCATCTTTTTCTTCTTCGTCTCCTTCATCTTCTTCACTATTAAAAGAAAATAGTAAAATTTAAAAAAAACACGCATACAGAAACAAAGACACAATATTGAAGGACGAAAAGCAGGCAGGAGATCTCGATGAAATCATAGGATGCGATGCCTTCACAAGTTCATAGTTAAAGATGAAGCAAAAATGTATAAAAGGACGAAGAAGACACAGGACCAACTAATTGAGGTTATTTCAAGGAAAATTCATTTTGAGGACTTTTTCAAAGTGAATGAGGTTAGAGTTGGCAAGAAAGAAGAAGAGTTAGATAGATGCCCGCCCACATAAAGTTTTTCCAACTCAGTTTTGCGAATATCACTGCAAGGATTAAATCGTATTGAAGATACGTGAGTGATTACAAGGCCCCCTCACTCTCCCTCTCTACACTTTGATTGAGTTTCAGTTTTTTTTTCGGGTTGAATTTTGGGAGGTAGCAATTAGCATTGTTGCGGATGAGTGTACACGGGAGTGGAATCGGTTTCGAGAGGAGTATAGAAAGAAAAACTTATCTTTTATAGAAGATAACTGGTTAAGAATTGATTCGTCCTTAGGGATTCTTCTTCCTTCATCTTCGTTATCTGTCCTTTTTTTCTTGTTCCCCATACATATAAATATATATCTTAAGTGCGAAGATATTGAGATGTAGTAGTTTCTACTTATATTGACAATGAAAAAGTTTTTCTTTCTTGCGATACTTTAATGTTCGTTGAACGGTATAATGACATAAGGCTATTAGATTTGCTATTAAGAAGAGATTTACGAAGCGATTTTGTTGAAGGATTTTATTTTAGTACGAAATCGATATATTTTATGGAGAATTTATTGCAAACAAGGGGGGGGGGGGGGAATGAATGTCAGTTTATATGCATTGATGTGTCTGGAATTTCGAAACATTAAGGAAACTTCAATGTTTTTTCTCTTTTTTTTTGTTGTTTTTTTTTGTAAGTGAAAGGTATTGCATTTTATTGAAGATAGTGAGCTCGAAAGCTTTAAGTGTAGCTAGTGCTAGTGTATGCGTTAAATTTTGGATGCAATGGCAGATTGAGCTCCAAAATGCCGACTCTAATTTCGGAGGTTACCCCTTGTAAATAATTTAAGATCGACATCAGTTTATTGTACACTCCTAGAGTTGGATTGTCAATGTCACTAAACGGCTTGTACAGTTCATCCCAGTCTCCTTTCCCAGATTTGTTCTGCCAAAATTGACTCAAACTACACAGTATATCGTACTAAGAATCAGAAGTCACAACAAAAAAATGTTCATCCACCTTCAAAAAACTCGGATCTTTTCCAGAATTTGGAATAGTATGAGCAATCGTAGAATTTTCATATCCGAAGCTTGGGACGTTTACACAAAACGGTCTTTTAGGAAATTTTTGAACCACAAAGAAGTCTGTCACCATTTTTGAAAAGCCCCGCTTTTAATCCATTAGCTCGACCAATTTTTTTGAGTTTAGACCTCAAAATGACTACCCTTTCATATCCTTTTAAATTTGGTATAATGCAGGTTGACTTCTTGTGGGTATGCTCGAAGTATAACCTCAAATTTATTTTTTGAATCGATGTTAAAGGTGCCTGCCAAAGAAACGTTTTCTTGATTTCAGAATTTCTCGTAAACTACTTAAACGATTTCTACGAAAATTTTGTTTTTTGTTTTAGTAGTCATAATTTAAAAACTAATTGTTTTTTTAAGAACACTTTAATTTTTTTTGAAAATTCAATTTTTTCAAAACGGATCAATGAATTTACTTGAAATTTTGTTTGAACATGCGGGAAAAATAATTTTTTTTAAAACTGCATGTCAATTTTTTTTAATTTGGAAAATTTTTATATAGGTAAATTGGCCAAAATACTATTTAGTGCCTAAAAAGTTGTCCCTTTGGTCAGTGAATATTTGGACATTTTTATCAATATATTTTCATATATTTTAGTTGACATAGAATGGTAATACTTTAATCTATTATAAAATAACATTTGCACCGATATGTTTGGAATGATATTTCTATATTTATGACAGTTTAAACAGAAAGTGATCAAAACCAAACAACTGCGTTACTTTACAGCAAATTTTAGTTTTATTTTTAAAATCATATAATTAAGCTCTCTGATATTCCTTGATACTTCCTATAAAGTTAAATCACAGAAAAATTAATTTCAATTAAATATTCTTAATAGTGCATTACCAAAAATCAGCTTTAAAACTTTAAATACCATTGCGTTACCAAGATAAACCACAATGTTACCGTGATTTGTAAACAATTCGATCCAAATTTGGGTTTCAAACTTGTAAAAGTAAATAATGTTAATTTTAAAACTCAAAAAAGTTTTTCTCCTTATTTGTTCTTTGTCTTCAAGAAAAATGAAATTCCAAAAAAGGGACATTTTTATAGGCACTAAATAGTATTTTGGCCCACATACCTTAAAAAAATTATTTATTTAAAAAACGATTCCATACATCGCTCTTTTTTTTCAATAGGATATTTTTTAATATAATATTTAATATTGTTTTAATATAAATACATACAAACATATAGCCCAGGCAAATTAGTCAAAATATTAGGCATGAAATCGAATTTATTTATTTTTTTAATGGAATGTATTTGGGTGACTGTACTCATCATAAAAGTCAATTTGTTGGGATGATAGGATGTCGGGAGCAGCCATTCTTATTCTCAATAAAATTATATATAATATTATATTCAAACAAATTCTGTTTGTCAATTAAATTAAATTTTTAGTTGGTAAGAGTCCGGGTTTGTCTTGCAAGTTGAGAAAAATGACATTTTTTCAAATATCTGAAGAACTTTTGATTTGTTTGGGTAGGTTATTCTTCAAGAATGAATTATACCACTATTAATTATCTATAAAATGAGGAATTAACGTTCTTGTAACAATCATTTTGTAAAAGCAAACTGAAAATTTCTGTTATTTCAAATCAGAATTTAGATTTAAGTTTTCTCGGATTTCTGAGAAACGAGAGAGAAACGCCCTTTTGAAAAGTCACCCGTCATTTGAATATTCCCGGGTGTAAGCATACTAGGTCTCAATTATTCTAAAATTTTTTTAAAGTAGACCTGAAAAAATTAATAAACATGTTTGCAGTAAGATCCTAATTCTTATTAAATTATACACTTTCGTTTTGAGGACTAGTTGAAATTAAAACCGAATTTTAATCACTGCCAGAATATTGATAAAACCTTTCATATATCTTTATTTTAAAATTATTCCTCAAATTTCCGTTCAACACCCACTTTTCCTTACAGGTCTTTGTCTACATGCTCAAACTCCTTTTTTAGTCGGTCATCAATTTTTTTTTTTTTTTTTTCTTAAATTCTATATTTTATGTTCTTGTTCATATTCCCATTCCATTTAACATTCTTATTCATACAGAGAATTTACCAATTTCCTTTTTCAGCAAAAAAGCAAGAACCTATTATAAGTTTCCTCGACCGACTATAAAGTTTAAAAGGGCTTGTCTCTTCCTCCTTTTCGACTCAACTCTCACAAAAGTCGTTGTGTTTTTGTTGGATATTTGAAACATTACTTCTCAATGCCATTTCGCATGTATACACTCATGTCTTCGAAAATCCTTGTTCTTCCATTATACATATATGTAGAAAGGTACACACACATACATACATCACATCGACTTCGTGTTGTCGTCATCTTCCATTGTCGTTTGGTTGGACTTGGTCGTTTCAAAATTGCCATTGCCAGTAATAATTTCAAAAACGTGTAACAAACTATTTCTGCGTATTTCATTGAGCCATTGAAGGCTCTATGAGAGCATTTTCCAAATAACAAGGACGACGACGACGATGATGAAGAAGACGAAGACGAAGACTTTCCGTATGGCATCCAAAGACGACAAGGATGCGCGCGACAACGACACCGAAAGAAGAGAATTCGAGAGTTTATATGTCAAACGGACGACGACATGGTTGTTAATTCCCTTCGTTTTGAAAAGACACACAACCCACTTTCATTGTGATGGGGGAATGAGTTTGTAGGATGTTATAGGACAATCTACTCGAGTACTTCTCGTAAAATCACAAGATCAATGACGGATAGCAGCATAAGCATATGTGCGTGAATGGCACAAGGAGGTTAAAAGGATTCTGCATTTTCGTAAGATATTTTATAAAGAAAGGGGGCGCAACCTCACTCACTTTTCCTTTTGACTCTTTTTGGTCATGTCAAAGTATTTTCCAAAATCTGGATGGAGGATGTGGTGAGTTGTGTAATAAAGTTATTAAGGAAATAGCTTAGCTATATTTTTATTCTTATTGTTATTATAATAGGATGAGGCTTTTATTCTATAGATTTATTTATGAATGTCACTAAATTAGTGCTTGAGTTAAAGGTAACAGTGTTTTAGTACATCATTGAGTTTAACAAAATTTGTTCCATACATTTTAGTTCAAGTTGATGTGAATTCAAATTTAAAACAAAAACAAGAGTTAAGCTTGCACAATTTCTTTTTAACTTTTATATGATTGTAAATTATAATAATAACTTATTGCTCAGCTTGATTTTTATAAAAAAAATCTTAAACTTGTGGGTAATGTTCAACTCATTTTTGTATTGAAAAAAAGTTACACATACACCACAGTGATCCATTCAAATTTAGTTTATGGTTTCTATCAAAGTTTGAACACATTATCAATTATGATGGGTTGAACGTATTTTATCTAATTGTTCATGTTGTTGAAATTCTAAAAGCACTTTACTAAAAAATTTAGTAAAATATAAAATTCGATCTTGAAAGAAAAAAAGCAACCTTTTAAATTAAGTTCCTAGAAAGAATATCAATTAATTAGTTCTTCTTTCAACATGCAATTTTAAAACACTAAAGGAGATGGCACATTTTTCTTGCAAGAACTTTTTAGATTGGAAATATATTAATCTTTCTTTTTTAGTACATCATTTTTCTCTAGGAGTTATAATTTCAGAGCTACAGTGCCGCAAATTGTGCGCTTTTTGATACTTTAAATATTTTAAACAACCCTTAGAGTTAATTGCGAAATTACTGAGAATGGATCTCTTACTCTGAAAGTATAACTCCTAGAGAAAAATAATGTAATAAATAAAAAAGGAAAGATTAATATATTTCCAATCTAAAAAGTTCTTGCAAGTTCTGTCCGACCAGTCGTTCTCGAAATATTGAGACAAATGCGTTTTTCAAAATGGCCGAGATTTGTACTTGGGATAAACCCCTCTTCAATACTGCATTCAAACTTAGCTAATATCATAACTTTTTCCGGATTTTTCCCATTGACTGAACTATAGTTTCTATTTTTATTATTTAATAGGCATATTTCAGCGCGTTTTTGTGTATTTTTTTTACTATAAGGTTTTTGCATTATTTATAGAACTGTTTTATATATAGAATTAAAGGTAACACATATGCAAAAATTGCAAAAAAAAGTACATGTCACCACTGAATATTTTGATATTTCGATGTGCCAAAGGCCTCAATTAAAAAAGTCACCTTTTGAGAAGTAAATATATAATATGTATTATTTTTTTTTTTTTTTCTTAGAAAAAATTTTTTGATACAGATTTACAGACAAGAGAAATACCTTTCATTTGATACCAATATTATTTCTGTACATCCATTATTACGCATTCTTCGATTAATTGTTCAAAAAATTGCTGAAATCTTGATTTTGAAATCCGAAACTTCAAACTCAAATATGTATCTCCAAAACCCCACTAACGAATTTGAAAATATTTTATCCACGTAATGTGCTTATCGTCACCTTTCATTTGATACCAATTTCGTTAGTGCACACACTGGGCCCAAAATTGTGCCATCTCCTTTAATTTTGTTGGAGCCGTTAAAAAAAAATTTAAAAAAAGTTGGCATTGGCATATCATTTCTTAACATTTATCAATAAGCACATTAAACAAAACAAAAAAAACCCTCTAGGCTAAACAAAGCCCAGTAAAAATATGTATAAATTAGCTTGGGACAAAAAATTACAGGTAAATATTTTAAATGCAATCTAAATTTTTCATTAACGAAAAAAAGCGGAAAAAATAGGATTTTAAAAAAGCTGTCATAAAAAAAAGAATAGGAAAAATAAATAAAAAAAAATAAAATTTTAATATTTTGAGATTTACGATCTGCACTTTTCAGACAAGGGTCTCAAACGAATTGTAATAAGATTATTGGACGTATATAAACAAAAATTAACAAGATTTCCATGTTACATTGAAACAAATTCTAACAGCACTGCCAACCTTTTTGTCAATATTTTTAAATTTATTGATTTATCAAAAAAAAAAAAAAAATATGAAACAAAATTGACAAGGAACTGTAAGTAAGTTATCTCATATAGGCAACAAATTTTGCAAGAAGATGATTCTAAAAAATTCTGCCAAAAATTAAAAAAGGGTTTGGAAAATGTTGAAAAGCGCGCGCTTTTTAACACTTTCCCGACTTTTTTTTTATTTTTGCCAGAATTTTGTAAAACAGAATTATGCAAAGCAGAATTTTGAAAAGCAGAATTTTGAAAAACATTATTTTTAAAAGCAGAATTTTGAAAGCAGAATTTTGACCCCGGCAGAATATTGACCACAACCCTTTTTTTTACACAAATTGTTCGAAGGAAGAACACATACTTATCAAAAGGTGTGAAATTTACAATTGCAAATACAAGTAGCAGTTGAAATATCAGGTGAGTAATCTGACATTTCATTCCGCCAACTCAATCATTCATTTTTATTATAGCTCAATCGATTTTTGGCGAAAAGTGACTCATCTCACTCAGTCGCCTCGATATTGAATAGGTAAGCTGAAATTTGGAACAGGTAGCGCATAGTGCCAATTTGTTGTTATGTCTGCTGGATTCAGTAAATCCTTAAAATGGTTGGAAATAATGTTTGCCCATAGTTTCTTGGGAACCGCGAATTGTTTGCCATTCAATTCCTAAGCAAGTTTCAAAAATCTGTAGCAGTTTTGAACGTTGACAGTCTGGATGCTTGCAGTTCTTTATCTTTCATAGCTTCCTATAATGTGATGTAGTTTCTTCGAAATACTGAAACTGAAAACTTGGAGTTTCAGAATGACTTCTAGTGTTTGATATCCCCTGAGTCCTGAGATAGCTGGTTATCTTTCCTTCAAGGAGTTACTCAAGTAGCACAAAAGTCTAAGATACACCAAAATATTTGGTGTATTTTTTGCACTTTCGTGATATGCATTTTGAATATAAAAAATACACCATTTTCTCGTATAAAATAAACTCCGGTGGTTAAAAAAATATACCGATTTTGGTGTATAAATTACACTAGTGGTATATTAAATGATCTGTTTTTGGTGAAAATTATCCCTTTGAAATTGAAAAATACACAATAAATCTATGGATGAAATACACCATTTAAATTATTCTGATTTAAAATTTGAACCAAAGTTTATTTTTTATCTCAAACAGTTTGATGAATTCTAATTCACACCATTTCTTATGAAATAAATGAAAATGAATTTTTATTCACTTTCATAATATTGCCATAAGAAACCAATGGTTAAATATGATTTTGTTTGCCAAATTTTAAAACGAAACACATTCTATCTGCTAATTTTAGATGCTACCCCCTCTAAAAATCGAGCGCCTCAAAAATGTCAGTAAATTAATGATTTTTTTTTTCGATTTTAAGAATCCATTTTTCAAAAATTATAATTTTTGTGTTGATTTACATTTTTTTAAGAAAAGTTTTTTTATAATGAATCGAAAAAACTAAGAATGCGGGACTATTAGGTCGATAAATATACTATTTTAATAAAATAATTAATCGCTGTCTTCTATTTTTAAATGGCGTCCATTGAAAAATATGGCGTCTCCCACATATGCATTTTGGTGAATTTTATGTAGACAGGGTGTGCTTCCTACACCAAACAGAGTGTACAAAATAAACCGTTTTGGTTGATTTCAGAATCAAATAATTTTATGCACCATTAATGGTATATTTTAAAAACAACTGAATATCGGTGTATTTTTTGCACGGAATCTTAAAAAAATGTTGAAATTTTGTACAGAAAAGACAGTGGTATAATTTTTATACCACTAATTTTGAGAAATACACCATATTTTTTCAATTTTCTCAATTTTACACCAAAATTAATGAATTTACACCAATTTATACACAAGTGTGCTACTTGAGTAGCCTGTAAACCACTTCTTAGAGATTATTTTTTACTTGCGATATCGATACTATAAGGAAAGTTCAGGATTCGTAAACAAAATCGAACACTGCGATGAGCTAATGTCAACGAATTTTTGTTTATATAGATGCATCTAAGTAGCTGTAATATTGAATTGTCTAAAAAATTTAAAATCTTCAGTTTTGGATTTTTTAAAAAAATTTAATTTTTTTTTTTTTTTGAAAAATCCAATTTTTGAACTGTCGAATAAAAATTTCATCAAATGAATACGAATTTTTGTTAATTTTTTTATTAAAAATAAAAATACGGTTAATACAATATTAGAAAAAACATTTCGAAAACTCTTTTTTATACAAGAAATTAAATGGCATACTCAGTTTGAAGATAGAAATCATTCAAAAGGGTGTTTTTGTTGTTTTAAAAACAATTTTTGATTCAGTTTTACATTTCTTATAATATTAAAATTTTTAATTTATCGGCTCAGGTAAATTAGTCAAAATATGGGCATGAAATCGCATTTTTAGCAGGACAAAATTTTTTTATGGAATTTGTTGGGTTGGTTGTCCTTATCATAAAAGTAAATTTGTTGATAGGATGTCGGGAGCAGCCGCCATCTTGGAAAAGAGATTAGTATCGTTTTTATTGAATAACTCCATTGTTGTTCATTTTAAGAAAACATGACAAAATTAAAACTTAAACAATAAAATTATCTAAAAAATGATATACCTACAAACCAATTCCCTGAGTTAATTAAATAAAATTTTAAAGTTGGTCAAAGTGCGGGTTTGTCTCGCAATGTAAGCGCAAAATGACTTACTTATTTGACGTGCTAGAATGCTATAAGAAACTTTAACACTCTAACCAACTTTTTCTATAAGAGCAAGTACGTGCAACCCACTATTATACCTGATTAATGTGTTTGTATAGATTTCCCTAAAAATAGAAAATTTTATTTATAAAGAGTTTTAACCCGCTCCTTCTCTCCTTTGGACTGAAACTCTTCCTATAGAAAACAATGTGAATTAAAAATACAAACAAAATTTTATAAAAAGTTTAATATAACTTTCTTAAATTTGTATGTCCTCAAGGGCTACAGAAATAAATTTTGTGGGTGATGTGGTAATTTCGTTCTGCATTTACTAAATTGTATAATTAAACGGTTGATAAAGGGCTAAGACTTCGACACTTCCTAACATCTTACTAAACAAGTCTCACAAAGTTCACTTTACAAGAAAACTTAAGAAAAATACCCCCACGACCTCAAAATTAGTCTCAACTTAACCACAATGAAAAGTTTCCAAAAAAAAAAAAAAACCTTTTTGCCACTTTGTATATCCTCACAGGATTCCACAACATGGGGCATTTTCAAAAGCTCAACTATACAAAAGAAGTTATGTGATAATAACCGCCCCCCATCCACCTTCAACCACCACTAAACAAAAAACCACACCAAAAACCGCAACATGATACAAAATATGCAAATCGCATCGCACAATTCCACGAAATTACAAAATGCTTTTACTATCTCCTGAGACTGAGATTGCTTTGGTTTGGTTTGGTTTGGTGATGTTGTCTCCGCACAAAAATGAACCACCATCATCACCATTACCACAATAACCAAGAAGATTCATTACAATCTATACATCTACACCCACGACTTTAACACACACACATAAATATCTATTATCGAAATATATTTTCTATCTTTATTATTAATTAAATTCAAAATGTTTGCACCAATAATTTATATACAAAAGCCTCTCTGTCTCTCCGTTTTGGAGCGATGTTATGAGTTTCAGTTTTTGCTTCTTCCATGATAGTTTCAGCTTGGCCCTAAAAGGCTATAGGATTGCTTCTTCCATAAGGAATAGCAACGAGAGAAGCAGGAGCCAAGAGAAGGTCCATAAATATTCCTTGTTATCTCTGCGTACATGAATGGCGAACATGGCCCAAGGATGGAATTGTCTTCACCACTATCAGGAATTGTCTTGTTCTCGTTCTCGTCCTCGTTCTTCTCCTTCTTCATCATCATCATCAGAAACGGGCTCTTGTAAAATGGTTGCTTTCGGCCTTTTGAACAAACCTTAACCAGAGCATTGCAATGCAATGGCCATTAAAGTAACGACCTTAAGTGGGTTTTCAAGAACGAACCGGGGCAAGAACTGATGTTTCATCCATCTGTGAATATACACATTCATATACGTTACATTAAGTTGTGAAATGAAAAGTCAGTCAGCTAGCTCTCTCAGAGAGAAAGATGTACGTATACACTTTATAGAATGGTGGTGGAAGCACAAATTGTTCGACACCCTCAAAAAAGGATACATTAAGCCATTGGGCGAGTATAAGATAGATGGAGGAACTAAGCTGCCGAGATGTGGAAACAACTTAGCAACATTATAGTGAAAAGTTGCGGACCAAATTTATAATACACATCCTAGCTTCCAGGGATCAAAAATAGAATTCATCACATATGTTTGGAGTATAAGATTGGAAGAGGGGGTAAGTAACACACACACGAGTATCGTTTTGAGAGAATTCTTGCCAAGGGCCTTAATTCGGCACTTTGTACATTGTACAACTAAAAATAAGTTTAAACCTGTGAACTCTGTGAGAGCCAAAACGTATGGTCAATTCGTATCATGTCTGAACTACTCATAGAATACATATATTCAACAGGTACATTAACTAGGCCTAAGGATCATTTAAACAGATGCTTGTGGAAACAGGGTTTAGGTTTAATATATCGATATAATCCAGTTTCAAAGGTTTGTAGAGAACTATTAATTGAAAGCAATACTAAACCAATTTTCTACATATTCTCGGCGAAAAGCAAAACTGTTGTTAGCCAAAGAAAACAAATTTTAAAGGTGACTATTTATAAGTTTCAAATTGAAGTATGCCTTTATTAAGATATTGATTGTGATGTGTTTTTTTGTTTTCCAGCCGGGTTGCCAAAGTTCTTATGAAGAAAAACACTAAACTTCAATAAGGAAAACGTCTCAGGAGTCAGGACCTTTTAACAAAATCTTTTTTTTTTTGGAAAACTGAAAGCATTTATTGAAATTTGGAAAAGTATGTGATATTATTGACCTTATGAAGTATTGGTACAATTTTTTTGAAGTACAAAAAAAAAAATGGCGACTCTACAGCTGTTTAAAGTTGACGCCTCGAGTTTGCGCCGTGCAATGCTCAAATCCAGAAAATTATTTATAACCAAAAAAGAATTTTTTTTTCCAATAAAATATATTTATACGCATTGCATTAAACTAAATTAAGTAAGAAAAAGTGTAAAATAAAAATTAGATACCAAAAAAGCGAAAAAACACAATGTTTTTTTATAAACAAATAATTTAAAAAATATTTACTGTACAAATTTTATTGAACTTTTAGGTTCATGCAATGGCCAATAAATTAAAGAGTAACTTGCAATTTTTTCAAGTCGATAGCTTTATTAGTTTTTGAGTTACGTTGCACGGCGCGAAAAAACGCGTTTCGATAAAAAAAAAGTCTTTAAAGTTTTTGTTTTCGTATTGTGGTAAGGCTTAGACCACTGAAAATAGTTTCATTGTTTGATAAATGAATTTATTATGCAAAAAAAAAATTAATGCAAAAATAAAAATTTCCAGAGGGATTTCCCCCCTTAATTAGGTATTATAATAAATTGTACAATAAAATTAATCCTTAAAATGTAAATCGGAGATTACTTCATTACAACGCCATTATCTCCAGGGACACAAGCACGCAACAAGGGTGAACATTTAGCCCCCGGACTGCCGGTGAACCGGGGCAAAACAATTTGTTTTCTCTTAATCAAGTGACACATCAAAAGAAAGGTCTTTTTAAGCTCTATTCGTAACTCAGGCCGTGTGTAAATTGGGTTAATTATTTAGCCAATGACAAACTTTTGACATTTTTCTGTCGATCGAACTAAAAAAATATTTTTCGGCTTAATTTAGCTGCCTGAATTAGGATACACTTTTGCAAAACAAAAGAATTTAAAACATTTATAAATATTTACAATTTACAACCTTCCACCAAGCGTTGTTCCGTGAATTTTATTTATCCTCTGAAGATAAAAATTTAACCCGATCCCAGAGCAGGGTAAATTTTTGACAGCTGAAATTTTTTTTGTTCACCTCAATAGTGTCAAAAATTTTGCCTCGTCTAAATATTTCACCCAATTCACACACAGCCTTAAAACCAAAAGTTTCGTGAAAGTATTACTGAGTTATTTGCATCCAAACTTTTTTTTCACTTGCAATATAGGGCAAAAAATTATGTCTCGTAAAAAATCGAACTCGAGATAACGATCAGTCATGACAGTCCCGGTCAATGGGTCAATCTTAATGTACAGCCTTAACTAATAAAGCGAGTTTCTTCAAGCTTGCACGAATAAAAATTCTGGAGTATTTTTTAATACACCTCTTGTATTAAAGCAATTTTCAATAAAAAAAAATATTAAATTTTAATACATAGGTACTTCCAAAGTATTAAAATTATTATTTATCTTTTTTGTATTAAATTTCAATATTAAAGTATTAAGTTTACTAGGTACTTGTAATACCAACATTTTAATATTTTATTAAAAATTAATATAAAAAGTATTAAATTGTAATACAAGAATATTAAATTTTAATCAAACGACAGCAGCAGACATTTTAAAAAAGAAAAAAATCCATTGTTTGATGAACATTTTTTTTTTAATTTGAATCAAAACAGTGTAAATTTGTACTAATTTGAAGGCTCTTTGTGTGAATTTTGATCGGCAGTAAGATTTTACAATAGAGACAATAATATCACCATTATAATATTATTTATGATAAATATTTATTTTCAATAATGAATTTTGGAAAAGAATACATTTTATTAACTTTAAATACATTTGGTATTGAATTGAAATATTTTGGTATTATCTTTTAATAAAATTCTTATTAGAAATTAATATAAAAAGAAGAAATTATACATGCAATGCTTGAAATTTAATACATTTGGTGTTAAATTCTAATATCAACGGTATTATTTTTTAATACAACTATATTAAATTTTAATACATTTAAAAATCTTTTTCCAAATTAATCGAGTGATATATCAAATGAAAGGTCTTTTTGAGCTTTATTCATAGATGAAACCCAAGAGATCTTTTGAAATCGGGTTGCTAAGTTATAATGTATTTTATTTAAAGCATTAACAAGTTTTTTTACTATACATAATTTCTCTTGGGACCCAAACATCCGTTAGGGGGCCCCCGGGCACTGCCCCAATGATATATGTTAACCCCACCTGGCTAGAGTACATCACTAATTGTTGGATTGGAACTACTACTAGCTGGACTGGCCTACCCTAGGGACATAACAACAAACTGTACCCGTTTATAATTTACTGTAAATAAGTTTTTTATTTAATAAAAAAATGTTGAAATTTAAACATAAAACAAAAATATGAATTAGATAAAAATTTAATATTTTGGGTAACCATTACATAAAAACTCGTACTCTTTAACAAAAAGTTAATTGTTTAAAGTCCAATTCACGACTAGCAAAACTCATTCACTCTAGGGTAAAAATAAAAATAACAACAAAAACAAATGACTGATTTTGTTAGGAATATTATTGTAAAGTACTCTCGTATATTTTGTGTAATAAAACTCATCTCAGTTCTCAGAGGAAACGTTGCCACATCCATATCCTCCCTGGCTGCTATTTCTGCCGTCATCACCGGACCATCATTATGAACCAACAATCCAGCCTTCTTTTTCATCCTACTCTCACTGTGTGATTCTTTCAAAGCTTCTGTGAGTCGCGCCATCTGGAAATACATTTTTTTTATTGTTTGTAATTTTTCATTACAACGATTTCTTTTATTTTTTTTTTTTTTTGATTTTTTTTTTATAATCGCATTTTCCGTTTGTGTTTTTTTTTTTTTTTTTTTTTTGTTTCGTTTGTTCCTTTTTTATTTTGTATGTGAAAGACTCTGTGTTGGATAAATTCACAATTCAGTTACACTCCTTGCCACAGAGTCTCGCTCTCAAGCCATTGGAAACACTGAGTTAAGTCGCACGCAGCAAGGATCTTAATGAGTTTTATTAAGGAAGTCGTTAATGACACCCAATGCGAATGGCATTGGCATAGCGTGATATTTGGTTTATACGAATTCCTTTTCCGGAAAACACGTTTCGTCGAGCGCATAATGTAAATTCTGGGCTCTCGCAATGAGTGAAAACTTCTTTAAATTATTCAAAAAAAAAATATTTTTAATAATGTATGCACAAAGGATCGTTGACTTATGATAGAAACACAAAGAATACAAATCAAATAAATAAAACAAAAAATACTTGTTAATGGTTACTAACTCAAATGTGACAAAATGCTAAATAACAAAGGAATAATATTTGTTCAACCATTTGAATGAGTTAACTTTGTGTAATTTGCTACAGTAACGTTGATTACATAAATTCTTCGGTCTGGTGAATAGCTTTAATTATACATTGCTCTTGAAATTTAACCAACTTTCTTTTAAATTTTATCCTTTTTATTTTGATACTCTATAATATATTTCCTTCTTTGAACTTTTAGCTTTTAGCTGTCTTCCGGCGTCTTCCAACAATGAATGCCATTAAAAACACTATGCATGTCAATTCCTTTCATTCTCTGACAATTTTATGTCTCAATATATTTTTTACTGAATTAGCAACACCTAATCCAGAATAACCTTGAAATTATAATTTATGAATAATATTTTATTAACACAAGAATGATTTTTTCATTATAACCTAGAAAAAAAAACTTTTATTTTGCAAAAGAAAAAGTGTTGTTTTTGTTCTTTAATACTAATTACAAAAAATCTCCTTTATTTTGTTATTTCTTTTTAAAATTAGTATAGATATTTATTAATTTTTCTTTGCTTCTTTCTCTTCTTTTTCTTGTTAACAGAGATAACAAATCCTTATAATTATTCTTCGTAATTTGTCTCTATCTTTTTTTTTCTCTTTTAATTTATCATCATGTAGGGGGAAGTGGTCACCCTTCGTACAGTTTTTACTTATTTTCTTTTAGTTATTTATTTACTCACTCCAGCTTCGAGAAAATGGACTTTATTTGTAATATGTATATTATTACACTTTACAAAAAAATTTGACACTTCTAAGTCAAAGGCTTAAATAGTTATAGCCATTTTACTGGGATTAGATTTTTGTACGAATCCTCCCCACCCGTGGGGTACCTTCGTACAGCACATGGGGTACATTCGTACAGGATATTTAAAACGTTAATTTGACTAACTTTTGATTTGTCAAATGCCAAATATGAATTTTAAAACATTTAATTACTTATTAATTTATTAATTAATTGAACTTGACTCAGAAAAAAACAAAAACAAAACAAAAACTTAATTTTTCGCCATTCGACGATTCTGAAACAAATTATTATTTACATATATAAAAATACCAACCTTAATTTACTATAGAATGCGAAAAACTTATTATAGAGGTTTAAATTTCATTTCATTAAAACTGTAATTCCGTGTTTTGATTGTTATCTACTCAAGAAATTTTACTGGCGGGCATACTTATGCGTACGAATGTGCCCCATGTTTGACTGTACGAATGCTCCCCAAGCTGTACATAATGCAGAAAAATCGATTTTTGAAAAAATGTACTGAGATTTTGCAATATTTATAATTAAAACACAAATTTAACACTTTAAGCAACAATTCTTCATTACTGTTTAGCCAAAAACATACTTAACTTAAACACAACATGACATCAAATGTACATAAAAAAATTACTCAGAGCACTAAAAAACACTAAAAGTCTTGTGGCGACCGAATCCGTTGCACTTAGGATTCAAAATTTATCTAGCAGCTCGGCGCCTACTATGTCTATGCACACTAGTAAGCACGTGTTTGAATACCGTTTAGTTTTTGTTTTAAGCTCACTGTACGAAGGGTGACCGTGTACGAAGGGTGACCACTTCCCCCTACCTGGTTTCTTGATAAACTTTACTTAATAAATTGAAGCTAAAAACATTTTTTTTTCATAATTATTTTGAAAAAAAAATGAAGTTGCAAATTCCTATTTAAAGTTTTTTATTTACATAGAAGAGAATTAGAATTATGATGAGAAAAAAAGTCATTTTTATCCATTCATTCCAAGACAAGGTTATTATTCTAGTTTTTATATCCTTTGCTCAAAGATTATTTTCCTTTTAAATTGAGTCGATTGATTAAAGTTAATGAAATGCAGATAAGGTTGAAAAAAAGTTTTAACCTTAAGATATTTAATTCGCTATTGAATATTCCTTTAATAAGTGAGCTATTGAGATTACGAACTTGTATTTTTCGTTTAGTTTGATCTACATAAGAAGGGTTAAGGCAATCAATTTGAATTAATATCCTCACGAATCAGGGCAATAAATATAGACGGATTGATTTATATTTTTCTACGAAAATTTTTGAAAAAAAAAAACATAAAATTTGATATATTTTTTTTTTATTTTTATTTCTTTTCAAAAATACTTAATTCAAATAATATATTTAATTATAACTCTATGTTGTTTATTTTGGTCATTTTTATCTTTTTCTGTAACTAATTATGAACTTAATTTTTTTTAAATAAACTCCTTTTGTAGATTGTATAAAAATTGAAACACTTTCACCAAATTAACAATAAATAAAAAATAAAATCTTTGTCAGATTTTGTGATACTTTTTTTAAAAATAAAGCTCAATCACTGAAACACTACTCTTTAACCAGAAATATTTTTGAGGACTCGGTAAGATTTTTATACCTGTTTTATTTAAAACTAATAAATAAAATTTTCACATTTTTTCAGTTTATTTTTGAGATCTTAGTAAGCGTAGCATATAAGGAAAATTGGACAAAACAGAACAAAAAACTTGAGCGTGTTTGTATAATCTAATTCAGAAAAAAAACAGGAAGAGGATTTTGGACAAAATTAAATTAAAAAAATTCCCTAGTGCATTTTTATAATGAATACATAGTTTTTTGATAAATTAATTTTCAAGTTTAAATTAAAAAAAAATAAAAACAAATTTTGTTTTAAGTCAATTTTTTGTTGACATTTTTGATCTGGTCAAACTTGATGGGGTAGATTAAATAAAGCTCTGGAAAAAAAAAACCGTTAAAAATAGTCAAACTTATTTTAAGGACATTTTTAAAAACCTAACAAAAAAACTTTCTCAAAAAGTACCTAAATACAAAAAAAAACTGTTATTTCAAGGGTGGGTCAAAAAATTCATGGAATGGCTGGGAAGGAAGTGGGAATCTGACCTGTTTTCATTTTTTTTTGAAATAAACAAATTCTCTCTTAAGCTTTATGCATTTTTAACATTAGTAGAAAAGTTTTCTGTTCTGTTCTGTTCTGTTGATAATGAAATATAAATCAGATAGACCAAATATAAGTTGTGAGATGATCGTTTCAATATACAGAGTAAATCAGTCGTCACAAAAAGGTCTCTTAAAAATTAAAACTTGCATAACCTGATCCCTTTTGTCCACTTTTCTTTTCTATATGACCTCTTTTCTTTTTATGCAAAAGTTTTGAAGTATCCACCGGTTATAGTGACAATCTTTTCTTTGCAATTTTGTTAGCAAAATCTGTTCCATATATCCCAAGATCTGGAAGAAATTATTTTTTCGAGAGAATCATCTTCAATTGACCCCGCTACCTTATTTAAACTTACAATGCCACTCCACTTAAACACCACTGCTTTTCCAAGACAAGAGAGTCTCCGTAAGCAATTGACATCCCTTCAAAACAATCAGCAAGGTTTTGTCCTTATCTAGTTAAGACCAAATCAAAGCTAGGAAATAAAATGTATCCAGAAATTAATTTTATTTCTCCGATTAACTTGCAAAGTTTTGTAAAAAAAAAATTACATTAATTTTATAAGAAATGTTAAAAATGTATTGAAAATTGACTTTCAAACTACTAAAACACATTTTTAAATGTTTTTAATCTCCAAATGAAGTATGCCATGGGATTTCTTATAAAACAAATAAAAGAATTTTTTTTAATTGTTGGAGCCTTTTAAAAAAAAATATATGTTGGTATAAAAAATTCTGAAAAATTTTTCATAAACAAATTTGGCATGCCATACCTACTAAAGAAATTATTTTTTCACATATTTAAACAAAATTTTAAGTAAATTATATTTATTTACCGAATTCAATTCAAGGTATTCAATTCGTCTGAATTTTTTTTTTTTTTGTTTTTTTTTTTTAGTGGAGTCAAATTAGCTTTATACCTCGGAATCCAGGGAAAGTCGATGCATCTGAAAAACGAGTATAGGGCTGCATTATAAAAGGGTCAAATAAGAAAGTTAAAAAAAAAAATTTCACCGCTCTCGATTACAACAGTTTTTATGGACCGTTTACTGTCATTCCGTATGCAAGCGTCAATCGGAATTGCTGCCTCATTTTAGATTTTGATCAAACTTTGTAGGGATGTTCTCTAGGACTGTAAGGAAGCAAATCCATGATGATTTAATTTTAAGTTGCGTGGTTTCCCCGCTACTCGCATTCGAACTTTTTCAGAAGGTCATTTTTATATTATTATAGCTTTGCGTCTACTAAAGATATCTTTTTGTTTGAAACGCCATTTTAAAGCTTAAGAGTAGCAATTTTTGAATATATATTAAAAAAATACGTAGTAATTATCCCTGAATTAAAAATAATTTTTGAAAAACTGGTAATTTTGCTGATTTTTCATGGTTTTTGACTGGCTCCAGAACCTTGGCTATTATATGTAGGAAGCTTATACTTACCAACTATTAAATATAGATATTTTTCAACAAAATAAATCTAAAATGAACTCGATGGCTGTACTCCTTATGCAAAAATTTTAAGTTCAAAGTTTTGAGTTTTTTGAAAAAATATTTTTTTATACTATGATTTTTTACGATTTGACTAAAGATAGAAACATGAAACTAACAGTGTGTTAAGTTGAAACTTTTAACTTTAAGTCCTCTAAATAAAATTGTGTTATTTTCATATCTTCTTAGTGTACCGCTTGTTTGAAAATTCGCAAAAATGCTAAAAAGCCAAAAAAAACCCTATTTAAGGCTATGATTGCACTATGTTTGACTTAAGATAGAAGCATGAAATTAATAGTATATTTATTTCGTACTCTTAGCTTAACACACTGTAAGTTTCACATTTCTTCGTTTAGTCAAATCGTAGAAAATGACAGTATAAAAATTAGCTTTTTTAAAATACTCAATACTTTGAACTTAAAATTTTTTTTTTTTAACTTTCTTATTTGACCCTTTTATAATGCAGCCCTATACTCGTTTTTCAGATGCATCGACTTTCCCTTGATTCCGAGATTTTACAAATTTTATGTCTAATTTGACTCGACTATGAAAACTTCTTTAGTATCGTAGTGATTTGAAACAAGATGAAACGAAAACGCGACACGACTTCAACTTGTTATAACTTTTTTGTTTTAATAGATAGATGTATGAAATTTGTACTGTAGATAGGTAATTAAGTAAATTATAATTGTACAAAATTTCAATTAATTTCATATTCAAAATTCGGAGATAACGGTAAAAAGATGTTCTTTTCCAACACACGTTATATCTTTTGATCTAGTGCACATACAAATTTGATTTAACTTTAATACGCATGCTGATAACATAACCTTTTATTTGATATATCACACATAACGGCACGTGCTCCACAAGTTACACAATCTTTATTGAAACAAATTTAAAAATACCTCAAAACACCTGTATAGATCTGTTGGCGATGAACAGCTACCAGTGTTGGAAGTACCGTAATCTCAGTCTGGAAATTCGACATGGTTGACTTTAAAAAATTCTAACTTCTCTTGTAGACATCTTTGAAATAAGATTTATGCATCATTATACAAGGTGAAACAATAAGCTTTCACAAGGTTTTTATAGGTTGTCAAACAAAAAAATTGATTCCATAGCATGAGAACATAAAAATAAATGTTTTTTTTTGCTTTTTTTGATGAAATTTCATCGAGTTTAAAAAATTCTAGCTCTTTTTGTAGATGTGTTATAGACTTTATCGATATAATATATTTTGAGCTAAGCTTTCAGATGGTGTAGGTTGTTATAGGTTGTTAGGGAAGAAAATGGATTTAATAGCGTGAGAAGATAAAAATAAGTGTTTTTTCGCTTTTCTTGATGGAAATTGATCGAGTTCAAAAAATTCTAGCTCTTTTTGTAGATGTCTCATAGACCTGATCGATATTATGTATATATTTTGAGCTTAGACAATAAGCTTTCAGATGATATAAAATTTATATAGGTTGTCATATGAAAAACATGGATTTGAAGGTTATAGAATACAAATAGGTAGATTTTTTCTATTTTTTTTTTTTTTGCAAGAAAAATTATTTTTTAAGGTTTCACTTCTACCACGTGTGAATTGCACACATGATTTTTTTTTTTTTTTATGTTTGTTACCTCATAACTTTGGACAGAGTGAGCCAATACTGATAATTCTTTTTGTATTGGTCTATTGGAAAGCTGGTCCATTTTCAATTTCGTTCACTTCTAGCCATAGGAACTATTTTTAATCCATAAAACCCAGTTTTGATCCATGGAAGTCGGTTTTTTTTTTTTTATAAAAATGATTAGGTACACTGGTTAACAAAATTAAACTGTTTTTTTGTTGATGAAACAAAAAAATACTTCTTTGAAGGTTTTCAGTGTGCTGAATTCGAATCCGAAGTCAAACAAAAATAATCAGCTCCCGTTTTTGAAATATTACCGTTAGAAAATGCAGCACTTAGGACCTTATTCTTTTATATATGCAAAATTGTTTGAGCATATTTTTAGTAAATTTATTTATAAGAACTTTTTACCACCTTTTTAAATCTGTTTAAATCTTCCCGATATCCTTTTTACTGCCCGAGATATCCTCAGTTGTTTGGTATTTTTATAAATTTTATAACTTCATTATCTTCTTTATGATATATGAAGCCAAACCCACTGACTTCAGTTTAAGATATCTCGCGCAATACAAAAGACATTGAAATGATTTAAACAGGTATCGAAAGATGGAAAACAGTTCTTATAGAAACCGTTACTACTATCAAACAATTTTCCTTATACAAAAGAATAATATCCGAAGAATTAAAAAAAAGGTTTTTTTTCATTTTCTAACGGTAATATCTCAAAAACGGGTGCTGATTAGATGTTTTTGACTTCGAGTTCAGCAAACTGAAAACCTTCAGTAAAGTATATTTTTGTTTCGTCAACAAAACCCTTATTATTATCGTTTTAAAAAAAAAAAAAAAAATTGATTTTCAAAATACCTACATTAAAAATTAAAATTACTTTTTAAAAATCCAGAATTGACTTTTTTGAAAATTAATGAAAGTAAAACTTGTTTGTTCAAAAATTTTCATGGAAATCGGTTAAGTAGTAGTCAGAAATCAAGAAAACGTTTCTATGGGAGGTACCGTTAATAACGGCCCAAACAAATGTTGTTTAGGCTTTAGTAGGTAGTACTGTCTTTTTTTATTTTGTCAAAACCGTTGTTGAGAAAAACAACCTTTTACATTTTGGTCATAATAGCAGATACCGTTAATTTTGGCCCAAAAAATGTAACAAATCATATAAACTTTATTGTTTCTTAATCTCTTTTATTCACTCCTTAAAAATCCCTGCTTTAAAAACAAGCAAATAAAGAATCATGGGTAAATTCTTTTCTTCCCCTACAAAAAAAAAATAGTCCAAACATTTTTGAATAAAGCCCATATACCTACTGGGTGGCAAATTTAAAATCCATAATTCATTTTGTGCAATGTCGTGTTCGTTTGTGAAAAGTTTACGAATTTAGAGATGCTGCTGCTGGATGGTTCTTTTTCTCTTGTTGCTGCAGCAGCTCCTGCCACCAGCGCAGAACCGACAAACCTCTTTGTGGATGCATCAAACGCAAACCTGTGGGTTGTTGTGGTATTTTGCTGGCCATGTTTTTTACTTTTTTTTTTTGAGATTTAAAACTCCATCGCTTGCTAGAGTCCCATCATCAGTGTTTGGTTGGTTATAAGAGACGAGAGGTAAAGACTTAGGGTTAGGTCAGCAATGTTGAGACATTTTAGAAAAAATCAAAAAAAAAAAACCCTCAGAACATAGTTTCATGTTAGAAAATAGATACCGTATACCTCTCTACTCTCGTACACAGATTAAGGATGTCAGGCACTTGTATCTGTTTGTTGTCAGGATCGGGTTTGGAATTGGGATCGGTGCTTGCTTGCTCTAGCTTGGGGTTAGATTTGGTTGTTTTGCTTGTACAAGTTCTACACCTGGAATCGTTGTGTTTTCCTATCTTTCTCTCTCTCACACTTTCACTCTGTGTACATCACACTTTATAAGCACAAGTGCACACACCAGTGCACCTTGTTTCTCTCTGGATGGCACACACAAAACACTATAAAGAAGGATTTAGATGTTTTAGATTTTTCAGGCCTTTGCTTATTAAATCGTTATCCTTGAGGAGAGGATGTCGCCTCTATTTTACCTCTAATTTGTGTGCATCCTTTCGAGTTGTGTGAAAAAAGATTTTTTTTGGAAAATCTATTCGTCTTGTTTTTGGTAGAGTATTAGTATGGTAGTGGTGGTGGTAACGTTTGGTTTTGATTGTAGTGGTGTTGTCACGCCAACTTGGTTGTCATCGTCGTCGAGCTCGCGTCGACATGACAACACTTCCACAAACACCGGTAATAGTACCAAACCAGGGCTGTATTAGGTAGGAGTGTGCTAAAGAGTGGTTTTTAAAGAGCAGTGATAGCAGTGAGGAGCATTTAAAAAGGGCAGTTATTAATAGCTGCTATTTAATCACTCTTTAAATAGCATTTAGAGCTCCAAATTGCTATTGGTTTTTTTTTCCCCAATTTAAAATATGATTGAAAATATGAAGAAAAAGTAAAATTTTTAATAGCAGAAAACATTTTCTGAAAAATAGCAGTGAAGTTACAAAAAAACAGTGAGCAGTTTTTACTTTTCTCTCTGTTCACTTGATCGCTTTATTATCATAATTGTATAAGACAAATTGGATTTTGTTGGATTTTTTTATGCTGAGGACTGAGCAGTGATCAGCTATATTAAAGAGCAATCGCAACTGTTATCTGCTCAGTGAAAGAGCAGAGTGATTGAAAGCAGCTATCGCAATAGCAGACTTAGTCTTAGGGTCTTGTAGAGCACTTAGTTTTTCAGTTTTCTCTTTTTCAGGGCCCGCCTTTTTGAGGTTCCTTCTCCCTCACAGTAAATACATCCCCGTCATCTTTTCGCTCTCGTGTTTATAGTTTCCCTCAGTCTAATTCACATTCGAAAGGATGTGTCACCATGAATAAATTCATTAGCGCTGAGCACCGGGGACTTAAGTGGGCGGCAATAAACGCCGCCGTACGTGTAAGTCCCCCTCCTCCGCCCTCCCAAAGTTCATTTCTCGGTTGCCATTATAATGTATTCCTTCATTTCAGTGAGATAGAGGCAAATAAAGTGAGAGGTGTGAGATGAAAAAAAAAAACCAAAAGTGAGTAGAGAATCCATAAAGTGGATTACAGGTCATGTACCTGCGGGGCCTTGAAGATGGTTTGTTTTTACGTTACGGTGTAGGTATTAGCATAGGTGGAATACAAAGGTAGGTTAGAAGGGGTGTGTAACATGCGTCCCGCTGGACCTCTATGGTAGATTTTCAGATTTCTAGGCTTACGAGTCGTCTGTGTTTTTTTTTTTTGATAAAATATAATTGTTGTGAAGTGCGGGAAAGGGAATGGAATGATGGTTTACTGCGTGTAGCTATTCATTTTTTTTTTTTATTGGTGTTCAAGGAATTGGATGTGTGTGCTGTGTATGAACCCACCTTAGCTGATACACTGTTGGAATAATATTAAAGTATTATTTTTATAGCACCTTTGGTGCCCTTAAGGACTAATGATACAATTACATTGTAGGTAGCATGTTTGGGCTGGTGATTTTCAACTAAACAAATTTGTGTATATGCGGGCATGTTCTGATTTCGATTTTTATGGAGTAACAAAATATCCTTATGTTGGAATGAAAAAAAAAAAATATTTTTAGCCGGTTTTTGGTGATTTGTTGAGAATTAAATTGCAATTATTAAGAAGAGTATTTTAATGAGAATACCCATTAACAGTTTGATACGTCGTAATAAGCGGGATATTAACCAAAGTCAATGTACTGAAATAATTGTCACCCTCATGAAAGTTTTTATTTGCAATAAGGATTAATGAAAAAAAAAATAACTATATCATCGATGAAAGAGTGTTTAAAAAAAAAAAAAGTTGAATTGGAACAAAATTAAATTTAGTCATAAATTTAGAGACTTTATAAGATTATTTTTGGTGGAAGGGTGTATGTGTAAATGTATGTGTATTATTTTATTTTTCATGGGTTCTTTATAATAAAATGAGCCGTTCGTTGAAAGGGTGTTTTTTCTTTGAGTGAAGGAAACACATGTAGTTATTACCAGAAATCAGTTTTAAAAATAAGCTTGATAGAAAATTAGTTATGTATGTTTTTGTTTTTTTCAAGTTTTATTCACAAACATAATATTATTACCAAATATCATTAGACATTAGAGTATGCCACCAATTTAGTGTTCAATAATAAAAAGCACCCTTTCATCCATGATATTCTTAAAAATTCTTAAAATATTTGTTCCCAATCTCAAATGAAAGATTTTTCATAGATCTTTTACTAAGTTTTGCTATTAAAAAAAAAATCACACTTTCACATAAAAAATAATCATTTTTATGGAAAAAGTAAACCGACTTCCATGGCTAAAACTGGGTTTTATGGTTTTTCTAATAGTCCCTATGGCCAGAACTGAACGAAATTAAAATTCAACCACATTGCAGCCATTTATAATTTTTTATATACCAAGTTTGCTTCTCAGCTCTTTCGTTTTAATTGAAATATTTGAATCTATTTCTAATTTACTTTATGAATTAAAGCCTAGTACGCCGCTATAGCGATTCAAACAATTTTCTAAGTCTACACAGACGAAAGCGAAATTGCTAAAGAAAAAATTTAATTATAACATAAAAGAAAACAAAATCAGAAAATAAATAACACCGGCACACAAAAAAAAAGTGTCATGAACCAGAAACCAGACCTATCTTTCTATATGTTTTTGGGCACGCTGAATCCGAATTTGAAGTCCGTTTGGCCCCATCACCCTCCAGTTTTGAGCTGTGAGTGCATTTTGTTTGAATTTTTATGACTTTTTTGGAGTTTTTTGCATTTTTCTCATAACTGAAGGGTGACCGGGCAAAACGGACTTGAAAATCGGATTCAGCGGTCCCAAAAACATATAGAAAGATAGGTCTGCTTCCTGGTACATGAAACTTTTTTTTTTTGTGCGCCGGGTATGACAGCGACATGTCGCGACAGTGCTAGCACACAAAAAAAAAAGTTGTATGAACCAGAAACCAGACCTATCTTTCTATATGTTTTTGGGACCGCTGAATCCGAATTTCAAGTCCGTTTTGCCCGGTCACCCTCCAGTTTTGAGAAAAGTGTAAAAAAAGACCCCAAAAACTACCTTTTTTTGAGTTTTTTGCATATTACTCAAAACTGGAGGGTGACAGGGCCAAACGGACTTGAAATTCGGATTCAGCGGGTTCAAAAACATATAGAAAGATAGGTCTGGTTTCTGGTTCATGACACTTTTTTTTTTTTGTGTGCCGGTGTAATTAAGCAAGAAAAAAATGTTTTAACATAAAAAAAAACCGACAAAACAGCTCTATGAATCGAAAAAATGTCCAGGAAAATTAAAATTAAGTGACAAATATGTAAATGAATTGGACAAAATTAAAAAAGCTTTCATCTTCGTTCATTTTTTATTTGTTTCTTTAATTTTTTTGGGTTATTGTATGTTTTGTTCTTATTTCATTTTAAAAAGTAGTTCATTCATTCCTAGGACAATATCTTCAGTTATTATGTATGTATTGTATATTTATTTAATTTTATTTGAAATCATATAAAACATTCAGCATTCTGATTCACATGTTTTCAATT
The DNA here is from genome assembly GCF_945859705.1 of Episyrphus balteatus. Classification (NCBI taxonomy): domain Eukaryota; kingdom Metazoa; phylum Arthropoda; class Insecta; order Diptera; family Syrphidae; genus Episyrphus; species Episyrphus balteatus. Next base: position 34,856,871 of record NC_079134.1, read on the forward strand.
TACTCCTGATTCCCAAATAAGCAACTGTGTCGTCGTCATCGACCACATGGCGATTTCTTACTTAAAATAACATTGTATTGCTCTTAAGCAATGCATGTTGTTGAAAATAAAATAAATTTTTGTTTTAAAATCAAAAGAACATTATTTTTTTTTTCGTTGTTGCAATCGCAGTGGTTTCGGTCGTGGGACACATAACAAAAGGAATCCATTAAATAAAATTGGTGAAAGCATTTTGTAACCATCCATAAGAAAGAAACAGGATACTTTCTTCTTACCTTTATATATGTATTATATTTTGGCGGAATGCCAAACTTTAATCTCTGAGCAAACCCAACTGACAGATGTAAAAGTAATATAAATGATTTTGTTTGCAAAGATAAAGTGTTTGAAAGCAAATTCCATGTCGAGTTGAATGATTTGGAACAAATTCAGTGGGGAACTTTCTCCTTTTTTTTTATGTATATGAATGATTTCGATGAATAGTATATTTATCAGATGCGATGTTGAGTTTATTTGATAAAAAAGACTTGAAAGTAAGAAAAAAAATTGAAAGAAAAACATGATTGATGTAGGACAGTTTAACATCCGATATGGGTACTTTAGGACAAGTATTCAATTTGAGATAACAATATTAACAATTAAACCAAACCCTTCAGTTGTATTGTTTAAAATAGGTATTTAAATGTTTTGATTAATTTTTTAGACAGGTTTTTAATATTTTACTGAAAAAAAAAAAATATCTATTCCCAACGTAACGATAAATCTTATTTTTTCTCAAAAATGCCAAAACTTCATTGGAACTCTGAAACGATGTGCTTTGACAACTGAAACAATATTATCTTTTTCAACGAATTTAAGCTACATATTAGAGATGGAAGAATTCTAACGCAAAGAGAACCAAAGAAATGACTCAGACACTTCCGGATTCATTTTTCAACAGGACATACAAATTTTTTGTTTTAAATAAGAAAGACTAATATTAAGCTGATTAAAAAAATTATTTAAATATGTAAATATTTTTTTTTAATGTAGGTATACATATATAAAAAGTACTTCGAAGAAAATGATTTCGATGTTGGCCTTTCAACAGTCCAGTTGGTCGTGAGGCCAGAACTTAGCTTACAACAATTTATTAGAATCTGAAAATTCTGCTTATCGCCTTGCAACGCGTTTGAAGGATGGCCACTCGCGAGATGTTTTATTTTATGTTAAAAGCAGAAAAGAATATTTTTTTTTCAATTAAATTTTTATTAATCCATAAATTCCATTAATTTTAAACACATTATTTATCCATGCACAACGATCTTTCGCCGATTGCGTCCGAATTCTATGATTTTACTGGATTCTCTTCGTCCCGATATTCTTCCTTTACTCCTGGGAAAACATGCGCAGATGCGCACAATATTATGTTTTGGTCTTGAAAACAAAGTAAGTTTGTTAATAATTTCTTTTTTATGTACGAACGGTGTTAATTTTTGAAAATTTATTGAAATAATTTTGAAAAAATAAAAACTGACAGAAAAAACAAAAATAAAAAAGTCAAAACTGTGAAAAAATTGACAGGATTTATTATCGTAACTATTTATCATAAGTGAAGTGATAAAATGATAAATTCCTGTGAAAACAAAATGATATTATTTTTATCACTTCACAGCTTCACAAAACGAGAATTGACCCTCAGATCTCAATCCAATTGCGACAATCTAGGCTTCTTAGACCAGTGCCGATGCCTTCAAAAACATTAAAAAGTACAAGAAAATCATAGTAGGATGAAACCCATTGAAAAAGGAGGTGAATATGATGAAAATTAAAGGAAAAATAAGTTACGGGCGAGCCGAGTTCGGGAAGTGGGTGGGTTGAGTTTTTAATGGTAAAAAATGGTATATCTCGATTTCCTGCAAAACTACAAGTTCTATAGAAAAAAGTAGTATGACAAAGTTGTAGGTAATAAAAAGATCTACAACTTTTGTATCAACTATTTTTTCACATAACCTCAAAATTTATGTGAAAAATTAAAAAAACCGAGTTTTTGGTTTTTTATTTTTTTTTTTTCCAAACCAAAAATTTTTCTACGAAATTTGGTGAAAACTTACCTTATTATGTCCCAAATACATTTTAATTTATTTGATTTAAAATATTAATTTGTTCACCTTATTTTGATTTAATACCAAAAAAACACCCTAATTTTCAATCGAAAATTCACGTGTCAAAATATCAGCTTTTTTCAAAAAGTCGGTGGGCATTTCGTTTGTTAAAATGTCTATTTTCTGATGGTGTAAAAAAAAATTTACATTAGTATACTATAGCACATGTTCTAGTAAAATGCAAAAAATGATAAAAGCTGGAATTCGAAAAAATTTTTTTATCATTGTTTACAGTTTTGGCCTATTTTATTCAAATTTACACTTTAATTACTCAAAAAACGTAGGATTTCATGTAATATTGATTAATGTTACGGTTTTTGAATAATTTTAGTGTACATTTTAATACATAATCTAAAATTTTAAATAATGATAAAAAAAGTTTTCGAATTCAAGCTTTTTGCTTTTACCGAGAACATGTTCTATGGTATACTAATGTAAATTTTTGTTTACACTGTTGTAAAGTAGAGATTTTAACGAACAAAATACCCACCGATTTTTTGAAAAAAGCTGATATTTTGACACGTGAATTTTCGATTGAAAATTAGGGTGTTTTTTTGGTATTAAGTCAAAAAAAGGTTAAAAAATAAATATTTTAAACCAAATAAATTACAGTGTATTTGGGATATAATAAGGTAAGTTTTCACCAAATTTCGTAGAAAAATTTTTGTTTTTGAAAAAGATAAAAATTAAAAACCAAAAACTCGATTTTTTGAATTTTTCACATAAATTTTGAGGTTATGTGAAAAAATTGTTGGTACAAAAGTTGTAGATCTTTTTATTACCTACAACTTTGTTATACTACTTTTTTCTATAGGACTTGTAGTTTTACCATTAAAAACTCAACCCACCCACTTCCCGAACTCGGCTCGCCTGTAATTTATTTTTCCTTTAATTTTCATCATATTCACCTCCTTTTCCAATGGGTTTCATTCAACTATGATTTTTTTTTTAGTTTCAAAAATTATCGACCCTGGTCTATCTAGGCAAGACCTATGAAACGTATTTATCTGGAGCTGGAACACGATGCCTCTATCCACATGTCTATCTGTGTCAATGTTTTTGAGAAGCAATAAAAATAAAGAATTTTTCTTTAATGCTTAAAAATGAGGTATCAGCTACTTAAAAAAAAATGTGTGGTTATTTGAACAAATTTGACAAAATTTGAAAAAAAACTTTGAAAATTTTAGAAAAGTTTGATTTTCTCAAAAAATGTTGTTAACAAATTCTTCAATCGCCAAAAACAACTAAAGTAGCATTCAATTTTTGTTCTTCAAAATGTTGGTGAACTGATTTGATTGATGCATTATTATAATAAATGAGAAGGTCTTAAATGAATAAAATATGACTTTATTTCGTCGTCCAAAAACAAAATTTTATAATCGAAATACCTAGGCCATAACTGTTTTTTTTTTTTTCTATGGAACTTTTAACGAAATAGTATAATCATCGAATTTAATTTTTAATTATGGATTTTAATCATTTTTTTTTCAAACATTTTTAAATCAGAAAATTGGATTCCTATTTTGACAAAGAATTTTAAATACTCAAGTTTATTTCTCTCACTTACATTTTATCCAATTTGTCTTTCTTTCATTGCTTTTGTTCTCAGTTCTAAAAGAACTACTAACAAAAGTAAAAATAAAAAAAAGAAACCAAATAAAATAAAAAAAAATCTTTTAAAGCATTTAAAGCAGTTAAATGTTTTGATGAATATTATTGTAAGTTTTCTTTCCTTTCAACTTTTTTTTTTTTGAAAATGCTTGAAATAAATTCTCTAAACCTCATTTCTCACACCAAGAATGTGTCTCTTCTTTCTTTTTTTTGTTTGTTTTTGGCAACAAACAAAAAACCCAAATTTCAAAATGTGGCATAAAGACGAAAAGGATCTCTGAATCGGAAAAGCGAGTCAGAGACAGAGTTCACACACACAGAGTGTGTGGTTTGGTGCGTTCATATCATCTATTGGTTGTGGTCATTGAATTGAAAGTGGTCTGGCCGACAGTGATTTTAAGTGAAAAAGAGAAAATCATTTGGGTCAGTGATGCTGAATGCAATTTTATGTTTAGAAATACTATACATATATAGACCAAAAAATTTCTGGACTTTAAATGTCCTGTCTGTCTATATACCAACTCTCGTACTTTATATACATAGATACTTTTGTGTGGGATATAATTTTCAATTTTTGGTAGAAAATTATGCAGACATGATGGTTCATGAAAAATTTATTTTTGGGTTTAAGTGTAGGTTAGGTACATTTAAGTGGGAGTTTTTTTTTTTTTTGTGATTTGAAAGCTCAAGTTATTGGTTTGATTACTCTTTTCTTGTCTTTTTTTTAGAAATCAATTTTAAAGAAACTGACTGAAATAATAATCCAGCCATTGAACTTGAATCGATTTTATTTAAGAAGATGTAGATAATAACAGACAGACTTGATTTTCCAAAAAAAATTAAATAAATTGATGAGTGGAGTGCTTTATTTTATATACAATACAGGGTAATGAAGATACTGTATAGCATGGATAAGAATGAAGCCAAAAATATATGATTTAATTTTCAATTTTTGCATTTAATAAAAAAAATCGAACCTCCACCTTCAAGCCAAGTGTAAATTGGTAAAGATAAAAATATACAAAACTCCTAATTACCAGGTCCGTCAAGCTGGGTACGCCACAACCGAAAATCCAAAATCTGAGTATGCAGGAATTTGTTGCTAATTTGTTGCTAATTTGTTGCTAATTTGTTACCCCAATCCCGAATTTGTTGCTCCTGCCCTTACCCCTTAAATCTGTGGCGTGCCCAGCTTGACGTCAAGCTGGGTACGCCACAAATTAAAATTCAAAATTTCAAAAATGTAAGTATGCAGGAATTTGTTGCTAATTTGTTGCTAATTTGTTACCCTAATTTCGAATTTGTTGCTCCACGTTTTGCCCTTCAAATGCACATTAACAGATTATGCAAAAAAGCTAAATCGCCCAAAAATTATCGCACAGACAAAAAAGTGGTATCAATAGAAAGAGGTCCTTGAAACCTTTTCAAAAAGGTCCATATCAAGTTTTTATTCCAATCCCTTCATGTCCAAAATGCCTTGTGGAGCTTGAATGCATTTGTGGAACATATGTGGATGAAACGAAAAAACGCAAAAACACGTAATACTCAAAATTTCAAAAAAATAAGTATGCAATAATTTGTTGCTAATTTGTTGCTAATTTGTTACCCCAATCCCGAATTTGTTGCTCCCCCCCTTACCCCTTAAATCTGTGGCGTACCCAGCTTGACGTCAAGCTGGGTACGCCACAACGCAAATTTGAAAATCTGAGTATGCAGGAATTTGTTGCTAATTTGTTGCTAATTTGTTACCCCAATCTTGAATTTGTTGCTCCACGATTTGACCTTCAAATCGACTGCAACAGATGCAATTTTGTGGAGACTTTTTATCTATACGCTTTTTCAAAAAACTAAAAACGCCAAATTATAGACAGAATTTGTTGCTCTGCAAAAAGCTATTTTTAAATTTTCTATCATTACCCAATCCCATCTTATAGGAGGAAAACTAATTTTTCGATGACGTCATCCAACAACGCAAAAAATCGTAATACTCAAAATTTCAAAAAAATAAGTATGCAGTAATTTGTTGCTAGTTTGTTGCTAATTTGTTACCCCAATCCCGAATTTGTTGCTCCCCCCCTTACCCCTTAAATCTGTGGCGTACCCAGCTTGACGTCAAGCTGGGTACGCCACAACGCAAATTTGAAAATCTAAGTATGCAGGAATTTGTAGCTAATTTGTTGCTAATTTGTTACCCCAATCTTGAATTTGTTGCTCCACGATTTGACCTTCAAATCGACTGCAACAGATGCAATTTTGTGGAGACTTTTTATCTATACGCTTTTTCAAAAAACTAAAAATGCCAAATTATAGACAGAATTTGTTGCTCTGCAAAAAGTTATTTTTAAATTTTCTATCACCACCCAATCCCATCTTACAGGAGATAAACTAATTTTTCGATGACGTCATCCATCAAGCTGGGTACGATAAAACACAAATTTTAAAATCTAAGTACGCAGGAATCTTAAGCTATTTTGTTGCTAATTTGTTACCCTAATCTCGAATTTGTTGCTCCACGATTTGACCTCTAAATTGGCTGAAACAGATGCATGATTTTGAAACTTTATGATACAAAGTTAACAATGCATAGATTTAATACTCTTTGCAGATTAATGCTCAAATCTTTAATTTGATGTAAAAACTACCTTAAAATACTGTTACAAACTTCCAAAAACAGAACATAACGCACTTAAACCAACTAGCTGCAGGTAATTCAATGCTCTTTAAAGGCTACTCCATTTTCAATATTTGGATATACATACATACCTACCCTTTCATATTTAAAAAACTTTAAAGGCTGGACCTACCTTCAACGTACTTCACTCCCTTCAATAAAACGCAAAGTAAAATTCAACACTCCAACTTTATTTTTATGGATGCTCCTCAATTCTTAGTTTAATAAGTGTTAGGTACTGCTACCCATTCAATTCCTATATTGCCAACAGCTTTTTTGTTCTATTTTTCCCAGAAGTTAGGTTCCTCAATTTCAAAAATAAATTGAATTTAACGTATTTTTGCATCTTCCTATTTTAAACATATTTACTATATAGGTTATAGGTAACTTCTTCAATATCCTAGAAAAACCCTTAGACATCTTTTGAAAATACCCCCAATCTTTTTCCATCTTTAAATTTATCTCTATAGCCCTAGTTTTGGAGAGATGCATTTCATTTACTACCACACTAACGACCTAAGATCTCAACTCAATTTATGTACCTACTATTCATCCAATCAGATTATTGCGATTTGCGACTTATTTTTATATTATAAAAACAAACCAAATACCTACATAAAAATGTGTACCTACATTATACTAAATACAAAAAAATCACACATTGATTTTCTATTTTCATAGAAATAATCGAGTGTGTATGCGTTGACTTTAAATTTGACTCCGCCCCCAACGGTCTGCTTTGATGAAAATAATACATATACTATTACAATTAGTTAGTATCTATATCTATATATACGCACTACGCCTTGAAATGTTTTTTCTTTAGTCGGCCTCAGACCTCTAGTAAGGTAAGTACCATGTACGTTCTTTAGAGGCAAAAATGTTATGAAATAGGAACCTACATTTATAATGTTATAAACACACATATGTAGGTAGGTAGTTTCGTAGGGTTTTCAGTTGAACTGAATTTAAAATTTTTAATTCTGGAAATATGTACATATGTGCAAGTTTTTTTTATGTTTTGGCACTGCTATTGATGTGATGAACAACGCTGCATATTTTTAGGGAAAAACTTTAAATTCTAATAAACTGAAGACCCGCTTATTGTAGGTATTCTAAATAAAATTAAAACTCTTAGGAAGGTTATAACGGTATTTAAGTGAATGTTGAAACGTCTATTTTTTGAACTTAAAGTTTTTGCTTTATATTATTTAAAGAAATGAAGAAATATTTTTGTTCATATGTTAACATGTGCAGAAGCAATTATTATTGCTTTTTGTTTAAGATAGATAGATTTTTTCTGACTTCGGATTCGAGATCAGCACACAAAAAACCATTAAAAAAATATACTTTGATTTCTATAAAAAAATCTTTTTGACTGGCGAATCGAACGGGCAGAAATAATCGAATGCCTTGTTCGAGTTCACTAGTCAAACAGTTTTTTTTTATAGAAATCAAAGTATATTTTTTTAATGTTTTTTGTGCGCTGAGCTCGAATCCGAAGTCAAAAAAAAATCTATCTCTTCACATTTTTGACATATTACCATGCCAAAACATCACAAAAATAGTGTTTTGGACGTTCAAAATACAATATCTTAAAAACTTTTCACGTAAGAGCTATTCTAATGCTAGATTCAAATTAAGAAGGTTAAAGGCCATTAGAAAAGTATAATCTGGTTTCTATGGAAAATTATTTCTCGCCAATATTACTGTCATTTACGGAAAAATCAATCTTAAAAATCGTTTTTCTGTTTTTTTCAACTTTCTCAATATTTTCTAAAACAAAAGTGTAGTTTTTCTTAATCTTAAAAAATAGTTTTTAATCTAAATAATTGCATTCCAAGCTTTTCAAAAATGAAAATTTTTTTCGGTACCTTTTTTATTGAAAAATAGGCTATTTTTTCAAAATAAATTCTTTAAAAATTCAAAAATTAACTTTTTGCTCAAAAAACATATTAAATAGATAGAAAACATAACAAACTAGTTTTGATAAAATCCAATCATTTTTGTAAAAGATAAAAATAAAAAATCCTATTTTTGCATTTTTTTCAATATATATTTATATTAGGTAGGGGAAGGTGGCGGACAGTGAGACACCCTTTTTTTAAATTTGTATATCATAGAATGTTTTCGAGATAGCTTAACAAAACTTTGAAGACAGTTTAAGACCCATTTTGTCTTAATGTTGCAAAAAAAATTGTAGTTAAAGAATGAATGAGAGCATCACATTAGACTAAAATGTAGAAAAAGTCAAAACGTCTCACTGTTTGCAAGGGGTGCGATCAGTGAGACATTCTTAGGTGAAAAAAAAATTTACGAAAATGTCAAATAATTAGGTAATTGACAAGTATATAATTAATTAATTTATGTTACTTTAATCCATTTTTCAAATAAAAATAACAAAAAGCCCAAAAAAAACGAAAGAAAAAACACTTCGAAATTATATTGAAGTCATGCTAAAATAATAGATTTTTTTAAAATTTATATGTCTCACTGTTTGCTTTTTAAAAAATCTATGTCTCACTGTTTGCTTTTACATAATGTCTCATTGTTTACTTTTTGTCATTTTTCGGAAAAATATAAAATTAGAAAAAACGAGAAGGAATTCTAATTACATGATATTTTTTTTTGAAAGAACATATAAATATAATACATATGTAAAAAAAGTTCTGTCCACTAACCAGATTTTTTTGTGCTATACACTCTTTTTATAACACTCCAAAAACTACTTTCACCTGATTTTGTGTGATATTTTACGGTGTAGGAAAATGGACAGCTTTAATTTAGGCGGGACAAAATAAAAAGACGCAGACGGGGAAATAAACGTTTTGACCCAAACTAGCGTTACTGTGCTTATTTTCAGAAAAGAGAAAAATGGATTGTCTCACTGTTTGCACTGTCTCACTGTTCGCACCTTTCCCCTATATTATATAAAAAAAATGGCCTGAGTAAAAGTTGTAGATATCTATACTATCTACAACTATGCATTTAACTTTTTTCGATAGAAAGGTCTACTTTTGAGCATGAGGGTGGTGGGAAAATTCAGGATAAATGGTATATTAAAAGGGAAAAATAAATTGCCCACAAACAAATTGGGGGAAAGGGGGTGGGTGGGCGAAAAAGTGCGGTGGGTGTCAAAAATCTTGGTTTCTTACGATTTCTGTCAAAAGTAGATAGTATAGATATCTACAACTTTTACTCAGGCCATTTTTTTTATATAATATACCTAATATAAATATATATTGAAAAAAATGCAAAAATAGGATTTTTTATTTTTATCTTTTACAAAAATGATTGGATTTTATCAAAACTAGTTTGTTATGTTTTCTATCTATTTAATATGTTTTTTGAGCAAAAAGTTAATTTTTGAATTTTTAAAGAATTTATTTTGAAAAAATAGCCTATTTTTCAATAAAAAAGGTACCGAAAAAAATTTTCATTTTTGAAAAGCTTGGAATGCAATTATTTAGATTAAAAACTATTTTTTAAGATTAAGAAAAACTACACTTTTGTTTTAGAAAATATTGAGAAAGTTGAAAAAAACAGAAAAACGATTTTTAAGATTGATTTTTCCGTAAATGACAGTAATATTGGCGAGAAATAATTTTCCATAGAAACCAGATTATACTTTTCTAATGGCCTTTAACCTTCTTAATTTGAATCTAGCATTAGAATAGCTCTTACGTGAAAAGTTTTTAAGATATTGTATTTTGAACGTCCAAAACACTATTTTTGTGATGTTTTGGCATGGTAATATGTCAAAAATGTGAAGAGATAGATTTTTTTTTGACTTCGGATTCGAGCTCAGCGCACAAAAAACATTAAAAAAATATACTTTGATTTCTATAAAAAAAACTGTTTGACTAGTGAACTCGAACAAGGCATTCGATTATTTCTGCCCGTTCGATTCGCCAGTCAAAAAGATTTTTTTATAGAAATCAAAGTATATTTTTTTAATGGTTTTTTGTGTGCTGATCTCGAATCCGAAGTCAGAAAAAATCTATCTATCTTAAACAAAAAGCAATAATAATTGCTTCTGCACATGTTAACATATGAACAAAAATATTTCTTCATTTCTTTAAATAATATAAAGCAAAAACTTTAAGTTCAAAAAATAGACGTTTCAACATTCACTTAAATACCGTTATAACCTTCCTAAGAGTTTTAATTTTATTTAGAATACCTACAATAAGCGGGTCTTCAGTTTATTAGAATTTAAAGTTTTTCCCTAAAAATATGCAGCGTTGTTCATCACATCAATAGCAGTGCCAAAACATAAAAAAAACTTGCACATATGTACATATTTCCAGAATTAAAAATTTTAAATTCAGTTCAACTGAAAACCCTACGAAACTACCTACCTACATATGTGTGTTTATAACATTATAAATGTAGGTTCCTATTTCATAACATTTTTGCCTCTAAAGAACGTACATGGTACTTACCTTACTAGAGGTCTGAGGCCGACTAAAGAAAAAACATTTCAAGGCGTAGTGCGTATATATAGATATAGATACTAACTAATTGTAATAGTATATGTATTATTTTCATCAAAGCAGACCGTTGGGGGCGGAGTCAAATTTAAAGTCAACGCATACACACTCGATTATTTCTATGAAAATAGAAAATCAATGTGTGATTTTTTTGTATTTAGTATAATGTAGGTACACATTTTTATGTAGGTATTTGGTTTGTTTTTATAATATAAAAATAAGTCGCAAATCGCAATAATCTGATTGGATGAATAGTAGGTACATAAATTGAGTTGAGATCTTAGGTCGTTAGTGTGGTAGTAAATGAAATGCATCTCTCCAAAACTAGGGCTATAGAGATAAATTTAAAGATGGAAAAAGATTGGGGGTATTTTCAAAAGATGTCTAAGGGTTTTTCTAGGATATTGAAGAAGTTACCTATAACCTATATAGTAAATATGTTTAAAATAGGAAGATGCAAAAATACGTTAAATTCAATTTATTTTTGAAATTGAGGAACCTAACTTCTGGGAAAAATAGAACAAAAAAGCTGTTGGCAATATAGGAATTGAATGGGTAGCAGTACCTAACACTTATTAAACTAAGAATTGAGGAGCATCCATAAAAATAAAGTTGGAGTGTTGAATTTTACTTTGCGTTTTATTGAAGGGAGTGAAGTACGTTGAAGGTAGGTCCAGCCTTTAAAGTTTTTTAAATATGAAAGGGTAGGTATGTATGTATATCCAAATATTGAAAATGGAGTAGCCTTTAAAGAGCATTGAATTACCTGCAGCTAGTTGGTTTAAGTGCGTTATGTTCTGTTTTTGGAAGTTTGTAACAGTATTTTAAGGTAGTTTTTACATCAAATTAAAGATTTGAGCATTAATCTGCAAAGAGTATTAAATCTATGCATTGTTAACTTTGTATCATAAAGTTTCAAAATCATGCATCTGTTTCAGCCAATTTAGAGGTCAAATCGTGGAGCAACAAATTCGAGATTAGGGTAACAAATTAGCAACAAAATAGCTTAAGATTCCTGCGTACTTAGATTTTAAAATTTGTGTTTTATCGTACCCAGCTTGATGGATGACGTCATCGAAAAATTAGTTTATCTCCTGTAAGATGGGATTGGGTGGTGATAGAAAATTTAAAAATAACTTTTTGCAGAGCAACAAATTCTGTCTATAATTTGGCATTTTTAGTTTTTTGAAAAAGCGTATAGATAAAAAGTCTCCACAAAATTGCATCTGTTGCAGTCGATTTGAAGGTCAAATCGTGGAGCAACAAATTCAAGATTGGGGTAACAAATTAGCAACAAATTAGCTACAAATTCCTGCATACTTAGATTTTCAAATTTGCGTTGTGGCGTACCCAGCTTGACGTCAAGCTGGGTACGCCACAGATTTAAGGGGTAAGGGGGGGAGCAACAAATTCGGGATTGGGGTAACAAATTAGCAACAAACTAGCAACAAATTACTGCATACTTATTTTTTTGAAATTTTGAGTATTACGATTTTTTGCGTTGTTGGATGACGTCATCGAAAAATTAGTTTTCCTCCTATAAGATGGGATTGGGTAATGATAGAAAATTTAAAAATAGCTTTTTGCAGAGCAACAAATTCTGTCTATAATTTGGCGTTTTTAGTTTTTTGAAAAAGCGTATAGATAAAAAGTCTCCACAAAATTGCATCTGTTGCAGTCGATTTGAAGGTCAAATCGTGGAGCAACAAATTCAAGATTGGGGTAACAAATTAGCAACAAATTAGCAACAAATTCCTGCATACTCAGATTTTCAAATTTGCGTTGTGGCGTACCCAGCTTGACGTCAAGCTGGGTACGCCACAGATTTAAGGGGTAAGGGGGGGAGCAACAAATTCGGGATTGTGGTAACAAATTAGCAACAAATTAGCAACAAATTATTGCATACTTATTTTTTTGAAATTTTGAGTATTACGTGTTTTTGCGTTTTTTCGTTTCATCCACATATGTTCCACAAATGCATTCAAGCTCCACAAGGCATTTTGGACATGAAGGGATTGGAATAAAAACTTGATATGGACCTTTTTGAAAAGGTTTCAAGGACCTCTTTCTATTGATACCACATTTTTGTCTGTGCGATAATTTTTGGGCGATTTAGCTTTTTTGCATAATCTGTTAATGTGCATTTGAAGGGCAAAACGTGGAGCAACAAATTCGAAATTAGGGTAACAAATTAGCAACAAATTAGCAACAAATTCCTGCATACTTACATTTTTGAAATTTTGAATTTTAATTTGTGGCGTACCCAGCTTGACGTCAAGCTGGGCACGCCACAGATTTAAGGGGTAAGGGCAGGAGCAACAAATTCGGGATTGGGGTAACAAATTAGCAACAAATTAGCAACAAATTCCTGCATACTCAGATTTTGGATTTTCGGTTGTGGCGTACCCAGCTTGACGGACCTCTAATTACCACTTGTAAAATATGTTTAACAAAAATGGTTCAAAAAGACCAAAAACAGTAGATTTTGAAAGTTCATATTTTATCCAAATTTAGCCGTATTCAATTTTTGTGACAATTTTAATGAAAAATAAAGTTTCTTTTTTTCTCCGTTACGTGTCCAATATCCATAATTCCTCAAAGGATAAAAATGGACCATTTAGTAGCATTAAAAATATCGTTTTTTTTTTCTCTTTTTTGAATAGTTTTTCCTAAGTTTTTTGCTACATTTGTATTTTAAAATATGTATTTTAAAAAGTACATATCGATAGGAAATTTAATTATCAACAAAAAATTACTTAATAAAAATGTTCAAACTCGGCTTGCTTTTCAATTTATAGACAATGACTCAAAAAGTAGTAAAAAGAGTCGAAAATTTTGATCGTTACAAAAATGGTCATAGCTTTGTAACTTATGCATAGATTTTGAAGAAAAGTATCTTGTTATCTTTGCAAGAGAGTGTACTAGACTATGAGGATTCGAAAGATTTTTATTTTTTCTCTCAGTAAGAACTTTTTTTTTGTCAAAAATTTCCTTTAAAAAATCGATTTTTTTTAAATGTTTTGATTCATGGCACTTTAACATCTGAAGTTACCCAGAAAAGTTATTCTAGTGTTTCTTACTTATTTATTCAGCTTTTAGGTGCTGGTTTTTTTGTTCAGGTTAGTCATTTATTACTCAAGATACATATAACCCAAATACTAAGTATGCCTAGAAAAACAACAACAAAAAACTGTGAAAAAATAGCTTAAAAGTGTAAAAATCATTACGGGATACTTTTTTTTTGAAAATATCATAAAATTATACTTAACCCTCTACCGCATACTAACCCATATATGTATGGTTTATTGACTTCATATGGATTTATTCCCGTTATATTGCACCAAATGTCAAAAAGAAAAAAACTATTATAAAACTATGTCTATTTTTTTTATAATTAACCGCTTTTTATTATCAGTAACAGAGTCGTGAACCTGAAATAAACTCATTGTTTTAAGAGCATGTCTAAAGTGCAAATCAGTGAACAAAAGTGTGAACTTTTCAAGTGTTTTTTTATAATAAATAAGTAAGTTGCATCCAATTAAAAATAACTTTCATATGAATTTATTATACTTTTATATGTTTACGAAGTTTGTTTTTAGTTTTTTTTAAATAATTTTTGTCTTTTTTTTTGCGTTTTTTTTTCAAAACACCATATATGGGTTATCATGCGTTGGCGACTTACATTACTGATTTTTGTGGGAATTTTATTTTTTTTTTTTTTTTTTTTAAATGAATTGAAAGACTTTCTATGGAAAAAATAAGTGTGTTAATGCTAAAACTGGTGATGGCTTTCCAAGTGATGACAATCTAGCTTGGATGCCCTTCAGCTTTGGCAGGTGATCAAAGCAGGATGGAACAAAACAAAGCTGAGGGAGTTATATACAAGTCACGGAAGTCCAGCCCCATCTAATCCCGAAATTTCAATTCACTCACAACAACCAAGGGCAAAAGCCGTTGAATTCAATGCTAATTGAAAACATGGACCATATCCCTGAATGGCAAACAAAAACACCAATATGTCAAATTTGCGGACTGAAAACGTTTTGTGTGCGTGTAGAAAATGGAAGGTGTTCTTCTGCAGCAATGATAAAAGAAAGAGTTTGAATAAATTCCATGAATAAGGAAAGTCCAATGTAATAAAAACATACTTTACAAAACATACCTTGAATGCATACTAAACCATGTATGGGTTATTAATTGTTTACTGGAAATCGACTTGCTGCATACTAACCCATATAAGGTTTATGTTTCTAAAAATTTATATATATGTAAAAAAATAAAAAAATTTATGTAATACCTTTTTTCAACCCCTAATAAACCTAAAAAGTTGTTAAAAAAATTTGTATGTCATTTCGTTCATAATTCATGCAGTAGAGTAACCCTCTACTGCATGAATTAAAAACGAAATGCAATAAAAATAGTTTTGAACAAAAAATTAGAAAATTGGTTTTTTTTAAGAAAAAAAAAAATAAAATAAATTTTCTGTTATAGATCGGCTTAAAATGAACTTATTTCATTTTTAATAACGGTTTTGGAAATATCTTATTATCACCCTACAAATGCAAAAAAATACATTCATTCAATTATGTATAAGTTCGCAAGAAATATGCAAAAAAGTAATTTAAGATCATGGTTTTTTTTACTCTCAAAAATTGAGATACTTAAGGAATTAATTCATACTACTCACTTGCAAATTTTTTTGGCTATTATTTATATACAGAAGTTAAGGAACCAGTCAAAAATGACACAAAAATATTTTATGACATATATAGGTATTTTTCGTATATATTCTTTTCACATGGAATTACTCACATATAAAAAATGCATTTGTTTCAAAAAAAAATTCAAGCCCCACAAAGTTAATAACATTCTGGAGAGAAAAATTGACAGCTTAAAGTTAGGAAAAGCTAATTGTCATATAATTCATTTGAAATTAAAAAAAAAAAAAATTAAAGAATTTAAAAATCGAAAAAGAGGGGTACCTACAATTAGGAACAACTTTCAGACCTGAAATAACATTCAAAGATTAAATTTTCGAAAAATGGCAGACTAGGTAAAACGATTTTTTTTGCACCATTTTTTCGAAAAATTTTCGAGCATTCGGGAACAAACTGGCACCACTTTCAAAAAACTACAGTTCTTAGCTCGTGTGAGTATAGGAATGTTAAAAAAAAAAATGAGTTGGGGACAAAATTCTGCCGGGGTCAAAATTCTTTTTTTTTTAATTTTGCTTTCAAAATTCTTTTTCTCAAAATTCTGCTTTTCATTATTTTGTTTTACGAAATTCGGGAAATAAGTAAAAAAGTGTTTTTAAAATATTAAAATGCACGTGCTTTTATAATTTTCCAAACCCACTTTGTTTTGTTTTATTTTTTTGAAGAATTTTATAAAATCATCTTCTCGCAAAATGTTCTGCTTATTAACTTTGTCAATTTTGGGAATATTCATATAGGGGAATTGCATGTGGAAAAACACCCAGGCTGGAGGCTAAAATAAAAGGGGTGGACAGAATTTTCTCACCTATAATATTTTATTATTTCGCATTTGTTATACTCACATGCTATTTAAAAGTAATGAAAGTCCTACTTTTATTTATTTAGTTTCCTGTTTTAATAAATGATTATAATAATTATAATTAGTATCTTACTATAATTAGCTTTGTATATCAGTCGAAAACAGGTCATTATAGAGTTGATATCAAAATTCAAAACACAAACATGTACTCATAATACATGACTGTGTAATAATTTCAGTTTAATACAAGGATACTAATATGACATATCTTTGTTTTCCAACACAAAAACCCTATAATTACTCTCAGTATACATATGTATACCTACCCACCAGAATGCCCATAGATTCTTCTCAAAAGCTCAAAGGATCTAGTAATTAACTTGCAATCCCAGGGCCTCCCTACTTTATGATGATGCGTTTTCTCTTCTGTCTCCATATATTCTGATGAGAAGAGGATGTTCAAATTGAAATACACTTACACACACAAAATATCCGTCCTATTTCTCATTGGGCACAGTAGGTAGGACTCATTATCTTTTCCATTTTTTTTATTCTTTTTTTTTTGTTTACAATTTATATTTAAAACATCAAAAATAATATAAAAAAAAAGGACAACTTTATAGCACAGTGTTTACATAAAAAGATGAATAAGAAGGATATACGTAAAATAAGGCACTGCAGCAAACTGTGCAAAATGATGCTATTCGAGAGAGACGAGAGAGCGGGTTTTGGTGAATTGAGGTCGATGTGTAAATATTTGCAGGAGGTAATGGATGTTTATTCTAAGGTTTTCCCCTATGGCCTGACCAAAGCCAAAATGACAGCTCAAGGATGCTTTTCGCTCTCTCGCTCGCTGGCTTTGGCAAAAAGATGCTTATTTCCTTGAAAATTCTATTCAAACATGAACTCTTTCTCGATTGAACAGCATAACAAACAGACAAATCAACACACAAACACACTCCTATAACACTCCTATAACACCCCCTCAGATACTCATATAAGGTTATTATAGGCGTCCGTCATCGTTGGGTTATGATGACTTGACGGGTAGGATACAAACATAGCTTTGGTGATTGGCGAACTACACACAAGGGTCTGAGAAAATATGACAGAATCTTTTGGCAAAAACAGGACTTGGAAATTATTATACACATAATACCCTTTTGCAATGAAACCAATCTTGCTATTCATGGGAATATTCAAAAGATGTTGTTTTTTTTTTTTTTTTTGGTTTTTGCTGACGTGACGAACTGATGGCACGCACCATCACATCTTTCCTTTTTCATAAAGGCAAGAACATTGTGTTTGTTTAGAGTCCCCCTTTGAAGGATTTTAGAAGTCTGTAGCCATGAGAGTTAATATTCAATAAACATAATCAAAAAATGAATCAAAGGCAGTAGCAGTAGCAGCAGCAGCAATCTCAATCATGTTTTTTTTTCCATATCTTATATCAAAAGAAATAGCTTACTCCATCTCGTCATTAGAAGAGAGTGGCATTTTTTTCTTTGAAGTGGAGAGGATTCAAAATGAATATTTCATTGGGGTATTATGTTTGCTTATCCGCTAAAAAAAATGTAAAATAAATAAGAGCAACTTTAGCTATCGCCAACAACTTCGTTTGGTATTATAATATTTATGTAGGTTTTGATTTATTTTTTTGTCTGGTTTAACAAAGTTGTTACCAATCCTAACAAAACCTTTATAGCAATTAAATAGAAGTTTGAAAGCTTTAATAAAAATTTAATTTCTGAGAATTGAATTAATGTGTAGCCCTACCTTTGTGGAAAGGCAAAATAAGATTTTCGGGCATGTTATAATTAAGAGTGGTTAACGTCCTCCTTTTTCAAAATGTATACCCTATTTTTAAATTACAAAACCTAAAAATGAGGCTTTGTTCCTGAAGGCCTCAGCAATAATAATCTGTTTTTACTTAAATCGGATAAGATTCCTTTTTCAAGATACCCCCCGTAAATGTTTTTTTTTTTTCGAAAAAAATTCATGTCAACGCAAGGCTCGAGTACGATAACTTAGGCGCCGAGAATTGAAAACGTTTTTTTTTTGTAGAGGTATTCAATACAATCATTTTTTGTTATATGAGGAAGGGTCCCCCCCCCCCCTCTTTTAGGAGGGAGAGGCAATTTAAAAAAAAAAATCACTAAAAAAATTATTAAAAAACAACAGCAACACTTACAGTTATCAGTGATACCTTTTTAAAAGCTAGAATTGTGCACTTTATTTGAGTTTTTAAATCAAGATATTTTAATCAGTAGTTTTCGAAATAATCGATTTCAAAGTCAACATTTGTAAAAAATAAGCATGTAAAAATATATTGAATACTATTTTTGTCAAGACTTTGGATTTCAATACGGGATAAATCGATAAAATAAATTACCTCAATGAATTCCTTATCAAATACTGAAAACCACCATCTTTCTATGCCTTCTAGTTTTTGAGAAAATTGAAAAATAAGAAAACTACTTTCTTTCACGGGCTCATTAATGAGCGTTCTGGTACCACACTGGTACAAGAAATTTTATTTTTAAGATCCAATTTTAAATGGAAATAAAGCCCAATCATAGAGTCGAAGTAGGTTAAGCACAATACTTTAAAATTTTTGATTTTTGATAACGGTTAAGCAAAATAGCCAAGAAAATAAAATCTGATAAAGAAAGTAGTTTTCCTATTTTTCAATTTTCTCAAAAACTAGAAGGCATAGAAAGATGTGGTTTTCAGTATTTGATAAGGAATTCATTGAGGTAATTTATTTTATCGATTTATCCCGTATTGAAATCCAAAGTCTTGACAAAAATAGTATTCAATATATTTTTACATGCTTATTTTTCACAAATGTTGACTTTGAAATCGATTATTTCGAAAACTACTGATTAAAATATCTTGCTTTAAAAACTTAAATTAAGTGTACAATTCTAGCTTTTAAAAAAGGTATCACTGATAACTGTAAGCGTTGCCGTTGTTTTTTAATAATAATCTTCCTCCTAAAAGGAGGGGCACGAACTTGCTCTTAGAGTTAGAGTTGCTTAAATTTTTAAGACTTTTTTTTATAGAAATTTGGCAAAAAAAAATTAAATTCGTTTTAAAAGAAAATAAAATAAAATCTGAAATTAAATTGCCCTCCAAAACAAGTATGCAGTTTTGATTGACATATTAACATGCATTTTAAAAAAAAAAATTTTCAAAATCATTAGAGTCGTTTTTTAAAAAACTAATTTTTTATAAATAATTTTTTGGAAAAAAAGTTTTAAAATAAAATTGGTATGCCATTTTGTAGAAATCACTAATCAACATCTAAAAACGAAATTTCAAAAAAATTCAATGTCCCGTTTTCGAAAATTTGATTTAAAAAAAAAAATTCAAAATTTGTTTAAAAACCCAAAAATTATTTTTTTAGTAATTTTGTTTTTGTTTTATATTTAAATTATATAAATGCTTCTTCACAAAAAGTTTCGTTGAAATCGAACAAGCAGTTTCGAAGATAATTGGATTTGAAAAAAACGGTTCTATGGCAGGTACCGTTAATAATGATTTTCAAAAAAATTTTTTTTCATTTGAAGATAGACCTTAGCTTAAAACTATCACTTGAATTTTTTTAAACAAAATCGTTGTGGCCGTTTTCGAGATATTTCAATTTTACTAAAATCGGTATATGACAAGTACCGTTATTTTTGGTCCAAAAAAATTAACTCCAAAAACTCCTCTGGAGAGTCGCCAAATAACGCTACATACCAAGTTTGACATTAATCGGTCCATCCGTTTAGGCTGTAGCTCTTTATACAGACAGACAGACAGACGGACTTCCGGAACCCAATTTTTCGGCATTTTCTATCATCGTAATGTCATGGAAAAATGTTATCTCAACTTTTTTTTGTACGAATGCATAACTTGATATAATGTATAGTACCTATATCGCAAGTAAAAATGAATGTATTGAATACCTCTACAAAAACCGTTTTCAATTTTCGGCGCCTAAGTTATCGTACTCGAGCCTTGCGTTGATATGAATTTTTTTCGAGAAAAAAAAAAAACGTTTACGGGGGGTATCTCGAAAAAGGAAGGTTATCCGATTTTGGTAAAAACTGATTATTATTGCTGAGGCCTTCAGCCTCATTTTTAGTTTTTGTCGTCATTTTAGGTCAACCTTACCTAAACTTGTTAGGCTCACGGTGGGGATAAGTCCTTTTTATAATTTTTTTTTCAGGCGATACGAAAACTGGACGGAACTTGGTTTATACAGATCTTTCACCAGATTTTCTCTGACATATTATTGTAAACAAATATCTTGCAACACGTAAAGAGTTGTCTGGTGAATTCCTTATTATTCAATAATTTTTTTTTTTCGCATTTATAAAATTAACTTATACTTCTTTTTAAAGAATAAACGATTCAATTGCAATGATTGTTATTACTGAGAAATGATCCGGATATTTTCTATTCGACGTAATTTTTTCTTGAATAAAGACAGTTTTTTATTTGATATAATAAGATGTATTTTTAGAAAAAATAATTTCAAAATCATTTAAACAAAATTGGTATGCTATTTTGTCGAAAATTTGATTTTTAAAAATTTTTTTAAATCCAAAAATTATTTTTGGATTTAATAATTTTTTTTTCAAAATTTTATTCCTAATTTATATTAAAATTACATAAATGCTATTGTATAAAAATTTTCGTTGAAATACATTTAGTTAGTTTGGCAGAAAATCAGATTTGAAGAAAGCGGTTCTATGGCAAATACCTCATAACTTTGGACTAAGTAAACCAATTTTGATAATTCTTTTTGTATTGAAAAGCTGGTGCCTGCAGTGGCAGTGTGGTCCCATTTCGTTCAGTTCTGGCCATAGAAACTATGAAAAAAACCATAAAACCCAGTTTTGATCCATGGAAGTCGGTTTTGTTTTTGATAAAAATGATTTATTAACAAAAATCGTTATAGCCGTTTTCGAGAAAATTAAACTTTTCCGAAATTAGTACCTATGTATACATTTGTATATGACATGTACCGTTATTTTTGGTCCAACAAAATAATTCCAAAAACTACTCTAGGGAGTCTCCAAAAAATGATACATACCAAGTTTGAAGTCAATCGGTCTATCCGATTTAAGCTGTAGCTCCTTATAAAAAATCGTTCTTTAAAAATCGTTAGAATTTTTTCATAAAAAGGTTTCACCTTAAGCTACTTTTAACAATAACGAATAACGCCATGAAATATAATCGTGTTCATACGCACTCAAGATTTATGAAATTGATAGATGGTTTGTTTAAAATTTATTGATAAAACACTAAAAAAAATTTGTGCAGTAAGTAATATTTTAAAGAATGGGCTTTTACTCAAAGCTTCTGACGAAGATTTATGCAGTTGAGTCTTGATAAATTGAGTTATGATAAGACTTATATTATGAAATCATGATGTAACTGAAAGTAAGATACATTGAATCATTTTAAAATGTTATTTTACATTTACGACTCATTGTTAACCCACATCATGAATGCCATGATTCCCATTCATTCATTTATGCAAAATCAGCAATTTTAAGTGATATGAGCTTTCTTCGCCGCCAAGACTATACAAAGGATGAATTAGATGGACGCAAATATATGTTTGTATGGAAAATAGAAGAAAACATAATTTATAAATCTTTCTTTTGTATCAACTAAAATCGAAGTAAAGATGAGATGAACATCGATAAAGAATGATTGCTTTTATTCACTTAAAATTTTACACCCATTTTTGACGTGATAACGTCTTATAAATCGATGAACTATGAAAGCCAACACAAAAAAGTGTCGCCATTTTCTCCCGTTCCACTCTCGCACTTTCGCAGTGCGGCAAAAATTTCAATTCAAAATTATTAAAAATAAACTATTAGAGATACAAAAATCTTCTATAGCTTATTTGAAAGATAATAACCTAAAGTTGAATACATTTGAAGGATTTTAAAAAATTCCATCTTTTAATAGGGTAAATAGTTGTAAAACAAAATTGCAAAAAATTGGCTATTTTCTAAAGGCGACAATGTAAAGAGTTGAATTTTTTTTTAATCAATAGATAAATTTATTGCAAGACTGACAATGGTATTAAAAAAATTCTAAAAAAAATTTCAAAACCAAGTAATAAATGGTTTTCTAAAACTAAAACATGAAGTAGACCTCTGACGAAGTAGTGATTAAAGGTACGGGAAATGTATTTTGAAAATTTGAAAAACGTCATTCGAAATATAATAAAGTCTCTGCGTTTCGAAATATGAATTTTTGAAAAACACCTACTTACTTGGGGTATTTTTTGGTGAGTTTTAATTTTTTTTTTTAATTTTTCGTAGCGTTCAAAAAATCTCAAGTTATAGAGCGTTTAGTCTATGACTGTGCGCATACATGTGCAAAAAATTGATATTTTCAAATGATTTTTGATCGATTAACGGGAACAGAAATTTTTTGTCCCAAGATTTTTCACCGTTTTTTATTTATATCTTTTTTCTTCAACAGATAAATGAATGAAATTTATATAATAGATAGATAATAGGCAGGACAATATCTGTGCAAAATTTCAATCAATTTTGTAGTCACAATTTTGAGATAACGGTAAAATAAAGTTTTATTTTTCAACAGGTTCTATCTTTTGATCTAAAGCAAAAACAAATTTGATTTAACTTTATAACTTCTTAACTGTACATTCACTACAAGCTGCACAATGTTAAATTAAAAAACTTGCAAAATACCTCAAAACACCTGTGGAGATCTGCTGATCATGAACAGCCACATCGTAATCTCAGTTTGGAATTTCGACATTGTTGGCTTTAAAAAATTCTAACTTTTTTTCTAGGCATCGCAGAAATAAAATTGAAACGTCTTATGAAATGTGAAATAATGAGCTTTCACATGATATAAAATTTTTATAAGTGTCATTGAAATAAATTGATTCAATAGAGTGAGAAGATAAAATGATATGTTTTTTTTTTGCTTTTTTTGATGAAAATTAATCGAATTCAAAAAATTCTAGCTCTTTTTGTAGATTTCTAATAGTTATGATCGATATATGTATATGTATATTTTGAGCTGAAGCAATAAGCTTTCAGGTGGTTTAAAATTTATTATAGGTTGTTATATAAAAAAAATATGGTTCTCTGGGTGATGGAATATATTTTTTCACTTTTTTCATAAGAAATGATTGTTTTTAATAAATTATTTTAATACTTTTTGTGCGTTGTAAAAATTTAAAAATGGTTCCGTAGAAAAAATATTTGGCTTTTTAAAGGTATAATTTTTTTTGTAAGCTTTTAAAATATAATGAGAAAAGAAAAAAGGTAATTTTTTTAGCTTTTTCTTGTAAATTATGATTGTGTGAAACAGACAACCTCTTTTTTATGATTTTTTTTATATTCGAACAACTAATAAGATCCAACAAACAAAATATGTTTAACTACAGTAATTAATTGTATGGCACAATCAGAAAACATTTTATCAATTAAGTTTAGGCCACTCACCCAATCATGCTTCATAAGCAGACAAAAACTTTCATTCTGTTTATGGTTCATCATCAGTACCAGCTCCAGGCCCAGTTCCTCACACACTTCCACCTCTCAACTGAGTCAGCCAGTGAATTGACTAAAAAGTAAATTAATACTAAACCCAAACTATTGGAAGTGGTCGTTGGGGGTCCGAACGTGGGATTTAAACCACAATTCGGGATCAAAATTAGTATCATGCACGTTAAGCTCCTGGATGAATGCGCCTTGCCTGGTGAAAAGTGTATAGCACATTGAAAAATGCTTACCGTTTTGCCGTATGAGGGCAAAACATTTTTGACTCTGCACAACGACGCGCACCAACTCATAATGCGGTTTTATCGCGAAATTCAGGTCTAGAATTTCATTCGCTTAATTCCAGCAAAAGTGCACGTGGCCACGTAATTAGGCAACTATATATTTTATAGATATATCTAGATTGTGTATGATGATGACTGTTGTTCGGTAATGACTGTCCACTCTAGCGGTGAATGCAGCAGATACAAAAAAAAAAATCGAAAGGACACCCACAAACACACACAACAAAATGGATGATTTTGCTTGCGGTGAATGAGTATATCCTCCTACAAATACATACCTACCATATAGCCTATTTACCGTTTTCGTTTGCCATCGCATAGTTGCTATATCCGGTTTCAGAATCAAGAGATCAACGTCGAATGGCAATTCGAATACCAATTAATTTAATGCAATTTTAATATTAATTTATGACAGAATAAATATTTAACAGCTCATAGAGTTTATTGTGTGAGAACGAGGAGCGAAAACGGTAATCAAATAAAATGTGAAAAGTGCACTTCATTCGAAGCGCGAAATCACGAGGTTGGAGGGTTTTTTTTTGTTTTGTTCTTTTTTTTTTATATGGAATTATGTTGTATTTTTAATTAATTAATAATGTATAACTATGTATAAGTTGGAAATTGGAACCCAAAAGGGGAAATGTTAATTCACTTGTTTGGCAATCGGTTTTTTCGCTTAAATCGATTATATATAAAAATTTAAAAAACAACAAAGATCACAATTATTTTCCATAACAATTCAATGCTAAAACTATTTAAAAAAAAAATATAAGCTTTGACATTTTATTATGGGTCGATTGTTTTTGCATATATAATATACATTTGTCTGATGTTTTATAGTATTTGTTTAATTAATTTGGTCTAGGAAAAAAAAATATTCATATGGAAACATGAATGTGGAAAATGCTAACACCTTAAAAATGTGAATAGTAAATCTGTAGTTTGATATACCAAAATAATTTAGAACTCGGTGAACTTTACATTTTTGTAATGCTGTTATGACTTTCACGCGAATTTATGTATTTTTTGTCATATCCTTTTTTATCTAGAAAATAATTGATTTTAGGTGTTTGATAAATAATTTTGTTTTAGTGATAGATAACGCAAATTTGATGTAGGTCAATTTCTTTAGATTAGGCTGAAATGGCTGCCAGAAAACCAACTTACACACTCAAACTACTTATTAGTTCATTGCAATGTGTTTGTTATACCATCTTTGGAAGTTTTTGAACCATCCGTATTGAAAAGAACTTGTTGCTTTTTTTTTTTTCAAAAATTCATCACTATCTCAGGTAGCCTTTATGGATGAAGATCAACCTGCAAGTGTTTATTTAATATCGATTAGGGTGTGTTAGCATCTAGGACAAAGTTGTTGTTGAAATTATTTGCACGTTATCCACATGCACTGTGGCGTATACGTACTATTTTTTTATAGTTTTTTTTTCTTAACCGCATATACAAGAGTAGGGGAGGAAAAAACTTATGATCAAGCTATAAAAGTTTGGTTCATAAAAACTGGCCATATGACATTTGTAATTTAAAAGTATTTTCAAATGCT
The DNA here is from genome assembly GCF_945859705.1 of Episyrphus balteatus. NCBI lineage: Eukaryota > Metazoa > Arthropoda > Insecta > Diptera > Syrphidae > Episyrphus > Episyrphus balteatus. The sequence continues at coordinate 34,882,699 of NC_079134.1, forward strand.
GAATGGAATGATACCCTAAACGACCACTCTAAAAAAGTTTAAGTATACCTAATCATTTTTATTGAAAAGAATATTTTTTGAGCAGTGGCGAGCAGGACTAGAGTCAATAGGGGTAAGAAGAAAAAGTTAAAAAACAACAGTGTTCCTCTTTGATTTAAGAATTTAGTGTTAAGCTGGGGAATTCCTCTGGACGACAGATTTTTCCAAAAGTATTTATTGAAATTTTTAAAAGTATATGATATTATTGACTTTATGAAGTATTTTTTTTTTTTTCAAGTAAAAAAAAAAAAAAAAAATGGCGGCTTTTCAGCTCTTTAAAGTTGACGCATCGAGTTTGCGCCGTGCAATGCCTTGGTCCAGAAAATTATTTATAATCAAAAAAGTAATTTTTTTCCAATAAAATATATTTATACTCATTGCATGAACCTAAATTTACTAAAAACCAGTTTAAAATAAAAATTAGAGACCAAAAAAAAACGAAAAAACACAATGTTTCTTTAAAAACAAATTGTTAAAAAAAATATTTATTTTAGGTTCATGCAATGGCCGCTTAGTTAACGAGTAGGTAGTTTGCACTTTATTTCAAGTCGAAAGCTGCATTAATTTTTGAGTTACGTTGCACGGCGCGGAAAAAACGCGTTTCGAGAAAAATGCATTTAAAGTTTTCGTTTTCGTACTATGGTAGGCTCGGAGCGCATGGATTTCGGGACTATTTAGGAACTTATGAGGCTTCATTTAAGGCTAAGACCACTGAAAATAGTTTCTTCGGTTGATAAATTAATTTATTAGGGGAAAAAAAATAAGGCAAAAATAAAAAATTCCAGAGGGATTTCCCCCCTTAATAACAAACGTTTGAATTTTTTTTTTTTGTAAATTTTTTTTTTGTGTAAAATATCATGCTGGGGTTAATTGTAACAAGTTTAAGTAACTTCTATTTGTTTAGACTGATAAATATGCGAACAAGAAATTTGAAGATACGACTTTTGTTCTTATATATTTCGTTTTAATTTCAATCATTAAAAGAAGGTGGATCCCAAACACCTTTAAATACCATACCATTTTTAAAAAATTATTATCCGACACGTAAAAACAAATTTTTTCAAAAATTCATTGACCTACATATTTAAAAAAAACTAAATTTTGTTAAAAAATCCAAAAATTGTTTTCTTAAAAATTTAAAATTTAATATTTTTATTTACTATTACTTAAATATAATTTAATATTTAAGTGCTTCCATATAGAAATTTTCATGGAAATCCGTTAAGTTATTTAGTGGAAATCTCTTTCCACTAAATAACTTAACGGATTTCTAGCATAAAAAAAAACTACCGTTAAAAAATTACTTTCTTTAAAGGCCTAGTACGTTATTTAGTGATTGTCGAACATAGTGAAAGGGCACATATTTTGATTCGTAATTTCGAAAATTTTTATAAATATCGTTTCAGTAGTTTTAGTAGGTATAAAAATAAAAAAAAAAAATATAAAAAAGAAGTAGGGGAGAGTGGGGCCAAATGTAACACTTTTTTCTAAAATCGATGGTTCTCCTACAAATTTGAAAGTGGGTCAACCAGACCTTTTTTAAATTAAAGACCCATGTTTTAGCTCCAAGATCCATCATAAAAATTTAGCAAAACATAACGGTAATGTTAAAAAATAAAGCTTCAAAAAAAAAAATCGTGTTGTTTCAACTTACCCCACATACGGGGCAAAGTGTAACACATACCGGGGTAGGTTGTACCAAGAACTAAAAATAAGAGAAAAATACCTTTATTTGTTTATATTTATTTATTTTTAATTAATAACAATAAAAACAAACCTCAGTCATGAAATTTTGGTGCAAATTTGTAAAAAGTGGAGCAAATCCAAGATTTCCAGAGAAAATTTGACAGTAGTCTTAAATAAAAGTTATTCGAATTCATAAATTGTTTTATAAGCTTTATGAATTCAAGTGGTGGTTCAAAAATGTGTTTCCAATTTCAAAATAAATACAAATTCAATTACAAGCATTCATATTCAGGGTTGTTAATTATATTAGGTAAACAATTTTTCAGTTAGGTAGGTTTTTACATGGTACAACTTGCCCCGGAAAAATGTTACAACTAGCCCCAGCATGAAATTTGGCACATAAAATCAATTTAAAAAAAAAGCGAAACTGATGTAGACATAACATATACACGCAATTTGAGCCAAAACACAGTTGCATATAACAAAAACACACTTAGCACTCTATCTTTTTCGGGTAAAGAGGTAGACCAAAAATAAAATTAAAAAAAAAAGTTACAAACATGCATTTTTTGGGCACCACTAGTGTAACTTCTCACCCTGTCGGCTAATCTTCATCTGAAGAAAATGTGCCGGTAGATAAGCAAAAATTGAGCATTTTTCTCCTTTACGCGTTTCTTAATATTGAAAGGAACATCGCTTTTTTTAGCTGTTAATTCTTACCCCTGTTACATTTAGCCCCACTCTCCCCTAAGTTTTGGATTTTTAAAAAATATTTCAAAATTTTTGTTTGAAAAATCAATTTTTTCAAAAAGGATCGATCCATGAATTTACTTGAAAAATGTTTGAAAATTTTTATATAGGTACAAAAAATTATGCTCCAATAATTTTGAAAAAAAAAAAATATATCAGAAAACTCTTTGTTATATAATAAATCAATTGGCATACTTCATTTGGAGATTAATACCATTTAAAAAGGTGTTTCGCTAATTAAAAATCAACTTTTTTTTACATTTTTTACAAGATTAAGCTTTACGAAAAGCTTGAAGCTACTTTAACCACTTTACACTTTGCATTTTGCACCTTTGCAAAACAATACTTTTCTGCAAAGTAAAAGTGCAAAGTGTTGCACCAAAAATTAAAAGTTCCCCACTTTGCACTTTGCAATTTTTGATGTTTTTTTTGCAAAGCAAAAAGTGCGGGCGCTGCACCAACTAAAAATGGAACTTTGCGTAATTTGAAAATTTGCAATAAATAGTTTCAACTTTTTACTTAACCTTCCGACTTTTTGGTTGTCCAAAAAGTGTGTTGTTGCTTTGCGGTAATTTGTTTAAAAAAGAAAATAATAAAATTTTTAATATCAATGTAATTTCATTATTTTAACTTTAATTTACACGAATAATTTTGAATAAGCTGGTTGCCAATTCTAGAGGAGGCTATGTCCCCATGAAGCAGAGGGCAGAGGTGCGTTCTTTATTTTACCATAGTTTAATTATGTTTAGGTATATTATCGAACTAAATGGTCTATTGTTTAGTTACAATTTCTAACTATTTGAAATGGTTCCTAAACTCCTTTTGAAGTGTCAAATAGTCACGATTCGTAACTTTATCCAACTCACTTCCATGAAACGAGTTTAGTGAGTTGTTGATCTAAGGAATAAGATGTTTGGTTTTCAAGACAATTCAAACATTTGTATTACTTTTATTAATCAGCGGAAAAATTAAGTTAAAATGTAATTTTGGAAATGATGTTAGAAAATTTATTTTGAATAAAAACATGATTTTCGGTTATAATAAAGGAATTGGAATTATTATAAAAAAAAATCGTTTGACAATTTATCATTATCTAACAACAAATCGTTCCTAAATGATTTGTAAAAAGAACACAACAAATTCCAAATGAAATTTTGTCGTTGCATATTATTGCAAAACTTTGGCAGAATTTGATATGGAAAGTGCAAAGTTTTTTTGGTTGGTGCAACGAAATCGAAGTATTCTCTGCAAATTGGCAAAACTTTGCACTTTTCAGAAAAGTACTTTGTGCTTTGCAAATTTGTGGTTGGTGCAACAAAATTTGCAAAGAAGGAATTTTTGTTTTACTTTACAAAAAAAAATAATTTCCTCTTTGCAAATTGGAGTTTGGTGCAACAGAATTTTCAAAGTTAAAGTGCAAATTTGCAAAATGCAAAGTGCAAAGTGGTTGGTGCAATATGGCCCTAGTCGTGCATTTTATTTTCAATACGGCTCTTTTTACGATTTTATTCTCATAATGGTTTATTCGACACAAGTTTGCCACTAATTGAAAAAAAAAAAAATAATAAAAGTAAATGTGTACCTAAGTAATTAAATGATGGTAATTATGTAAAAAAACTACTCAAAATAAAATAGCACCCATCCGAGATATGTTTTTGAAAAAAATACTTAATTTTTTAACATTGTCAAAGCGAAGACATACCTACATTTTAAAACTTATATTTCTTTAAATATTATAGTATTAGTTTTTGTATATAACTTAGACCCGTTTGCTGAATCGAAACTTAAACATTTAATTTCTACTTAAATCCTAATGTGACAGTTTACACAAAAGAAAAAGTAGGGAATAAGAGTTTATGTTAAGTTTCGATTCAGCAAATGGGCCCTAAAACCTCAAAATATGTGGAGGTTCTGAGTAAAAGATAAAAAAAAAAAATTGACACAATAGTGTCACACCCGTAAAACCTAGTGTAATTTGATTGTGACGTTAGAAGACAGGATAACAATTATATATTTCTTATGAAAATCACTATTTAGGTTAATGAAATCTGCTGAAAAACAGACGTTGGTTAGGTTTAAATTTGGTCATACCCATGCATAAATCTAAGAAATTCCATAAAAGCAAAACAATTCTGAAACTTCTCTTTTCCAATGAATCTTAATTTATCTAAGAGAAAGTATTAGAAATTTATTGGTAAGCCATAGAACATCTGGCAAAACTATACTCCAAGTCCGTTTCTTTGGTATTTCTTCTACAGAAAAGTTTATTGGACCAAAACTATATGGATGGAAACTGTCAACTTGATTCATACATTTCTGACCCCGCAAACCAAACTGCAGGGGCTTTAAAAAATGTATGCAGGAAGTCAATGTAGTTCTGATAAAGTTTTACCCGGTTGTGTCGTCAAGTCGAGAGAGTGGTTGTTGTATTTGAATTACCCTCTCTCCCCTGTTTCCACCATTGTTGGTTATATATTTTTATTTTTTTTTTTAAATGGAAAGAACATTTTCAGCAAAAACCTTATCGTGCCAACACTTATTTCGTTTACGAGCAAAATTCAAATTGAATATGAAGCACCCACCGCACCATAACAAATGTAGTTGGTTGTATATTTTACGCTGGAGCATAATGCCCCTAGCAATCATCAGAGAGGTTGGTTGCAAGCTGCCCTCCAATATGACTTCTGGGGGCACATAAAGTTATAATAAATGGAACTTTGTCCAGCAGCTGTTTTATAGAGAGGAGAAAAAGAGGAGTTGTGTTATTATGAGGGTTAGGAGGGTAGTAGAGAGTATCCTGGTTGTTGTAGTTTTGCACCTGATAATATTATAGAGAAAATGCGAGATGCATTGCACCACCATGAGCGTGGTTAGTGTTGCATAGTGTATATAGATTTAAGTTGGTTTGTTGGAGTTTTGTTCTATAGTTGCAGGACTTTTTTTAAAATGTAGGACAGACAGGAAGGTGGTGGTGGTGGTTGAAATTATGCGCGCAAATAATTAGGATCCTTGATGAGAGAGCGAGGTAAAGTCGTTGTTTTTGGTGGTTGTGGTGGTGCAAAATGCGAATATGATTTTGACGTTGAATTAGATTTATTCGAGCAAAAGGGCCAGAGTTTTGTATATCAAAACAGTATGGAACGTGTAGATAATTTTAGTTTTTTTTTTTTTTTAACTTTAATTTGGTATAATAGAGTCATAAGCACCAGGGTGAAAATGGTGTGTAAAGTTTAAAAAAAAAAAAACGAGGAAGATCAAAAAAAGGAGTACAGTTTAGTTTATAGTAAGGTAAATTGTAGTGTAATGTGTGTGAGTATTTCTCTCAGGAGCTTTGTATTGCTTTTTGCTAACAAAATCTACCACTTGATAGAATTATCAGCGTTTATTAAATTTTATTTTTAATGACTTGAAGCTATAAGCCAACGGATAAACAGGTGCAAAACTTTTAGCTAGCTATTGTGCAGTCTATTTCAGGGGATACAAAATTTTGAAACAAGATTAAATCAATACCTGATGGAAAGTTGGTCTAATAAATTCAAGGCAGGAGAGTTTTTTTTTAGGTAATCAGGTAAAGGTAAGTGTATTTTTCAAAATTTTGGGAATATTTAATGAGTTTTGCTGGCGGTTGTAAAAGTTTATGCTTAAAAGAAATTATTAAAAATTTATCCGAAAGTAAACTTAGAGAGTGGAAATGATTGGATAACTGGAGATTTTGTTTTCCTTAAAACGGAGTTACAAAGTTGTTCTTCGTGCTCGAACAGGACTTCGTGTTGGTTTTTAACAAGCTATCTTCTTGTGCATGATTTTTCCTCTCAAAGGCTGTCTATTTAAAGAACATTATATATCCTATAACCAGTGAACAGGCAAGATGCTTCTAACGATGCCTCATTTAAAAAATTATTTTCAGTTCTTTAGAAGTTATGAAGGAACATAGTAACAAATAGGTTAAAAATGTGGCAGGTAGTCAATTTTTTAAGGTCTAACTTGAACCGCTTCGTCTCAGCATCGGGGAGGGGGGGGGGGGGGAGGAGGGAGGGAGCAAGTTGAAAGTTGATCAAACTATACCTAAGTTTCCTGAGAATCTTTTTCCAAAAGCTTCATCGGATTGTTGAGAAAAGAGATTGGCCTGTGATTGCACTTTTCTAAAGAATTACCTTGATTCTTGTAGTTTTCTATTTCTACGGGAAGTATAGCTGTTGTTGAAGTAGTTGTTGAGGATGATGGCTAAGAAGATCATTTCTCAAGCTCTTTATGACAACGGTCGAGCTGGTATCTTCGGCTTGGATAGGTTAATTATTTCGACAATCTCCTCTGGGGTACTCAGGTTTGTGCTGTCAACTGTATCACTTTCAGGATGTGTGTCGCTGAGTTTTGACTCATCCGTTCTTCAACTTATTCCAAGAAGACTGGGTCTGCGGAAATCTTCTGTGTTTTTTTGCTGTGATATCTATCTCTAGGTATAAAATGACACTAGTCAGGGGCCCGGTGATAATTATTTCACTAAAACTTACATATATCCTAACAAAAATGGCGGTCTTTCTACGGTACTCCGCTTTGCCCTGTCGGAAGGTATTAAATCCTATGATGTCAATGTTGTTTCTCCGTATCACGTTGGTCTCGCTGATGAGGGCAAAGGGCGATGTTTGCAAAAGAGGCGAGTTATATAACGGTACCTACATGTATGGCGTTGTGACTCGAAAATGTACATTGTTGTCCGTTTTGGTAACATTTGTGTTTTTTGTTTTGTTAATGGCCACTATTTTTCTCAGTAAGCAATGATGGTCGTCTTTCTATTCCCGTTTTTGAATATCACTCCCGACTAACAAATTTGCTCCTATAAAGCTTTACAGGTGTTAATGTAGCTCCTGTAAAGCTTTATAGAAGGGATAATGTTTGTTGGGCTATGAGCATTATACTTTTGCAGAATCTGCTAGTTTCCTCTATGTTACCGAAAAAGCAGAAGATTGGTGGAATTCTTGTTGTTTTGGTGCTAGTGATTGCCCCTTTTTATATCACAAAGAAACTACCACAATGTTGCCAATATTTTATCGGCTCTTATTTAACGGTGGACAAGCGTCAGAAAATACATTGACTGATTTCGAAATCGACACTTCTTTGGACCTGATGTTGTTGTATGATTTCGAGATTTACCCGAAAATGTTTGAAAACATTTTATTTAAATTTAATTGAGAGTCAATAAATTGGGCCCTTAGTATCTTTCAAAAGTTTTAAATAAATACATTTCATTATTTTAAACTAAATAAAGTGCACGACTGGGTCGCACGTACTTGCTCTTAGGGTTAAAGTTGCTTAAATTTTTAAGACTTTTTATTTAGAAATTTGGAAAAAAATTAAGTTGCCCTCCAAAACAAGTATTCAGTTTTGACTGATATATTAAGGTGCATTTTTAGAAAAAAATATTTCAAAATCGTTAGAGCCGTTTTTAAAAAAACTGTTTTTTTATAAATAATTTTTTGGAAAAAAAAATTTCAAATAAAATTGGTATGCCATTTTGTAGAAATCACCAATCGGCATCTTAAAACAAAATTTCAAAAAAATTCAATGTCAAGTTTTCGAAAATTTGATTTTTCAAAAATAATTTTCAAATTTTTTTTTTTAAATCGAAAAATTATTTTTTTAAAATTTAATTCTTTGTTTATATTTAAATTATAGAAATACTTCTTCACAAAAAGTTTCGTTGAAATCGAATAAGCAGTTTCGGAGATAATCGGATTTGAAAAAAAACGGTTTCATGGCAGGTACCGTTAATAATGATTTTCAAAAAAAATTTTTTTCATTAAAAGATAGACCTAAGCTTCAAACTAACATTTGATTTTTTTAAACAAAATTGTTAGAGCCGTTTTCGAGATATTTCAATTTTACTAAAATCGGTATATGACAAGTACCGTTATTTTTGGTCCAAAAAAATTAATTCCAAAAACCCCTCTGGAGAGTCGCCAAATAACGCTACATACCATGTTTGACATTAATCGGTCCATCCGTTTAGGCTGTAGCACCTTATACAGACAGACAGACTGACAGACAGACGGACTTCTGGGACCCACTTTTTTGGCATTGTCTACCATCGTAATGTCATGGAAAAATGTTATCTCAACTTTTTTTTTTGTACGAATACATAAGTTGATATATAGTTACGGTGACCATCCGTCCCGGTTTACCCGGGACTGTCCCGTATTTCTACAGCTTGTCCCGGGTTTTTATTTAAGAAACCCGGGACGTATAAGTGTCCCGTATTTTGTAATTTGTCCCGTGATTGTCCCGTATTTGCACATTCTCTGATTTTTGTATTCAATATTTTAAAGACTTTGTACGAAAAACAAGAAAACAGTGATTGGAAATTAAAATTTTTCTAGTACGCTGCTGAAGCAAAACGAAAAATTTTCTAAGTCTCCAAAGTAAAAAAACGATAAAAAAAAACTCTCCATATATTCTAGCACAGGTAAGAATTTCGTTGCCTAAGCTGCGTACTGTGCAGCGAAAAGCAAAATTTTCGTTTACGATTTCGTTTTGCCTCTAGACTAGGCTTTAGTTTTTTTTTAAATGTTCGTCCACTCGTATTTAGTTCCAGCTTCTGTTTGTCAGGTTGGTACACCAGGAAAAATGTTTTCAAATAAAGAACAATATATGGAAGAGTAAAGAACCCAGATAAGTTTCAAAACTTTTAAGGACATGTTAAAAGTTGTGTTAAGGTTTATACAATTTCAAAACCATTTAAATAAAAATGTTAAAAACAGCTCTCCCGATTTTGATTAAAAATATATTTTTTTAGAAGTTATAAGCAGACATTAGCTGCGTTCCTTTGGAAATATTTATGTATCTACTTTTTAGTACTTAAAACTACTTTGAACTACTTTGCTATATTGAAAAAGTAGTTCAAATCAGCTTTAATTACTAAAAAGTAGATAAATATTTCCAAAGGAACGCAGCTATTATTAAAAAAAACATTTTCTTGAATTCTGATTTCGTAAACGACTTAAATGATTTCAACAAAAACGCTCCCTAAAAATCGTTTAGGAAATCTTAATATCAAAAAAAGGAAAAATTATGAAAACTCATTTAAAAAAATTTTAATTTTTTATCCGTCCCGGGTTTGGCTTCCAGAAATATGGTCACCGTATATATAGTACCTATATCGCAAGTAAAAAATAAACTCAGGAATTGACATAATATAGTGGATCCTATTTTAAACTTGAAAATTTAAAAGCCGCAAGGTATAGCCGAATAAATTCATAAAATTTTATTGAATGAAATGCACAGAGAAAAATAGACCACATAAAATAGAACAAAAACAATAAGATTTCTCTATGGTTTTCATCCAAGAAGGAAACCTTATTAAAACAATCGGGTTTTCCTTATTGTTTTAAAATCTGCAAAAAAATAAAAAAAACGATGACCAGGCTGGGAATCGAACTGGAGACTTCAAATCATTAGTCGCCCACCTTACCACCTGAACCAACCTGCCATGAAATTATTGATCGCGATTTTTGTTCTAGTGCTAAGTTGCAAAAAAAATCAACTTTTCAGTCAAATTTTAATAAGATTTTCTCTATAAAAATAATAAGAAATCTCCTTAAAAAAAACCTTATTAATCGTTGTTTTTAATAAGATTTCCTTATGAAATGTATGGACGGTAAAACAATATGGGAATCTGTTAGTTTTTAGCGGGTCATATTTTTCTTTGTGTGGGTTCCTAAATTTTGTATGCATGATACCACAGCTGACTTCTTCATCATTTATAAATTTGGTGCCAAAAAAATATCAACCCAAAATATTATAAACCTTACCAATTGCAATATAATATATTTTTCTAAAGAAAAACCACTATCTGCAATAATAGAAGACTATCTCCATTAGAGTTTCGATGTTGTGAGGGGAAAACATATTGCTTCGTTTAACGATGAGACACCCCCACTGAATCGTTTCAACATCAACATCGTCGCCGTCGTCGTTATTGTTGTTGTTGTGCACATTATAAACACATCATATCCCAATATACCGGTTAGTGCATCCTTTAGAAGAAGGTTTTCACAGAATCGTTTCAGCTTTTATGTTCGTGCATTATAAACGTTTTACTGTACAAAATATATACACTGCATTGCACAGCACAGCACAGCTTGTGCACATAATGTACCTCCTATAAAGATCTTCCCAAACGATTTCTAATACCTTGGCGTGTTCGACTTAAAAATATATAAATTTCAATTTTCGTCAGGATTTTTTAAAAAGCCAGACCACGCGTTGCTGTAAATAAAAAAAAATAAAAATAAAACGCAATGCAGAGTTCTATGAACTATTAACTTTTTTGTATTTTTGAATATACTCCTATTCCTTTAAGCAATAATAAATTTGTGAGTTTCTAGTTTTATATAGTTATATTTCGCTACTCAACAAGGAACAACAAACTGAGTCTAAGTATGTAAGAGATTTAATTAAAAGGGTCACTGTGGTGTATGCGTAACATTTTTGTATGGTAAATATAAATGAATTATCGGAATTGTTCTATTATTGAAAAATTAATAAAACAGGCAATACTATACATTTCCTGATTTTTCTGAAAGCTTTACTGTTCAACAGAATGTATGTAGGTTGTAGGTTGCTCTAAAAGTGTAGTTTAGAATGGGAAAACAATATTATTTGCTTCAAAAAGAACTATATCTCTGAATTAATGATTTTTGTAATAGAACCTTAAATAGTGCCTTACAAAATTTAATATGCTTTATTCATAATCGTTTTTGTTTTCTTTGGTTCTTCAAAACAGCTTTGACACATTTTTTTTTGTTGAGATTATTCTTTAGAATAATTTTTATTCGTCTCTTAAAGAAGCAGATAATTTTATTTCTCTATTAAATTTTTTATTCCTAGGAATAAGCTATATCTATCTGACTGTTGAAAAATTGATCTTTTCTCTATCTATGGAATAAGTACTAACTGACTGTTTAACTGACTATTTGGCATTAAAAAATAGCTATATTAATGTTTAGAATAATTGTACATTTTACAATTTTACATTTTACAGCCCCACAAAAAAGTGACGCCATTTTCTCCCGTTCCATTCTCGCACTTTCGCAGTGCGGCAAAAATTTCAATTAAAAATTAAAAATAAACTATTAGAGATACAAAAATCTTCTATAGCTTATTTGAAAGATAATAACCTGAAGTTAAATAAATTTGAAGGATTTTAAAAATTCCATCTTTTAATAGGGTAAATAGGGGTAAAACTAAATTTAAAAAAAATGGCTATTTTCTAAACGAGACAATGTAAAGAGTTGAATTTTCTTTTAATCAATAGAAAATTTATTGCAAGCCTTACAATGGTATTGAACAAATTTTAGAAAATTTCAAAACCAAGCTATTAATGGTTTTCTAAAACTAAAACATGAGGTAAACCGTTGACAAAATAGTGATTATAGGTAATGGAATTTTTTTTATTTGACAACTTGAAAAACGTCATTCGAAAGATAATAAAAAAAAGTAAAAAGTTAGGGGTCTAATACGGATTTTTTTTAAATCTCTGCGTTTCGAAATATAAGTTTTTGAAAAACACCTACTTATTTTGGGGTTTTTGGGTGTTTTTATTTTTTTTAAATTTTTTGTAGCATTTGTCACAATTTTGAGATAACGGTAAAATAAAGTTTTATTATTCAACAGATTCTATCTTTGGATCTAAAGCAAATACAAATTTGATTAAACTTTATTGAGCATCCTGATGATGTTACCTTTCATTTGGTATATCACACATAACTGTATGTGTATATTCACTTGTAGTGCTGCACAATGTTAAATTAAAAAACTTGGGAATATCCCGTAATCTCAGTTTCGGAATTTCTAACTTTTTTTCTATGAAAGATTGAAACGTCATAAAAGGTGAAATTATAAGCTTTAACATGATATAAAATTTTGTATAGGTTGCCAAAAAAAATTGATTCAATAGCGTGAGAACATAACTCGACTGAAAAGGTAAAGTATCTTAAGTCAATTTTGATGATTTTTCAGGAGAGCAAAAACAAACTTCAAAGCTGCCTCCCAAAAATTCTTTCAAGTGTAGATTTAATTGTATAAAACATTTAGATGTAAAATTTTATGATCTTTTTTATTAAGTTGGTTTCAAAAGGATATTTTTAATATTTTTCCCGTTATAAGGACTTAAATACGTTAAATATGACTTAAGATAGTTTGGATATTCTATAAATTGTATTTTATATTTATTTCCTACATCTTAAGTTGACATAAGATGATTTGCCTTTTCACACTCTTTCGGATGTTTTTAAAATATTTTATCTTATATCAACTTAAGGATGACTTTTTGTTTCTGCTTGCACGCGCGAAAATATCTTAAGTCAACATAAGATAATTTAAGATTTCACAATAATAAAAAAAGTCTTAACCCAATATAATCTTAAGTCTACTCAAGGATTTGAATACCTATGGTGAGATAGAAAGATGCCGATAAGACAGAACTGTAGGCCTTTAAGATGGCACTGAGGTTCAACAAAAAAACGCGAAACATCTTAAGTCGACTTCAGATACTTTACCTTTTTAGTCGAGATAAAATTATATGCTTTTTTTTTGCTTTTTTTGATAAAAATTGATCGAGTTCAAAAAATTCTAGCTCTTTTTGTAGATGCCTAATAGACATGATCGATATATATATATTTTGAGCTGAAGCAATAAGCTTTCAGGTGGTATAAAATTTATTATAGGTTGTTATATATCAAAAAAATGAATTTTTGGGTGATGGAAATGATTTTTTCACTTTTTTCATAAGAAATGATTTTTTTTAATAAATTATTTTAATACTTTTTGCGCATTGTAAAAATTTAAAAATGGTTTTATTATTTAGAAGAAATACTTAGCTTTTTAATGGTATGATTTTTTTTGTAAGCTTTTAAAATAAAAAAATTAATATAATGAGAAAAGAAAAAAGGTATTTTTTTTTAGCTTTTTCTTGTAAATTATGATTGTTTGAAATAAATAAACGCTTCAATTGACTCATTTTAAAAGCACACAATCTGTTTTCTTACGACGTTATCACGTTAAATCATCGTCCGTAAACCGGCTTTACAGACAACCTCTTTTTTTACTCAAATAAGAAGTCACAAATTTGAATGAATTCGCTTAAAAAATTAGTTATTTTAATTTTTATCATACATTTCGCTATTCCCAACATCTTTCAGAAGAAAGTGGTTTTTGATAATCAAATTTAACGGTGATGTATTTCAACTTAAATGTACCAAAAACACGGAATTGACCAAGAACATAACTTGGCAGTGAAATTTTTATTTCAGATTTAGAATCAGCACACAAAAATCCCTTAGGAAAATACAGTGCGTATATCAAGTTCTATTTCTATTTTCATTGCAAACAAGTAGTGGTATTAGTTCCTTTAAAAAAAACAAGCAAATGTGTAAAATATTATTCTATCTACCTTAAATCCAATCAAATATCAATTTCACTCCTTGAACCCCCAAATAAAATAATTATAATTTACTTTTTTTTTATTTTAATTAAAACAACCAAACAACAACAAAAAACACTACCTTATCATTTACTACCATGCCGCCATCTACTGACAGATAGAAGCACTACACTTTCAACCATTCTTTCATATAAATTATAGTTAAACATTATATTTCCAAAATCATCCTATAAAAGTTACCATAACTTAATAAAGTGTAAAATTGAGGTGAAAAAAGATTATATATTTTTGGTGTAACTTCTTTTTCCCCATTCTATTTTTGATGTAAGATGAACATATAAATACTATTTGACTCGATTTAACCCTTACTCCTATTTGTATGCTGTAAAACTCTTTTGAAAAATGAATTTATAGTCTGGCTGGTAAAGTTGATACATTTCGCCTCTCAAATAATTATAATCTAGTTGAAGTTGACTTTTCGAAACATTCCAAACATAAATATTTTCATTACAACTGTTTTGTATGGATGATTTTTTAAGAAGAATCTTTTAATTAAGTGTAAAATATTAGTGAGAAAAATGTAAGAGTCAAAAAAATACTATTCCGTTCAGTGTTTTTTGAGAGTCTGTATGTTAAATGTGCTCATGTTGAATATTAAATAAAACCCATGAATGAGTCTCACGAACCTGCTCAATATCGTCCGGGATAGATACGTCCTGGATAAGTTTCGGACATGTTCCGGACAAGGCCCGGACATGAGGTCACTCACCGATAACTCATCGGCTGGTTGCCGATGTTAACTAATCGACGAACTGAGCAATAGGTAGGTATGTGTGCAGGGTTAACGTTTTTATAACAATATCGTCCCACAAAAATATTTTGATATTAAAATAGATTTTGTTTGTCGAGATAAAATTCAAAAAAAACATTCAGGGGCGTACGTTAAGTTGTCAGGGCCCCGGGACAAGACCAAATTTTCGGGGCCCCTTTGATATAGAAAAAAGAAAAAATAAAAAAGTACGTATACGGCCACTTTTTTTTTTTGGGACCCCTGGTGTACCTATCATTTGTTGGTCGCTAAAATTAAATAAGTAATATGTTTTAGGGCCCCAAGATAATATGTAATTTTTCTTTCAAAAAAGCAATTTATATTTTGAGACCCCTAAGCTAATACTTTTTTTTCTTGAAATATTATATGGCTGGCTAACAATTCACTGAAAAATATAATTTGTCTCTCTTGTGTCCGAAGTGATTCATTTCAAGTATCTTATCTTTTTGCTTCGATACTTTTATAAACAGTTGCCTTCTTTACATTGTCTCCTTACGGGGCCCTGGCGTGTTGGAGACCCCGGGGCACCGCCCCACTTGCCCCAATGGTGTGTACGCCCCTGATTACATTACGATGTTAGAAAATGCTAAAAAAGTGAGTTCCGCAATTCTGTCTGTCTTTGTCTATTTCGAGCTACAGCCCAAACTACTAAAGCGATTTGCTTCAAACTTTGGCTTTGGGCGATTCCCTTGAGGGGAAATCCATACTTTTTTTTTAGCACAAGTTTTACGGGTACCTACTTGTCATGTAAGATGTAACCAAAATGGAAATTCAACTAAAAAAAAACGGCTAAAAAATAATGTTATTTTTGCAACTAACGTCTTACTTTTGAAATAAAAATATATATTTTTTGAAACGTTATCAGCGGTATGTACCTGCCATACAACCGTTTGCTTGATTTCTGTTGTTGCCATAGGTGGCTTAGGTAACTGATTTCAACGAAAATTGAAAAAAAATTTCTTTTTAGCTATAATGTTAAAGTTAAGACAAAATTTCACAAAAATTATTTTTGGATTTTTAAAAAAAGTTAGATTTTTTTTTAAGTGAAAACTTCTTTAGTATCGTAGTGATTTGAAACAAGATGAAACGAAAACGTGACACGACTTCAACTTGTTATAACTTTTTTGTTTTAATAGATAGATGAATGAAATTTGTACTGTATATAGGTAATTAAAAAAATTATAATTGTACATTTGAATTAATTTCATATTCAAAATTCGGAGATAACGGTAAAAAGATGTTCTTTTCCAACACACGTTATATCTTTTGATCTAGTGCACATACAAATTTGATTTAACTTTAATATGCATGCTGATAACATAACCTTTTATTTGATATATCACACATAACGTTATGTGCTCTACAAGTTACACAATCTTATTTTTAAAAATACCTCAAAACACCTGTGGAGATCTGTTGGCGATGACTAGCTACCAGTGTAGGAAGTACCGTAATTTCAGTCTGGAAATTCGACATGGTTGACTTTAAAAAGTTCTAACTTCTCTTGTAGACATCTTTGAAATAAGATTTATGCATCATTATACAAGGTGAAACAATAAGCTTTCACAAGGTTTTTATAGGTTGTCAAACAAAAAAATTGATTCCATAGCATGAGAACATAAAAATAAATGTTTTTTTTTTGCTTTTTGGATGAAATTTCATCGAGTTTAAAAAATTCTAGCTCTTTTTGTAGATGTCTCATAGACCTGATCGATATATATATTTTGAGCTTAGACAACAAGCTTTCAGATGATATAAAATTTATATAGGTTGTCATATAAAAAACATGGATTTGAAGGTGATAGAACAAAAATAGGTAGATTTTTTCTATTTTATTTTTTGTTTTTGCAAGAAAAATGATTTTTTAAGGTTTCGCTTCTACCACGTGTTAATTGCACACATGATTTTTTTTTTTTTTTTTGAAAAATCAATTTCTGAAATCTGGTTGATAATTTTTTTTTTTAAAGGACCATGGGCACTTTTGTATGGACTTTGGGCCCAATTTCAACATTGCTCAACAGTGATAAAACGCATGTCAAATGAAAGGTTTTGAGGAGTACTTTAATTTATTATATGAGGGTAAAGTCGAAATCGAGCGCAAAAGTGGTGTTTTGGACCATTTTATAAAATAGTACTCAAAATGAAAAAAAAAAATATATTTAAAAAAAGTGGCATCACTTACTATAAAGTGTTTCACCTTTTTCAAAAGCTAGACATCCCACCTTTGATTCAGTATTAAAATAAAGTTATTTCTATTAATAGTTTTCGAAAAAAATGATTTATAAATAAAAAAATATAAAAAAATAAGGTAAAATCAAAATATTTAGTACTATTTTTTTTTTTTCACTTTTTGTGAAATAAAGCTCTAAAATGACTTTTTATTCACTGCACTATCAATTAATCAAACACTGAAAACCAAATAGTTTTATCTCTTCTAGTTTTTAAGAAAATCGAAAATTACTATAACTTCATTTTTTCCATTCGATTTTTTATGCTGTTTTGACATGCGTTTCATCACTGTTGAGCAATGTTGAAATTGGGCCCAAAATGCCCATGGTCCTTTGTTTTTATGTGTCAAGTCAAATAATTATTTCTTCAAAATAGCATACCAAATATTTTAAATATAAATAAAACAATTTTTTTTTAAATTTTCTATTATTTTTGTAGTTAGAAAACCTAATAGAGGTTTAAACTGTGCGAGTAAACCAATCATAAAAGTTCTTGAATAATTTTTTCTGACGCTCTCGTTTTTTGTCTTCCTAACTTTCTAGGACTAAAATTAATTATAGCAGGAAAATTTTGTGTAAGAAAAAAATGTTACACATACACCACAGTGACCAGTTTCCACACAAAAATAAAAAGGGATTTGGAGCCAAATTTTGAGTCTGCCTATCCCTTCGACTCGTTTGCTTCCAACAATCCATTTTCCTAATAATGGACCCATTTAAATAAGTCGCCCGAGTTATTTTCTATCGCTCTTATCTTTACCAAAAATTGACCCAGTTTCTTTATAAAAAAAGATGAATCTTATTTAAAAATTTTATACAAAATCCTTAAACGACTTTATTGTGAGCTTCTTAGAATTCATACAAAAAACACAACCATTACACTATTTCTATCCATCAGAATCATAATCCATATAAAGCAGATTTCCAATTTGACATGAAATTCTTAGAAAAACAGAAAAATTGCATACAATTTCAAAGCTTACAATTTTTCTATCCATCCACCTTTTTTTCTGAATGCAGCTGAAGAATTTCAAATATTACACTAAAGCAAGAGGTGGATTTAGGATTTTCGTTAAAAGGAAACAAGTCAGGACAGAGATGAAGGAAAGGATGAGCAAAAGGTAGAATAAACTTAATAATCATAAAAATCGAAGAGGATTATTAAATAGTCTATGTGCACTGTGCATAGTCATATAAAAAGTGAACAGTAACTGGAAAAATTTTTATTTAAAAGTAAAAGAAAAAGATAGAAAAAAAAATATGACTTATATTGGTAAATCTTCTTAGGATGCTTAGGTACTTATACTGCAGTCCTTTAAGATGAGCACAATCTTCTACTTCATGTCGTTTCTTTGGCTCCCTAATAATGCGCACAGGTCTATGATGATAAGGTTGCCTCCCAGATGTGAAAGTACTAAAAACTATATTAAAGCAGGATATTTTTTTTTTTTTGAAATCAATGTTTTCAGCAGGTCCTTGCGCTTCACGGTTATGCACGATGCGATGCCAATGAGAATTCAATAAGCAATTACGATAAAGATTTTTTCATTTTTTTTTTTTTACTTCGTTGAAATTGAATTTTTTTCGTCCTTTGAGCCAATTTTAATCAATGAATTTATAAGTTCAATGGTCAAATCAAAAGAAAGAAGAAAAAAATCCTTTTATGTGCGATGGAAAGAAGCTATCGATGTTAGTGGAGATATAAAGAAAAAAAGACTAAGAAAAGCGAGCTCATCTTGTCATATTTTTAGCTTTCAATGGCGTGGATTTTGGCTCCTTTTTTTGTCTCCTTTTTTTTAAAGAAGCTGAAGTGAACAAGATTATGTCCTGTAGAAGAAGATAGTTTATATTGATGTTAACTTGAGTCACGATGGGTAATCCCTTAAATCTGCTAGAATAATCTAATAGCTTGATGATATTTTGTGAAGCTAATGATTTTGCAAAATCTTGTCAAAATAGTGTTATGGTTAAAGGATTATCGGATTTGTTTGTTATATTGTCGCCATATCCGTGGAGGGATTTCGCGTGTCCTATAGTGCTATTGATTATGTGTTAATGTAATATTTTAATGTCGGTTCCAGCATTATTGGATAAGAGTAAATATTTGACATCAATAATATAATTGATTAACATGCTTGTTTACTATTTTATTACGATAAATTAAGATGGTTAATTCTATGAAATGGATTTAAGCAAGGATTGTGTTCTTTCATCGGGTACGGAATATGAGAGACTTAAATGGTTTTGTCATGGCTATTTAACTTAACGAATATGTTTTCAAATATTAATTGGATGTTGTACCTACTTTTTATATAGTTTGTTTAACAATAAATTAAAGTAAAACAGCATTTTTTTAATACAATCAATCTGCTATTTAAGCAAAGATGAATAAAACAAAGATAAATTATTATCATCGGTCCACCCGTTCTTGAGTTATAGTGCTACAGAGTGGCGTATTGAGGGGGGGGGGGGCTCAGGGGGCTCAAGCCCCCCCCAAGCCTCCAAAATCATGTTACTATTTATTTAGCTGATTTCATCATAATCTACATGATTAACTGAAACTTCTTCGTAAATCGTAGAGATTTAGAGGCAGCTCAAATGATCGAGCCCCCTCCAAATTATAAAATGGTTGTTTGTGTTTGCTTGAGTAAGTGCCTTAGTTCACGTTGAGGTTTAGGATTTTCAGGATTTTAGTCCAATTCAGAATTCTTCAAATAATGCGTTTGTTGTTTTGACGTTGAATAACATCAGCGTTAAATTTTGCAAAGCTTCTTATGCAATCACGTCGTATTTTATTGTCTTGAGTATATTACTTTTTTTCAAAAATAATATTTTTCTCAAAGATATTGGAAATAAAAATTTTTTATATCTCAATATCTTAGTGGTCATCATAACTAATGGTTTATTTAAGCAAATTCCAGTTTGTGCTTCTGATTTGTATTAAAAATGGAATACATATATTATTAAAAAATATATATTTCGGATTAAACATCAAAAGAATATTTCATTGAAAACTAGTTTTTGAGACTTTTTCGTTCTGGATTTCACTTTTTGAGCATTCACTTGCGTTGCCGATAGTGAAATTAGGTGTTCTACATTTTTTCGCTCATTTCGATTTTCTGATCGAATTTGATTCGCTTTGTTTCTGCTCGTGAACTTGGTATCTTTTTCAATGAATCTCCAATTTTTGGGCAAAATATTATTAAAACTTATATTTTTTTTCACTTACATATTTCATATGTCTCGCAAAATGTGACTTCTTATTTTTTCTTTTAAATTCTGCTTAATAAAGTTGCCAATAAAATTGCATCCATGTTCAAAGTAGCAGTAATTTAACTTTAGAAACAAAATAAAAATGGATGATCCTTCAGTTTTGACAGTTCGAAGCATTTTGGAAGTTTTCGAAATCGATCGAAGATCAATTTCACGTGAAATTGAAAAGTGATGCCAGTTCACTTTCGGTCGAATTCCGGAAATATGGGCATTTATACCGAAAAAAGTGATGAGTATAGCTCAAAAACTAGACGTGATAGGAATAAATCTGTAAACAGTTTCGAATTCAGCACCTGAAAAAGTTCAAACAAAAAATTGTTTTTTTTTTTTAAAGATTACTAAACACCTTGCTGTTTGTGTTAAATGTTTGGAATACAAGAACTAGGAAAAATAGCTACTTTGAATGTGAAAGGAGACAGTAGTACGAAGTTGTCGGGAGCAGTAAAATGCTACTATACGACTTTTAGTACCGCAGCACAGCGCTTTACTCTCGATCAAAGATGAATAAAAAAAGATAAAAATTTGTAGTACATTTACCTTATCAAAAATTTTTGTAAAATTTTTCAGCCCCCCCCCCCAAATTTTTTTCTGGATACGCCACTGGTGCTACATATTTAGAAGTGGGCTTGGCAGTGGTTGGATTTTGTAAAAATTACTTTTCAAGTCTTATAGGCTACAGAGGGTAGCAGTGCACTATTATTGCTCACTTTTTTCGAAAAAAAAATATCTTATATGTTTCTATGCTTTAAAAAAAATGAAAAAAAAAATCAAGATAACCTACAAAACCTAAAAAACACAGTCAAAAGCAATTTTTCGAAAAAAAAACAAAAAAGGTCACTTTTTTCCTCTATCCAGATATTCGTTTACTGAGTTTGTTTTAACGGATTGATTGTAAAAATTTTGCTATCAATGTTTATCAATGAGTGATGTATGTATCTTAATATAGTATTTGCTAATAAATTTTTATTATATTGAACTTTTGTGTATAAATTTTAAAGTCAAGTATGTTACTAGCACCGATTTCATATAAAACGAATGTTCCTAAGCTTTAAAAAAAGGGCACGCGTAGGCACACTCTAGAAATAATTTTAAAAAGTACCTAGCCTATATGGCTTTATGTTTTATATAAAACTATGTAACATTTTATATTCCATAATAAGCAAAAACAACTTTTGTTCGCTTCAATGATACTATTTTCGAATAAAACTAGAGATCAGAAATAAATCTCAACATTTTGAAAGGTTCCTTAATAACTCTTATTTGTCGCCATTTTCAATAAAGGTCATAAAATAACCTTTATATTAAAAAAATGAAAAATTTCGGTTAAGGTCTGAGAGAAACCTTTATTTTTTTATGTTTCGGTCAACCAGTGAGATTTATCGCTGAGAGAAAAAAATAAATCTCATCTGCAAATGTATCAATTCCTAGAGATATGGGAGTGGTGCCATATGAAAACTTATATTCTCAGCTACCCGATAGTGGTATAATCGGGTTTTTGGATTTTTTTTTTTTTCAAAATTCCGAAAAAATCGCGTTTGAAAGTTGGGGTAAAAATTTTTTTCGAAAAATCCCCGAATCTTTGAACTTTCCTGGAAGCTGAACCGTTTGAGAGCAATTTTTGGGAGTGATGCCAAATGATAGCTTGTGTCATGGGCCTACGCTTTGCACATTGTCAGATTTTTAGAAAAATCATCTTCCATGTTAAACCGCTACATCATGCCTATTTTTTCAGAATCGGGCTTAACTTTTTTTTACGTTTAAGTTTGAGAACGCGTGCACCTACAGGGATGGGAGTTGTACCCAAATGTAGGTTAGAATCCCCGCCACCTTTTGGCATCAAAATTTTTTTTTTAATTTTATCAACGCTTCTGGAAGCTAAACGCTTTGACCTAGATATTAGAACATCGGTCTCCTGAAATATTCGAAATTGCATTGGTTGTGCTTGTCGTCCCAGCGACTCAAATCACAGTGGAAACACACATTTTTGTCTTTAGATTTTACTTTAAACGAAAAGAGATATAATCTTGGGTCTAAGGAACTTTGAGAGTCTATTTAGTTCATACATTATTTAATATATAAACTTAAAAAAAACATGCTTTTTATATTTATTTCTGCAATATAAAGACATTCTAGACATATTCGACATTTTCCTTTGAATTGACCATTTTTGATTTATTTTCAGCGAAAACGGTTAAAGGTTGACCTTTTCCATTTATTTTTTTGTAAAAATCTCAACCATTGAGACCGATAACCTTTATTTTTGATTTTTAAAAATAAATCTCAAACCTTAACCGAAACTATTTAAAGTAATTTAATAACTCTCAGAGAGAAACCGATTGAAAATAAAGGTTGACTGTTATTTCTGATCTCTGGTTCAAACTTCAAAGAACCCATTTTTTTGTTTTTTAGATCAATTATATGTGTTGTAAATTTGAAAACCTCATTTTACATAATAACTCGCTTATTTTTGGTGTTGTTCTTACCATTAGAATCTGTTGTGCCATAAAATTATCATTATTATATCATTCGACACCATTTTAATGCCTTAAATTGCAATTTTAGACGATTTCGTGAATTTCTATAATTAATTCCAGCTAAAATAGCGTTCTAGCCCACAGTGGGGTGGCCCGACCGAAAATCGAAAAAAATATTTTTTGGACCACATATAGCTAAAAAAAACTCACGTTTTAAAAAAGTTTGGCCATTATGACATTCAATGAACACTTTTTATCATTTTTCATTGTTATGCTTCATTTGCTTTATAAGTTGATTTATTTTCCAAACTAAAGTAATTTAAAGAAAAAAAAAAAAAAACAATTTTAATCCGCCATCTAAGCTTACACTTAAAACTTCATCCCATTATAAAGAAGCAAAACGTAAAATCCCATGTAGCTTAAATAAAATATAATATACAAATCCTTGTAAGTGTGAATCTATTAGCTACTTAAACAATTTAGTTATAACTTCTATCTATACAATAAACCATATATATACGTCTATAAAAAAGTGAATCCTTAGAAGTCCTTTCAAAGCCGACTCACATACAAAAAAAAGCACCATAGTTCACAGCTTCACGACCAGCAACGTTGTCAGTGTCGACCAAAAAACTAGGTAACCTTACCTATACACTACCTCGAGACGATGTGTATGGATATGATATATATTCGTTGGGGACAATCGTAAATAATCCTCTATAACGTTCGTTGTAGGAAGCAAGTGTCCTTTTTCGCTTCTGGACACCTCTCTACACTTCCCCCAAATATTCTAATCCATATGAATTGCACCTATAGGATTCTGTTGCAAAATTACCAACACCATCGGAGAGAGTATCCTTGTGATCAGGACCTACTCTCATATAACTTTAACTATATCCTTGTTCTATTGTCCTTATACTGTTTAATTTTTCAAAAAAGTCTAGCACACATTTTGTGAGTTCCTTTTTTTTTGGTCCTTTTTGCATTCTTAAAAGCACCCAGAAAGGCATTCTATTCATACCCTTTTTTTTAGAGCGGAAGAGAAGGGAAAAGGAATTTGCCTTATTTCACAAAGTGACGTATGTGCATGTGCAGTAGGGTAGAAAAACGACTCGAATAATATGGTTCCTCATGCAATAAATGTCCTTGATGGCAGACACGCATATGAGATATTATGAGAACTAAGCTTTCGCTTGGCTAGATTTACATGAAAGTGCCATAAGGCAAACTGTGTAAAGAGATTACCGGCGTCCGACAATAATGTGTGCCTGTGCCTACCTGTTGGAACATATAAAAACATGGTGCTGCAGAAATACTGGAACCGAAGGACCAAGAAATGAGTATGATGTATGAAGGATGGAGCTGTTTTAAATTTTTTTGTCGAAGAATGCGAATCTTTTCGATTTTTTTGAACCGGTATTGACATTATCCATCAACTTTTAATATCCTTTAGAAATGTGATCCTTATAGCTGCATTAGCAACACAACAAACAAATGGAAAATTATATGCAAATCCCTTTAAATTTTTAAATTTCCCCCAAGAACTAAGGAAAATTTCTAATCTTTCCTCAGCCAAACGTCTTTAAATCCTTTCATCCCCCTTTCTTTGAAAAAAGTGATTAACACCAAACAAGGAGAGTATAAATTATTTCTTAAAACCAAAACAAAAGGACTTTAACTCTTAATCTAAAGGAACCAAAGTTAAAACTAACCACAATTCACTCTTCGTTTGCTTTCATACCAAAAAAATATATAAATGCTTCTTTACTATTTCCTTTATATACAAGTATACAAAACTGTCCATGTCCATTTTCCTTCCATTTTCGACGACTTCCGAATCTTTAACCCAAAAGCAACAGTATTATACACTTAAAGGACATTTCGTTACATTTGTATGGTAGTTCAAAGTTATATAATGGCCAAGAGGTAGGTACACGAACCCGGGTTTCCGGTTCATTTAAAAGCTTAATGAAAAGAACTTGTCCTCTTATAGATAGCTACGGATGTGAAAAGAAGACCTTAATCCAAAGAATCAGTTATCATTTCCTGGTTTCTGCACAAATAACACACAGAAAAAAAAAAATAAAATAGAAAAACCAAAAAAAGGAAACGATGAAAAACCACTAACACTACTACTACATTACACTCGTTTCTCTTTCTCTATCTATATCTTCATGCCCAATGACAATATTTAAGACAATGATGATAATTCACCTGCATATTTGTCTATATGGTTACAGCACAGGTTTACGGAAGTGTGCGGTAAAAGAGAAATAGAAAGAACAAGAAAAGTGGGCTTTCACTTCTATAAAATGGTCGGTCTTTGGCTCATACATTTCCGGACTGTAAGATTACCAACGAATTAAGAAGGCATTACCTAGAGTAAAAAAGGAACCGGAAAATAAAAATAAAAGTATTTTCAAAAGGATAAGCTGTTGTTGAAAGTATATATCTTAATGAATGGTCAATGGAAACGAAAATATTCGTTCAACATTATAGTTGGGTGTTTTTTTGAAGTTATACTTCTTATGGGAGGGTGGGTATGAAAATTTACTTTTTGACAAGAATGTCAAAGGGATTATGACGCGATCACCCTGGGTAGCAGGGCTGTCGTTTCACCTTTAGAGTAGGCAGTACTTTAGTATTTAAAAATGCAGTACGCCGCCGCAGTACGGCAAACATAAAACACACAACACGTGCCAAGTTACATGTTTCATGTGGCAAGTTGCATGTGGCAAGTTGTATGTGGCAAGTTCCGTGTGGTAAGTTGCATGTGGCAAGCTGCATGTGGCAAGTTGCATGTGGCAAGTTGCATGTGGCAAGTTACATGTGGCAAGTTGCATGTGTTAATTTCCATGTGGCAAGTTGCCAGGGTTGCAAAAAGCTCACATTTTAGCTCAGCTCACAGCTCAGCTTAAATTTGAGCTAGGTACCATAGCTTAGCTCATTTGAGCTGAGCTGAAAGTGAGTGCCCCAACTTCCAACGCCTATATCTCGGAATTTTGAAGAAAATGAAAATAAAATTTTTTTGCCAAAAGGTAGCGGGGACTCTAACCTACATTTGGGTACAAATCTCATCCCTGTAGGTCCACGCGTTCTCAAACCGGGAGAACTTAAGAGTAAAAAAAAAATAGTCACGATTCTGAAAAAGTAGGCATGATGTGGCGGTTTAACATGGAAGGCGATTTTTTAAAAATCTGACAATGTGCAAAGCGTAGGCCCATGACACAAGCTATCATTTGGCATTACTCCCAAAAATTGCTCTCAAGCGGTTTAGCTTCCAGGAGCATTCAAAGATTCGGGGATTTTTCGAAAAAAAATTTTACCCCAACTTTCAAACTCGATTTTCTCAGAATTTTGAAAAAAATCGAAAAACCGGATTATACCACTATCGGGTAGCTGAGAATATAAGCTTTCATATGGCAACACTCCCCTGTCTCTAGATCAAAGCGTTCCAACGCCTATATCGCGGAATTTTGAAGAAAATGAAAATAAAATTTTTGTTGCCAAAAGGTAGCGGGGACTCTAACCTACATTTGGGTACAAATCCCATCCCTGTAGGTCCACGCGTTCTCAAACCGGGAGAACTTAAAAGTAAAAAAAAAATAGGCACGATTCTGAAAAAATAGGCATGATGTGGCGGTTTAACATGGAAGGCGATTTTTTAAAAATCTGACAATGTGCAAAGCGTAGGCCCATGACACAAGCTATCATTTGGCATCACTCCCAAAAATTGCTCTCAAGCGGTTTAGCTTCCAGGAGCGTTCAAAGATTCGGGGATTTTTCGAAAAAAAATTTTACCCCAACTTTCAAACGCGATTTTCTCGGAATTTTGAAAAAAGTCGAAAAACCGGATTGTACCGGAATTTTTTTTTTATGATAAAAAAAGAAATATTTTACTAAAAAAATAGAAATATATTTACTATTAAAAAAACCAAGAGAAAAGATCACGAAAAATTATCTGTTTTATTTATAAAAATATTCATGTGTTAAAATAATTACATTAATAACAAGAACCAAACATCTTAAGCTATGGTGTTTTATAAAAGTTTAAAATATCTTCATATTTCATTATACTTTCCAAATAAAAATCAATGTATCCTCTCACCCATCACAGCTGAGCTCAGCTCACTTTACCTTAGCTCACCTAACAGCTCAGCTCAGCTCACCGACAGTTCAGCTCACCCAACAGCTCAGCTCAACCATCAGCTCAAATGAGCTGAGCTATGGTACATAGCTCAAAAGTGAGCTAGCTCAAAATTTGAGCTGAGCTGTGAGCTGTGCTCAGCTCACTTTTGAACTTTGTAGCAACCCTGCAAATTCCCTATTGCTACTACTAGTGCTGAATCATAAAATTACCATATCGCACATTTTATGCGCAATTCATTTACTTTCGTTAAGCATATACCGTACGTTCTGAACCGCACAACATGAGTAAATTTCACAGAATAAATTGAAAACTACATGGACGCAAGGAGGATGAAAGAATTAATTTATTGTTCACTTGATAAAAATGTAAAAAACGAAGTGTGGATTAATTAATTTAATAATAGAAATTAAAAATATCAAATGAAATTCATTTACATATACTGAATGAGAAGTATAACTTCAGTCGCGTGTACATGTGTACACACACTCTTTTTTTTTATTTCTTTCAAGGGTTTCAAGGACTTTACTTTCCTTTAGACAAAATTGGATATTTTATAGGACACAATGAACATGAATGAGTCGTATGATCTGGCTCAAATTTTATTCGTATGTGAAGTTAGAATTATTTCTGATAAATGCAAATATACTTATTCGATGTGAAGGTGTTTCATGAATCACAATGAATTACAATATTTTTAGAAAAGATTGGCCTTGTCAATCAAGTCAATTGAAAAAAAAAATTATTACTAGAGCCCTAAAAGCTTTTTAAATTACATATATAAAATTTAACATGAAAAACTACTTTTTTCATGGCCGGAACCTTTTACCAAAAAGTATAGTGAAAATAAGATAAGCCATCATTTTGAAGAACGGTTTCTAGTTTTTAAAAGGCTTAAGGACTGAATATAAGTACAATTTAATACCAAAGAGCCTGCAAACATTAGAATAATTATCATTTTTATCAAAAAAACCAAGCCGACTTCCATGGTTCAAAACTGGGTTTTATGCTTGTTCTCATATTTCCTATCGCCAAAACTGAACGAAATTGAAAGGGACCACACTGCAGGCACCAGCTTTCCAAAAGAAAAAAAAAATTATCAAAATTGGTTAAATCAGTCCAAAGTTAGGAGGTAACAAACATAAAAAAAAAAATACAGGCGAATTGAATACCTCCTCCTTTTTGAAAGTCGGTAAAAAGAGAACTTAGTGGACACAAAGTGCACTAGAAATATCTCCAATTTTTCATTTGATGTGTTACAGGTATAAAATAAATTAATAAAATGACCATTCATACTCTTTACAGGAGACAGTCCTCTTATTTTTATTTACTCTGTCCTGTCGAATATTTTGACTAAAAGACAGTCGATTTAAATCTTTTAACTAAATTTTTCCTGTTATGTCAAACACTCTTTTAATTAATTAAACATTGGCATACAGAAAATGATGGAACTTATGTGGTTCAGAAAAGGTTTTTTTTTTTTTCGAGTCCTACACGACTTAGCACTACTCAAAAGGAGTCTGATTCGGTCCCTGTTGTTGTTATTATAAATTAATAATTTATTAAAATTGGGTACCAATTTGTTTTTTTCTTCTTTAATGTTAAAAAATATTTGTATACAAAAATTAAAAAAAAAAACACTTGAAAATTTACAAAATAAAATCCATGACTGTGTCGTACGTACCTACTAGCTCTTATGGTAAAAGTAGCTCTTATGTTAGGTAAGGTTTAAAAAATATAAAATAATTTTTAAAATGTATAACTAAAACACTGCATTTTTCAAACAAAACAAAATTTGGCATGCCATTTTTGAGAAAATATAATTATCAACACTAAAAAACGATATTTTGAAAAAAATTCAATAACCCTTTTCAATTGATTGATTTTTGAATAAAATTTTCAAATATTTTTTTTAAAATCCAATGCAGTAGTTTTGGCTGCAGTAAGGCCTGGCAGACAAACAGACAGAATTACGGGACCCAATTTTTCCGCATTCACTTTCTTCGTAATGCCATGTCTCATCGTTATCTCGTGTTAAATTTTTTTTTTACGAATCCTAAACTTGCCCTATATTTTTACGGTGACCATCCGTCCCGGTTTCCCCGGGAATGTCCCGTATTTCTACAGCTTGTACCGGGATTTTATTTAAGAAACCCGGGACGTATAAGTCTCCCTGTAGTCCTGTAATTGTCCCGTATTTGCACATTCTTCGATTTTTGTATTTAATATTTTAAATAGGTACTTGTACGGAAAACAAGAAAACAGCGGTTGTATCTAGATTAAAATTTTTCTAATTTTTCGGTTAAAGCATTAAGCCTAGTACGCTGTTGAAGCAAAACGAAAATTTTTCTAAGTCTCCAAAAGTCCAAAGTCAAAAAACTCTTTCTGCAAGAAAAATTGCCTGGACAAATAAATGGGAGTGACAAACGATTGAAAACTCTATATATTCTAGGTTAGGTTAAATGTTCGGCAATTATTAAGTTCCAGCTTCTGTTTGTCAGGTTGCAACACCAGGTAAAATGAAGAACGACATATGAAAGAGTAAAGAAAACAGATAAGTTTCAAAACTGTTGAAGATCATACAATTTTAAAATCATTTAAAATTAAATTAAAATGTTAAAAAACAGCTCTCCCGATTTTGATTAAAAAAAATATTTTTTTAGAAGTTATTAACAGACATTATTATAAAACCATTTTCTTGATTTCTGATTTCGTAAACGACTATTATGATTTCAACAAAAACGCTCCCATAAAATGATTTATTAAATCTTGATATCAAAATAAGGAAAAATTATGAAAATTCATTTAAAAAAATCAATATTTTCAAAGCGATCCAATGAATTTTTTATCTGTCCCGGGTTTCGCTACCAGAAATATGGTCACCGTACCTAGGTATATCGCAATTAAAAAAAACGAAAAATCTTTATCATACAAGAAATCAGATGAAACACTTCTTCTTTTGGAGATTAAAATCATTTAGAAAGTTATAGCTTTTTGTATGGTTTAACGTGATAACGTCTTATTAATTGATGAACATTAGCTACATTGCAATTACCAGGTTATAATGAGACCAAGATAAACCTAAGACAGCCATACGTATGTATATTTGTATGCGTTATATAAATGAGAAGTGGATCAAAAATAGATCCCTGTGGAACCTCATAGTTTCCTATGATTAGGTAGGTATTCTAATATAGTTTCCTCTTTTTTAACTTTACCAATTTATGCTAAATACTTTGCGTTTTTACTTTGCATGTTGATTTTTTTAACCTATAGCAACGGAATCCTGGTATTAAAAGTAACAAATATCAATTATAGCTTCTGTTCCTAAATTAAATCGACTTAAGAAATCAACGGATAGTAACTTTTATGTCGTTCAATTCAATAGAATCAAAATCATAACTCAAAACTATAGCAGTAGTAACTTTGAAAAAAAGTATTTACGAGCCAATTCCGTTCTGAAGTTATATGACTTAACTTTTCAATTTTTCTGTAGGTATATGAATATTGAATATTAACTCTTCTAGTTTCTTAAAAAGAAGTAACTTTTGAGGATAAAGTTCTTGTACAAACAACAGTTTTATTATTCTCAAAAAAAAAAAATCACACACATAAGCATCTAAATCAAGTCAACAAGATTGCCTACTTTCAAAACTGTATAAATCCAATTTCCAGAAAGTCCACCATGCAAACATCCTCGTAAATAAAAAATGCTTCTGTCTCCAAAATCCAAACCTTAACCAATAATATCCAATTTCTTTTCTATATGAAACTAGCAAACCAAAATCAACTGCATACCCATATAGTAGTAAATTCCATCAAAATACAAAGTATCTATGAATAGTACAATGCTTTTTGCAATTCTAGTACAAAAACAAAGCTCTAAAAAAAAGTCAAAATTACTACTAAAAATAATAAAAAAAAAGAAAAAAACAGAAAAACTTAAAACTCGAAATATCCTGGCAGAGCGCCAAAGCTACCAACCAATGTTGACAACACAGTTCTCGTAAATACTAGAGCTAGTAGCTACACATATCTATACTCGAATAAATATATATCATTCCGGAAGTTGGATTCCTTCTTCACATTCACCACACATCTGGGTTAGGGTTATTTTTTTTTTTTTTGTGCTCCAAAAAAAAGGACGAAATCAAATCCCCAATATGTCCACTCCATGAATAGGATTAACTCGGCACATATATTAGTTTATGGATGCAAACTGTAACTCTCAATGTTCATATGGAGGACTATGACTATAGGAAGGGTATGTAGAGAAAGGACACACAAGGACAACGTCGACAATCCAAACAATTGTCTGACCACTAGATTTTTCAGCCTGACAACAGGATCAGGTTCATAAGAATTTAATATATTCATTGAAACTATGGCATTCGCTTTCGCATTGCCCGGTCGGGTCTGTCCGTTTCATTTCTTGTGTAAAATGTGTGACAGTGATAGAACGGACACCTTTACTAGGATTTTTATTTGTTTTCGTTTTTTTTTTTTACTTTTTTTTTCCTTTTCAAATTGCAGTTTGAAAAATATATATCACACAAACACAAGCTATGTTTGGGGGATTTGTTCTGTCAATTTGGTGACTAATTTAATGAATTATTAAAAGTAGATAGAAGAGTATCTCTCTAACATCATTTGTTTTAACTTTGATTTTTATATTGAAAGGGTCATTGATATCAATGACAATTTTGGCAAATGGGAATTTATTTCAATAAAAATTTAATTGAATTTAAAATTGCTCTTCAAAAGCTGCTTTTGTTTAGTTTTAAAAAAAGTCAAATGTCAGTCACAGAAGATAATACTTAAAGTTTTAAGCCACTTAATTGTTGGAGAAATAGTGGTTTTTAGGATTTTTTATTATGTACATTTATTATTGTCCGAAATTATATTTTTGCAAAACGGATTAATAAACTAACTTGATAATTAGGTGTTAATATGTTGAACACTAATTTTTTCAAAATGGTGTACCAAACTTTTTTTTGAAAATTTTTTTCAAAATTTGTTATAGAAAAACAATTTTTTTGAAAACGATTTTAAAAAAATAAAAAAAAATAATTCCAAAAATTCTTTTTTATATAAGAAATCAAATGGCGTTTTCGATTGGCAGTCCGAAAGCGTCAAAAATCATTCAGATGACTTCTGAAAGTGTTTTATTCGAACGAATATCAGGCAGAACGCTTCACAAAGAGAAATTTTCTTCTGGATTTCAAAACAGAATTAACTGAAAATCACTAATATTTAAATAACTGAACGTCAAAACAAATTTCCTAGTCGAATAAATTTTATTTGATTATTCACCAATACACATACAATTATACATTTAAAGGTATATTAAATTTCAGAATTGAGTGGAAGCGATTCAAAGTGTTTTATTGGATTTCAGAATGAGAATATTTTTAGTTGCAGTAGGTAAATATTTTTTTTAATGTAAATTTGCAATAAATATTTTTTTTTAAATTCATTTTTTTTTTTATTTTTTATTTACAACCCTGTATTTAGAAAGTAAATTTTTTTTAAAGCGGCTTTAATAATTTTGAGACCCTTTGTTTCTGAAAACAAGAATAATCACTTTTGTATTTGTTTCGAACTCTTGATACTAACACGGAGAAAAATCAAACATGCTTAGAATTAGTGATGGGAACTATCGGAGGATTTGAATTATCGATAGTTAGTAACTGAATGATTTTAACTATATCGAATAGTTCATACATTCATTCATTTTTCATTCGAATAAAAACTATCGAACAAAGAAGAAGAACTGTCTGGCAATACGAGAAAGCCAACTGGGAGGGACTCAACGAATTCTTCAAAAACTTTAACTGGTCGCTATGTTTCCTCGATAGTGACGTTGATTCCAATGCAGATATGATAACAAATTTAATTTTCTCCGGAATGAGAAATTTTATCCCGAATAGGGTTAAAACAATCAAACCTAAAGAGAATGCATGGTTTGATTCGAACTGCGAAGAATTTATCAGGGTTAAAGAGGCAAGCTTTCGATGTTATAAAGCCAATCGCACTGAGGAAAACCGAAAAATGTTTAAACAAGCTAGAAAGGCCAGCAACGCCCATATTCGACGAACCAAATTTTTGCATGATCAAGAATTAAGACAAAAAATACTACAATGTCCCAAAGGTAGTAAAAATTTTTGGTCATTTGTAAAAAACATACGCAATACTACCTCGTCGTCAGTTCCTACGCTCGTCTTCAATGACACTCCTTTTGTTAGCTCTCTGGAGGAAGCTAACCTACTTGCGTGGCAGTTCGCTGCCAACTCCACATTGCCAGATAGTGTCATGACTCCGCCAGTACTTGAGCGCGTAAACGGATTCATGGGACGAATCTTCTTTCGCACTCGTACAAGAGTTCTCAAAGATCTTGACATACACAAATCCGCTGGCCCGGATAGTATCCCCCCCCCCCCCCATCGTTCTGAAGAGGGTCAACGCGTTGACTCTCTGAAGTAAAAATGACGTCACAATCTGTCCCAAGAGTGTCACGTCGTGTTGACACACATTTTTGAGTCAACGCATTGACTATTTTCGATGACCGTGTAATCTCTCTGTCATTGCTATTGGGACGCGTTGACAGGGTTTTAGGACTGGGTGTCATCGCAATGACCCTGTCCCAGCGTTGACGCGGCAGAATTTAATACCGTGTCATCGTTTCAGATTGACATTGTTTTTTGTATAGAAATGTGATGAAAGTTGGATGGGGAAAATATTTTGTAGGGCGATTTTTTGAATGGAGTACCGTTTTGGAGGGAGGGCGGTTCTCATTTCACCTTTTTGTTATTTTTTTTACAAAAAAAAAAAAACTTTTCGGTATGGCCATGGCATCCATGTTGGATGCAAAAATTTTTTTTTTTACAAAAAAACCAAAAACCATTTGTATATTCCAAACTACATTTTAAGACCATAACCATTAACATTGGGTGCGGCGTTCCTATGCTATAAGCGTTTGAAGGTGGCCATATTGATTTTTATTCGATTTTTTTTAAATCAAATGTCGAAACTTTTTTAATTTTTTTTTTCTAATTTTTCGACAAAACTTTGGTAATTTTACATTTATATTCGTTCAACAATCTTATCGGCAATCATTTAAGACTTTCATCTTAAAAGTGCATTGCGTATATCTCGAAATTTTTACATTTCAATTCAACCATGTGAAACTAATTTTTGTTTAATTTTTCTATGAGAACTTTTTTCAAATCTCATTTTCTCCGCTTTTTTTTCAAAATATTTTTGTAAAATTTAAATTTTTGCTTTGTGTCAAACAGTGTGATCAACATAGTTTTGCGAGTCAACGCGTTGACACTGCTAAGTAAACGTCACGTTGACACACCTGCGCGTCAACTTAATTTAGGACAATATTAACGCAATAGTGTCAATCGTGTGATAGTCAATGTTTTAAGCATTGACATTGTGAACGTTGACGGTGAGATGACAGAGAGAATATGGATTTTTTCTTGACGTCAGAGAGTCAACGCGTTGACCGATTTTGTTGACCGTGTAATCATAGCTTAACTCCCACATCTGGGCAGGTGCTCCTATAACCTCGTTGAGTTTCTTGGATAGAATACAAAATAGAGCTATAAAAATGATAGGTGATAGATCAATAACTGATACAATTACGTCTCTTGAGCACCGTCGTAACGTATCATGTTCTATCGTTATTTTTATAAGCAGTGCTTCGACGAAATAGCTAGTTGCATTCCTCCCAGGAAACAATTCAACCGTAATACTAGCGCTTCAAGGAATGCTCATCAGTTTACCCTAGAGTCCAACTTCGGACATACCGTCAAATACAGAGATTCTTTCTTCAGCCGCACTACACGAATGTGGAACGCAATACCCGCTTCTGTTTTTCCATCGCATTTCAAAACTCAGGACTTCAAAACTAATGTTCATCGGTATCTCCTTTCAAACCCCTCCCTATTTTCCTAGTGCTCGTACTGTGTTCACCATATTAAGGGTACATTAATCCCTTAAGTGCGCGCTTATTATAAAAAAAAAAAACTATCGAATAAACTATCGAATAAAAACTATCGTATAAAAAAACTATTCAAATGAAAAAACTATCGTTTAAGAAAACTATTTGAATGAAAAAACTATCGTTTAATTTAAGAAAACTATTTGAATGAAAAAACTATCGTATAAAAAAGACTATTCAAATGAAAATAGTACCTAAACTATAGAATGAAAAAGCTATTCGAATGAAAAAAGTAACTAAATGAATGATTTAAAACTATCGAATGAATGAAAATTTTACAACTATCTATAGTTTTTATTCGATAGTTCCCATCACTACTTGGAACCAAAATACTAAGATGATTTCTACATTCCACAGATGACGTAAAAGCATTTTTATCAAAAGGACATGCACTCGAACACATTAATGAACAAAAATCTTCATTTAGGTACTGGGCTATAACTCAATTAATGACTGAAACCCTTTCAAAATTGGTTTAAAGCTGACATAGTTTTCGCTTCTTTTCAACATCATCTACCTACTATTCATCGATTCACAAAAAAGACAGTTCTATACAAATATTATGATGCCACATTCATACTAAATTAAGTTCAAAATCAACCATCTCCAAGGCCTAAAGAAAGCCATCGAAAAACCTCTAAAAAAAATACAATAAAATAAATCTGTTATCGTTAACTTAAATGGATTGCTATTGAAACTTTTCACGAACAAAAAAGCACAAAAAACCATTGTTCTAACCCAAATAGTATCTATCCTTTTTCCTATATACATTAAACGATATCTTTTTGTTCTCTTTTTTTGTGAATAATATTTCAAAAAGTCCTCAAACACACCCGGCACTCAATTTCAAAAATCTTCTTCCATTATAATTTGAATGAACCAAACAAAAAAAAAAAAACTAGAAAAGAATAAAGATATCAAATAAATTTCATTTACATTTCTCTTTCAGCCAACAACTGTATCCAAAAAACTAAAAAAAAGAAGAAAACGAAAAAACTATCCTTATGGTTTATTAAAAATCAAAATGGGATTTCCATGAAAATATTATCAAAGAAGTTTTCGTCACTTGAACTGCAACCAAACTTGAAAAGGAATAAAAAAAATAAAATAATATAATGTCTGTCATAAAGTACCTTACCTTATACCGTCGTCATTGGTCGTCGTCTATTCTATCCTAATTCTAACTTTCCATCATAAAAAGGATCTGTGATTGAAATTCAAAGGGGAAGAACTTTATTCACCAAAGCATCTATTTAAATTGTCTCTTTTGGCTTGAGAATCTCTAAAAACAACAACAACAAACAAGACTATTATTTATAGAAAGATTTTCTCTTGCTTGCGTCGTTGTCGTCATCGTCGACCTGAGGATTAGTACCTCAACTTAAATTGTGGTAGAGCTGGCTGCTGCTCCTGCTCCTGGGTTGGAAAAGCAACCGGTTGGTATTGGTATATCCTTGTTTATCTGTCTGTCACCTGTGCTTTAAGGTTTTGCTAGAGAAAAAGACCATAGGGTGGACAGATTCAATAAGACGAATATATGTTCTGGGTTTTCGGAGGGAACTTTTGGGGTTATAGAAAGCAATTTATCAGTCAGTCTTGCCTTTGCCTCACATTTGAGGCTATATGAAGTTTTTGGCAAAAAGGATATGGCAGAGGCTGATGGTGGAAGGGCTAAGATGGGGGTGAGGTAAGGTCGTAAAATAAATCATCAAATAAACTAAAACGGATGCGATGGGGTGGAATAGGACCAAGACGAGTTAAAAGATTTGCAATCAATGGAATTGAGGTAATCAATCAGAATCACAGACACTTTGGAGCAGTGTGTGTATATGTTGTAAAGGTGAAGACATAATCATTACAAGTGTAAAAATAGTGTGGTAACGAAATCAATTTAGTATTTTTTTTTCTTTCGACAATTTTGGGTGTGATGTGAGGACAAACAAATTGTTTTCTTTTCTATTTTGGCAACATATTGTGTTTGGATGAGTTCCATTTTGGTCAATGTTTATTTTTGTGAAGAAAAAAAAAAAAATTTGATGGTTGGTTGAAGGAAAATGATTGATTTAAATACCTTAACACTTATTCAAGGAGCTGAAAAACAAGAACACATGTAAAACTGAAAGTTTGTTGGAGCTCCATCATGCTGTCAAAAATTATTGTAACATTTTCTTTGCTATTTGAATCCCTATGTAAATTGTGTCAAAATATGGCGTATTTTGTTCATAACTTCTAACAATGAAATAAGATTGTATATTTTTGGATGCTTGATGTCAAACAAATCCTTTAAAAGTATGCTTTGTGAAAGATTATTGCACTTTCATATTCTGTGCTGAAGAGTTGCCCACATGATAGTATAATCCAATGTTGGTATAATTTTTAAAAAAGTGCATACTTTTAGGATTTCTTTTTGAATGTCGTTATTTTTTTTTTTCAATTTGAATATTAAACGAATAGTCACTCCTCAACTATATTTGGATCATGAACTATTATCTGCTTAGTTGTTTTTGTTTTCGAAACTTTAAAATCTGCTAATCAACGAAAATGAAATGAAAATTCTTTGAAAAATGTATAACTTAATAAAGATGGAAATTCTTAAAAAAAAACAACAATTTAACTTTTATAACGATAAGCTAGTTAAGGATTCGTAAAAAGGGGAATTCTTATCTTTTCTGAAACGACTAACGATTTTAATTGAAATTTTTGTGTGTAATGTACCCAACTAGCAAAAAAGGTCATAATTTGGAAATGAAAATATGAAGGATAAAGAGAGCGGTACACAAACTTTTTGGGTGAGAGGGTGTTTTTTCGAGGAGGGAGTTAGTTCTTTAAGAAGCCCCAAAAATCTAATGACTCCTTAATGCTACAAGTATATAGACGTACGTCGAACACGTTCTATTTGCAATGGAAAAAAAATATAACATGAGCCTTTTGTGAAAGGGTATTTCTTTTATTGTGTAAAAAAAATCAAAAATTTGTCAGAATAAATTTTCCCATGAAAATTTCTACAATTCCCTAACTAAAAAAAAACATCCTTTCCAAAAATTATACCTATGGCATCCGTAGATACCTGACCTCGTATTTTTTTTAAAGAAAAAATAAAAAAAAATCTTCACTGTCGCACCACAGCTGCACCACCGCCTTTTGGCGGAAAATTTTGGCACACCGCCGCTGCACCACGTCCGCACCATTTCATTTCATCTGTATGAAAAATTCGCTGCACAATGCTACATTATTTTTGATTATTGAAAAATAACAAATAAAAAGCTACTGACTTAACCACTCGACCACCAAGTCATGTTTGTACGAACTGGCAATTTGTTGCCTAAGTCAAAATAACTTTGAAGACGACTTAAACACTTTTTTATAAGTACGAGAATAGAATTTTTGATTATGGCGCAGTCATGGTGTGGCGGTGGTGCACCAAATTTTTCATTCAAAATGAAATGGTGCGGACGTTTT
The DNA here is from genome assembly GCF_945859705.1 of Episyrphus balteatus. Classification (NCBI taxonomy): domain Eukaryota; kingdom Metazoa; phylum Arthropoda; class Insecta; order Diptera; family Syrphidae; genus Episyrphus; species Episyrphus balteatus. The sequence goes on from NC_079134.1 coordinate 34,921,029, forward strand.
GCAGCGGTAGGGTGGCGGTTTAGAAATTTATAAAATGATGCGGAGATGGTGCGGAGGTTTAGAAATGTTTGATCATGGTACGGACGTGGTGTAGCGGTGGTGCGGGGGTCAAAAAGTGGTGCGGATGTGGTGCTACAATGGTGCGGCGGAATTGCAATTTTATTCGGGCACTCAAAAATGCATTTAATTTTCTATTCTGTTAACAAAAAATAACCCTTTTATCCATACTATTTTTTAGAGATGCCGCGAACTATTCGTCCACTATTCGGTATTCGGCCTATTTTTCTGGTATTCGGCCGAATAGTTTAACTATTCGGCCGAATACCGAATACCAAATGGAGAAGAAAAAAGACTTAAATTATTATACCAAAATGTGTGTTTTATTAAAAAATTGTAATTTTAGTACTTGTAATCTACTAAAGGCAAGTTGTGGTGAATGAAAACTATTTGTTCCGCATTTGTTGTGTAGTAAAATATTTCGTTTATCTTCGTAGACTATTCCTGCTTCGAAAAATAGTCTTTTACTGTAAACACTTGTCCCAGGAGAGGAAAGGTAGACAGTGTTGTCAAAATTGGGAATTTTGTAGTATGTGTATGGGTCCGATGTTCGATCTTGGCGAACAGTCCTCATATGTAATTCGATTTTAGATGTCTACCTTTGCAGTAGTAGGTAGTGTGTTCAGACATTTATCTTAAAAGTAGTTCAGTTATTCATCGTTACAATAGCTGTGTTTTATTTTCCTCGTGATCCAGATCAGATCATTGTATTTATTTGCGAAACAATAACAAAACAAAATCCTGCTTTTTTTGTAAAGCTAATAAAAACAATGATCTGATCTGGATCACGAGGAAAATAAAACACAGCTAATACGATGTTGTTGGGAGTTTTGTAAGCCACATCTATTCTTGAGACAAAGTATAAAATTTTTGAAACTACCAAAGTTTTTTTCTGATTATCCTTGGCCGAATATTCGGCGGCCATATTCGGTATTCGGCCGAGGAGCGTGGCCGAATATTCGGTATTCGGTATTCGGCCAAATCAATGTTCGCGGCATCTCTACTATTTTTACAAACACTTTTGATTCCTTCTTCACATCTCAAAAGTATCATAATTACTTATCTTAAGTATAATGTACCATTATTATAACTTATTTTTTTCAATAAACCTACATTTTCTCTACACCTCGAAAAATCAGCCTTTCACATGAAAAAATGTATATAGACTTATTTTATTCGTAGCTCCTATGGCAGACAATATTTTACATAGAGTTCGTAATAAGGGTACCATTTATACCATTGATTTCTTGGCACTTAAAGCTAATTTTCCTTTTTTACCAGAAAACCATCCTAAAATATTTTTATAGATTTCTCAGATTATTGGTGCCTGTATCAAATAAAATATTTGTAACAATTTTCACTGGGTTACCTACCATTTTGTCAAATCTGTTTCGGTACTAAATAATATTGAATTTTATTTTTTCTATAAACAAAAAATACCATTTCACCTAAGATAATATTTTAAAAATGTTAAAATTCTTATAATAAACGAAACTTTTTCACCAATTTCAAAAAATTAATAGATTTTATGTCTGCTTTTATGGAGCCCCTAAAAAAATATTCTTTGACAACAAATAATTTTTAAGACCTTTATAGATTCCTTGTGTGTGTTTCATCTTAAATCTTCAAGACTTCAAGAGAAGTAAAAAAGTGAAAATTCAATTTGGTAATCTCAATTTCACGACACACTCAGCCGTCAGCTCTCAAAGTCATATTTTCTTTTCCTAAATTTGTATTTAAACAGTTTTCTTCAATTCAAATATATGTATATACATATTTTCAAATACCTCGTTCTCTCGTAAACCATCTTGACATTTTGTCCACTTGAATCAGTTACAAATCCATGATCGCATAATAACCGCCACTTAAAATTGTTTTCTTCTTTAAATCCTACAGCACCTCCTATACTCTTTATGATATTTCCCGCCATCCTCATCGCGTCCCTTTGAAAAAAAGTGTCAGAAAAATAAAGGGATAGTAACAAATAAGAAGGATTATTTAACACGCAAAGTGAGTTTTTTTTTTTGTACAAAAACAAGTTTTCCCTTTCAAAACGAATTATCCTATTAACCACAACAATGGCCAGCACTTTTCTATATCCAGCCAATGACCCTTAAAGTAGAGTAATAAAAAAAAATAAACGAAAAAGAAAAATCATATAACTCCAACATTGAATCAGAATTTTCTTGTCCGTATACCAGAAATGCTTTAAATTAGTATTGGAGAATCCCAACACAGCGTGCGTCGTCGTGGTTTTTGGGTTCGGGTACAATCGAAAACCTAATCACATCTTGCTTGAATCTAAAGGGTGAGATGAAAGTGCCACTCCAAGTTCATTGACATTTATCCGCAACGAACTGTACAGCATCCCAACCCAACAGCATCTATACCAATTTAACGTCATAGATTGTTTGTTCGTCTATACTCCTTCTACCTGAGAAATCAATGATTCCATGGATTATGGACGAATGACTTTAGGTTCCTGAATCCTGATAGTCACTGTGAGTAGGTAGGTGCTGTGTTTCGTTGCAATGAAACAACAACAAAAACATCGACAAGCATCCATCCATCTGCAGTGTTCCATTGCCATCACAGAGGAAAAACAAAGATGACCAACTGAATTAGATAAACCCAGGAATTTTGTATTGGATTTATTTATGGTGCATTGTGCATTGGAAGGTTTGCTGGCACACTGTACCTTTTTTTCACTTCAGCCAGCGCTTATTTGTCTATAAACTATAATTGATGTCTCCCACTCGAGGTATTTATGGTAATGGGTTAGTTGCAGGTAGGACACTAGTTAAATGGTTACCTACAAGTAGAAGTTACAGCATATTAATATTCTCAGCATGAGGGAATTTTAAAGAATAGACAGTTTTAAGGTCAATCAATTGGACTAATTGAAATTTGAAAAAAAACCTCCAAATTAGTTACATGGGAGATAGGCGAAATAAAAACAATGGACAGACAACAAATAATGAAAATACCTTTATTATATTTTATGTAGGAACAAATTTACTTACCCATCAAGCCTATTTTTTTCGGCTCTGACTCAAAGGTTTATAATATAACTTCTTCAAATAAATATAGTGAAATTCTCTAATTCATGCTATTTTACATTTACATCATGTGTTGAAATTCACCTTGTTACTCGCATCATCTATTCATTTCTTTGTAAGTGGCCGCCACTCGTCATACCACTCTAGAAGGGAACATCAATTAGAAAACAATGGCAACATAGCACGAACATGCATGAATAAAGAGTGATGGAATATTTCATATGTTTTTTTTATGCTCATAGAGTTCACATCCCCTCATGCTGAAATACATCACGGCGAATTTTTCCATAGAAAAAACTGTTTTCTTCAAACTTGATAGTTTTGGGTGATTCCTTAGAGGAGAAATTGAAATTTTTCTTAGAATCAAAACTAACGGTACCTGCCATATAACGGAAATAGAAAAGTAACGATTTTGATTTTGTGTAATATTACAAATGAGGCTATGAGAACAATAGTGGCGTAAGCCACAAAGAGGAAGTTTTGAGCTACGAGTGATTTAAGATACAGGGTTTTTCAAAACAACACTTTTTTGAGTGCCATCTAGTTCTGAGTGTATCTAGCTGCATAAATCTATTTTTGTAATAAAGTAGATATATTAAGAGACCAAGTTTTTATGAAAAACTCATTTTTGAAAAAAACCGGTTACGCCACTATTGCTCTCATAGCCTCAAATAAGATCTAACTTTTTAAATTAAAAAAAAAAATGTTGAACCGTTATAAACGGTACCTGCCATAGAACTCTAATTTTGGTTTGGTTTTGGTACACGACTAACCGGATTTCAATGAAAATTTATATACAAAACCGTTTAAGGAACTATAATATTAAAATTTTAGAAAATTTTCAAAAACTACATTTTTGGATTTTTTAAAAATATTTCAAATTTTTTTTTTTGAAAACGGGTCAGTGAAATATTTCGAAGTTTTTGTTTTAATTGTTAGTTAATTATTTCTTGAAAATGACAAAAACCACTATTTTTTTGAAAATTGTCGGAAAATTTGGAGGCATATACAGGGTGTCCCAAAAGTTAACGTCGAAACGAAAACGGTTGATAGGGTAGGTGGTGACAGTTATTAGAAAAATAATAAAAAAAATCGCAGTCAAATATTTTGGGAGTTATGGGCATTTGAAAAAATGTCGAAAAAATGGTCACCCTGTGATGGTTTTTCATGTGCCGTGACTACAAATCTTAATTTTTCTCATTTTTTTCTTTTGTTACGGAACCTTGAATAACCCTGCTATCAAATGCATTCAAAAATTTTAACTCAGCTGCATCAGTTTTAAAGAAAATATTACTTTTTTACCCAACTTAGTACTAAAAAAATTTACATGACTCTAATTCAATGAGCCGTAGTGTAAAAAAAATGCACTACGATGTTTCGGCAAGTTGCCTTAAAAGTTGGTGTGTTCAATTCTCTTTTCAAAATGGTATAACATTGTTGGGAATATTTCATAAATAACCGAGATAAAATTTTTCTTCTTAAGAAATCCGACTTTTTTTTAGGTAATTTTTCCATATTATTTAAGTTTTTGTATTCTGAAAGGTTCTGAAAGGGTACAAATTTGAATAATATGGAAAATTTACCTCATAAAAAAGTCGGATTTCATCTTATGTTTTCGTTCACTACAACCACGAATGAATGAATTTTATTTATTTTTTTTTTTATCATTTTCTACAATACCTAATTGTATGAGTACATAAAGGTTTTTAAAACTGCATAGCTATTGCACATTTTCGTAAAAAAAAATTTGAAATCTGTTTTTTGATGCAAAATGTAAAAAAAAGTAATTTATGAAAAATTTTAAACACCTAAAGATATTCTCGCTTGCTGGGAATTAATGTAACCTCACCCCCTTATTTTAGTCTAATTTGACTGGACTATTATTAGAAATACCTAGTATGTAGGTATGCTTAAATAAAATCAAATCCCTAGTTATTTTTCATAAGAACCTTTAAGATAAGAGTTACTTATTACTTTTACCATAAGAGCAAGTACGTGCAACCCAGTCGTGCATTTTATTTCCTTCTCATTCAACTTCTTTCTTGCATGGAAAAGAACTTCATCCTTTACTAAAAACTAAAGTGAAGTCTGTTTGAATTGAGTGAATACTTAGACCCTCCAGTGGACTTAGTAGCAGCGAGGGCAAATTGCGCCACGATCAGTATGACTAACTTTTGCAACAACAAAAACCAAGCTTGATTTTTGTAGAGTTATGTTCCACCTTTCAACAGAAGAAACTTTTGTCTCATTGTCCACTGAAGTAGACTGCCTCTAGAGCACCTGCTCAGAAAAGTCTTATTAGCACTGGTTAGCCCCGTTTTAATATCAAAACTATTGTGACATTTAGAGTTTGTCGAATGGTTAAGTGTGTGGTACCGGTCAAAGAAGACAAAAACTGTAATCGTTTTGGTCATGAAAGACTGTTGGTCGCGGAATTGGTTGGTCGAGGAATTCTAAGAGAGGTCGCTTAGGGCGATTAAGAACAGAGCACCAAGAGACTTGACATCTAGATTGTTATATGCTGGGACAGTTGCGGAGGATATGTCCTAGTGGTTATTTTTCCTTGGTAACCTTGCAACTTCGACAATGGGAACTGTACGGTATACCGAGTTTTGGTGCGTGCTGTTTTTCCTTCTATCTACAGTGGAATTGTTGGAGAGCAAATTATATTAGAAGATCTGATGGTATGCTCAGCGAAAAATCGCCCTTTAGTACTGGAGTACTTAAAAACATTAAAATTTTACTATATAAGCTACCCATTTACCTTTAAAACTCATAAACACTCATAGTTTTAAAATAATATTATGTCTCGGACATTTTGGTCTCGGTTGTCTTTAAAATGCATATAAATTTATAAATTTTATCGTTTTCTATTATAAATTTGTTATGCTTTGTTGATTTTGAATTTCTTCCCTCATAATTTTATTTTTTTTTCAATTTTATAGGCATTATCCTCATATTTACTATCTTTTTCTCAAAATGCCATTAGGGCAAACAATGAACATAAATGTCATGTTTTCTTACGTCCGTCAAAAGAATATTCTTTTTCATTTCTTTGTTTGCGTATATTAATGTCTCCCTTGTGTTATCTGTGGTAAGGATCTGTCGACAGTGTAGTAAAGAGAAATAAAATTCCGTATCCTTATATTTCAGTTGAAGTTCAGGTCAGGTACACTGAACCAAATCCTTACGTAAATACAACGAAGAAATTCGTTGAGCCAACGAAAATTTAATTAATTTTCAGCCGATAAAAAATTTAATTGGCTCAACGAAATGGCTTTCATACGTTAACGAAGAACTTCATCAATTAACGAAAACTGTCGTATTTTAATGAAATTTTTCATAAACATTTTTGATCGCGAATTAATGAATTTTTACATCACTTTACGAAACTTTTTCATTGATTAACGTAAAATTTAATTAACCACGGTGATATTTTTCGTTAGTCAATGTATTTTTTGATTAATTTATGAAAGAACTTTCGTTAGCTAACGAAACTTTTGGTTGTATTTTTTTTTTTTTAGTAGGTAGTATATATTTATTGGACTTATTAAATTATTATTAATTTAATTTAGTCCAAAGAAAAAATTGGCGTTTCGACCCGGTGGAGCTCACTTAGACTCATCAGTTGACTTATCCGTGAGACACCTTGTCAATACGCAGATATTTTTTATATTCAGCTCAACTTACATAGATTTTTAAACAAAAACCTAATGTGAACTATATCCAGCAAGATTAAGTTTTTCATCATAAAAACAGAAATGCACCAAAGTCTTCTTTTTTTTTGGAAGGCAACGATTTTTTTCGTTAACTGATGTATTTTTTCATACGCCGATGTAATATTTCATTAGAATATGAAGAATTTTCATAAGCTTATGAAGATTTTCGTTAGTTAATGTTGAATTTCATAAGTTAATGAATTTTTTCGTTACTTAATTAAAACTTTGATAAAGTAAGGAAAAAATCGTATTTTTGTTCTTTAAAATGAGTATGAAATTTTTCGTTAATTGATGAATCTTTTCATGGAATTGGATTTTTTGGCACTAAAAAGTTAGAAAAAGTGTATGAAACGTTTTCATTAATTGATGAAGGTTTTCATATTACGAAAAATTACATATTTTCGTTGAGCCAACGAAAGTTTCGTTGGGCCAACGAAAATGTAGTGTATGAAACGATTTTCGTAATTTTACGAAATTTATTATTTTCAGTGTAGTTTTATTACAATCAACTTACAGTCTTATGTCATCGCACTCGCACTAGCACACGGCAAGGATCTAAAGGAAATGAAATTTCTACCACCATAATTCTTATCAAAATTAATCCTCACCTGTGTGTCAAAGATGGACGCGCGTCATCAGTGAGATAGCACATACGCTTTCTCGCGTCCACATGACAATAAAAATAGACTTCATTTGTTATGTTCTTTTAATTAGGTCAACCATTTGCATATATACAAACCTATTACGTGACTTGGCTATATCCTGGAAACAAAAATAGGCCACAGAGTACAAGAACAAGGAGTGGCAGGTGATTCGTTTCATTTCCAAAAGGATGTCCCATTTATAAAGACATTTATCACAGCAAATTGTTGGCTATAACGAAATTTTTTCCCATTTCACCCGTCACAGGATGTCCAGGATACTCAGTGTCCAGTCCAGTTCAAAACACAATGTTCTAGAATGACCTATATAATCTTAATGTATACAAAAGGACTCACACCTTCAGTTTTTTTTTTTTTGTATAAGGTCGGTAGGTAGGTTAGGTACCATGACGACTTCCCAAAAAGGCTTTTTTGAAGAGAGTTGTGGGAATTAATTTTATCGCATTTTATGCAAGCTTCAGAAAAAGAACAACAACAACAGTCTTCTAAAGCTACTATGGAGAAAAAAGGACGAGCAAAAATTAACTAAAATGGATACTAACCTAATTAGCAGCATGCCTGACTGGGACACAATTTATTCTCTTCCCGCTGCGCTGCTGCTTATATTAGTGTTTGTTAACTTGTTTGATGGTAAGGTCCTGTAGGATAGTCCTGTCCTGTGTTGTTATTATATTTTTTGGGGTGTTACTTTTTGCTCTTGCCACGTTTTATATATTATTTTATTTCTTCCTTTTATGTTGTTGATGACTGTTGAATGTTCATGGTGAGTTTATTTTAACAACAAGGATACTGTTTAAGCGAGAAATATCTGTGAAGTTTCTTGTAATTGTGGTTAGCTGCGGAATGGCTTTGCAGTGGTCAGTATAGTGGATTGTTTCATTTATATATTTTTTTTTTTAGGAAAAAGCAAATAACTAAATACTGAAGGTTTTTGAAAACAGGGAATTTCTGGGACGAACCACTAAAAATAGGATAGGCAGCGCCATATCGTAGACCGACGATGACGACGACCAAAGGGACCATTTTTGTGAGGGCAAAAGGGACTTGAAATATTTTTATTTAGTTTCTAGTTTATAGTAAATTAAGGGTATTATGAAATTAGCAAAGTATGTGTTCTGGTTTGTGCTTTTTGAAGTTCAGAAGTAGGTCGGTTTTTATGGGGTATGGTGTTGAAGTATTTTTTTTTAACACTTGTTCCTTTGGGAATATGGAGTGTTTTTTTCCTGGAATTACTGGTAAAAGCAATTAAACACACACATATTTTTGGTGACTTTATTTTTGAAAGGTTTTAAAGCAGACAAAGAAAACTAGGGCATTAAAGTAATTTTAACCTGTATGGCAATGGCATGTCAACGTCCTAGATCTACCGGTTGTTCTGAAATTGAATTTTTATTATTTAATTAAAACGGAAACGTTTGGAGAGTTCCAATGTTGCTGAAAATTATATTAAAGCTTTACAATTCAATTGCAGAAAGTGTTTTGAAGGACTTTTCACCGACTTTTTTTTCGATTATTTCTATTTGTATATATATCTTAGGCACAGATAAAAATATTTTCACAGAAAGCTGATTTAATTGTCCTTGATTTACAAATCTATTGATATTAGGTTTTTTTTCCAAATTTTCATCATACTACCTAATTTCGATGTAGGCACTGAAACCATTAATTTTTTTACCATTTGGTGATACCTAATGTTTTATTTTTTTTTTTTTTTTGAAAACCTAGAATCCAAAGAGTACAGTACCTACCTCTATACACTACTATCTAAGATCTAAAAGGGTATAATTTCTTAGAACATAAAAAAAAAAGTTTGATTAACTTTACATCATACAATAACGTAGCTTTTTAAAAATTATGTTGTGTAACGGTACCTGCCATTTATTGGAAATAGAAAAGTTAATATTTTTCGAAAATGACTAACGATTTTGATAAGATTTCAACAAAAAAAATTTGTACTAGAAGGTAATTTTAATGGGACACATACTTTAGCTCAAAAAAAGAAAAATTAATTCGGATGAAATCCCCACAAAATTTTAGTTAAAAAAAATCCCTAATATTCCCCAAAAAAAAGTTACAAGATAATATTACTTAATACTCACCTAGCGCAACATCATTTTGGGATTTACTCCTTGGTGTTTTTTTGTTTGGCCTTTTTTTGAGGATTTTGGCTTCCCACCATTTTGTTTTTGTTTTGGGATTTTGGCATTGAGAATTTTCCACTTGGAATTATTGGTTTTAGCCTTTCACTAAAAACCCTAATTTGTAATAACAATTTGGAAAAAATAACTTTTGATTAAAAAAATAACTTAAAAATCAGTATTTCTCGAAAACAGTTCAATGAATTTTCTTCAAAATTTGTTTTTATATGTTTTTATGGCATACCCATTTTGTTTGCAATGTTTTGAAAATTTTTATAATACAGGGTTTCAGGGATGATTCTTGAGTATATTCGAAGAAAAAAATTGTTCTACAGTAACTCTCTATCTGCAAAGTTGATACCCTTTAGCGATGATTTAAGAAAACGCTTACTTTGGTATGCCTTTAATCATGTTAATGTTATTAACTCCATTAATACTTATGATAAAAACTTTATTAATGTCTTGATTTTTAGAAGAAATGATATTCTTTGTACTAGTCTTTAAGAAATTGTATTATCTTTTTTTATTGCTCAGATATTAATTTTTAAATTGAATTATTTTTTTCTTACCCATGATAATTTTTGGCTTTGGGGCCGATTTTCTTCGAAAAATGTGTTATAAACATATTGTTTTATAAATTTATTCTTATGAAGAAAACAATTATGAATAGAAATGTTGTTCTAAATTTAGCCAGAAAATAATAAATTTCTTATTAATTTCGATTTTCTTAACTTCAACGACATTTTTTTAATAAAATAATATTTATATAGCTTTTATAAAAAATAAAAACTAAAATTTTGAAAAAAAAAAATAAATTTTATTTTTTTTTTTTTTGGAAAAATACAATTTTCGAAAACGGGACATTAGTTTCTTAAAAATTGTGCTTAGGGGAGAGTGGGGCAGTTTTGAACACTTTTTGCTTTCGCAACTGCTAGAAAGATATTTATTCGATTTATTGATCTGTTAAGTTTATTTATATGAAGCAGTGATATTGAACTTCGATTTTAAATTATATCTGGTTATTTTAGCATATTATTTATATTTAATTTTAATTTTTAACCAATATTAGATCTTATGTTCAAAAGTGCCCCATGTATGGGGCAGTTTTGAACATGAAAGGGGCAGTTTTGAACATCAGTATTAATTTCTTTGTAATGAATAAATAATACTTAACTTTTTATTAGTTTTTTAATAAGAACATACAAAAACTCCAAATTGATTATTATATCATATTCAATTAACCAACAAATAATAAAAACTCAGAAAAAATAACATTAAAATTTAAACTATAGTTATCAGTTTATCACATTTATAAGTTCAAAAAAAAAAACAAAAACCAAGAAAAATTCATTTAAAATATATCTTAGAAAAATGGTATTCATACCATTTATGCTTCTCAGAGTAAAATAGATTTATTTTCAATATACATGTATAGATATATTTCTAGACATTAAATCCAAATGTTAACAAAGCGGATGTTCTTCATGTACCAGGAGCATTTATTGGTGTAGGTAGCTGACTTTAATTTCTATAACGCTTAAGCGGTATATAATCGAGTTCTCATCGAGAAAAGTCTAGCAGAACTTGAAGAATTCAGGCATTTTTTTAAATCTTCAATTATGTTGTACATATTCCCATTTTTTCTTTAATTTTGCCCACAAATGCTAGTTTCATTATTTTTTTTTATAAGAACATTACGATTTATTAAATAAAACACATTCAAGTGTCCTTAAAATGTCTGATACAAACTGCTCGGGCGGTTTTGAACATGTTCAAAAGTGCCCCCACTGTGTCAACGACATAAAATGTTGAATAAATATTTAACATTAATATATTCATTCAAAAATTCATAGTCAATTAGTTTAAAATTCATTAACCATTAACAAAAAATTGTATTGTGTTTTGAAATCACTTACCAATTTTTTTTTAAACTCTTACAACTAAAAAACTGAAATAATGCAAAACCACTATAAAAATCACCTTCCACCTATAAATCTGAAAGTCAGCCGAGATAACGATGGAAAGTCTATGACATTTATGGATATCGTGTTGACGTGTTCAAATATCGAAATACTTCTAAAAAAGATTGATATACTAAAATTTTATATGCAGTGTTCAAATGTGCCCCGTGTTCAAAACTGCCCCACTCTCCCCTACAGATGTTGATGTTAATTTTTTTTTTAATTATTTATAAAAAACGGCTTTAACGAATTTTTCTTAGAATACATCCTAATACAAGAAATCAGGGGTTGGGGTTTCTGCTTTACAAAATTCTGCTTTCAAAATTCTGCTTTTCAAAATTCTGTTTTTCAAAATTCTGTTTTTCAAAATTCTGCTTTTCATAATTCTGTTTTTCAAAATTCTGCAAAAAAATTAAAAAAGGGTTTGGAAAATGTTAAAAAACGCGCGCTTTTTAACATTTTCCAAACCATTTTTTTAATTTTTTGGAAAATCCCAAAAAAAATATCTTCTTGAAAAATTATCTGCTTATTTGATTACTTACCTTAATAATTTGTCATTCTTTGAATCCATATTAATTTTTGTTTTATAAATGAATAAATTTGAAAATATTAAGAAAAGCTTTTTAATACTAAACATTTCCAATAAGTTATAGATTATATTTGAAAGAAATTCAGTCTATACATTTTAAAAAATATTTGCAACACTTAAACAAAAAAATTTAGGAAAGTAACAATGTTGTATTTTTCAGAATTGGCAGAATTTTTTTGTCTTAGTATAATGCTGGCAGAATTTTGAAAAGCAGAATAGAAAAAAAGCAGAATTTTGAAAAACAGAATTTTCGTTAAAAAAGTAGAATTTTAAAAAGCAGAATTTTGAATCCAGAATTTTGACCTGATCCCGAAATCAGATTGCATATCTAACTACTGTTTTTGGAGCTCAAATGCACTTAAGATGTTTTGCCTTTAAATTTTACTTTTTATCTCATAGTTGAACAAACCAAATTTTAATATAAAAAGTTTCAACACTTCAACAAACTTTAGCTCTTCGAGCAAGTTCATGCCACACGGTCGAGTATTTTATTTTGTAAAGAATTTGGCTCATAATTTTATTCCGTATTTCAACTTGGAGCTAGTTTGCTTATCCTGATTTTCGGTATCAAAAGTATAAGGTCTGTTGAACATTTTAGCCGAAAATAAAACGGATTTCTATAGCAAATTTAAGTAATGATTCAACTTAATCTCGTAGAAAAATACAGATTTTGACTGCGGTAAAAAAAAATTACTTATAAACCAGTTTATAAACTTTGAAATTAAGGTAATTTAATCTTGTTAAATAATCTTAAATTATTTATTTCTCTAAAATGATCCCCATCCTCCAGAAAACAGTTTAATAATTATAATATTCATGAATGCCTTATCAAAGGCAGAAACAAAAAAAAAAAAATAAAAACATTTTCAAATAATTGTTTCATTTCAACCAAAAAGGACAAGTAGACAGTAGACACACAAGACAGTCCCCATAGTGCCATCGGAGTATTGTTGTCTTTCCATCTTTATAAGGACAGTCTAAGGTCAAGATACCCATCAGACGGATTCCCCATTGCGACGATAGGATACGCGCTAAGGCGAGATGTTTGACACTTTTCTCCCAAATTGATTTTCAATTTGAATTTGACGGATTTCTATTCTATTTCGATTTCGATTCGATACGAATCCAGTTCCACTATATTTCTGCTGCTCCCATCCGTCGCCGTCGTATCGTCGTCAAACCTTTCTAAAATTGTTGTTCTCTATAAATTCTTTTGTGCGGTTGTCCTGGGTGAATTGAATGAGACTGCCTCATGGTTGGATTCGTTGAACCATGATGTATACGTCTGTTGGACATTACGCTAAGGAAAATCTATTAACTGCTGCTATTGATGGCCATTAATTGTTAGAACGTTCGTTCGTCTGTCCATCCGTCGTCGGTCTTTCGTAGTTCATGTCCAAAAGTCCTTTGTTGTTGTTGTGTTATTTTTTGTTGAGTCTCGTCCAAAACAATTGGTTTCATTTCGATTCGAATCCCTGTGGATATTGCGCTGCTTAGCGATGATGGTTTGTTTTGCTTCCAAGAAAATATATTTTCCTCCTATAGAACGAAGGGTTTTATTTTGTAACCACCTTGTAATGAGGTGGTGCGATTCTATTAAGGAGGCGAAGAATGGGGCAAGGTTTCCATTGTTTTGGATCGGCTTCGTCAAAGCGGACTGAAATAATTTCAGAAAATATTTTCATTGTATCCAAAGTTTTTCTTTTTATTTTTTTCTATTTATTTCATTAATGTTAGTCTTGTTTTTATTAATGATGAATTGATGAACCATTAGGGGCTTCACTTTATTAATTAATATCGTAAATGAATTTGTTGCAAATTGCTCTCGATCGAAGTTTATATCTTATTAATAGCTGGGGGTTTTCGATGGAATGTATTTGGATGAATTATAATTCAATTGAAGCATTAAAAGATGAAAGAAATATGTTGACAATATAAAGTTTGTTAAAGAATAAGAAGTTGGGATATTTTTGAAATTGACATAGATTAGATTTACAGGGTGTCTCAGAATTGGCATATTATTTCGAAAGTGAGAGAAATTAGATAGAAGTGGTTTAGTAAGAAAAAAGGTTTTAGTTGTCTCAAGACTATCATCAACTTTCGAGAAAGAAGAGTTAGCGCCCCCGAGACATTAATGATATTTCTTGCCAAAAGTTTTTTTCAGCAATAACCACATCATTCCAGAGATGCAGTTCGGTTTTCGGGTGAAACATTCAACACTGCATTCATTCCTAAAACTTCGAGCTATTGTTGCCATAGCTACAAAATGGACCGCTTTTTTACAGCTTATCAGCAAGAACCGACTCTACGCTTAAATACTGCAAATCTTTCCGAAAGGCCGATTTACATATCCGAAAACAGTCTTAAAAGTCCCACTGAATCAATTAATCCGAATCGGAGCTATTGTCCCTTAAAAGACCAGGAGTATACGGTTATAATCGCACTGTTATAAATAGCAGAAGCATCACATTCAAACACTAGTTTTCCAGTCAAGAGATTTAATCCACACTCTCGTACACCGAACAAAAAATTTGATAATAACAGCTATCAAATTAACATTTTTAAGTGTCGTCCAACAATTAAAATATCAATTTTGATATGATTATGATTATCATATCATTTTGACATTTTTTAATTTAAGGTGGATAGTGAAAATTTCACTTTGACAATTAAAATATCAATGTTGACTAGATTTTACGTTTTTTTTTTTAATTTTCTCCCAAACTACATACAGGGTGTCCCAAAAGCTAACGTCGAAACGAAAACGGTAGATAGGGTAGGTGTTAACAGTTATCAGAAAAATAATAAAAAAAAAAATCGCAGCCATATATTTTGTGAGTTATGGGCATTTGAAAAAAATTCGAAAAAATAGTCACCCTGTGACGGTTTTTCATGTGCCGTGACTACAAATCTTAATTTTTCTCATTTTTTTCTTTCTGTTACGGAACCTTGAATAACCCTGCTACCAAATGCATTCAAAAATTTTAACTCAGCTGCATCAGTTTTAAAGCAAATATTACTTTTTTGCCCAACTAAGTACTTAAAAATTTTACATGACTCTAATTCAATGAACCGTAGTGTAAAAAAAATGCACTACGATGTTTCGGCAAGTTACCTCAAAAGTTGGTGTGTTCAGTTCTCTTTTCAAAATGGTATAACAATGTTGAAAATATTCCATTAATAACCGAAATAAAATTTTTTTTCTTGAGAAATCCGACTTTTTTATTAGTTAATTTTTCCATATTATTTAAGTTTTTGTATTCTGAAAGGTTCTGAAAGGGTACAAAACTTAAATAATTTTGAAAAGAGAATTGAACACACCAACTTTTGAGGTAACTTTCCGAAACATCGTAGTGCATTTTTTTTTCATTCATTCAAATGTGATACCTACACTGAGGGAAAAAATAAATTGAAGTTGAAACGTCTTTGTTTCAAAGATGAACTATTTTGATTTATGTGACTTTAAGATACGAAACCATCAAAAATTAACCTATTTTCCACGTTGATTTTAAAATGTTCATCTTCAAAACAAAAGCATGCCGAAATATAGTTGAATCAATGTGGTTTTAATTGATTTGACCTTGTTTTATGGTGGCTTTTCCCTCAGTGTATTTAAATCCTGATAATCAAAATATTGTTTTGATATTGTAGTTATAATAAAACGCATTTTATAGAGCATTTTTTGTTGATATTTAAAAAATCTTAATTTGATATTTAAAAAATGTTAAATTGATATTGTTTTTTATTTGTTTCGGTGTACACGCAGAAAAATAATTCCTAACCGAGAAATTTTTTCGGTGGGTTAGTAAAAAATGTATTGAAAATATCGTAGGTAGTCTTGGTTAAAAACTACGTAGTTCTCGTTAAATTGTTTAAAATTACAAGTTAAGTTTAACCGATCAATTTGTTTATATTGATCGAGAATCTCGGTTAAAATTTAGATTTTAGTACAATTTAACCGAGAGAGTGGGTAAAATTAAATAATTTCGAATAACCGATTCGACTCGGGTAATGTTAACCGGGCTTAGTTTGCAGGTGCTATATATTAGCAAACTCCCTCTGTTACATTTACACAAGTTTTACGTTGTTTTTAACAGATAATTTTTCTGCGTGTACGTCAACGAAACTCCTAATTTACAAGAAGCTTCTCCTTCTCCTGCCAGTTATCGGTTACATCCTCCCAGTATGGTATACCTACCACACTGTACCAAATTTTGTTGAACCAACCTGCAGCTTTAAAAAATAATACTACAGCGGCTAATAAGGATAATATAATCGAGAAAAAATATCCAAGAAACACTTTTGAACAGACTCGTTCAAAAAATCTTCTTTTTAATGAAATCGTTTAAAACTCAATAATGTTTAACATAAGAAGGTATCTTGACAAGAAACAAATTAAAATTCAAAGTCCTATCTCCGCCAAGTTGGCTTTAACGGGGAGATATCAGTAGAGAGCAGTCACGGTGCACTCAATCAGTTAAATCATATCCTACTACTCAATCCGGCCCATCATTCCATTACAAACCAAAATCAAATCCCATAAACTTACTTTTTGACGAGCAATAACTGCTATGAAAAAAGCGCTTATGGTGCTTTAATTTAGGGCTCTACAATACTTAGGGACTAGATTTAATTTTAATATGGACTTATGTCCCTGTTTTAATAGGGCCAACATTTTAAGCTTCCATCATGGGTACACCTTTTTTGGGAAATCCAATCCATTTCAAGTGTGACATAACTCCACATGGTATTTTTTTTTTTTTTAACTTATGTTCCACCTTAATCGACTGTCAGCTAGATACATAATGTCCTAACGAGGTGAGTCCAATATGGAATTATTTAATGTTAAGCTATGCCCCTGTGTATAGTGGCAATATGGTATTTCCAAGTAACCACAGTATCTGCTAATTTGAGTACTTTCTAACAAAATAATCTACAATTCACTGATAAATTAAACAAGAGAATTTGAAACTACTCGATTAAATCCTTGCAAGAATAGTGAAAGTCACACAAGTGAATACATAGCTTCTGTAGTGTCAAATATGCTGTTTTCAATAAATACGCTTCATTGCTGATGTTATTATCATCATTTTAAGCGCCCTCCATGACAAAAAAGCCAAAAGCGATGTCATCTGCTTGATGAATGTATAGAATGTCCTTGCATGGACGGGCACTAATCGCCGGATACGGATACTAACAAACAAAAAAATAAAACCAAAAAAATATAGAATTTGCTATCCGTTGTATACCCAGGATGGAAACAATAATTCACCTCTTCAATACTCTGTGACTCTGTGTCCAATGTACACGACTCGAAGGGAGAACAGTTAGAAAAGCATTGAACGAAGCACTATATAGCAACTAACACAGGGATGCAACAAATGATTAAGTTGT
Source organism: Episyrphus balteatus (assembly GCF_945859705.1). NCBI lineage: Eukaryota > Metazoa > Arthropoda > Insecta > Diptera > Syrphidae > Episyrphus > Episyrphus balteatus. The sequence goes on from NC_079134.1 coordinate 34,938,608, forward strand.
TGTAGGTGGAGAGGTGGTTGTCCAAGTGGAGCAGAAAGAAACTTCGATGAAGAATGATGTCCTTTGCTAAATTGCCTCATCAACCGTTCACAGTCCCCACTCCCATACAACTCGCCTCTTTGATGTCACAAACACACACACACTCATATACACCTCTACTCTGTATCAATTCAAAAACACATGTGAATGGACATTGCAGTAAATTAGCACACGTGACAAAGGATTTATATGATGGTCGAGTGGCGGCAGAATGAGGTTGGGTTGTCCATGTATAACCCAGCCTCCATTTTACAGAGTGTGATGCAATATCCTTGCGCTCGATATTTTATTCAATGTGACACCTGATGGTGTGACGAGTAATCCTTTCGAATGGCGTTGACAATTTTGATATGAAGTAACACTCGAACGGATGAAAGTTCTTTCGCTCTGTCTCTGTGTGTATATGAAGTTTGCTGGATGACATGGATGACAGATGACGATATGGGAATGGAAATGAGAATGAGTTGCGAATGACTTTTAATGAGATTATTTTCCCCCGAACAATGTCATCATCAACGCTCCATCAGTTTTTTTTTTTTTTTTTTAAATTTTTTGTTGGATCCGCATATGAAAATGAACGCTGGCACCTCCCATCGTCAGTTGTTCCATCCATCAGCTAGCAGAGGGAAAGTCCTTTTTAGATTGATTCATTGGTGGGGGGCTTGAGATTGGTGTGTATAGGGTAATTTTCATGTCAAACTTGTTGTTGTTGTTGTATGGGAATATTTTGAAATTAAGTAGAGAAACTTATTTAGCGGATGAAAAGGAATAATACGTTGCCGATTTTGGCATCATTCTTGACAAAAAGGGGCATTAGATGGTGCTTTTTTTCAGTCCTTTTGCTGTTTTCAGAGGATTGGCGCATGATGATACAAACAAGTTTATTGACTTTGTTGATGAAACATCTGCAGCAAATTAAATGGACAATGGGATTGTACATAGGTGATGGATAGTCAAATTTGATTCAGCAACGTGAAGAATGATGCTGAATGATTTTTGGTTAATGAGCAATTATCATGCATGGTTGAAAAGAAATTAGAAATTTTAAGGTTTTCAATTTCCTGGTAGGTAAAAGTAAGTCTACAAAATTAATTAGGTTGAAAGTAACACATCGTCGCTTTTCTTTCTCAACCTCGTATCTACAAAATTTTGATTTTTGTTTTTTCCGGATTTGGCATCGTTACTTTCCGTCTCATAAGTGTAACAAACCCATATCTAAATATCTATCTTAAGTTATCCAAAAATGACCATGCAAGTTCCTTTCATCTTACTTCCTTTGTCCTTGTTTACTGCAAAAACCTCGTAACTCGAAGTTACGAGGTTTTCAACAATACCTCGTTACCCAAACTCGAAGTTACGAGGTTGTTACACTTCATATATTGCAAGAGAGACCAATGATATTGCTGTTGTTTTGTATTCAAATGCAGATTATAATGAAGACGAAACTTTTCTTGAAATTCTTATGGGTAACCTTCAAATTCACAGTAATAAGAGTGATTTGTACAAGTTTGATTGATTTTCGTTAACAAAATCGCGTTGATAAAAGTGTTTTGTGAAGCCAAATTAATTTTCTTTATCGTATTTTCAAAGGTATAATATTAGCTTTTTGTATTTTTTTTATTAAAATTTTATACTGATAAAATCCGTAGATAGTGATATTTTTAAGATGAAAAAGTGGAGCAGGGGTGCAGAGTTGGTAAATTTGTCAAGGGGTAATACTGATGAAGACGAACCATCACGTCGAAAAAAAAAACACACCTGGTAAATATTAAATAATCTCATTCCGACTATATTTTACTAATGGCATCAAATATGTTGTATATAGTTTTGTCATCTTCAGTGCATTCGTTAAAAACTACAAAAGTTCTAACAAATAAAGAGGAGAATGTCATTTTAGATGAAACGACTGGACAGTTTGTTTATCAAAATGCAGAACCGGCAAAAAGCGAGGCTATCAATGTAGACAATTTTATTTTGGATGAAACAACTGGTGAACTGAAGCAAAACCCATCATATTTGAGCTCAAATAGTGATTATTCTCAATGTTTCAACTGACGATACAAATTATAAGTACAGCGAATGCTCTAGCGATTCAACTGACCTGGGCACGTCTTTCAGGACTCTTGATGAAACCAGTGGTCTATGTTTGAATAAAAAAGCCAAGAAAGGGCAAGGCAATAAAAACGGATGGATGAAAAATCAATTAAAGCGAAGAAGACTAAAGGGAAAGCAGTACACCTCAAGAAAAAGAAAGAGAGGCGAGGGCGTAATTGGAATGGAAGTGCGGAAACAGAGAGCTATGAAGCCCAAGTCTAATTCAAAGAAATGTGCGAGCAGCAAGACCAGAAAGTGCCAAGAAATATCAGAAGATGACAGAAGTGAAATTTTTCATACTTTCTGGGACGTTCTTTCTTGGGATCAACGAAAGCTTTATGTAAATTCGATGGTTGCACTAAAGCCTGTTGAAAAACAAACCACTGGCATTCCAAGCAAAAGATCACATACGCTTGAGTATAATTTGAAAGTTAGTGGTGAGATGAAATCTGTTTGCAAAAAATGTTCCTAAATACACTCTGTATCGGTGAATGACTGGAAGATAAAACAAAATCAATTATTATCTTCAGTGACGGCTGTTGTTATCAAAATCGAAATGTAACTTTATCCAATGCACTAAAAAACTTTGCTATCAAGCATGAAGCTGAAATTCACCAAAAATATTTGGCAGTTGGACACACCCAGATGTCTTGTGATTCAGTTCACTCAACAATTGAAATTAAAAAAAAAAAAACAAAGAGCTCTTCGTTCATTTGTGCGAATTATTAAAGAAGCAAGATCTACAAAACCATATAAAGTACGTTACTTAAGCCACGATATCATTCTTAATTACGGAACAGCAATTAAATGCTACAAATCGATACGCTCAAGGAAGAAATCTGTAGATCCTTGTGTAGTAAATATCAAGGCACTCAAATACACAAATTTCGGAATGCAATACAAGTTGAACTTCGACGATGACTGGAAATTGTTGCCCCAGCGTTTTGAAAGCAATGCCTCAAATGAAGTAGTTTATGATAGTCTAGCTCATGAAGAATAATGCTCCAAAACATATGTATTTTGTTATTTCTTAAAATTGTTCTTTTCTTTTGATTAATAAATAAAAAAATCTTGTTTCAATGTATAGTTTTAATACAGCAACCTCATATCTAAAATTTTCGGTAAATCGCTTGGACTGGAACTCTTTATGCTGTAACCTCGCATCTGAAAATGTCTCTCTCTGTTTTAATCCAAATAAACATAATTGAAAGCGCTTCGGAAGATGGAGATGGACTGCTCAGGATCGAAAGTACATACTATTAAAGGCAGGTTTACTTTATAGTGTGCAGTGCAATCATATTAACACTTTGGCACAAGAAGCAAGATATGCTGCAAACAGGTAAGGAAACAGTCTACCTGATATTCAGAATAGAACAGAATAGATGAAAGGAGATGAGCCACAAAAATTTTCTAATAAAAATCCCCGATTGCGAACCACACCTCCTATTACTTATATAGGTATGATAATAATCATTTTTATCAAAAAACAAAACCGACTTCCGTGGATCAAAACTGGGTTTTATTTTTTTTTTCTAATAGTTCATATGGCCAGAACTGAACGAAATTGGACCACACTGCATCCACCAATACAAAAAGAATTATCAAAATTGGTTCACTCAGTCCAAAGTTATGAGGTAACAAACATACAAAAAATACAAAAAAAAAAAGACGAATTGAATACCTCCTCCTTTTTGGAAGTCGGTAAAAAGTACGAAAGAATGACAAGGCGGTTGTTCTTACAAGCATCGTAATTTTCTTTCCCAAAAATTGGAAAAGAGGACTTAATGTCAAAATTCCAAAATAGACAGACCTAAAAAACTTCACAAACGGGTGAGGAATCTACGTCTTGTCTGTCGTTGCCAAAACAAGCACTTAACAAAAAGTTAATTCTTCATTTAGTGCACAAAAATTTCATTTGAAACCGTGTCTTGTCTAAATAGGTATCTTAAAATAGTTGGGCTGATAGTTTCTTGACCTATTTAAGTATTTCGGTGGACATAATTAAGTTCTTTCGGTCCTTGGAAGATATTCCATACATGTAAATCAATCTTCCTAATAAATTATTAGGTGCGGTTTATTCATTTCAACTTGTTAAAAATAAATAAAAAAATGTACCATTGCTTCAGAACTCTATAATTACTACAATTATCTCAAATGGTTTTGGGATCAGCATTTTTTTCTGGAAGTTCAAATTCAACAATCATCATCTATAGCAACCAACTATACCTACATCTCGAATACTTACCACATAATAACCTTTCATAATTTATTCGGCACATGATCCGATGCTGTAAAAGATACAATATCTTTTATGCAAATGTATACATTTTCTATTTTCTTCTCATATTGCTCTAATTAACAACCAACAAGCAAATAATATAGAAGACAATACTTTCTGTGTTGGCTTCCCGTCTTAAATGTATGTAATTCTCGTACAAATGGTCATTATATCAACAACTTTATGCCCCGTCCATACTAATGCTTCACTTTGAATAGCAAAAAAAAAAAAACATCTATCAGCTTTGGTGTACTATCAACTATACTCAACATAGACAAGTACAAAGTAACAAATAAACAAATATATAACTTGAGCCACAGCCCACATTCGGTCGTTACTCATAATCTTCATCTGTCAACAATTAGCATCTAGCCAGACCTAAGTCATCAATTTGGCATTGAATTGCTTTTGAATTGAAACTGAGAAAGAAAAAAGAAAAATGATTCAGCTTCCTTCATTTTAGACCGAGAAAATGTGCTGACGACAGTGAGACTAGCTTGAAAAGCTTTGACTTTTCTGAGTAACAAATGCACAACTTCTAGCAATCATTTTGAATCATTGAAATTCCGTTCACGACACCTGCGATAGCTGAAAACATTTTCTTAGAAACAAATAATACCCATTGGATATCTATAAGCTGGGAGTTAAAAAATAGTCTCAGCCATATTAGCTACTGGAAGTGGTTAAGTTATGCAATTTTAAGCTTGAAATTTATTATGTATTAAACTACCTTGAGTTGTATAGAAATAAGTTGTAAAAATGTTTTAAGTACTAAGACGAGACATGAACTAGAAACGTGATGAGAGCTATTAGATGAGTTGAGGTTTGATTTAAACTGCTAATCGATACTAAAAATCAATGAAAAGTTTTGTTAAGAAATTGATATGCTATTACGTCATTATCTAGCGGTGGGATAATTTTTATAAATGAATTATGTGAGAGTAAAATGTCACATAAAGCACTGAAAAGTTCAATGAAATTAGAATTTTTTTTTTTTTTCAAAACTCAGACCACTCATAACTAATTCAAAGAACCATATCAATATGACCTTAATAATGCGTCACTATAGTCAACAGGTGATTCTAAATAAAATTTTACACAAATAACACTATATGACTCATTACACGGGTTTGAATGGAAAAACTGGAAAGAAAATCGGAAAATAGCAAAATTCATTTCCGAAAAACGTATTTTTTTGGCAGAAAAAAGATAAGCAGCTTTAGATCATATCAACTCAAAAACCATCAACATCATTGGCCAGTAGGTACTGAGGACGGAATAAGCCAGAATATACTAAGTTATTAATATAGCGCAACTTTCAAAGCCCAATATCACCTATTATAGCTTTCCAATTTGGTTCACGTCATCGGGAACATACATAAAGAAGCTGGCTATCTTCGAAAAAAAGATCTAGCGATTCTGCATTGGGTTGCAATACGAGAGGACGCCAAGGAAATACCACAGCTGCCAAAGCTTAAATTTTACCAATTGGCAGATATCTCCAACCCACTTAAAAATGTCTTCGGAATCTAAAAAAAAACCATAACAATCTCCTACAGGAATGTTTTTTAAAACAAAATTTTTAGAATCAAAAACATATTACAATTTTAGAAAAATTAATTTTTTTCAAAAACGGCACTACGATCTTGTTAAAAAAATATTAATAACACTAGTCAACAAAATTTGACTTTTTTTGCCACAAGAACCAAAATATACTTTTCTAGTAGTTTTTGGGGTGCTGAATCCGAATCTGAAGTCAGAAAAATTTGACTGGCCTCCGTTTTTTAAATATTACCCTTATAAAATGCTAAAAAATGTCATTTTGGCTGTTTTCGAGGTTCTGTTTTATGTGGGGTAATTCATTACAAATTTGTAAAGGTGATTATAAGAACAGATATTCTTCTTTCAAAAACTGTTTAAATTTTCCAGATATCTCTTTTATTACTCGAGATATCTTAAGTTTCAGTTAGTAAGCCAAAGATAAACTAAACTTAATCTAAAGATTAAGTCACTGGTCTCAGAATTTTTGTTACAAGAACAAAAATATACTTTTCTGAAGGTTTCTGGGTAACTGAACTCGAATCCACAATCAGAAAAATTCTATTAGCCTCCGTTCTTGAAATATAACCGTTATAAAAAAAAACCGTTTTTTTTTTGCATTTTATAACGGTAATATTTCAAGAACTAAGGCTAATAAAATTTTTCTGATTGCGGATTCAAGCTCAGCAACCCAAAAACCTTTAGAAAAGTATATTTTGGTTGTTGTGGCAAAAAAAGTTTAATTTGGTTGGCCAGTGTTGTTTCTGATTCAAAGACCGCTGCTTAAATTTTAAATATCTCGGGCAGTAAAAGAGATATCGAAAAGATTTAAACATTTTTTGAAAGAATAAAACTAGTTCTTATAACCACCGTTACAAATTTATTCATAATGAATTACCCCACATAAAAACATAACCTCGAAAGCAGCCAAAATAACGTTTTTTGACATTTTCTAACGATAATATTTAAAAAACGTAGGCCAATAACAATTGTTTGACTTCAGATTCGAGTTCAACACATCAAAAACTACTAGAAAAGTATATGTTGGTTGTTGTGGCAAAAACCTTGATGACCAGTGTAATTACGATAAAATGGCGTACCAACTTTGTTAAAACTTTGTTTGAAAAAAAAAAAAATGATTTATAAGACTTTGTGATTTAAAAAATGCCTCTAATAATTTCGAATTGTTGTTCTTCTATAATTGCACCTTAATAGCAGAAATCAAAATGCATACATTTTTTTGAAGATCAATTTCACTTGAGATATTACATTTTTTTTTCTTGATTTTTTGACTTCCTCCTAAAACGCTAAACTGATCTCAATGTATATTTTTTTAACAGAATTGTTTGAGTAGCTGTAACTATATTAACAAAAAAAAATTTTTTTTAAAAATATACCTATATTACCTATGAAATTTTTTTATTTAAAACTGTGTTTTTCTAAGAGCCAATTTTTCAATTAGCCAGATAGATAAGGCTTATTCCTACGAATAAAAGTTTTTTTTTTTATATTGACATTTATTCTTCTAATAGCCTAACTGAAGATTAAAAAATCAGGGCTAAATCAATTTTTTTTTTTACACTGAACCAAATCCTTACGTAAATACAACGAAAAAATTCGTTGAGCCAACGAAAATTTAATTAATTTTCAGCCGATGAAAAATTTAATTGGCTCAACGAAATGGCTTTCATACGTTAGTCAAGAACTTCATCAATCATCGAAAACTGTATTATTTTAATGAAATTTTTCATAAAAATTTTTGATCGAGAGTTAATGAATTTTTACATCACTTTACGAAATTTTTCATCGATTAACGTAAAATTTAATTTACCACGGTGATATTTTTCGTTAGTCAATGTATTTTTTGATTAATTTATGAAAGAACTTTCGTTAGCTATTTTTATTAAATTACGAAAAAATATTTTTGTTAGCTAACGAAACTTTTTGTTGTATTAATTGTATTTTTTTATTGGATTTGTTAAATTATTAATTTAATATAGTCCAAACCAAAAATTGGCGTTTCGACCCGGTGGAGCTCACTTAAGTCAACTGATGAGTCCGACTTATCGTGAGACACCTTGTCAATACGCGAATATTTTTTTTGATATTCAGCTCAGTTTACATAGATTTTTAAACAAAAACCTAATGTGAACTATATAAAGCAAGATTCAATTTTTAATCATTAAAACAGAAATGCACCCAAGTCTACGTTTTTTTTTTGTAAGGCAACGATTTTTTTGGTTAACTGATGTATTTTTTCATAAGCCATAATGTAATATTTCATTAGTATATGAAGAATTTTCATAAGCTTTAGAAGATTTTCGTTAGTTAATGTTGAATTTCATAAGTTAATGAATTTTTTCGTTACTTAATTAAAACTTTAATAAAGTAAGGAAAAAATTCTTATTTTTATTCTTTAAAATGAGCATGAAATTTTTCGTTTATTGATGAATCTTTTCAGTGAATTGCATTTTTTGGCACTAAAAAGGGAGAAAAAGTGTATGAAACGTTTTCATTAATTGATGAAGGTTTTCATATTACGAAAAATTACATATTTTCGTTGAGCCAAAGAAAGTTTCGTTGGGCCAACGAAAATGTAGTGTATGAAACGATTTTCGTAATTTTACGAAATTTATATGCGTAAATATGCTGATTTTTTTTAAATTATGTTTTTATGTATCGAATAATATTTTTAAAAGAATGGCATTAAAACAGTTTTGAATAAAAGAAACTAATTTTTTTCAAAAATAAAAATTCAAAAAATTCTTTGATATATTCGTAGTGGTCAAAACAATTTATGATGTTTTTGTATTTTTAAAACTAAGTTTTTTTTTATTACCCAAGTTTGCAACCAATCAATGTGCATTGGTAGAGCAATTACCCCTTAATTAGATCTTGTATTTCAAACAAAATTCTGCAATTTTCGCACAATAATTGGAACCAATTTATTATCAAATTTTGATACCGAAATATGAAAGTATACTCAAAATATGCCCGTTTTGCTACATCTGCGATGGGTCGTTTTGTTTTTGTCAGAATTATTTTGCCATAAACATATACCTAGCAAAAACTACTTTGGCTAAATACTTTAAAATTTACATAAACACACACGTAACTGAATGAAATCTTCAAGTAACTGTAGGTGTAAAGAAAACTTGACGTGATACAAAAAATTGCATTAAAAAAAATGTTTAGGTAATGCAAATATTGAAACAAATTTCCATTAAAACAAAAACTGTATTGCAACTCAAAAATATTTGTATTAAAACAAAATATTTATTGCAAATAAAAAATTTTCTGCATTGAAAAAAAATTCAATGTAAAATGTGTGCATTAAATAATTTTGCTTTAATATTCGTCGATTTTTTTTAAATTTTGACTTTTTTGGCATTTCATAAGCTTCAATATTATAGGTCAAATGTCCAAAAAAAAAAAAAAATACACACATTTTGCATTGATTTTTTTTTTTTCAATGCTAAAACTTTTACTTGCAAATATTTTTATTTCTAATACAAATTTTATTTTCAATGCAAATAGTTTTCATTTGCAATATTTTTTTTTAGTGCAAAATATTTTCAGTTGCAATTAATATATAAATTTTAAATAAATCGATTAATATTTTCTTTTTATTGGCACCAATTTTTTTTTTTTTTGTGAAAAAAAAAATTAAACGTAAAGATACTTGAGATTGAACATTAAGATACTCGAGATGCTTGGTAATCTGGACACCGTCGTCAAGTCCCCTCGAAAATATTTACAGAAATCCGTCAAACTATACTTTCTTTATAACAATCTTTGAATTATAACAATCAATACATCAAGATACAGAAGATTAAACAATAAAAAGTAGTTCGTGGCTTATTGCTTTTTTTCTTTTCATTTTAAAGAACTTGCATGCATAGATCCATTTCCATACAATTGAATTTTTTCTCACTTTGATAAAATACCACTTTGTCAAAAAAAAAAAAAAAAAAACTCATAGACTACCCGTCTCGTGCAACACAGTATGAGTCTCGGTAAAGGAAAGGAGTAAATTCAATTTCACAACTCTTCATAAAATACCCCCAACACCAACCAAAATGCCTTTTCCCATTGACGAAAGGAATGATTTTGATGTCATCTCGCATTCAAATATTCGTCAATTCGTAGAAGTCTTCTATAGATGAGACGACATTTTTAAAGCCACCTGTGGCTCAATAAAAACCGAACTTGCATCTTCATCGTCCTTGGATGTTTGGTTTCATCTTCATTGTAGGTAGTCTCACAGCTAGAGCAACCAACATTTCCTCCTTTCTTCTATTCGCAACATACGACAACACACACAATCACCCCCAACGGAGACATAAAAGTGTGCATAAAAAAAAATTGAATTTGGTTTTGGCTAATAACTTCTGGGATGGGGTGCAATATTTTAAAGGTTTTTTCCAACACCCTTAAATTCGCACCATTTTCTAAAACTTTTACAAAATTTAACTTTATGTGTGTCTCTTACATCACCCAGTTTGGAAATGTGTCTGATTTTGATGCAGGACTCACATAAATTCTCGGGACTTTAAGGGTTGACTAACAACAGCCAACAGCCACCGGTCACAAACACTGTTTCGATGCAATCACACCACATCCCTTTAAAAGAACGTCGTCGTTCGGTCGGCTGTGGTGGTGAGGTATTTTTTTTTTTTGTTCATCTTAATTAGAATCAATGCGAGTAAAGTGCTAAAAACTTTCGCATTTACTCGAACATGCTCTCCACACACCATTGCGCTTAATATACGCGCCACCCTTATTTTATACACAAAGTAATAAATTAATTAAAAAGTTTAACAAAAACACCAGACCCATCATCCGCATTTTCTGCGCCACCCAATTTATTTAGCACATGATATTCTTTTCTCTCCATCAGAATATATATGGGCTTGAATGGGGTTAGGGTACGAGGAAGCACACAAGTCGAGAGTAGAGTATAGTGTTATTATGGGAGTATGTAAAGTTGGGTTAAAATATATAAATTCTCTGGCATCAGTTTATTACACTTCCGTGTCCAGTCCATCCATCCCTGATGGAGAATTTTTCAACACACAACTCAAGACTCATGGTAGACATTGTTTATAGGGTTAGCCCTGCCCAGGAAGGCATTTCCGACGCTTCTACTAATATAATAGGTCCATCAGGAGAAGCCATTATCCCATTCCATTTTATCTACACCCACACACTAACGACACACAATGAGGCATCCCTTCATAGGAAATATGAGTTATTTTATACTACATCGGGTTTTTGTTTCAGCTGATTCATATTATGTTCCTGCTTCCTTAAGCGTGGTTCTTGTATGAGCTAAATTTTTTTTTTTTTTTTTTCTTTTCAATTTATTTCTCAACTTATTTCAGAAAGTTTTGGAAAACTAATTCAAAAACTGTATTATTTATGTTGGAATCACTTCATTTCCTATAACAATCCTATAAGGATCCATTTAGTAGAAACAAGTCGGGTTTAATAGCCAACAAGCTCAGTGAGTTCGCTGGGAAATGGTCTAACCAATTTGAGGTCGTTGTTTTTTTGAGACCTTTTAAGTCTGATAAAATGACACAACTGCCTTCGACAAGTCCTGTGAATTCACTGTGAATAGGCCGAAAACCTGAAGAAAAAAAAAAATTGATAGGAAAAAACCCGCTCCTGAAAGAATGACGATGATGACACAATATCAAGGGTTTTTTTTTTGCATCAACGTTATAAGGTGAGGCTCCCTATCTCTTTTGATAGAGGCGAAGCTTTTAATGTACCTACCATACTTTTCCTACATATGAACAACTGAACAAGAGGAAGAAAAAAAAGTATTGAAAAGGACACCAAAGTTGTGGCTGTAAAAGTCGGAAAACGGAAAGAGACTATAGACGTCTTTTAGGTTGGTTTGGTAGGAAAGTTAAACACCACCCAATACCCTACGTCTCTAACTCTTCTATAACCTATAACTTATGGCCGAAGGTAAATGTGTTGTATAGATATAGACAATATATCGAAGGTAAGAACTGTTTGAAGTACAGTAGAAGATAGAAAGTTGTGTGCTTCACGTTTGCCCTTAATAATGACATCCGGTAGACGAGACACAGGACAAACAACGTCACGAAATAAAAAAAAAAGTAGAAAACCGTGTGTATAAAGAGTATGCTTTGTATGTTTTGGTACTAAAACTTACATACATATTGAAGGTTTGGTATTTCAACTTTGAACTTTTTTTTTTTGTTTCTTTCCATGTGATGATGATGCTCCGTGTGTAGTTACACCGACTTTTCACACTTCTTTTGTTAGCAGAAAAAAAAATAAAAAGAATGACAAAAAAAAAGTCAAGAAAAGGAAGGAAGAAAAAATCAGTGGATGCACCAAGAGTTTGGAAAATTTGAAAAAAAAAAAATGTATAACGAAAGCAAGTTAAGTTTGCGTCTTTTGAAAAGGTGCAAAAATTGTATATAGAGGTGTTACCAAGCAGACTTTTTTGTTTCGTTGCTGCTTTTTTTTGACGTGATAACGTCTTATAAATCGATGAACTATGGCAGCATCCACGAAAAAGTGACACCATTTTCTCCCGTTCCACCTTAAATTTTTAGCAGTGCGGCAAATTTCAATTCAAAATTAAAAATAAACTATCTGAGATACAAACATTTTCTATAGCTTTTTTGAAAGACAATAATTTGAATAAAAATGAAAGATTTTTTTAAAATTCTATTATTTAATAGGGTAAATAGGGGTAAAACAAAATTACAAAAAAAGAGGCTATTTTCTAAACGCGACATTGTAGAAAGTTGAATTTTTTTTAGTCGATAGATAAATTTACTTTTAGTCTAACAATGGTATTGAAAAGATTCTAAAAAGATTTTAAAACCAAGTTGTAAATAGTTTTTAAAACTTAAACATGAGGTAGACCTTTGACAAAGTAGTGATTATGGGTATGAGAAATTTTTTTTTGACAATTTGAAAAATTTCATTCAAAAAATAATGAAAAAAAAAAAATCAAGGGTCTATTTCGATATTTTTTCCAAGGTCTCTGCGTTTCGAAATATGAATTTTTGAAAAACACCAACTTTTTTAGGAGTATTTTTGGATGGGTTTTTATTTTTAGCAATTTTTTGTAGAGTTAAAAAAATCTCCAACTTATAGAACATTTTATTTATGGTTGTGATCATGTATGTGCAAAAAATTGGTATTCTTGAATGATTTTTGATCGAATAACGGACCCTTCTTAACCGTTTTTTGTTTTTATATTTTTTCTTCAACAGATTAATGAATAAAACTTAAACTGTAGATATATAAAAAGCAGGACTATATTTGTGCAAAACTTAAATCAATTTCGTATTAACAATTTTAAAATAACGGTAAAATAAAGTTTTATTTTTCAACACGTTCATTCTTTTGATCTAGAGCAGATACAAATGTTGTTTAACTTTATTGAGCATGCTGATAATATTACCTTTCATTTGATATATCACACATAACGGATAACGATACATTTACGAAAAGCTACACAATGTTAAATTAAAAAAACTTCAAAAATACCTCAAAACACTTGTGGAGATCTGTTGCCCATGACCATGACCAGCCACCAGTGTGGCAAGTATTCTCAGTTTGAAAATTCGTCATGGTTGGCTTTAAAAAATTCTTAATTTTTTGTAGGCATCGTAGAAATATGATTGAAGCGTCATATAAAAGGTGAAATAATAAGCTTTCAGTTGATATAAGATTTATTTTAAGTTGTCATTTAGAAAAAATTGACTTTAAGGTAATTGAAAAAAAGAAAATAGATTTTCTTGCTTTTTTTTATGCAAATTGATTGGGTTCAAAATATTCTAGCTCTTTTTGAAGATGTCGTGCTGACATGGTTGATATGAATATTTTGAGCTGAAATATAGGCTTTCAGATGATATAAAATCTTTGTAAGCAAATGGATTTAATGGTGTTAGAAGAAAAAGTACTTTAAGTAAGTTTAAGTACCTTACTATAAGAATTTGTCAAAAAAGTTTATAAATAAATAGGTAATTTTAAGACCAATTTTATTTAACAAGAGCACACAACCTTATCACGTAATCACCGGCCTTACAGACAACCACATTTTTTTCGACCGTTTTTACTTCCATTGTTTCAACTCTTAAATTCTGATCAAACAGTTACATAACTTTACTACCTCGGACCTCTCACCAAACCATTTAAAATTTGTCCAGTATCAGTAGGTACTTTTCTTATCAGTGGCCCTCTATAATTTTTTTTGCATGTATACCTGCCGCCTGGCAATACTCAAACATAAAAACACACACAAACCACAAGGCACAAAAATAAAAAAAACACGTAGGTATGCCTTCATAACAAAAGACTCATCTGTCAAAACAAAATGTTCATCGTTCGTTCAAAATGTCATGAAAAAAGAAGTGGGTAGCAAGTATGTATAAGGTAGTACAAAGTACAGTGAGCATCTTTAGTTACGAAATCTGACTTGCTAACTGCTTTTGTTCAGAAAACAAAAACCAAAAAAAAAAAAACTATATTCCTTCTAGATTTCCTTTATAAGAAAGAACTTACGAATTTGAAACCTAAAGAAAAACCACAAAAATAACAAAAAACTAAAAAAAAGTAAGTTTTTTCAGACCTCATACTTTTGGTCCTGATGAGCTGGAAAAAAAAACATATCGATGCTCTGCCACTGCGGTAGTAAACTATCTCTACCTACACAAGTTCTTACTTTTTTTTACAAGATGCCTAAACCTTCTCTACCTGACCAAAAAAGAGTAAGAATCACACAATGTTCAGCTTAAACTAAGCACATTTTTAACTCTTTAAAAAAACTGCTGTCATTGTTGGTTGTTTTTTTTTTCGTCTTTTTATTCCCTTTATTATCATAACAACATTAATTTCTTCATAAAAATTAATAAAAAAAAAAGAATTATGTAGGTACCCAAGAAAAGAAAACAAAAAAAAACATAAAAGTAAAAAGAAGAACAAGTAAAGTTTTTGAAAAGGGAACAACTTGAAAAATCCCCAACATCAGAAAAGACTAAAGAAACTCACGACAGAAACCTGTCCCCAACTCAAAAGGTTATTTCTGTGGTGTGAGTAAGGGTGGGTGATGAAGATTAAGGGGGATAGAGGGTGCCATCAACATGACGGCATAAACCGGCTTTTATTTTGTCTTACTATACTGCCACTGGGACGTATGAGTGCTGTTTGTAGCTGTTGCTGGTAGCTATTCCATAATGTTTGTGTGTGTGTGTGTGCCCATTGTTTAGTTCAGCTCATATTCATATCCACTACCAGTTTGAAAAATTTTCTAAAGGGTTTCCCCTTGGGACACCTGAAAGTTGTTTTTTTTTTTTTTGTTTGCTGTAATTATTCATACCCTAGCCTTCCAAGAGAGGTTCTCGTTCACACAGCAGCAACATGTTGATGCAACATGAGTACCATACATTTACACAAGTGCAAGTTTAAATGGTGGAATGAATAAGACAAAAAATAAAAACCTTCTCGAAGTGGTTGTTAACAAAATAAAAAAAGTAACCATAGTTACTCAAATAAAAGACTTCAATGCCTTTTTGTTGGGTAATTTAGCGTTGGGGATACATTTTTCTCTCTAATGTTGTGTTGTGTTGCTCGTTTAAGCAATTTTTTCCGCATCTATAAAGTAGCTGGGTAGGTAAAGGTAAGGTAGCTTGATGTTAATTTTTTTTTCTATCGTTTTCGTTGCACCAAGAAAAATACAAAAAAAAAACAAGAAAACAACTTCTTACCTTACCTATAATGACCAAACAACTGGTTTATAGATGGAAAAGTTTTGTATTTGTAGGTAAAAATCTTTTTTTAGAGAAAACTGATTACATCGAGGTCTTACCTACTAGATCTTTGGGCGTGTGTTAGTGTATTTGTAGTTTTTCTTTGTTTAATCCATTAACAAAGCCATGACTCAGGAGCTTTTCTTAGATATTTTTTTTGTTTTGTTTTAACAAAGTGCAGTTTTTTTGTTTAAATGGCCATTTTAAGTTAACAGTTATAAAAAAGAGACTTGTATCGAATTTAAATGAGATAGAAAGTTCGATTGAAAGATTTATAGGTAGTTGGTTGGTAGGTAAGTTTGACTTCAATTGCATTTACATATGTGCATTTAAGCATTAAAAAAATTAAAAAAGAAGGTGGGTAGGTACTTTTACTGTTTTCTAGGTTTTTATTAATCGAAAAATATTTTTTATATTTTTTAATTGCATCTGTCAGTAGAGGCAATTAATTGGCAGGTGTGGCTGATGTTGCAGTGAAGGTTTTTTTTGTTTTGGAAAGGCAGAGACTTTAAGCTTATTAATAACTTTCAATTTTTGTATTGTTTTCGATTTTTTTTATAATAAGCTGATTTTTATTTTATGATAAATAGTTATTAGTTCACATGGCTTTGGGAAATTTATTCAGGTAAGTAGGTTGAGTGGTTATGGTAAGGTTATGGTAAAACAAACGGGATAAAGTAGACAAAAAAAAGTTTCTATTGGAAAAGTGGAAAAAAGTTTTGTATATGTAACAGGTTTCTCTATTTAATTTTTAATTGGGTAAAGTAAATGTGATATCGATATCTGATTTCGTCGATTGGTCACGAGTTTGTTTTGCAGCACTTTTTTCGAACTTTCGAAGTTTCCAGAAAATGATGACTGGTTTACTGAAAAGAAAAGCATTTTATATTTTTTTTTTCTTCTTTCGCCTTCGCCCAGCTATGTGATTGCCCAAGATTTTTTTTTTCGGAAGCTCACTCTTAGTTCTAAAATTATAACCGAATTATTTTTTTGTTTTACCTCAAAAATTATTCAGTGTGAAAATTGTTGATTCTGCACTGTGGTTCGTTTGCATAACGTTAGCCCAGGATAGCCCAATTCTTTTTTTTCTTCATCCACTATTTTTTCAAAAGATACAACTAAAAACTTTTTTTCATGTCAGAAACCGAAAAAATCGTGATTTTTTTTTCTGTGAAAAAATCATTAGTTTAAAACAGTGGTTTGGTAGCCCAAAGTTAGTCCAGGATAGCCAAACTTTTATTTTCGCTTAGCAGTTTATAGAAGCATTATTTTTTATTCTTAACTTAAAAAAAAAAAAAAAAAAAATAGTACGCATACACCACAGTGACCTTCTTAATTTATAATTTAGAAAAATATAATCCACTGTTGTCTCAAATGTTATTTATTTTGACATATAATTCTTACTTGATTGAAATGTAGTCCATACCTATAACATTCCTGTTAAGAAGCTTTAGTTGATTTGTTTCGTTTCCCCATAAAAGACCAAAAAATAAAAATATTTTTTTTTTTTTGGTAAAATCATTGATTTTTTTTTTTGGGTTTCCATTATGAGCACCTAGAAAATCTATCCAAACATTTTTTCAAAAGTTACAACAAAATAAATTTAAAATGGTGTGTGAGATGATTTCTTTTTCAGTACACGAAGGTAGAGATGGCGGTCAAAAGCAAACCGTGCTGGACGACCCAATTAGCGCAGAATGCGCCGTTTTGATATCAAAACTCATGAAACCTGTGAGTGATAAATGGATTTATTTAAAATAAATTTTGAATTGGTTTTTAAAAACAAAAAAAAAAAAACAAAGGGAAAAACAAGTGTTAGGCCATTATAAATTCACTTTGTTGCATTGAGGAATGGGATCAAGTCTATGATCTTTGATTCTGAGATGATGTCTATGACATTAAAGATTTCACTCCCCAGAGAGAGTGCTCTATTCCTATAGCGAGGGCAGGACATTGGCATAGAAAATGGAAGACCGTTTCTTTTTCTTGCTGGTCCAAGCAGCTGCGACAATAAGTATTGTGCGGTATACCCAACTTTGCTGCATGTTCCCCAATCGGCCAATGTCCTGTGCACACCACAACGATTCTGCTAATGTCTTTTCTGGGTCTGGAGATTAAATCATTGGTTTTGGATTTGTTGTAGGTGGGCCAGATTTTCCTAGATATGACGCAGCTAGTCAAACCGTGCAACCTATTATTAGCTTTTGTTAAATAGTTTGAGAATATATTGCCCTTCATGACTCCTATTGGAATGTTAACTGCTTCCGCTAGCGACTCATGAAGGGCCGATCCTTGCCTGGCCAGTTCATCCGCCTTTTCGTTGCCCTCAAAACCACTATGTCCTGGGATCCAGACAAGAGTGATTGTGAGGCTTTCACTTAGCATTGAGAGTTGCTCTATGCACTGCTGAACCAGTTTGGATGATGTCATGACTGAAGAAATTGCTTTTATAGCTGCATGACTATCTGTTAAGTATAGCTACATTCTGGGTTTGATTTAAATTTATTCTTAGTAAAAATTGAAAGCTTCCTTAACTGCCAGCAATTCTGCTTGAAACACGCTTGCAACATTTGGAAGTCGAAAGGATTTTGAAATATTAAGGGATTCCTGATAGACACCCTCACCAAACCCACAGTCCATTTTTGAGCCATCAGTGAAAATGCAAGTAGTGTCGAAGTCTCTCGCCAACCCTAAGTTCAAAAATTATGACAAAAAAACTTTTTCAAATTACCAACCTTTTGTAAATCAAAATTTATTTTTTTTTAGTGTAAAAATTGTCCTTTTCAAAATGCATAGAAGTAAAATTTGTTTGTTATTATTGGGAGCATTTCTGAGCCATTCCAAAAAGTCCGGGCCCACTACCATTCAGAAAAAAAACTTAAAAAAAAAATTAAAACCATTATGGATATGAGGCAACAAAAATTTTTATTAATTACACTGTGCTACAAAATAAAAAAAAAAAAATACACCCGAGAAATTACATAGTGGAGGCTGTTCGTATGGTCGAATAATGCATACAAATATTTTTGTAATATTTTTGGAACCCTGCATTTTGTTTTTATTTACAAAAAACCATTTTTACAGACCTTACGATGTAATCTATCAATATCTCAGTCATTTTTCTAACAACTCTCAATATGTTATATGTTTTTGGAAAGAGGATTTCCAGACCTTTTGAATAATGTATATAAGTCTATTGTTTAAACAAATTAAGTGTAGGTTTTTATCCCATAAATCTTGAAAAAGTGATTTTTTTCTCAATTTTTCCAACTTTACCTAATTTTTTTTGCAAAATAAAACAAACAAAAAAATAAAGTAGGGTTATATTCTGAAAGAATATACATTTAGGCACAAATTGGAGTATTTTTTTTATTGAATTTGACCAAAACTGCGGAATCTATGCTACTTTTTCGTAAATAGAAAATGTGGCTTTTCATGATGTGAATTGCAAGGTGCACAATAGGGTGTTCGTTATTTTAAAATAATGAGAATTTCTATGCTCCTAGGATCTTATATGGTTGAAAATAAACTAAAAAAAATATTCCCCAAGTTTCAAGCCTCTAACTTAATTCTAACCCGTGCCGCCAAGCGGTTGAAGTTTCTTATGGGAATACCATATGGTTTCTTGGACCTTGTTCGATCAATTTTAAATTCCAGCCAAACCATTCTTTCAAAAAATTTAAAACTTTACAGACTCAAATTTAATAAGTGTAGCTATCATGTGATAATTTTTCAGATTTTTAATTGTTATAATTTTAGAGATTTAGCTTGTTAAAAAATCATTTTTTTTCAGACTTTTTCAAAAATCGCTTTTTACACGTTTAAAGCCAAAAAATTAAAAAACATACATTTTTATTCACAAATAAGCGTAGTATGTATATTTAAAATGCATATTCAATTTAAAGTTATATAATTGACTAGTTTTTTATTTATTACTTCAGTACTTTTTCTTAAATCGGGAACACGTTTTTTGAATATCGGTGTGAGTTGAAGAATGAATACACAACTAATTTTTTATACAACTATGAATTAAATATGCATTTTAAAAATACATACTACGCTTATTTGTGAATAAAAATGTATGTTTTTTAATTTTTTGGCATTAAACAATAATACATTCTTCCCATTTCGTTTTTGATATGTGAACTGGTCTATGGTGGAAACACATTGCTAATTTGTTTTATGAAACAAGAAAATGTTTTTATATAGAATATTTTGTAATGCAAAAAATAAGATATTCGGGCCATTTCTTTGTGCCCCGAGCCAGCCAAAATTAAAAACGCAAGGTATGGCCATGCTGCCTCCAATACAAAATTTTTAAGTTATTTAATTTTTTTCATAAAATTGTTCTTCTCAAAACCCTCAAATTACAAAAAAAAAAATGGAGATTTAATAAAAAAAAATCTGTCCTCTTTGCGGCTATATTTATATAGAAACAATTTTTGTAATTTACAATCGTAAACGCACAATCATTGAAAATATCCCAAAACCAAATTTTTAATTTTTTTTATTTTGATTCATAAAATAATGCCAATTTATTTCTCATAAAATGATTACACTGGCTTACAGCCAAAATAGATACTCAATATCACCATTCTTTTCTAACGTATTTAGACCTCAGACAGAATTGATACGTTTTCGAGAGTTTTTTTATAATTGTTTTTCCACACATACTAAGTAATGCTTAATAAATGACCAATCCGAAGGAAGGAATCGATACCTGAAAGCTAAATAAATGTGCAGAAAACAGTTTAATAAGTTTTTTTGGGACACTTCAGAAGTTTAAGCTTAATGAATCAAAACATTAAAAAAAAAAACAACGATTTTTAAAGGAAACTTTTGTAAAAGTACATTTTTTTACTCCAAGAAAAATTCAAAAATTTTTGAATCCTCAAAGTTTGAAATTTTGTAAATTTCTATATGTATCTAGTAGGTATATGTAATTCCTCCTAGCAAAGATAACAATATTCTTTTCTTAAAAATCTATGGATAAGTAAGTTATAAAAAAATGAGAATTTTTGTAACGAAATTTCGAATTTTTAAAATTCAACTAAATACTTTTTTTGTAGAAAATTGAATTTCCGTAAGATATAGATCCTTTCAAAAATTAAAAGATATCTATTCTCAATAAAGATGGTAGGTAGCTATTACCTTAAATCAATTTCTTTACAGTAGGTATAGGTATCTACATATCATTCAACCTACAACCTACCCAGTCTTGCAGAAATAACACACTTTTAAAGTATTTGTTATAAGAGATACCTATCTTATTAATTTAATTGCAGACATACAAAAAACCTATTAGCTAATTAGGAATGGGAGTGCATACCTACCTAAAATTTTAAGTAACATGTTTGTACCAGGAAATAAACTATAGGTATTAGGTGTTCAGTTTTAAGGTTAACAAAAGGAACGCTGATAGTTTACTGTAATTATATCTGAAATAGAATAGTTTTCGCTTTTAATTTTTAATATTACCTAAGCCTTTTAGATGCAAGCTAGTCATTTACAAAATATAGGTATTTTTTTTTGCACGATCGTGTGTGATGGATTTTAATTAAAATTGTTTTAAATTCATTGCTGGCTACTCAGACTCGTAATTAATTCTCTTATGAAATAATACAAAAATCAGCTTTAAATGCATTCGACGACGTGCTTGAAAAAACGGAAAACCTTATGAAGTAAAGTATTATTTATTGCTCAATCTAATAATTGTCACTTCCATAAGATAAACAAATAGAAAAAAAAAAAAACAATAATATTTCTAGCTCATGAATACAGACTCTTTTTTATTCTCTCTATCTGAGAAACCCAGTATATTTCCAGATTCATTTTTACACACAAACAATATAAGAATAACAGGTTCTTTTCCAATAAACACACACAATTGTAGTCATATGCAATACAAAAATACTTTCAAATCAACATTTCTTATAACTTTGGTATACATTCAATAATTGTTTAGATTCATGTGTCTAAAAAAATGTTTGATTGAAACAAGTTTTACATGATCGTTATTTCTTAATTGAAACAACTTGCAACTTCGAGTATCGAAGTTGCTAAACTTAACATTCTTATCAACATTTTCACATTGTTTTTGTATTCAAAAATAAGAATTCATAAAAGAAAAGATTCCAATTAGAATGTTGTAGCTCGTGCTAAAGAAGATTCACTCAACTCAGTCTTTGTGTAAAAGCAACTTTTTTTTCTTGTCTTATGTGTGTATCCAACTAGATTATTATTTTTTTTTTGTCTTCACCCTCATACTCATAGCATACGCACAGTATATCACACCCTGTTGTATTCTTTTTATTTTAAATCCCAACTCTCGTACCGAAACCCAACTAAAAACATCATCGCACACGCCCATGCCCACGGGCAATGATAGCAGTAGCGTAGCTAATGTAACATTATTTAAGGGGATGTGTGTTATTGAATATGAATTTATGTAATTGAATATTTTTGTTATGGCGAATTTGAAATTTGAATACAACGACTTACTAAAAAAAAATAAAATGGAAGACTGGGTCGCACGTATTTGCTCTAATGGTAAAAGTGTCTTATAATGTTAAGGTTCTTATAGAATTTTTTTTGAAACTTGTAGTAACCATAAAAAATTATTTTTTTTTTTCAAACGAAAACGCGACACGACTTCAACTTGCTATAACTTTTTTGGTTTAATAGATAGATGAATGAAATTTGTACTGTAGATAGGTAATTAAGTAAATTATAATTGTACAAAATTTCAATTAATTTCATATTCAAATTCGGAGATAACGGTAAAAAGATGTTCTTTTTCAACACACGTTATATCTTTTGATCTAGTGCACATACAAATTTGATTTAACTTTAATACGCATGCTGATAACATAACCTTTTATTTGATATATCACACATAAAGTTACGTGCTCTACAAGTTACACAATCTTAAATTGAAAAAAAAATTTAAAAATACCTCAAAACACCTGTGGAGATCTGTTGGCGATGACCAGCTACCAGTGTAGGAAGTACCGTAATCTCAGTCTGGAAATTCGACACGGTTGACTTTAAAAAATTTTAACTTCTCTTGTAGACATCTTTGAAATAAGATTTATACATCATTATACAAGGTGAAACAATAAGCTTTCACATGGTATAACATTTTTTATAGGTTGTCAAACAAAAAAATTGATTTAATAGCATGAGAACATAAAAATAAATGTTTTTTTGCTTTTTGGATGAAATTTCATCGAGTTTAAAAAATTCTAGCTCTTTTTGTAGATGTCTCATACCACTCATGGTGTAAAAATTTGGTTGTTGGGGAAAAAAATATATTTAATAGCGTGAGAAGATAAAATTACTTGTTTTTTTCGCTTTTTTTGATGAAAATTATTGTTTTGAATAAATTATTTGTATGCTTTACGCATTGTAAAAAACTAAGTTTCTTAAGAAAACTTTGTAAGCTTTTTGATGGTCTATTTTTTTTTCAAGAAAAATGATTTTTTAAGGTTTCACTTCTACCACGTGTGCATTGCACACATGATTTTTTTTCCGCTAGTGCTATTTTTAAAAAGAAGTATACAAATTGTTTTTTAGACCAAAAAATAATCTTTCTGCATCATTTTTGTTAGTTTCCCATTTCGGGAAATCTTCGCAAAATCAGTTTGAAAATGTTCTTTTTTTTACTTTTTGAGCCAATGCACAGTGGGTCCCGCCATAGGTCACAAATAAAAAAAGTAAATGTCAATTTTTTAAAATCCAATGATTAAACAACGTTCTAAAATCTCCCATCGAACCAAAACCAAAAAAAAAATTTGACGGTTACCCTTTTTTTCATTTCTTAATAGCCATTCAAAGTCGGTATATAAAAAAAGGTAGGTACAATTTTTTAATCGCTGCAGTTATAAGGTGTGAACTTGCGATAGTGATAGCGGGTGTTAAAAATTGTGAACAGTATTAAATTGTTATGGATATTAAACGAGAAGGTTAATACTTTCTAAAAACATAAATTATATTGTTAAATAACATTAAGGCTAATTGTAATGGGGCTCGTTAGCGAAGCAATTTTAACCATTTTTATTTAGCTCAATTTTCATTAAATTAGAGATTTAGTTGGTTTGCCTTCGAGTGCCCTCTACAATTTAAGTTCTCAAATGAAGAATACCGTCCTACCTTTCGAAATAATAGCGCCGTTTTTTCCCCTTTTCGAGTAATACGAGTTTAAATGACGATACACGGAGAAAAAAAAACTACAACGTAAAACTAAAAAAAATTCCTTTTTGGCACTATTATTTTTATAAAAGACTGAACTAGAGGGTAAAGGTAAAGTGCTCGACTGACAGGCAGGTGAATTTCCGGCATTAACCATTTTTTTTTTATATTTTCAAAAAATTTTTTTTTTTACCTTTTTTTATTTTTCTTGAAAATAACCAAAATTTTAAAAAACTGACTTGATGCATTTTTTTTGCAATAATAAATCATATAAAATGATAATACAGGTGTTTCATTAAAAAAAAAATGGTCATTATATTTTTGACCGCACTTTGTATGGGAGGTGACCCACTGTGCAATGTAGGTAAGGCTTAAATCGGTTAAATACAATTATTATTATTTAGGAGAAAGTCAGAGCGAAGTAACACCTAAAGAAAGTGAAATAACACCGAATTTTGACTTGCGGTCTTATTTCACCATGAAAAAGTGAAATAACACCGATTCGGCATTATTTTACTTTTTCAGTTTTATTTTTAAATCACTTAAGATGTTATTCTAATATATAAATAATGCCACAAACAGTGAGATACCGGGTGGTTACAATGATTTCAGTATTATACATACCTATAAATATTTACTTAGCTTTATTTAGTGATATTTGGCTATAAATTGGGAGTATTAAAAGCCAAACGAAAATTGAAATAAACTACACGGAGAATTTTCGTTGAGGTAATTCTTTTTACTGACTTCCAAAAAGGAGGAGGTATTTTATTCGTCTGTTTTTTTTTTTTTTTTTTTTTTTTTTAATGTTTGTTACCCCATAACTTGGGACTGAGTGAATCAATTTTGATAATCCTTTTTGTATTCGAAAGCTGAGGGTCAATTTTCGATCTGTGAAACTGTGAAGTAATAAGTTTTATCACGTTTTAATAATAAATTCGATTCTAGATTTATAAAAAAAATAAAACAAAGTTTAAAAATGTGCCTGCAGTCCCATTTCAATGTGTTTCTATCGAAACTATTAAAAAATCCATAAAACCCAGTTTTGACAATTTTTGGAAGTTTCCATTTTCTAGAGAAATCGCAGACGTTTATCTATAAATCTGTTAGGAAAGAAACATCGAAAGAAAATCGACTTATATACAGTAGTTGTTTTTTTTTTTTCAAAACAGAGTTTGCGATCTATCAGATCCTGCTAACTTCTTCAAGTGCTTTCTCCTGTTATCTTTATCTGATATCAATCAGAAGAAATTTAGCCTTCTCGTACAATTTTTTGTTTAACGCATATCTCTTCGTCACGGGGTTTTACTGTAATCCTTTACAGATACGAAGTAACTTCCTTTCTTCTTCTTTAGGCGAAATGGTGAACCAAATGGGGAAGGAATATACATACGTCTGTAATTCAGTATTGGCCGTAACCAGAAGTTTTCTTACTCAATACGTTACGTTTCCTGACAAAACGGATCAACCAATTAACGGGAACATTTGGCTTTCTTAAATATTAAGAGTGCGTGTGCATGTTGAACTGAAATCGGTTAGAAAAATTGACTCCAAGTTACTTTTTTAATGACTGTATTTCGCTGTACATGTATTACCTCCCGACAAACAATTTTGGTTCTATAAAGCTTTACTGGTGCAATTGGTTCTTCTGTAAAGCGTTATAGAAGCAAAATTGTTAGTTGGGCTATACATGAAAGAATCCATGCATTCGAAATTTTTGAGGATTGTTCTTACCAGGTTGCTTGGAAGCCCGAGCTCGAGCTCTGATATCCATTTCGGTATCCAGGAGACATGTTATTGTCGTTTCATTTTTGTTGAGTATATGGGTGATCTGTGTCTAGAGTCTAATCAGCGGATGAATTAATGATTTTTGAAGTGAAAACTTCTTTAGTATCGTAGTGATTTGAAACAAGATGAAACGAAAAAGCGACAAGAAAAATCAATTGATTATAACTTTTTTGTTTTAATAGATAAACCAATGAAGTTTACACCGTAGATAGGTATTTAAATAAACTATAATTGTGCAAAATTTTGAGATAACGGTAAAAATATGTTCTTTTTATAAACACGTTATATCTTTTGATCTAGAACACATACAAAATGTATTTAACTTTATTAAGCATGCTGATAGTATTACCTTTCATTTAATATATTACACATAACGGTACTTGCTCTACAAGTTACAAAATATTAAATTCAAAAACTTGAAAAATACCTGTAGAGACCTGTTGCCACCAGTTTAGGAAGTACCGTACGTAATATCAGTTTAAAATTTCGTTAGAAGAGAAAAAGATTGATTTTTTTGCTTTTCTGATGTAAAGTGATTGGGTTCAAAAAATTCTAGCTCTTTTTGTAAATTTTGTATAGACATGGTCGGTAAAAATTTTGAGATGAAACAATAAGATGATTTAAAATTTATTATAGGTTATCATATATCTACAAAATATGGATTAAAACTTGATGTAATAAAAATAAGATAGATTTATACGATTTTTTTAATTGCAAGAAAAATGATTTTTTAAGGTGCACACATGATTTTTTTTTTTTTTTGAAAACCGTACTGGAACTGATTGATGTATGATTTCCATATCCGACCGCGAAGAAGATATACATACGAACAATGATAGTCAAGAAAAATAAAAAAAAAATTCAGCAACTTTTTTAAGTACAAAATTAGAGATCTTATTATACTTCCAGCTGAATTCTTCGGGGTCCTACTACGAATTATATCAGGTACTTCTTCAAAAAAAGTGAAAATATCACACAGAACTGGTTCTTCTGTCGGGTTGTCTTTGCGGAAGAAAATATGATTTTGTTACTGCTGGTATAAATTCTCTCATCTGGCATCTGCTTCTTCGATAAAATCTGGAAGGTATGTTGGAGGCAGCGATGCCAACTGAGGCATAATTATGCCTTTTAGGCCTAATTTTTTTAGCTAAGGCATTGAGGCTTGTTTTTTGCCAAAAAGGCATAATTTTTTTCATTCTACTCTTGATTTATATTTTAAAAGTTTCTTAAATTTTTTTAAATATTTTGATAAAAAGACTAAAAACTTATATTTTCAATATCTTTTAAATAAAGGTTGTTGGAAACTTATCTACAGAATTTGTTTTTACCATTTAACTCCTGGTAGTGTTTAATTTTTCGAAGAATTTTGTTCACACTAATCACTTTTACTAGAAAAGAATCTAATTTTGTTGCTGTAAAAAGGTCTAAAACGCTTGCAAATAGGCTAATATTTTTTATTGGTGAAAAAAATTGGCCGCTAATTTCTTCCAATTATATGAAGCAACGTCTTGAAATATTCCTTTCGAAGAAAAAAAGTTTCCGTTACGTGACAAATAAGTTGCCTTTTCAATCGTCGTCAGTTAGACTATCAGAAGAATAAATTTCAATATAAAAAATTTTATTCCTAGGATTAATCTCTATCTGAGGTTTATCTGACTATTGAAAAATTGGCCCTTAATGTATACCTAAATTGATTAAATAAACATTTCGTTTTGTGTACTTTTGTACTTTTTGTATATAATTTTTAAGCATAAATTAAGAAATTTAAATTGAGGCATAATTTATTTGAAAAGGCATAATTTTTTTTCAAGTGAGGCATAATTTTGACTGAATGGGTTGGCAACGCTGGTTGGAGGGTGGTCTTTGATATTTTCCTCGAATGGTCGGCAAAAACTTCTGCTTTCTCAACTCCCTTGTCTATGTAGTAGGTATTATTTCCCACAATGAACTTTTCGGGTCCAAGTTTTTTCATAAAAAGTTTAAGGTCCCCCTAAACGCGACTTAAAATTTTAATACTCAAATATTTCCAAGCAACTTATCGCTGCAACATTATATATTTTTTGGGACAGTAATCACCTCTTTTATCCCCTCCCATGTTACGCTCTTCCATGAATCCATATATGAACTTTACACAATACACACATTTATGTCTACATAATCAATTTAAACGTGTAAAGCCCTCTTTTTTTTTTTTACTTCAAAAAATGTATCTTTCTATAAAACTCCATAAACATACACAACACACATATCGCATGCGGCTGACTGAAGGCAGATTTTAATGTATATGCGACATGTTGCTCTCTCTGTTGCGGTGACGTTGTTATTCTTGTATTTTTTTTTTGTTGGTGGTATAGATTAAACGTCTCATCGTCGTCCTCGTCGTTGTTATTCTCGTCATCATCATCAACATCATCATCATCGGCTTCAGCCAGCAGCAGCTAGCAAGCTATAACAGCAACACCAACCAACCAAATACCAAAACCAACCACCATCATCGTCATCGTCGCGTCAGTATAGTTGTCGTTGAGTCGTTTTCACATCGTCTTTTGCCCGTTGTTGGTGTATAAAATTTTTTTCTGGTGTGTTGTGTGTTGTATATGAGAATGGCCATGCTTTTCTAGCGCCTTGTTTGCTGGCTTCATTTAGTCGTTTAGTAACTGTTGCATCGTTCGTTGTTGTGTGTGCGATTAAAAGATATTGCTAGTATATTCGAAAGGTTTATATTCTTTTTTTTTTGTAGATATTATAGCTTGAAGCTGAGAAGGTGTATATGTTATTTTGGTTTTTTTTTTATGTGTGTCGTCTCTCTCGTTCGACAGGTTCAATTTTAATCAAATTTTTTGAAAATCTCATATTTTTTAAAAAAATTAATTTAATTTTTAATGAAAAATTAAATTTATTACCAATTTGTGGGAAGTGAATTTACTTATGTATTTATTTTCGAAATCGAAAATTCTTCTTATGACCGTTATTTTCTGAATACTTGGAACGAAAAAAAAAGAGCGCGTTCCCTGCAACAGCAAAATCTTTTGTGTGTTGAGTGTTTTTAATTATTTTAAAAAAATTTTAAGTGAATAATTAAAATTTTTTATGTGAAATTTTTGTTCTTAGCAAAAATTAATTAAGGAAAATAACACCCAATTGTTTTTTTTTTCGAAAAAATCCAGATAAGACACAAAAAGTCGATAAAAAAAAAAACAAGATACTTCATCCGTTTCCTCTTCAAATTCATCATCAACAAAATCAAAATGGAACGTGGATTATACAAAAATCGCTCCAATTTGCATATAAAAACGACAGCAGCGTTGGTCCTCATCATTGTCTCAATGTTAACAGGTGAGTTTCTACCCCTTACCCCCTTCTACCCGCCAAATCGACCCTCTGGCAACCCTCCTCAATCCACCTACAAGTAGATAATACAACAACACTGTTTTTTTTCAGCAACATATTTCGCTCTTCCTTCTTTTTCGTTTGTTTGTTTCTTCTTATTTTCAGTTTTGTGTTTCTATGAAAAAGTTCGTTATTTCAAAAAAGTTTTAGGCAAGGTAGGTAAAGATAGGTAGGTACTAGGTACTGTTATAGGTGCGAGTATGGGTTTGTTTGTTTGTGAACCTATTTCTCTGTTTTGTGTGATTGTATTGGAGAGTATCTCCACTTGAGTCTGAGTCAGAGAGACTGTACAAGTTTTATTTTTTTTCGCAATACCTATATTTTTTTAATTTTGTATTTCAACTTTGTTGAAAGATATCTTCTATAAAGTTAATTTATATATTTTTTGTTGGCTGATTAATGCCATAGATACGCGAAGCCAACATTTACCGGTAAAAAGAGATAACAATTTATCGCGTAAATAGTTGTTATTGGCTTTTTTTGTTATTAAACTTTATTTGCTTTTTTTTTGTAGGTCGTCATCGTATCGTTTTTTTTTGTATTATTTCCCGCCGATTGATGGTTGATATTAGATATGTTTGATTAAAACAGGGTCAATAAGCAAAAATGCAATAAAAATTGTTTTTTTTTTTGTATTTTTGTTGTCGTTTTTGTTATTGTTGTTGATGTTTGGTGGGTATTTATTTGTATTTATTTAGTAACATGAAAAATCTTTGACATATTGAATCAAACTTATTGTATTTTTTTTGGAGTTTTTGACGATTTTTTTTGTTATAGATACGACCCATGTGTTTGTTTGTATCTATACGATAGTACCGAATTCTTTACTTAAACTTGTGCGTGCGCGGGAAAGTTTTGTTTTTACATTGGCAAAACAAATTTTTTTTGTGTATTTTTTTTTTCTTTTTTCATCTTGAGAGATATTCTTATATTTTTTTGGATGTTTGTGGAGAAGAAGAGAAAGAAGAAAAAACAATATTGTAGATATTTTGGGTTGGTTTGGTAGATATACATTTGAGAAAAGAAGATAAGTACACACACGTGAGTTGGCTCTCTTGGGGGTGTTTTGATATAAAAAAAAATAATAATAATAATAATAAAACACCCTAACTACCTGTCGATGTTTCTATAGATAGATACATAATGTCTGTCTATCTATATATAAATTAATATAACACCAACATAATATCTAATATATTCGTCAAAATTTTGAATGGAGCTTAAAAAAGGACTTAAGATCTTTGCATCACAGATTAGTGAAATATTTTGTTGAAAGGACAATAGGTAGACTAAGGATATAGTTACTTACTTATACTTATACATCATATTCATAAGGAAATATTGATGACGCACAAGCATATTAAGAGTAAACATATTGTTATGTTAGATAGGTAGGTAGGTACTATGTAGAAACTTAAAAGGTTAAGTGTGGCGGGAGAAATTTGGGTGGAATTTTAGTGAGTATGTTGCTTGGATTATTTTTGTTTAAGAACAAAACAATCTTGAATATTTATTTTGGTATCTAGGTAGAAACTCGAAGCTGTTAAACTTTACAGCATTAAACTTTATAGTTCAAACTATTCTTCAAATATTTAGTCAGATTATGAAAGTTGAAACAGAGTTGCTAACATTTGGCAAATACTTTTTGACGTTAGGTGTCAATTGTGTTTAGGGAGTTGATTCCGCTTGTGCGCAGAAAACCTTCCTCTGGAGCATTTTATATTGATCAGGATTAAAAAGAAGAGAAGATAAACAAGCTTGAATTATCCGGATTTTACACTGAACCAAATCCATACGTAAATACAACGAAAAAATTCGTTGAGCCAAAGAAAATTTAATTAGGTAATTTTCAGCCGATGAAAAATTTAATTGGCTCAACGAAACGGCTTTCATACGTTAATGAAGAACTTCATCAATTAACGAAAACTTTCGTATTTTAATGAAATTTTTCATAAAAATTTTTGATAGAGAATTAATGAATTTATATACATCACTTTACGAATTTTTTTCATCAATTAACGTAAAATTTAATTAAAACTTTCGTAAGCTAACGAAGTTTTTCGTAAATTTTATGAGTATTTTAATTAAATTACGAAAAAATATTCGTTAGCTAACGAAACTTTTCGTTGTATTTATTATTTTTTTAGTAGATTATTCTTACATTCTTTTCGTAGAATTACTAATTTTTTCGTTCACCTACGAATTTTTTCATTCATTTTTCTTCTTTTATTTAACTGGACTTGTTAAATCATTGATTTAATATAGCTTTTAATGGCCTTTAGTCCAAACAAAAAATTGGCGTTTGTTCCGGTGGAACTTACTTGGACTCATGAGTTGACCGACTTATCGTGAGACACCTTGTCAATACGCAAATATTGTTAATATTCAGCTCAACTTAAATAGATTTTTAAACAAAAACCTAATGTGAACTAGGTATATCCAGCAAGATTAAGTTTTTCATCATTAAAACAGAAATGCATTCAAGTCTAGGTTTTTTTTTTTTTGCCAGGCAACGATTTTTTTTCGTTAACTGAAGTATTTTTTCATAAGCCGATGAAGAATTTTCATAAGACAATTATTTATTTTCATAAACTTATGAAGATTTTTGTTAGTTAATGTTGAATTTCATAAGTTAATGAATTTTTTCGTTACTTAATTAAAACTTTAATAAAATAAGGAAAAAATTCTTATTTTTATTCTTTAAAATAAGTATGAAATTTTTCGTTAAATGATGAATCTTTTCATTGAATTGGATTTTTTGGCACTAAAAAGGGAGAAAAAGTGTATGAAACGTTTTCATTAATTGATGAAGGTTTTCATATTACGAAAAATTACATATTTTCGTTGAGCCAACGAAAGTTTCGTTGGGCCAACGAAAATGTAGTGTATGAAACGATTTTCGTAATTTTACGAAATTTATTATTTTCAGTGTATCAATTATAAGTTTTTAGGGAGTTGATTTTCCGCTTGTGCGCATTGCGCAATAGTCCTTACCTTACTCTGGTGCTTTTTATTTATAAGTGTTAGATCAGGGGTCAAACTACGGCATACGTTTGTTAACGTATTTACGCTTTATGTCTCTTTTATTTTCTTCTAATTAAATAGAGAGAGCAATAGTCAAAACATTAACGGACGTATGCCATAGTTCGACCCCAGGTTTAAAAAGAAGAGAAGATTAACAAAAATTCATACAATTTTATTTGATATTTTTTCAAAATTACTTTTTTAAAAATTACTTTAATTTTTTTAAATTTAAGAAATTTGTATAAATTGATTTTTATGTAAATAAAATTTAAATTTAAAATAATATTTTTAATTTGCTTAACATAAAGATGAGAACAATTCTCGAAAACGTTTGTTATAATAAACAACATAATATAATGAGTATAAGAAAATGTTCTTTATCTTTTATTTAATTAAAAAACTCATATAGTTTCTAAAAAAAGTAATTTGTTACTTACTCTAACAAACTTGCATTTTCTCTACACAAACAAATTGAAATCTTCTAAATATTAAAAAAAAATTAAAAACTCCAAAATACTTACAAAAAAAAAACAGAAAATGGTTTTAAAGTTGAAAAACCTAGGAAATGTAAAGAAGATCTCCCTCAAGGATAAGTTTTAATAAAAGGCCGTTCATCTTTTAGCTTTTCATTTAAGATGTTTAACCCTCTACTGCATGAATTATGAACGAAATGAAATAAAAATTTTTTTAACAATTTTTTAGCTTTATTAGGGGTTGAAAATGGGTATTACTTAAATTTTTTTATTTTTTTAAAATATATATACATTTTTTGGAAACATAAACCATATATGGGTTAGTATGCAGCAAGTCAATTTCCAGCAAACAATTAATAACCCATATATAGTTTAGTATGCATTCAAGGTATGTTTTGTAAAATATGTTTTTATTACATTGGACTTTCCTTATTCATGGAATTTATTCAAACTCTTTCTTTTATCATTGTTGCAGAAGAACCCCTTCATTTTCTACATGTACACAATACGTTTTCAGTCCCGAAATTTGATATATTGGTGTTTTTGTTTGCCATTCAGGGATATGGTCGATGTTTTCAGTTAGTACTGAATTCAACGACTTTTGCCCTTGGTTGTTGTGAGTGAATTGGAGTTTCGGGATTAGATGGGGCTGGGCTTCCGTGACTTGTATATAACTCCCTCAGCTTTGTTTTGTTCCATCTCTCCTTTGATCACAAGCCAAAGCTGAAGGGCATCATCTTTTTCGTGACATTTTAGGTGTTACAGATTTGCAAAAGTGCTCGGAGATGGCTTGTTTGATGTTAAAAAGGGCCAGAATCTGAAGCTAGATCGTCATCACTTCGAAAGCCATCACCAGTTTTAGCATTAACACACTTATTTTTTCCATAGAAAGTCTTTCAATTCATTTTACAAAAAAAAAAAAAAAATTCCCACAAAAATCAGTAATGTAAGTCGCCAACACATGATAACCCATATATGGTGTTTTGGAAAAAACGCAAAAAAAAGACAAAAATTATTAAAAAAAAACAAAAAACAAACTTCTTAAACATATAAAAGTATAATAAATTCATACGAAACTTATTTTCAATTGGATGCAACTTACTTATTTCTTATAAAAAAAGACTTGAAAAGTTCACACTTTTATTCACAGATTTGCACTTTAGACATGCTCGTGAAACAATGAGTTTAATTCAGAATCACGACTCTCTTACTGATAATAAAAACCGGTTAATTATAAAAAAATAGACATAGTTTTATTAAAGTTTTTTCTTTTTGACATTTGATGCAATATAACAAGAATAAATCGATATGAAATCGATAAACCATATATGGGTTAGTATGCGGAAGAGGGTTTTAAAAGCATAGGTATTCCAGATGGCAGGGCTGGTTTTAGGGTAGGGGCAGCTGGAACCGTCGCGTCGCCCAGAGGTGCAAGCCCGAGTTTTTACGATAGTAAGAACGAAATCACCCCAAACGTTTTTCTATTTGTTTAAGCGTCTTTATTTTTAAACCTACTTCAATTGAAAGATGCCCCCATATCTACTATTCTACATTCAACCTTTTTTACTTTTGCAAAATCGCTCGTATTTTTAGCAACACAGTTTTTGAAAGATGAATGTGGCTCCAATCTTTGGTTGATTTTTTTGCCTTCGGTAAAGGTGCTTTTTTGTCCCCATTTTTCGTTCAATGTATTTGACTTCAACAAAAGTGTTTGTTAAAAAACAAAGAAATCAAATAAAAATAAAGTTCTTTAAAATAAAAAAAAAAAATAAGATCCTCAACTTGATACCAAATTTAATTTGCTATGAAAAGTGTCTTTAAACCATTTCAAAGTTAGGCTTGGTTTTCGAGCTAAATAAAAGAAAAAAAAACTGAAAAACCGACCAGTGTTGCCATTTTCTTCGAAATACACCAATGGATTTAGTAGCATTTTTGGCTGGAGTATTCGTTTATGCCAATTAATCATATTCAGCAATAAAAAATCTTTAACTCTTGTTCTATTTTTGCTCTGGAGTCCCGATCTATTAAATAGACTATAAACTCAAAGAAACAAACAATAAGGACAAAAAAAGGAAGTTGTAGCTTAGCTGATTTATTTACTAAAGGCGTACTGGAAAAAGTACTTGACCATGTTAACGAATTCAAGTACTTTAACGAACCCAAATGACTACGGACCACGCCTTTTTTCTACAAGAACAGAAGGCTGGTCCTGGTAGCAAGAGAGAGAAGGTATCCAAGTCGCTACCACCCGGCATGCTTATGCACTTTCGCTAACTAGCGATCTTGCACAATATCTGAGAGTTGGCTTTCAACTTCTTGTAGAATTCTCGCTAAAAAAGAATGACCTCAACCTTTATGTTCTGAATGAGACTAGATCATCAGCATACGCAGTTTCCTGAGTTAGACTTCTTATCAGGTCACTGATGTCAATACTACAGAGAATCGATAAGTTCCCTGTTGAAGTTACATTGTTACATAATTACATTGCACTTTTGACAACAAACGTTCTAGCATTGAGCACGTCGCAAAACATAACCAAACTCTCATGGAGACCCTCGAAAGCTTGTATCAAATCATAGATTTTTAGATTTGTTTCATTGTATATCACAGACGAGATTAGATGCAACTTGAATGGTGTCATATCCCTTCTAAATCTGTTATTTTTCGCAGCCCATCGAGACACTTTTTCGAATACTTCGCTAATTTATTGATGGCAGATTTGTAGGAATGCACTTGTCCTTTCACTGTTTTCCGAAGTTCATACTCATGGTTGCATGTTTAATGGTTAATTCGAGGTCTTTTCTTTGACACAAGCCTTTAAAATATGTATAGCGTGGTGTCCATTTGTGTTAAAAAGTTCAGCACAATGAAGGATTAGCCTTGCAAAAATTAATTGATGCCTCTAAAGTAGTAAATTTAAACTTTATCCACCTTTCTCTATTCATGGATTAACAGCTTAAGACTTCCATGAAAAAAAAAACATTCTTACATCTTTTGCATATATGTAAGTATGAGTAATTATAAAATGCAAAACATAGGGATTGAATTTTCAAACTTTTTCTATCGCTCCCTGGAAAGAAGGTAAACTTCCCAAGCTTCGCATCAAAAATGTCAGTTCCAGACTTAGTGTCACCTGGTTAAAAAAAAATCCTTAGGAGCCAAAACTTTTTATAAACATTTTTTTTTTTTATTAATCATAGTACAAGAATTTTCAAACTCTGCAACAACAAAAATAAAAATAAAAAAAAGAAGACAGCTCTGTGTAAACTCATAATTCAACTTTAAAAAAAAAAAATATATATTTTTGCATGTGCAACCAACATCGTTCATCATTTTTTCTTGACACCATATCGCCACCGCCATATGAAGTAAAAGTTTCGTCCATTTTGTGTGTGTTCCACATACCCGTAGACCGTAAATAATTGGCACAAAATGTGTGTTTGACTTTGCCAGTAAGCTATTTTTTCCTCTTCTAGAGAAGGTAACAATACTAAAACTATTAAACGGATATAAGAAAAGAGTACCTATATGGTGTGTGGCTTTTATACCATATACCTTACTGATGATGATGGTTCATTGTTTTACTTTTTAAGCCAACAACTTACATCACGTGTCTGAGAATAATTTAACTTTCAAGTTACCGTGAAGTTTAAAAAGAGGGTGCAGTGTCACGAAGGTGTTGATATTAAACCTTTATTAGAGTAAAACTATACCATATCGTAGCTATACTGTGTATAAAAAAAGGCTTATATTTTAGGTTCCAGTACCACGACGCGCTCCGTTGTATTGTTAGTCTTATAGGGAGAATTCTAAATAGCAAATTTACATGGACATAAAATGTGGTTAAGAACCTGATTTATTCAAGGGCGTGTCCTGGTTAACAACAGCATGGTCAAAATTTATATTAAAATATAGGTAGGCTTTCGCAGAATGGATTTTTGCAACGCAAAAATAATAATAAAAAAAAAAAAAAATAGGGATTTCTCTACGACATAATTTATGAATAGCCTTTGGTCATTTGGAGGGAATTAAGTTTTTTAGGTTAAGCTATTACTTAATGAGCATAATTTATTTTGTGTATGCGGATAAGGATAAAGGTTATATGTTCTTTGTGGTCTATAATTTTGTTGTAAAGCTGGATTTTTAATAAAATAAATAATATAATAAGTAGATAAAGTAGGTAAGCTTATGAATTTTTAATGTGAAGGAAGCCACTTTTGCATTTTAAAAATATTAATATCAAATTGTGTTAATGTAAACCGGCCAGGATATTACTAGCCGGTTCTTCTAAAAAGTCCCTCGTTCGACCATTTGCACCTTCCTTGTAGTAGCTTTGAATCATTTATCCAAATATTTGGCAACAGCCCAACCGCAGCCTTTGTCCTTCTTGATCGCCTGCTGATGTCTTCCTTGGTTCCGCTTTCGGAAAAGACAATACTCTCACGATATTGGATTTTTTCCGAATCGACTTTCAGACCCACGATTTCTGCTTCTCTCTCCACGTTTGATGTCATAATATGAAGATTCATAATAGTGTGAGAAAGTAAGTAAGCCCTTCGTTTGCGTAGGCTTATATGTAGATGTCAGACCCCATCGATTTCCTATCGCATATCACCAATAAAAACAAAATTGGTGACAGTATGCAGCCCTGTCTGATTCCACTTTGAAATGACAATCTTCCTCCATGCAGGAAGAAGATTGCTTATAATAACACCAATAAGCTTATCGTGATACAGCTGCCTCCACAAAAAGCAAGCAACCAGGAATTTGTTGCTTCGGGCAGATCACCGCATTTTCATCAAAAAAGTGTTTTTTCTTCATCCGAACTTAAAAGGTTACCATCTATAACTTTCAATAAGTTTTGAATTTAACTTTAAACACTTGTGAGCTTCTTGGTTATTCTATAAACTGTTTTGTTGTCCCAGCTTTTTGCGGCTTCTTGGGCCAAAGTTCGATACTTCGCACATTGCGGTAGGTTGGTATGTAAATTCCAGATCGGTCCTCTTTTCTTTTGTTGACGCTTTCACAAATCTTGGTGGAAGATTACGCATTGGTTCTTCTTTGCATACTTCCTTTATGGAGTCCCACAAGGCTCCACTTTGTCTCCTACTCTTTTTATAAAATTCATTAATAGTCATATTTTGATTCCGCCATTTTTAATAAACAAAATTTGGTGTATTTTTTGTATTCTCAATATAAATATCCTTCAGTGTAGGTACCAAGTTTCGTAATTTTTCATTAAGAAACGGTCATGGAAATAATTTTTGATACCAAAAAGCATAAAAAGGACAACTGTGCGGTGAACAGTATGAAATGTAAGCCTATAAAAAGTCTGATAGAAAATACTGTCTTTGAAAACACTTATTCATTTTTTTTTTTTTTTTGAAAAATTCGGGCTTTTAAAATAGGTATAAGAGTTAACAAAGAAGGCCCATTACTGAAATATCAATAAATTTCTGTTGATCTCTTATCTCTTTTTATTTCACAGATCACGAGTCAAAATTCACAACTCAGAAAATTAAATTGGATATAAAATATTTATCTATTCATTTTCATAGCAATCAATTAGCAAGTTTAATCGCAAACAAATAAAAAAATCTCGTGTCCATTCATCCCAACAAAAGACCCCAAATGATAAAAACAAACAAAAAAATTGTTTTGAACCGCCAAATTGCGAGTGTATCTACTCTTTTTCATATTAATTTAAATTTATTTCCCCAAAAAAACCACTTTCAACTGCCTTATAATTTCCATCAAAACAAGTTCTCTTGCATAAAGCTTTCGTTCAGTAAACCGTTAATCCGTGAAGTTTTTCGTTAAAACTCAAAAGATGTTAACAAATCTACTTTAAACAATAAAAAAAAAAAACAAAAAACATCTTGTTGAACACATATTTCTTTTCTTTATTGTTGTTGTATTAGTCTATAGTTGTTGTTGTAAAAATCGCAATAAAGTTGTCAATTTACATTTTACACTTTGCATTGTAATAGACCCCAAACAAACATAGGAACAAAAGAAAAGCGAAAGCGTAACATCAGAAAATATATACAAAAACAAAAAAAAAACAACCATTTTGTGTGTACTCAAAAAGCAATTACTGAAGATTTTCCTTCCCATTAGATGTCCATTTTTTCTTATAATGGGACGCTTCAAGTGGAAACAAAAAAATTATACTCATTTCTTTCAAATGACAGTAAAAATAAGAAAAATAAGAAAAAAGCAAACTCAAACTTAAATACAAGAGAAAAATAAGTACAAACGCGTTCAAGTGACCACCGCCCTCTCTCATTGAGTTATACATGTTTTACCGGTTTTGCAAAGTTGTATCTTTCATATTATATTTTTGTGCGGTTGTTGTTGTCGTCACATAGTCGCCAACAATATCTTGAACGCGTCTTCTTTTCATAAGTAAGAGATATATGTACATAAAAGTGGGCGGCAGGGCGGGTGGTCGTGGTCGGTCGGTGGTGGTTTCAGTGGGTGTGTGGGTGATGTTTTTTTAAAGCTTCATCCAACAGCTGCAGAAAATATGCAGAAATATTGTATACCAAGCAACACACACTGACTTAATCGTTCATCGTTCTGAGTCATTCTATAGTCACAGCTCTAAAAATTCTAATAAAACATTTTTTTGTATTCTACTTGAGAAAGAAAAAAAATAGTAATATGGTATCTAGACTGATAATGTATAGTTAAAGATTCTCTAGACATGGCCGAACTAATAAATTTCATTACTGAATTGTTACTGAGAAAAGATTGCAAAATTGAGGGCTTTTCTCCTCCATAAATTAACATATTGATTTCCGGGTTTAAAGGCTTTTAATTGCATTTTTTAGGGCTTTTAAAAATATTTCGAATAATTTGTGTGAAAGCAAAGTTATTCTTATCATTAAATTTTGGTTATACGATTTCATGAGAATCAACAAGAACGAACATTTTTTTATGAACAATGAGTTCATGGGCTATGTGAAGTTGGCACAACTAAATTTTAATTTTTTTTTTTTCAAACGTGCCTGGTGCGATTGCCAAAGGTTAGCCCAGGATAGCCAAAGATTTTGTTTCGTTAGCCCACCCTAAGTTCTAATATTATGACGGAAGTATTTTCTTCTCAAAAATCACAAAAAATATTTATTTTTATTCAGTGTAAAAATTGTTGGTTTTGCATTGCGGTTCGTTTGCCTAACTTTAGCCTAGGATAACCCAACTTTTTGTTTCTATATTCCACTTTTTTTTCAGAAACCGAAAAAATTGTGATTTTTTTCTTTCTGTGAAAAAATTGCGCCTCAAATGTTATTTATCTGACAAAGAATTCTTACTTGATTCAATGTAGTCCATCTAACATTCCTGGTAAGAAGTTTAAGTTGATTTGTTTCATTTCACCTTAAAAACCACAAAATACAAATATTTTTTCACGTGTAAAAATCATTGATTTTTTTTTTGTTTTTTTTTCGGTAGTTCAAAAATTATGACTAAAAACTTTTTTTCAAATTACCAACCTCTTAAAATTATAATTATTCAATAATTTTCATTATTTTTTTTACTTTGTTTATTTCTTAAAATTATATCTCGAAAAAAAGCATTTTTTTTTATTTAGACCAGTATGATGTTCTTTACGAATTAAATCCTATACCTAAGAGCATTAGACTGATAAGTGATATAAAACAGACAAAAGATGAAAATTTTACATTTCTTGATATTTCATCTAAAGGTTTTGGGCAAATTTTCGGACACTTAATCCAACTATTTTTGTCTTACGTACTTTAACCTCAGGAACTCGGAAATCTTAAAAAAAAATTACGATGGATACGTTTTCGAGACATAATTTTTCAAAGTCTTTTGTCGTTTTTTTTTTTTTTTTTTGCCATATTTAGTATTCGTGCTATATTTTGAGTAATAAACGATCAAACTGAACAGAAAAAAACAAAAAAACAGTAGATATTGAAAGTCTTTATTTTATACAATTTTAGCCGTATTCAATTTTTGTGACCATTATGTTAAAGTATTTTTTTTTCTCCGTTACATTTTCAATATCTATATTAGACTGGGCCAAAAAAATAAAATATTTTTTTTTTGAAAGTTACTTCGAAAATCTTGTTCAGGATGATGAAAAAAAAATTTGGTGAAAATTTGAGCCGTTAAAAAAAATTTTAAGAGGTCTATCATCGGTGTTTTTTATTTTTATACATGATATGATGTTTTACAACAGAACTGCTAGACGATCAAAGTAAAAAAAAATTTCTGTTCATTTTTTCTTATATAAAATTAAATTTCCTACAAAAAAGATCTAATTGAAAATTTTCGTCAGACGACGAAACGATTTAATTATATTTCTTTTATGAAATCACTAGAGGAGCAATAAAGAAGTTTATTAACTGCGATTTCGCTTTCAAAAAAACTTTACCCGTTAAATAATAGTTATTTTTAGGCTAGATTTGATGCCATTTTTGGGAGTGACTTAGTTCACTTTCATAATTAAGGACACATATTTCGATAAGAAATTTAATTATCTAAAAAAACTTACTTGATACAAATTTTCAAATTCGACTTCCTTTTCAAGTTATAGACAAAAACACAAAAAGAGCCAAAAATATTGATAGTTACAAAAATTACACAGCCAAAAAAAAAAACATAAAAGTTCTGACCTGGATTTGCGACTAGGTTTTTCATATAGTTTTTGGGTCGCTGAAGCCGAATCCGGAGTCCGTTTTGCCCCATCACGTCAGGTTTTCGAGATAACATCAAAAAATGTCACGATCTGGATGTGCGAATATTCTAATAATATAGTTTTTGGATCGCTGAATCCAGATTTGAAGTCAATTTTGCTCTATCACGTCAGGTTTCTGAGATATCTTCAAACAAATTTCAAAACCAAAAAAACAAAATTTCTTACCTGGGGTTGCGACTAGGTTTTTCATATAGTTTTTGGGTTGCTAAAACCGAATTCGAAGTCTATTTTGCCGTATCACGTCAGGTTTTTGAGGTATCCTCAAAAGATGTCAGATAAGAACTTTTTTTTTGAGTTTAGACATTTTTTGAGGATATTTCAAAAACCTGACGTGATGGGGCAAAACTTTTATATTTTTTTTTTGTGGCTGTGTTATCATATC
This sequence comes from Episyrphus balteatus, assembly GCF_945859705.1. Taxonomy (NCBI): domain Eukaryota; kingdom Metazoa; phylum Arthropoda; class Insecta; order Diptera; family Syrphidae; genus Episyrphus; species Episyrphus balteatus. Next base: position 34,980,336 of record NC_079134.1, read on the forward strand.
TTTATAACTCTTATCCATACATTTTGAAGAAAATAATCATGTTATCTTTGGCAAAAAGTGTAGATACTAAACATAAAAAATTTTAAAACTATGAGGATTCGAAAGTTTAAGTTTTTTATTTCAAATTTTTTTTTTGGCAAAAATTTCCTTTAAAAAATCGAATGATTTGATATATTGCACTTAAAAATCTGGAGTGACACAAAAAAATTATTCCAGAGTTTGTTGCTTATTTATTCAGCTTTCCAGGTGCCGCTGTGCTTTTCTGTTCAAATTGATCGTTTATTACTCAAGATATAGCCCGAATACTAAGAATGGTGGGAAAAAAACGACAAAAAACTTTGAAAAATCATATCTCGAAAACCTATCCATAAACATTTTTGCAGATAAGATTTTCGAGTTTCCTGGGCTCAAATCTATATAAAAAGTATAACGGCTCATTCATGAATCCGCTCCTGTTTTTATCTAGTTGTTTGACCGTTTACTGGGCTTGGCCTTTTTTGAATAAATATACACAAGACGGAATAGAAAGTTTGCTCATTTAGATAAAATTGAAGAGTTTTTTTTTTGTGTATTCATTTGAACACAATAAAAAAAAAATAGCCGCAACAGTTATTGCTTGGTTCAATGGTTCCGCAGAAATTTCTTCTCTCGCAATTATAATTGTGTGAAAAAAAAATTTACATTGCAAAAGATACTCAAAGTATCCATTGGATACCATATAGGTACTCGCAATTCGTGGAAGGTTTTTTCGTTGTTTTCTGTGAATTTTTTAAATTCCAAGTCTTAATTAGGTTTATATGAGAAATAACAACAACTCTAGACAAATTAAAAGAAAACAAAAAAACATTAACACAGTTCATAATAATAAAAATAGTTGTGTTGTGAAGTTTTGTATCTATTTTATTAGTCTCAAAATGACGTTTAATTTTATTTCGTTACTTTTGTGTGTCTCCCCTTTTTTTTGTAATTTCTCATTCATTAAAGTTTTTCACTGGCTTTTATTTTATTAAAATTTGTAAACATTCATATTTTTTTTTTGTATTCTTTTTTACAATTATTCATTTTATATTTTTGTGTATGTGCACCTGCGGCTACTTGATGAGGTAATGGCTTTTGTATGTTTTTTGATGATGGTTATTAACAAATGGAAGCCATGCAAATATGTATAAATGGAAGACCATATTGTGTACACTTTTTTTTATAATGACGTGTTGGTTTGTTGGGGCTACTGCATTATATAGTTGGTCGAGAGAGTGCATAGGCAATTGACCTGATTTTGATTTTTTTTTGTTTAATTCCGAACAAAATTCCAATTGACCATAAATTGAACTTAATTAAAGTCGAGTATTATTATATAGAGTCAGTTTGACCTACAAACTATGACAGACAGAAATGGATGAAAAATTATCGTAAAGTACTGATCTAAATAAAAAAAAATAGTAATAATTGAACATTATTTCAGTTTTCATTAAAATAATTTCTGTGTCAGTATTTTTCTTTTTTATATTCATATAATATAAGTCAATTATAATCCGATACATTTTAGACAATAATATATTGGCTGTAAGTATATTGAAATTTTTAATTAGAGAGTTTCACCACAGAACTGAAAAGGTTTCCTAGGTCAATTCGATGGTTGAAGACAAGAAAAAAGAAAAGAATTTCTTAAGATAAAAGTCAGTAAGAATGCTAATCTTGATGGAAGGAAATTGATAGTGCGGAGCAATCAGGTACATAACCTTAAAATTTGGTACATTTTTCATATTAAAAATAATGGAAAAGTTCTCGAATTTCTGTACTAATGTAATTAACAATTTGCGGTAAAAATTACCTATTTACAAACCTTACACTTTTGTAACCTTTTTTTTACCGTTTTTGAAATGATTTCAATTTCGGTTGGTCGTAGAGTAAAAGTGTTTAGGCAACAAATATTCAGCGTACTTACGAATTTAATCTAACGTCCATCTTCTTAATGTAACAAACAACAAAAATTAGAGGCTTACAATAGTTTTACATCACAGAAATAAGTTCATCCCATATGTCGACTTTTTTTACTTGTATCTTTTATGGAAGCTATTTAAAAGATTTGAACCTAAGATATGAAATTTTTAAAATTTTTGTTACCTACAAACTTTTACTTTCCGACCAACAGATATTGAAATCCTTTCAAAAAGAAGTGTCAAAATGGGTTAAAATGAGATAGATAACACTATTTTACAAGTGTTTTTAATTGTTCCCGAAACAAAAGGATATTTTTCGGAAGGTTTTCGGTGAACTCGATTCTGAAGTCAGAAAAAATTCATCAGCTCCAGTTTTCGAAATATTACTGTTAGAAAGTGTAAAAAACTTTGTTTTGTTTTAAATAAACATTATACTGTAATGTTTTCTATAAGAACTGTTTTTTCTTCTTTCAATTATACCTGTTTAAATCTTTCCAATATGTTTGTACATGTTTTTTTCGTCGCTGAAAGAAAAGTGAAAACTATATGTTTCTATGTCTTCTAGTTTTTGAGAAAATTGAAAAATAAAAACAAATAAAAACAAAAAATATTTTGAAAAAAGAAACATCTGATAAAATAATTTTTCAATTTTCCCAAAAACTAGAAGACATAGAAACATATAGTTTTCACTGTTCGACAAGGAATAAATTGAGGCAGTTTTCTGTGTGATTAATTTTTTTAATAAAATTCACAGTCTGGACAAAAATAGTATAAAATGAGTTTTTAAAATTTTTTTTTCACATACCTATTTTTAATTTTGAAATCGATTATTTAAAAAACTATTGGTTATAATATATTGATTTAAAAATTAGAATTAAATGTACAATTTTTCCTTTCGGAAATGGTATCATTTATTATTGTATGTGTTGCCGTTGTTTTTTATTATTTTTTTTTTATTTTGATAATTTTTTTGTTTTGAAAACTGCCTCTCCCACCTAAACGGGATAGATAGACCCCCCTTACAAAGAAAAAAATGTTTGTATTGAACTCCTCTACAAAAACCCGTTATCAAATCCTGGCGCCCAAGTTATTCTACTACGTGCCAAAACAACATTTTTGTTCTAGGTACACCTAAAAGTTCAAATTTCTGTATCTAGGTCGAAATCGTAAAATTTTTTTATAAGCCAATTTTCCATAATTTTTCATAAATAATACCTCCATTGATTTGGAAATAAATATTATTTAAGAATTTATTTTTAAAACAGCATGTTGCTTTGATAGCATATACTTTAAATTGATGTCGAAGTTGGGGAATTTTTGAATTTTGACAGCTTATAAATTCTAGGTGGTTTATCCGAATCACATGTTTTATACATTTTTGGAAAGGTTTAATTAATCTTCTATCAGAAACTATAAAAACTATATCAAAAATGGGTAGTTTGACAAATCTAGATTTTTTTCAATAGGTGAAGGTAAAAAAAATTGTTTTTTGCCGTGTTACACCGTGTAATTGATCAGGATGTAATTGACATACATCAATGTTAATGGTACCATTGAAAAGCTTGAAACAAAAGCTTTAAGTCAATGCCAAGAAAGAACTTCACTTTATAGAGATTCAATCAACATACATGAAGTATTTAAGAAAAAAAAAAATAAAATTGAAATTGAAACAGAGAGTAGGTATCTATAAAATGTAACATTTAAAATAAAATTAAGTGCAATTTATTGACAGTAATCGCTTTATGTTTTTACCAACAATTCAAAGTAAAAAATTCAAGCTTTAAAATGAGACCATGAGACTTTGAAGAAAAAATATTTTATCTAGTGCAATTTTTGTTGTTAATATACCTAAATAATTTATTTGATTCCGTTTTTTTGCTCCTAAGTGTACTTTAAGGCAAAAAAAATTCCTTTTCAACTATTTATTTTAATGAAAACGTGTTCAAACAAAGTCAGAATCGAATATAGCGATTTGCATTTCGATTGGAGTTTTCTGAACTAAGAATAATTTTATGTCCATAATTGCTTTGCATGTAAACCCTCCTTAGTCTATTTTTCGTCGTATTATGACAATATTCATGAGTCATTTGAATCTTGCAATTAATGAACCTTTATAAAAATATCATCATGGTCACATTCTTAACTGCTTACAATCAATATGTTTACCAAATCTTAAAGTAATCAATATAATAATAGGTAAAATACATGATATGAATGAAAAATATAACAATACATTAATTAAATGGCTTGTACGTGAAGACACTCATTTCGTTCGTCTGTTTATTACCTTTTAAACGGTGTATTTAAAAATGGTTGTGTACATTGCACCTTAAAATTGTAAGCCATGATTTATTCAGTTTTCAACAGTATTTTAACAAAAAAACCTTTTTATTTATTTTTTTTTTTGTACATGAAAAAGGTCACATTAAGAAAAAACACTGAATTTGAAGGATTTGTAAGCAAGTGTAATTTAATGGCAATGTAGTTTTTTACACGCTCTAAATACTATTTAGTAGGTAATAATTTCCTATCATGCTTCAAAGTTATTTCTAAAAAATAGACAAATAACTTTATCAATTGATTGGCAACAGAGTAATAGGAACTGTGTAAAATGGTAAATTGACCAGAAAATAAGTAATTTGTTCTCCAGTCTTTGCTTATCTTAAACTTAAAATGTTTGTTGTTGTTTATCAGGTAATTTTTGGTTTGCAAAACCAACAAAAAAAAATATGTACTAGTTCAACAGAAACTAAGATTCAACATTTGTGTTTGAAAAACATTCCCACCATAAATTTTAAAATAAGTTCAAAGATATCGTAAAGCATATTATTTTTACATTGAGAAGAGTAAAAAAATGTTAATACACCTAATTTGCATTTTAAATAAAAAAAAAATCTTTATTAGTTTCTCACTCAATCAAAATCCACTTAAAAAAGTACACTTTAGTATACATATTTGAAGTTCTTCATTAAACGATTTTAACCCACATTTTACATGTTTTCCTTTCGGTACGATAATAAATTTATAATAGTTGCCTGCTGACTCTTCTATTTGTGTAATGTTCTTTCACTTCCATTTAGGTATTAGAAAGTTGCGAAGATTATTATGTTAATAACATGTTCTTAACGACTCAACATTATTATTACACTAAAGGTTAATTGCTTTTGGCTTTCATTTTCGACATTATAAACTAAAATAAACAAGTTAATTAACAACTTTTAACTGGATTTATATGCATTAAAATAAATTATTTCAAAGTCATCTTAATAGTACATTTTTATTATATTTGCTTTTATAATGCATCCAAGTGAAAGTATACAACATTATTCATTAGAGTGTATAGTCTTGTCATCATATGGATATAGTTTTCATAGTTTAATGCTTTTTAGAACAAACAATTATTAGATAATTACTTAATGTTGAAATTTAACAGGACGTACAATTAAACAATATAGTTTTATGATTTTGGAATTGGAGTTAGGTACATTTAAAATTGTTTCATTTTTATGAGACAGTAAAAAAGTTACGAAAACTATTTCACCGTATCCTGCTCCACATTCGCAATTTTTAATGGATATTTAATCCATTTGTCTTGGTAATTATGTAGAAAGCGTATACAATTAAATGACACGGTTCAAGTTTAAACCAAAAATATGACCGCACATTAGGCTTCAAAAAAGTTGCTTTCAAAATTCTGTTTTTCAAAATTTTGCTTTTGAAAATAATTCATAACTCTGTTTTGCAAAATTCTGAAAAAAAATTAAAAAATGTTAAAAAGCGCTCGCTTTTGAACATTTTCCAAACCCTTTTTTTAATTTTTTCAGAATTTTGTAAAATCCTCATCTCGCAAAATTTGGTGCTTATTTGAGACTATGTACTTACAAGTAGGTACTATGTCAATTTTTGTAATTAATTTCTTTTTTTTTTTTAATAACTCAATAAATCAAAAAATCCAATCTGCGAAAAATGATAATTGAAAATTTTTTAATTAATTTTTAATAAAAAAGTCAGTCTTCTAGGTTAGTTAGGAAAGTACCAAACTTAAATTGCGTTAATAAGGTGTATTTTTGTTAAGGAAACGCATATGCTATGAAAAACATGCAGAGTTTTTTTCTTCAAAAAAATGCCGGCAGAATTTTGAAAAGCAGAATATAAAAAAAGCTGAATTTTGAAAAACAGAATTTTCTTGAAAAAAAGCAGAATTTTCAAAACCAGAATTTTAAAGGCAGAATTTTGACCCGCTCCCTTTTTTTACAACTAATATGAATTGAGGTATTTGACAATAACTAAAATCCAAGATGGTGGCCTAAAGGTGAATTTCGCAAGTCCCAAAATTCAGGATTTTCGTTTTCGACAAATTCTTTGTCGCATGAAATTGAAAAATACAGGAAATCTAATTTACCACACTTGTTGTTCTATAGGGCAAGTTTAGGATTCGAAAAAAAAAAAATTTAACTTGAGATAACAATCAACCATGACATTACGATGATGTAGAATGCCAAAAGAATGGGTCCGGCAATTCTGTCTGTCTGTCCGTCTATATGCAACTCGAGCTACAGCCTAAACTACTAGAACGATTTTCTTTAAACTTCGTAGTAAACAGTTTTGAAGAAATTGAAATTTTGTTTAGGGTAAAACTAACGATACCTGTCATACCTACCCTGAACGGAAATAGAAAAGTTCCTTTACAGTATTACACTATTACACAATAAGAGTCAACTTTTTAAATAAAAACAATATTTTTTTACTGTTATTAACGGTACATAGAACGCTTTTTTTGGTTTCTGAATATCTCGTACACGACTACACAGATTTCAAGGAATTTTTTTTACCTGAAAGCGTTTAAGTAACTGTAACATTAAAATTTTTTAAATTTCCAAAAACACATTTTTCTGGATTTTTTAAAAATATTTCAAACATTTTTTTTTTTGAAAAATCAGTTATTTGAAAACGGATAAGTGAAATATTTCGAAATTTCGTTTTCAAGTGTTGATAAATTATTTTTATTCAAAATAGCATAAGAACTTTTTTTTTGAAAAATGTTAGAAAATTTTTATAAATAAAAAATATGTTTATTTTTTAATTGTAGGTACAATATACAAACTACCTTGGGTTCCTATTAACAATTTGAAAAATGCACTGCGCAATCATAATAATATTATTTGGCGTATGGTTTCGACTCATACTATACTTCTAAGTCTATATAAAGTAAATCTATGTAACTATGTGTAAATCTTAAAGGAATGCACCACTTAATTAAAATTGAAGACATGCTTGTTCCTTATTTTTTTTTTTTAATTGCAATGTAGGTTTTCTTTTGTTGTCTAGTCCTTTTTAATTAGTCATCCAAAGTTTACAGATGTTCCAGAAAGATTTCCAATAAAATTGAAAAATAGGTTAGAAGGTCCTTCATAGAAAATTGTGTTGAGTTGTTTTCTCCTCTTTTTTATTTCTATCAGATTTGTAATATTTTTTTTTATGTATCATGATTTTTCTTTCTTTCAACATTGCAGTAGTTATGACTTAAAAAAAAACCGCTCTTTTCAATTTTTAGATTTACCGTAGACTTGAAAATGTTTTTATCCGCAATTAATATCTAGAACTCAAACTACTTTATTACATACATAAATAATAGATCTCTATAAATATCGATTTTGATATTTAATTTCATTTGCTATTTCTATTTTGACTAAATTTTCATTTTTATTTTTTGTTTTTGCAGGTAAACCATTTTCTAATATTTGATTTCTATACACAAAATATCCACCAATTATAAAAGTAAGTTGAATCATATTCGTTTCATTATTTCATATACCATAATTTTGTCTATATATTCAACATAGACAATAGGTTCACACAAACCAATATTTTCACATGAATAATCAATATTTGATTATTTAAATAAAATAACAATAAAATTGACTATAAACTCAAATACAAATATTTATTTGAAAAAATTATTTTTTGATTTTAAGCGGCAATTAGTCAGTATAATTTCAAAATGAACTAAGGATTTATAAAATATGAAATAAAATAGTATTATCATTTTTTTTGTATACATTTTTTTCTATAGGTATTTTAATACAAAAAACTTTACGTTTTGATTTTCGAATAGGTTTAAAAAAATCACACAAAAAACTAAAAAAAAATATTCTTGGTAAAATGAGGTCAATTAAAATCAATTAATTCGATTTTGAAGTTTAATTTATTTTAGTACCTTGAAATACAAAAAAAAAAAAAATGCTTTCAAATACCTTACAGTAAATAATCTTACCTATGATTTGTTGATTAGGGGAGAGTGGGGCTAAATGTAACAGGGGTAAGAATTAACAGCTAAAAAAAGCGATGTTCCTTTCAATATTAAGAAACGCGTAAAGGAGAAAAATTCTCAATTTTTGCATATCTACCGGCACATTTTCTACAGATGAAGATTAGACGACAGGGTGAGAAGTTACACTAGTGGTGCCCAAAAAATCCATGTTTGTAACTTTTTTTTTAAATTTTATTTTTGGTCTACCTCTTTACCCGAAAAAGATAGAGTGCTAAGTGTTTTTTTGTCATATGCAACTGTGTTTTGGCTCAAATTGCGTGTATATGTTTTGTCTATATCAGTTTCGCTTTTTTTTTAAATTGATTTTATGTGCCAAATTTCATGCTGGGGCTAGTTGTAACATTTTTCCGGGGCAAGTTGTACCATGTAAAAACCTACCTATACTGAAAAATTGTTTACCTAATATAATTAACAACCCTGAATATGAATGCTTGTAATTGAATTTGTATTTATTTTGAAATTGGAAACACATTTTTGAACCACCACTTGAATTCATAAAGCTTATAAAACAATTTATGAATTCGAATAACTTTTATTTAAGACTACTGTCAAATTTTCTCTGGAAATCTTGGATTTGCTCTACTTTTTACAAATTTGCACCAAAATTTCATGACTGAGGTTTGTTTTTATTGTTATTAATTAAAAATAAATAAATATAAACAAATAAAGGTATTTTTCGCTTATTTTTAGTTTTTGGTACAACCTACCCCGGTATGTGTTACACTTTGCCCCGTATGTGGGGTAAGTTGAAACAACACGATTTTTTTTTTGGAAGCTTTATTTTTCAACATTACCGTTATGTTTTGCTTAATTTTTATGATGGATCTTGGAGCTAAAACATGGGTCTTTAATTTAAAAAAGGTGTGGTTGACCCACTTTCAAATTTGTAGGAGAACCATCGATTTTAGAAAAAAGTGTTACATTTGGCCCCACTCTCCCCTACTTAAAAAAAGTTTTTTATTAATGCTGGCAAAAAAGACTGCAAAAACAGAAGATTTTTTATTTATAAAGAAAAATACCTAATTTACCAAAAATAATTTAAAAAAAATAATATTTGTAGATCTTCTTCATTTTGTGAATTGCTAAGGAAAATTTATCTGACCGATTTCTTAAAAAAAAACTAATGTTTTCAAATAAACCTCAAAGAAATCTGAGCAAAATCATTTTTTAAAGATTAAAGCAGATTTTTATTAAATGAAGAATTTGGTGTCGCTTTCAAAAAAAAACTTCACGTTGGGTCGCACTTATCTGTTTTTAAGTTAATTAGAAAGTAAGAGTTTTTATAGTTTTATATTTTTTATAAAACAAAAACTTTAATTTAATTTTACTATTGATTTTATAAAAAATGTAAAAATAACTAAAAATCCTTTTTTAAATTAACAAAACACATTTTTTAAACTATATAAGTCTAAAAAAAAAAAACATGCAATTTAATTTCTTGTACATATGGTAAAGAATTTTCAAAATTTTTCTCTTCAAATTAAAAAATTAAAAAAAATAAATAAAGTTTTATTTTGAGAAAAATTTTCAAATTTTTTTTTGTATTCCTTTCAAGAAATTATTTTTCGAAATTAAAATCACTAAATTTAATTATTTTCTAAAAACATTGAAATGTTTTTTCAAAAAATCGAACACTGAAGGTTTTGAAAACACACGAATATTTCATTAAAAGTTACTGTAAACTTAATAATAATAGTTTATTTTTTATTAAAATTTAACTTTAAATAGTATTTTTATAAAGCGAAGTAACGAACTGAGAGCCTTTCAGTAATTACAACTTTCCAATTAACTAAATGGAACCTCTTTTAACCGATTTACCATACAAAATAAAAGTCCTTGTAGAACTTACAATAACTATTCTTTCTAAAAAAAAAAATCATGTGTGCAATTAACACGTGGTAGAAGTGAAACCTTAAAAAATCATTTTTCTTGCAAAAAAAAAAAATAAAATAGAAAAAATCTACCTATTTTTATTCTATCACCTTCAAATCCATGTTTTTTATATGACAACCTATATAAATTTTATATCATCTGAAAGCTTGTTGTCTTAGCTCAAAATATATATATATCGATCAGGTCTATGAGACATCTACAAAAAGAGCAAGAATTTTTTGAACTCGATCAATTTCCATAAAAAAAGCGAAAAAACACGTATTTTTATCTTCTCACGCTATTAAAGCATTTTTTACCTAACAACCTATAAAAATTTTTACACCATCTGAAAGCTTATTGTCTTAGCTCAAAATATATATCGATCAAGTCTATGAGACATCTACAAAAAGAGCTAGAATTTTTTAAACTCGATGAAATTTCATCCAAAAAGCAAAAAAAAAAACATTTATTTTTATGTTCTCATGCTATTAAATCAATTTTTTTGTTTGACAACCTATAAAAAATTGTATACCATGTGAAAGCTTATTGTTTCACCTTGTATAACGATGCATAAATATTATTTCAAAGATTTGTATGTGCACTAGATCAAAAGATATAACGTGTGTTGGAAAAGAACATCTTTTTACCGTTATCTCCGAATTTTGAATACGAAATTAATTAAAATTTTTTACAATTATAATTTATTTAATTACCTATCTACAGTACAAATTTCATTCATCTATCTATTAAAACAAAAAAGTTATAACAAGTTGAAGTCGTGTCGCGTTTTCGTTTCATCTTGTTTCAAATCACTACGATACTAAAGAAGTTTTCACTTCAAAACATTATATTTACACAGGCTTTTTAATATTACAATTTCAAAACCTGATAAACTTTTTCATATCACTATTAGCATAAATGAGTGCGTGAAAACTAAAATTTCATATTTTTTTTTTTTTTAGAATAAATTCTTTTATGATGTAAAACTCTGAAACTTAGGTTTTTAAAACCAAAAAGCTTTTCTCTTAATTCCTTTTAGTTTGGTTAATTTAATGTTCAGTAGTCCAGTACAACGAGGATCCACTGTAGCTTAAAAACTTACAAAAAAAAAGGACACCCCATTACATTAAATTACTCACATCAAAAAAATAGTGTGTATAAAAATAATAAAACAAAAAAAAAAAAAAGGAAAAAAGATCATCACCATTCACAATGTTTTTCCTTTTGACAACTCATTTGGAAAAGTTCAAAGCTAAACAAATGAATGAAAACAGGTGGGCTGGAAAGGTGTGTGTGTATGTTTCACCACTGGATAAACACTCCAAAGGTTAAAACACCCAAAACTAAAGTAAAAAAAAAAAAAAAAATAACTACCTACAAGCTAGAATACAAAAAAAAGAAGAGAAAACACAACAGGAAGAGTACTCGACCATAATTTTCTATTTGAAGTTCGTAGCGCACAACGGCACAACACAAAAACTACTCTTCTGTAGTTTTGTCGGTGTAACTTTTGCAGTATAAAACTGTGCTTTAAAAACCAATTAACTGGGTCGCTTTGTGCAGTCATGAAAGAGACTTTTTTTTTGTTTCTTTCGTTGTCGTTTTTTTTATATATTTTTTTCTTTTTTTATTGTTTTAGATATACATACCTACGATTGTGTGTATGTTGAAAAAAATATACTCAACACAGGATGAGACTGCTTTATTATATGAGAGAAGTGAAATGTCCTTTTTTGAAAAAAAAGCTATTTTATTTTCAACTGCCTGTGGGAGTGAGTAGGTGTATTGTGTGTGAGAAATATAGTAGAATCATCATAAAACGACATCATCACATATAGTTTCTATGTGTGTGCTATATTTTTATTTTATTTTATTTTTTTTATTTTTTGTTGTTAGAGAAGAATAAACTCAATGACCCGACGACGACGCACGACCAAGTGGATTATACTTGACGTGTCTCGCCATAATGTCTGATTGTCATGATTATGACAAAGTAATAACCTACTTCAAAAAAAAAATAAAGTTGTCACACACAAAAGTTAAACAATGTTACCCCAAAACGAACAAAATAAAAAAGATGAGAATAAAAAAATATAATAAAATGCCTGTGAGGTGTTTTATCTTTTTTTTATTCAATTGTACACAGAACACATAGGGTGCATTAAGTTATGTCTCTAGAGAGAGATGATTGTTTTTGAGAAAAGATTACCTAAAATTTAAAATAGAAAAGCTCTTAGGTCGTTATTAATAGTTGTCAACCTGTCATTTTGAATATCTGTCTGAATAGGGAGCTAAATGTGTGGATTGATTTATCTGGAATGTAAAGATTACCTATTTTAAGGACTCTATTTTCATTTAAGTCCATTTTGAAAAAATCCTGTAAAATCCACGCATAAGAAAAAAAATTACTCAACATTTTTTTAACTAATATTTTGAGAATTTTGTTTGTAATCTTAAGGAAACAAGTTTATTACTTTAAGAATTTTAAAGAAGAAAGTAGATTTATTTTCATTTTTGGTAACAGCTGTAATATCTTTACACTAAACTTAAGCGGTCACCGTGGTGTATGCGTACTTTTTTTTTAGAGTCTTTGTTTTTTTTTCCACCAAAACTTGTATACAGAAACTTTAAAACAATCATTACATACAAATTTTAAAATTTTTCAAAAAACACAATTTTGGATTTTTAAAAAATATTTCAAATTTTTTTTTTTTTTGAAAAATCAATTCATTGAAAACTGTTGATGAATTCTATCGAAATTTGGTTATTACGTGTTGAATAATGTTATTTTTTTTTTTGAAAAATGTTTGAAAATATATATGTACAATGTACATATATTGTTTATATGTACCGTACCTATATATGTATAAAAAATTATTTTTTTTAAATGACGGCTCTAAATATTTACCATTTTTTACCATTTACCATTAATGGCATACTTGGTTTTATGTAAAAGATCATTTAAAACGGTGTTCAATTAATTATACAGATTTTATTTTTTTGTAATTGTCATAGAAAATTTTTTTTTTTTTGTTTTGGTTTTTGTAAGTTTCTCGAAAACATTTTTATTTTAAATTAAAAAACAAATTTCATATCAAAACAGTCGAAACAATCATAAAAAAAACGATTTTTTTAAATTTTTGTTGGCTTTTTTTTTCCATGATATAACGATGGAAGACCCGTCCCGGAAGTCCGTCTGTCTGTCAGTCTGTCTGTCTGTATAAGGAGCTACAGCCTAAACGGATGGACCGATTAATGTCAAACTTGGTATGTAGCGTTATTCAACGACTCTCCAGAAGGGTTTTTGGAATTAATTTTTTTGTAAATAAATTAGACGCTTGCGTTAGTTTTTTATTGTTGAGAAGCAAAATATGAAGGTACATAACCGTCGTAAATTGTAGGTATTTGTCGTGTTAAATTACTTTTTGATACAAATATCTTTTAAAAATTATGTGTACTATGCTGTGTAGAAGCGATTTTTTTACTGTTTAACTTATAAAAAAGTTATAAGTAAATTTTTGAAAGATTAGCTTGTGGGGTGCATTTGCCATTTGTTTTTGGGTAGGTTTTGCTCTGGCAAATGCACCACATGGGGTACATTTGCCATAAGCGAGCTTCCTCAAAAGAGGATGGCAGAATCCTTAAAAATCAGTCCCTTCTTCGTATTTTCAGCTAAAAAGAAGTTTTGTTTATGATTATTGGTTTTATTTGTATTAACTTTGATATTTAGGTAACTGGCAATCCCTCCCCAGCCCCGTGGCAAAGCCTCCCACCTGGGGAGGCTTTGCCACATCACTTTTCGTTTTTTTTGAATAAATTATTAAAAATAGAAATAATTAATATAGCAAAATGAAAAAAATATTTTAGTGAAGATAATAAAGTCAATATTAATATCAGATATAAAAAAAATTAAAAGAAACGTAAAAACTTTGCGTTAAGTCAATTTTCCTAAATCCTGGCAAATCCTCCCCCTTCTACCCTACTTGTCATATACCGATCTAAGCAAAATTGAAATATCTCGAAAACGGCTCTAACGATTTTGTTTAAAAAATTAAAATGTTAGTTTTAAGCAAAGGTCTATCTTTCAATGAAAAAATTTTTTTTTTTGAAAATCATTATTAACGATACCTGCCATAGAGTTGTTTTTTTTTTTCAAATCCGATTTCATCTCCAAAAAAATAATTTTTGGATTTTTAAAAAAATTTTGAAAATTTTTTTTGAAAAATCAAATTTTCGAAAACGGCACATTAAATTTTTTTGAAATTTTGTTTTTGATTTCTACAAAATGGCATTCCAATTTTATTTTAAAACTTTTTTTCCAAAAAAATATTTATAAGAAATTAGTTTTTTAAAAAACGGCTCTAACGATTTTGAAAATTTTTTTTCTTAAAATGCATGTTAATATATCAATTAAAACTGCACACTTGTTTTGGAGGACAATTTAATTTCAGATTTTATTTATTTTTTTTTTTTTAACGAATTTTATTTTTTTTCCAAATTTCTATATAAAAAGTCTTAAAAATTTAACCAACTTGAACTCTAAGAGCAAGTTCGTGCGACATAGTCGTGCATTTTATTTTAAATTTATTTCGAAACTTTTCAGTCCGTATATGCGCATTAAAATTCAGCAATCTTGAAAATAAGGGACACGCTAATGAACCATTTACCTACATAATCTAAGATTATATTTTGAGTTCAATAAACCATTGTTGTTTAATTAACTATAACTACCTATCTAATTACCTATTATTATTAATGTTATCCAAGGAAATAGGGTATTTTAAAACCAATTTGATAACAAAACCACAGTTTTTCTGTAGTTGATTACATATTTTTCCACTGCTACTGCAATTCACCCTAGAGCAGGGGGATTTTGCGTATCTCGCGGTCAGTGTTTATTTTTGTTGCCAAACCACAAAAACTAAATCCCATCAGTTCATAAAAAAAATATATATATAAAATGTCACCATCATGTCCGTCTACTACATTGACTATGTGTATACACTCATAGTGCATTTTTATACTATACATCTATATAATCTATCCACAAAATGCATTTATCGAGGCCATGATGTCGCATTAATTCGGTTTCACACACATTTGACAGATTATTGAATCTGGTTCAGCTTTAGACAGACCGACCGATCCGACACCGAGCGAGTTATGTATTGTGTGAAATTTAGTAGGTACATAAAATGGCTATACATGCATTTTGTATAGAAAACTGTTGAATGTATTATGGTTGGTCATTTAATGTTTTTTTCATTTTTAATTTTTTTTTTTTATATCACCGACTAGCTGTCAGATTAGCGGTTTTCAGTTCAATGCTTTATAATAAAAAAAAATCATACTCAAATGAATAAAGAAGAAAAAACAAAAAACTTTAATATATTCAACTGGAAAATCTCACTTGACAATTATCTTTAATTTCATGAACCAATCACATAGACTTAGACAAATTAGTTAGGAATTTTTATAGTTTTTCGTTTCTAAAATGTCTATAACCGCCATTTTCAGTTTGTATTTGATGATGGAAGAAAAACTTTATTATTCTGTTCATAGCGAGGATAGAATCACCCAGTAGTTTAAATAGTATAGGTAACAATATTTACCAAAACAATTTACGACATGGTTATATTTATATAAAAGTTGTGGATAAACCAGTTGACGGAGATTGCTTACTATGCCAAAGCGGTTTCTACTCATTTCTAGTAGTAATTATAGAGGTTTCTGGTTTTGTCCGGTTTTAGGAGAAACTGTTTTTCTTTTTATGTATTTTTATTTTTATTTTTTTTTAATGAAGATTGAAATAAAATTGAAGTCATCAAAAATGTTTTTTTCATAACAACAAACACTAATGATCTTGTGTGGGTATATTATAATTGGTATTTAGAGATTACTTCTTGCTTTTGGACTTGTTGATAGTTTGGTATTATAAAAATAAAAAAATGTTGTTTGGGTGAGGTTAGAACACTAGGTCAGTATGTTTTTTTGCATAATAATTTCGTTGATTTTAGATTGGCCGATGGTATACAACGTCTTTGAAAACAAGCATCTGAGATGCTGATGGTTTTACGATATTTGAATTTTGATTATGTTAAACTATGTGCTAAGACTCGTTTTCTATTGAATTATTCTAATATACACTGCCGGTCACTTGAATACGTCCACATTTTAGTTCATCTTATTTTTAGCCTGGCTTGGTATTTATTGCAATGGTACATCTTTTTTACATACGTAACGAGAGAACATCTTTATGCGCTTAGCTTAAGAGAAAAAAAATTGTCTTGGGACCTACCGTTCTTCTCACATGGTAGCTAGACCAAATCTATTCATAAAAACAAGTATATTTTTTGACTCATCTGAATAGGCTCAAAAGCAAAAATGTTAATAAATGATGAGTTGCATGGGTCAGTTGGACTCAAAATTGTGTCTGTCAATAAATCTGATTGTCTATAACCTGTAAGGACGAAAACGGGTCGGAAAAAATCATTAGGCGCGGAAAAATGGCGAAAATAAAAGAAGTCTTTGAATTAGGCCGAAATCAACGATGCATTGG
The DNA here is from genome assembly GCF_945859705.1 of Episyrphus balteatus. NCBI lineage: Eukaryota > Metazoa > Arthropoda > Insecta > Diptera > Syrphidae > Episyrphus > Episyrphus balteatus. The sequence goes on from NC_079134.1 coordinate 34,997,038, forward strand.
GACAAAAATTGACACAAGTTAAAATTTAGTATGCAGTTATTCGCGCAATATCCAAGGGTACAGAAACAACATTTGCAATCGAAGTTGCTTAGCCACAACATTGGCCGATAGATGTGCAATGATCTGAACAGCATGACTTCGCGCTAAAAATTAAGCTAAAAACCGGTATGAAATGCAGTTTAACGACGGCAAAACGGGTTGTCAGAAGTGGTAAGCATTTGAGAAGAACAAATTTTCGCAAAAATTACCACTTTACAAACCACGAAAAGAATCTCGTCTCCAATAAAAAAAAAAAAAAACATGTGAAAAGTCGAATTTGCAACCGGTGATTTTTCAAAGGATAAAAATGAATTAAGTTGACCCTGAGGGCTAAATTCCTTTTTTATCGCCTTCGTAGAGAGAAGAATTATTTTAATTTGTCTGCATAACTGTGAAGGCAGTGTCATTAAGTGCAAAGCTGTTTCCTTCTACAAAACTTTCGATCTGCAATTTCTAACTCAGTTTTTTTTTTACGATCGGAGGCGAGTTTATTTTCGTGGTTTGTAAAGTGGTAAGTTTTGCTAAAATTTGTTCTTCTCAAATGTTTACCACTTCTGAGAACCCGTTTTGCCGTCGTTAAACTGCATTTCATACCGGTTTTTAGCTTAATTTTTAGCGCGAAGTCATGCTGTTCAGATCATTGCACATCTATCGGCCAATGTTGTGGCTAAGCAACTTCGATTGCAAATGTTGTTTCTGTACCCTTGGATATTGCGCGAATAACTGCATACTAAATTTTAACTTGTGTCAATTTTTGTCCCAATGCATCGTTGATTTCGGCCTAATTCAAAGACTTCTTTTATTTTCGCCATTTTTCCGCGCCTAATGATTTTTTCCGACCCGTTTTCGTCCTTACAGGTTATAGACAATCAGATTTATTGACAGACACAATTTTGAGTCCAACTGACCCATGCAACTCATCATTTATTAACATTTTTGCTTTTGAGCCTATTCAGATGAGTCAAAAAATATACTTGTTTTTATGAATAGATTTGGTCTAGCTACCGTGTGAGAAGAACGGTAGGTCCCAAGACAATTTTTTTTCTCTTAAGCTAAGCGCATAAAGATGTTCTCTCGTTACGTATGTAAAAAAGATGTACCATTGCAATAAATACCAAGCCAGGCTAAAAATAAGATGAACTAAAATGTGGACGTATTCAGATGACCGGCAGTGTATAAATTTACATTTCCTTAAACAAGTTTATAGCAAACAAAACCTTTACTAATAAATTGAATGAATAGGTTTAAGTTCTTTTATATTAAATCTGTGTTGTGAGGGACGTTCATACTTATACTAAGTCTTAAAGTCAAAACTGGTTAGGTTTTTTTTATGCATATAAACATTTATTTAAATTTAAGGGCGGAATTCCATAGTCGATGATCAGAATTAGAAATATGTATCTTGTCAGCATTATGTTAAGCGAAGTCCTTATTCATAATGATAACGACATTTTGTGATAAATATCATTTCATCGCAAACACATGGAACGTGGGTGAAAATCTATCCAATTATTAAAAAAAAAATATGTTTGAAGCTGGTAGTTAACCCACATCAGCCAAGTTTTTTGAGCTTCAATGAGAATTTTTTTTCTAAGTCCAAATTTTACTCTATACCCAAGTGACTGGCCTGATTTCACTATGTTTATTTCAACTTTGATAAAAACTGCGAACTCCGCTCTTAAAGATACTTTTTTTTTTCTTCGAAAAACAAGGTTATTAACTAAAGCATTATGGAACATTTTGTATCAAAGTTGTTAGCAGATAAAAAATGAAAATAAGTTTTTTTTTGTAAACTTATTAGGTATGTAAGGAATTATGTTGAACTTCAATGCTTACATAGGACTCGTTCAGAAAACTCCTCAAAAGAACACTTTTTATTTCAATTAACAAGTGACAACTTCTATTTTTGACCGAAATTTTTTTTTCATTATTAACGCTACCTGCCACAGTTAGACCAGTGCCAATCCGGTTTTCAGAGGGCAAAAGTTGAAAAAATTATTAGCAGCATAATGATGGTCGGAAAATTTAGGTTAAATGGTATATGAAAGAGGAAAAAGTGGGGTGGGTGTCAAAAATCGTAGTTTTTTACGATTTCTGTCAAAAGTAGACCTCCTATCGAAAAAAGTTCTACGCAAAAATTGTAGGTATTATTAAAAATGTCTAAAACTTTTACTCAAACCATTTTTTTTATATAGCCTCAAAAACATTGAAAAAAATGAAAGCCATTTTTTTTATTTTTTATTATTATCTTTTACAAAAATGGTTGGATTTTAAGGTCCATTTTTTAAAAATTGGGATTCCTCCTAGAAACTAATAAAATATCAAATAACTTTTGTTTACCTGCAAAGCACTTACATATTATTATAGTTTAAATATGAAACAAAAATAAATTTCGAACATTTTAATTTTTGGATTAAAAAATATATCTATTGATTTTTTTTTTATAAATCCAAAATTCTAAGAAGGGACATTGAATTTTATTGAAATTTTAATTTTAGGTTTTGATTAACGATTGCTAAAAAATGGCATAGGTACAAACTTTAAAAAAATTTTTTTTTTCGAAAAAAATATATAAAGAAAATATGTGTAGTTCCTTTTTTAAACGGCTGTAAATAAGCGAATTTTTTCAATAGCTGCTTTCATTAAAAATGTTGGTGTTTTTCCTTTGAATTAAAAAAAAAATTATTATGTTGTTCATAGTAAACATTTACCAAGTTTTTTAAAGTTAGTTATAAAAAGTTTACAAAAACTAAACATTTTGAACTCTAAGAGCAATTTTGTACATTTTATTAAACGTTCAATTTGTTATCGGGTAAAAGGGTGTTTTTTTTTGGGGAAGGAAACATACCAAAAATCTGTTTTAAAACTGGTACCTGCTTGAAATCTAGTAATAATGTTACATTAGGATGAGAGTCATGAATGTATGGAGGCGATATAATTGCTTAAGTGAAAGGGTGTTTTTTTTTCGAGAAAGGGAAATGTAGAGATTTTGAAACTAAATTTTATCCGGAGATATTTTTGTTTCGTACTCTAAAAAAAACACTCTTTCACCAAAATTCCCAGCTTATTCTTTTTGTTGCCATTTCAATAGAAACAGTCTAAACATAAAAGCTCCTAACGAATTATATACTATTTGAATCATTTTTACAAAATTAACTATTTTCTAAAAAAAAAAACCCTTTCGCCCAAAGCCATTTTTTGAATTCTATTTATCTTGCTTTTTGTCAAAAATATAAAGTGATTGCCATATTTCATTAAGGTGGGCCTTCAATAACTTTTCTCAAATGAAAAAAATTGTCCTCAGGTATATACATGATTCTTGTTTCCAATCTCAAGTGTAACAAAATTGCTGAATTTCAATAGGGTATCATTATTACTACTTAATTTTGCAATAAGCCTACATTTCTCTACCAAAAAAAAAACACTCTTTTACCTCAGGCTTATTTTTTTTTTCTTAATTCCCATGGCAAAGACAACATTTTTTTATATACCATTTATTTAATCGAACTTTTCGCAATTATTTCTCTTTTTTTTTTCAAAAAAAAACACCCTTTCACCCAAAATATATTTATTGGCCGCTTATATTCTTGGTTTCTATTGTAAATGAAATGCATTTATTTTCACCAATTTTTGAGTTATATTTTCAAAAGCATACAGATTGACAAACTTAGGTATGTACAAAAAAATAAAAATGCATTTTATATGTCAAAAATTTAAATAAATAAAATAAAATAAAATTCGCTTTGTACTGAGTCAAATTTTAATATAAAATTTAAATTTTTTGGCAGAATCCCTCTTATAAAAAAAAGTTGATTCGCTCTTTACACTGTTTTAAACATTTGTACTTTTTTTCGTAGGTAAGCAAAGTACTGCGACCTTCAATAGACTCTATGGGGACCAAGAAATGCCTGCTCATTAGAGTGAGATATTTCATTGCACTTAAATCATCTTTCGTTTCACCTCCAAAACACCTATCTCTCTATGGCAACAAATTATAAAGCAACACCATTTATAATTGACTCCAATTTAAATTTCATCACAACATTGCTGCCGGTGGGTGACACAAATGTTGTTGCTGTTGTTGTCTTCAACACAGCACGACAACTCTTCATTCATAATTTCAAAACACTCTGGATATCAAACAAAATAGATTTTTATATGTTTTCGTGTTTGGTCTTTTCCTGTGCATTGTTTTTTGTTATTCTTATTTTTTTTTATCGGAAACAAAATATTGCAAGTTTCAAGCATGGTTTTACAATTTTTAAAAATACATATATCTATGTGCCAGTTTATATTGAGCTTCTGTATAAAACAGAAAGACTCATCCATGCATGCATAAAATGTTGTACACCTTACATGCACTGGCACAATGAAGTTTCAATGGTTTTATACTCCAGTAATTGTGTTTTTTGTTGTTGTTGCTGTTGGTTTTTTTTAGTTTATAGTGGGGGTTGCCATATGCAATAAATTCTATATCATGAATATGAATCTACATAAATTTATTGCTCATAAATAAATTAAATTCGAAAACAAAAACAAAAAACCGATCCATAAAAAAAAATTTGATTTTTAAGGTTCCGGTCTCTTAATTTTATTAATTTCATTTTTTTTTTTCGTCTCCACGATATAAAGAAGGGGTCAAAATTGAATTTTTCTAAACCATATTGAAGATTAAAAAGAAAATTAAAAATAACGTTAAAAAATGTATCTTTTTTATACACGGGTTCAAAATGTATCTAAAATTAAATAAAAATAAAAATTGGAAAAAAAATTACATGCCAAGTTCACAACGGGTCGTTAACCTATGGGCGGCACATAACAATTATTTTTTTCTTTTTTGATGGTGCAACGTTGATTTTCTATAGGAACAACACTTTTTTAGCCTGAACCCTCAATCACTCAAGTGTTGTATAGGCCTAAGGCAGGGTATAAAGGAGGAAGATGTTCAAAAAAAAGAACAAGTGGATTCTATCTATCTATATGTTATGTTCATTGTATCTAGATACTTTCATACTATGTATGTACTAGACGAATGTATTAGGTAGCTGCTGTTGCAAGTGATGGCGAAGGCATTGTTCTATAAATTTGAATATTTTTGCTTTTGTTTTGATTACTGCGGTTGTATAAAATAGAATGATAGATCGGCATATAATACTTATATACCTACATTTAACATACCGATAGAGATAGATACGCTGGAATGACTTTAGGATGGAATAAATTTTAAAATTTCTGTGGGAAATTGATTTAATTTTTTTTTTTGGTTGGAGCGTTTGATTTTTTTGAAAAAAAAAAGAAAATTTGAAAAAAAAATAATGCAAATTAATGCTTTTTGTTCTTTATCAGAGTTAAAGAAGTTAGTAAATTCAAGCTCAGTCAAGCTCATCTATCATAATAAAGTTGTTGTGATAAATTATAGTCTGTGAAGTGGCGTTGGGAATAATTGAAGGTAAAATTATGTGGTTTTACACCTTTCATAATTCTTAAACGTTTTGCTCTTTTTTTAAGTCTGAAGAAAATTAGTTTATTTAAATAAATCAACTTGAAAAAAATATACAAAATCGAAATAAAAATTTAATGAGCTAGGACCTAGGATCAAAACTTTATTCCCAAACCCTTTAATGAGGAGTTCATATTTTATATCAATTTTTTGGCTTTCTCTAATTTTTTTTTTCATATTTTCTAAGACTTTCGAAATTTTAGATATAGGTATGCAAAATAAATAATATTCACTATACGGCACCTTTATTGAGCTGAGGTTTTGAAAGAAGGTTTCTAATTTTAAATGCATATTTAAGATTAAAAAAAAAAATAAAAATAAATACCTATCTTGAAATCATTTTTAAAAATATTTTTTATGTATGAAATCACATAACAGAAGATTAAATTGTATTTAAAAGTTTTATTGGGTGAAAGCTTTGAAAACCCGTCCAAAGCACTTGCGTAAAATTTTCAAATTCGACTTTATTTTCAAGATATAGACAAAATCCCGAGAAGTAACAAAGATACTCGACATTTCTTATTTTTACAAAAGCGGTCTTATTTTTATAACTTATCCATACATTATTAAGAAAAGTATCATTTTAAATTTTGAGATTTCAAAAGATTTTGAATTTTTCTTTGGATAAGAAATTTTTTGATGTCAAAAAAGATTTTTTTTTTAAATGACACATATTTTAATAAAATCATAATAAATATATGGAAGAACTATCCCAAAACATTTTTTTTAATAAAATTTATTTAACTTCTATGTATTATATTAAAAAGAAATTTAAATCTGATTTTGCTTTTTTTTTTTCTTTTCAGGTATGTGCACATAATAAGGATTTTAAAGGTTTATTAACTTTAATTTCGTGGTAAAGTTCTTAAAGGATTTTTATTTATTGCAAGTAAAAAAAAATTTATCTAATTTATTGGGAATAATTTTTAGTATGTCAAGAAAATTTATATTTTATATGCCTTAAAATATTGTTTAAATATTGTTTACCTAAATAAAAATATCTAAGGCTCTTAGTAACACAGAAAATTGTAAACATTATGACTTTCATCAAACAAAAGAAAGCCTATTTATTGCGGTAATTTTTCTGAAAATTTGCTAAAAATTAAAAGTAGTTCTCAACTAGCAATATTATCTTAACATGATGTGTAAGGAGTTCATCAAAATTTGTTATCACTTTTAACGCGGATTAGACATTGGTCAAAAATAAAATAAAACGTTTAGGGTTTTTGACAAGATTGTTTCACACGATCAATCATTATTTCAAAAATGTATATCCGCAGCAAGATAATGATTCAATAAGATTGGAATGTTAAATCTATACGACACTAACTGGGTGAAATTTGTGTTTTTTCCTTTATTTTTGAACAATCAATGCATTTTATGTTCCAAGCGATTAATTACTTGGGTTGGGCTTGTAACAGACTAATTTCTAATCCAAATTGACATTAAACACGCTTTTCTTAGATATCCAAACCCAAGACTTGATACAATGAACTAATGCGCAGCTTTGTTCAAAGATTATTGTTATTCTTTATCTTCTTGTTAAGCATGTGACATACATGACACATGTCATAATTTTCATTTCACAACTTGACTGGTTCTTAGTGATCAATCATCACGTGTACTTACTTACGGGTTACTCATAATAATTTTTCAAAACGATTAGGTGAGGTACTGCATTAAGTCATATCAAAATGTTGATTCATAGAAAAATAATTGACAATGCCAAAGCTAGGTTATAGTATTGGAAAGCTATAGTGAATGAAATGATTCACAAAGAATTCCGTTAAAACCAAAACTTCAATTTATTTCTAACCTCTTTTGAGCCTCTAATTCAAAATTACCATAACAGTACATTGGGACTAATGCAATGAAAATCTAATTTGATGGATATCTTTCTACACACATACAGAATAATTCTCATTATTCATTCGATGAATAATGTTATGATGAATCATGAGTCATTCGAACGAACAAAAACAAAATAAAGTAGACAAAAATTACCGGTAAATCAACGTTGGTATTGTGGGTCAAATTTGAAATCAAAATTCCTATTAAAATAGATGGATGTAGAGGTATGCAGACATACGGTATGGTCGCGTCGTCGGTATGGTCACAAACAAAATGTCTTAAATTCTCCATTCGAATAAGAATAATTAAAAATGAGAGAGAAATAAAATAAAAAGAGACCCACGACGACGACCATCAAATAGGCAATCGTACTCTACCATTATACATAACCACTTTTATACAACAACAAAAAACTTATGGGCACACGACTAGAATAAAAGTTTCTTGACCCACTCTTGGACGTGGCCGAGAATTGGGTCAAGAAAACTAACGTTTTTCCACGTTGTTTTATGTACGTGTTTAGATTTTTTAATTATTTTGTATTTTTTTTTTCTTTACATTTCACACGAATATGGGTGTTTTATGTTTATGAACGTTGCATTGTATTCGAATCGAGATTAGTAATTACAATCGTAACACATATTTCTTTTAAACTCATTCATTATCAGAAATTATTATAGTTGAAAATTTATCACACAAAGTTTGAACGTGTTAACGAACTTTTGTAAACGTTTTGTTAATGCACATGCAAAGTCAAAATGTGTACCGTGATGTAGTAAATTAATTTTCCAATTGTCTAAACAACAAGTTTGATAGTAGAAAAAATTATAAACATTAAAATGATAAATTAATTGATAGGTATTGTACCTACTTTTTTTTTAAGGCGGAATCCCATAAAGAATATAAAAAACACATTAATCATCATAATAAATTTTGAAAAGAGGCTTAACGAATCATAATTAGTCAAAATTTTACTAGGAATGTCAGTATTTTTTGTTTGTTTGTATTCTCTTGATCGACACATGTTTTCATAATGCACTTTTGTGTAAACCTTACTTATGCAGTTGACCCAGTTTTAGACAAAAAAAAAACTTTCCAAATTCTTCAAAAATGAAAGAATACCTACTTCATAAATTATAACAACTATGTAAACATAAGCTAAAGGTGACACGGTTTAGACTTCCCTTTTTCGTTACTTTGAACAAAATGTTTTTTTTTTTTTTCATTTTATGTAAATTTACTTAGCATCAATCTGCCAATAATACATATAATCAAAAAGGTACACAAATGAGTGTAATAAAGGAAAGTTGTAACATTTTACCGAACAAATAATAAAATATTTCTAGAGTTATCCATAAATTTGACTTAGAATTGAATATAAAGTGTTGCATTATAAATATAGGTATATAATTTTTGTTTATATTACAACAAAAAAAAATATTAAAAGGAAACAAAATGTCTTTTAGACTAATTTGGAGCAATGTTTTTTGAACAAAATTTTAGATGTGTAAAAGTCGCCAATTTTCTCGGTTCAACCGATTTGTAGTTAAAAATTAAAGATTGTTTTAACTGACTTTTTTCAGAAACTCAAGGTCTAACAGATTCTTGGTCAAAAGTTAAAAAAAAGGCGAGGCAGTAACAAAAGATTCTGGGTTTGATTTTAATTAAAGGGGTGGTATCAACATTTGTTTATTTGAGATAGCAAATATATTGAAAAAAAAACTGGTTGTTGCCATCTACGTTTTAAAGCATACTTATACCATGAAAAAATGATGAAAAATTACAATGTTCCAAAAACTAAGTATGAATTTGTTTTTTTTCGGTGATCCAAAATAAACTTTTCTAAAAGATTTTAATATACGCTTATTCATCTTAAACTTAAACTTCTTATACATATCTCAAAACATGAAGTCATAGATTTTTTCGACTTTATATTTAAACTAAGAATATTAAAATTTTTTAGAAAAGTAGGTACATTTTGAATCATTGGAAAAATAAATATTCAGTTTTATTGAACATTGTAATTTTTCATTACCTACATAATGTTTATAATAATTATTTTATTTAAAATATAGTAAGCAACCACATTACACCAAAAAATGTCAAAATTGTGTTATCCATGAACAAATTTGGCACTTTTGGGACTTTGTTTTAAAATTTTTAACTTTTTTTTCTCATCAAATATGAAGAGTTATGTATATCTTAAACCACTACCTAACACTTTTTCGATATAAACTATACCAAATTTCTAGCTTATATACTGTTTTGAAAAAAAAAAAAAAACTATTTGAACGCTTATGCTGTATGCCATTTTGGAGCCTCCATTTTGAATAAAAAAAAAGTTTCAGCGTACTAAATTTAATGACTTTTCGTAAAGAAATGACTGTGCAAAGGCACTACTGTGCGCCGACTTCCAATATTTTGTACTGTTAAAGGTTATTATCTACTTTCGAAAAAAAAGTCAAGTCAAGTTTGTAAATGCTCTATGTATTAAAAAAGAATATCTTTTTACAGTTGTCTTAAAAATATGACTACAAAATTAATGGATGAATTTTGTACAAAATATAGTCTGTCTTATTATGTACCTTTTTATGAATTCAATTCATAAACGAGTAGATCAAAATAAAAAAGATAAAAAAAGGAATAGTTTGAAAACGGTGCAGGGAAATAATTCCACGGGAATCTGCTCCACATGGGAATTTATTCCACTTCAAGTGGGAATCTATTACACTTTTTGAAGTGGAATAAATTCTCACCGTGGAAGGGAATTTACTACACCAATTTTTTTGTGGAATTATTACCCACCAAAACTGTAGAAAATAGATTGATTTCTGAATATTTTAAGAACCATTTGAATTCATATTAAGCAATATTTTTATTTATATGGAAATAGAAGGTTTAGTTTTACCAAAATATTTTATTTTTATAAAACGACGTTGTATTCTTTTTCAAAACAAACGATTATAGAGTTTTTCCTTCAATTGAAGTTGCTTGGACGGAATTCTTAATTATATAACTACATCTTGTGTATATAAGCAATTATATGGACAATGATGCTATGAAATAACGCCAAGTAAAATAAGGCCAACATTAGAAGCGAAACGGAAAAAAATTTGTTTTTTTTTCGCGCGAATTTTTATTTTCACACCTCAAAATTGATTCTCCCGTGGTCAAAATTGTTTTCCGCTTCGCGTTTCGGTTGTGAAATTTGAGTAGATTCTCATGTCAACAAATTTTTTTCCGCTTCGCTTTCAACCAATTATTACAAGAGGGGTTGATATGTTTTTGATCATTAAGTTATCATTATTTATCCGCTTTGTTTGTAAGATATTTCTTCAAATCACGCGAACTAAAAACTATGAGACTTGAAAGAAATCTTTTAAAAAAATCCCCACGCCTCTTCCCCCCCCCCCCCCCCAGATACCACACGCGCTGGGGTCAATTTTCACCGAGTACGAAGTCATTTGCGGATGATTATCGTATCGGCACTTTTTAGTGTTTTTTGAAGGTAAAAACAAATTCAAAACAATTAAATAAGTAAAGTGAATTGTGATACGAATATCAAAGGAAGGTCAAAGATTGGGACTGCTTCTTCCTCTTTTCCGTAAATTATTGTTTTGCTATGTCTTACTTTGATTTGAAACATAAAAAATCAAAGTCGACTTAAGACTACCTACTTATTAGCGACACTGCTGTTTTTTAAGTTTTTGATCAGTTTTTGTATGAAGAGCATGTAAGTCCAGTTGACACGATCCAAGACATAGCTAAGCTATGTTTCTGAAACTTACAATAGAAATATATTATATTTTCCCAGATCGAATTGGAAGGACTCTACTATTTTGTATGCCATGAAAATGGTTTATAAACTGAAGGTACTATCCATTTCCGCAAAAACGCAGCTTTTTCCAGATGGCACATACAATACAAACATAAAGTAAAATCATTCTCCAAAATGACAAGAAATAAATCACAAAAATTGAAGGTGAAGTTATTTCCCAATTAAAAGTGTAATAAATTCTCACTCGGGGCGGGAATTTATTCCACTTCAAAAAGTGGAACAGATTCCCACATAAGGTGGAACAAATTCCCATGTGGAGCAGATTCCCGTGGAATTATTTCCCTGCACCTTTGAAAACGGTCAAAAATTTGAGACAAAAAAATAGTTTTTCCCATTTCTCGGAAAAATAAAATCATTTTCATTCACGTACGTAAGTCTTTCCCCAAACAGCACAGAATTATTTAAAGAAGACTTTAAAAATTCTGAAGCTCTTCTGAAATACTTCTTTAAAACGGATTTAAGTTCATATTAAGTAGAAATCCGCAAGTAGACGGTCTAATAGATTAAATTTTGAATGAAAGCCTAATAAAGATGGAATGATTTTTGAAAAATACCAAGTTTCAAGGTCTATTCAGAAGTAGAATAACTTACCCAAAAAAAAACACAGTTTTTAAGACTTGTGAGTAGGTATGAAAAAAAAGAATTAAATCATAAAATTACAGCCCAGCCCAGATGTTCAATAGCTCTCTTATCTCAACACAAGAAATAGGGATCTTTTATTTCTCCAGCCTCCACCAGCAATCGATCGTATTCAGCTTCTGAATGAAAACACACATTTTTAATTTCCGATCAAAATCACTTCAAATAGCACTTCAGACAGAACAAACAGTGTTTTTCTTTTTCTGTTGCTTTTTTTGTTCTCATTTTTGTTTTTATTCATCTTAATGAATGCATCTGCGCTGAACTGGCAATTAAATTCACCACAAAGTGGTAATCAAAATGCTAGTTCAAAAGTGCCACAATTATGATTGTGTACTACTTTTTAGTACAAGTTTTGTCGGAAAAAAAATAAAAAGATATGAGAAAAAATATACACAAACGACTTTTTGTTTCAAGGTGAATCAAAATTGCGTTGGTTGTCGTATATACCTAAGTCGTCGTCTCCGTCAGTTTTGAGATATACTACGAACATTTTCTATTGCAACCCAAGCAACCAACCAAATAACCAACATGAAAAGATACAGAGGCAGCTGGGATCGAATTTAATTAGCCAACAATAGACCAGAAGCAAAATGGCTAAAACTACAGCTTTTGCCAAATGCATCCTCTGAGACTATAATTTTCGTCATTGACGTTGGCGGTGGCAATTGGAGCATTGTGTTTCGTCTCTTTCTATATCGTTAACGTGCGCTCCTATTATGTTGCTATACGACTTCTATAACAGCAGCAGCAAGCAGCAAAGTTAGAATCTAAACATAGACAATGGGCTTCGAGACCGATTTTGCTTGCGAAATGAGATTTCAACGCTGGATGCGATTCCGTTCCGTAAGCTGATGATGTTTAAAGGAGGAAACGACTGCAACTCGTCTGTCGTCGGTCGTCTCGTTGCCATTGCGTTGTTGGTCACAGTCACATAGAGAGTGTATCTCTGTGTATGAATCTGGATATGGTGGAACTGAAACTCGAATGTGTGTTTCCATATGAATGAGCGGAAAACAAAAGCACAGAAGCGGAAAATAGTTTCATTATGTGTTTTGTATAGGTGGAGGTACTATAGGCACTAGGCATTAAGCAGAGGTAGTTTTCACCTTTCCCAATTTTGTGGCTAAAAGTATAGAAGAAGCAGCATCAGCAGCAAGGTGGAAAACTCCAACTCCACACAACACATATATAGGCAAATTGTGTTAGAGTCATTGAAACTACTTGAGCTTGAAGGAATATTGCGGTGCGATGATGATTGTGTAAAAACCATCAGCGCTGAGCTCCGCTCTGTCTTTCAGCAAAAGTTTTATCCAACATTAAAAAGTTAAACTCTGCAAATTAGTGGGAAAAAAAAAGTAATCTAATATAAAAAAAAAATGTATTTTTTTGTAATTTGTTTTTGCTTTTTGTTTCCCTTTCGCTTTTTCCTTTATTTAGATTAAATTTTAATAGTTTTGATAATGGTGATGAGGAAATGTAGACTTTGAATTTGCATTGTTTGTGGAAAGAGAGATGATTTTGCTGGAAATTAGTTCACTGACACTGGCTGTCAATGAGTTTTTGAAGCTATTCCAGGGTTGGGTTTAGTTATAAATAGGCTGGAAACAAGTGAAAAGATTTTTGAAATTGGTTTTAATGCAGGCAAGGAATGTGAATTTTGTTCAAATTGCTCGATATTATTTTGATTTATGGAATTTCATGAAGTTTTTGAAAATCTTTTCGAAAAACTGTCATATTGCCCCAAATAAAAATTCAAATCCATATATACCTACTCATTATTGTGTCCCTTAATTTGGCAATTTGAAAATTGCTGAATTGTAATGCTCTGCTCAAACGATTCGAAATGAATTAAAAAAAAAAAATATCATGTGTGTAATTCACACGTGATAGAAGTGAAACCTTAAAAACTAATTTTTCTTGAAAAAAATTACACCATTAAAAAGCTTACAAATTTAAGCCATACTTAAATTTTAACAATGCGGAAAAGGAAAAATAATTTATTCAAAACAACCATTTTTCATGAAAAAAGCAAAACAAATTTTTTCTTCTTCTATTACCAATAAATCCATTTTTTTTTTGAGAACTTATAATAAATTTTATATAATCTGAAAGCTTATTTTTTCATATCAAAATATTTATATTGACCATGTCTATACAACATCTACAAAAAGAGCTAGAATTTTTTGAACCCAATCAGTTTTCATAAAAAAAAGATCAAACAAATCAATCTTTTTTCTCTTCTAACACCAAAAATTCCATTTTTTTAAATTACAACTTTCTTATAATAAAGCTTATTATTTCACCTTTTATATGACGTTTAAATCATATTCCTATACAATGCCTACAAAAAAAGTAAGAATTTTTCATGTCGAAATTTCAAACTGAGATTACGGTACTTCCTTCACTAGTGGCTGGTCATCGGAAACAGATCTCCACAGGTGTTTTAAGGTATTTTTCAAGTTTATCAATTTAAGATTGTGTTACTTGTGCCGTTGTGTGTGATATATAAAATGAAAGGTAATATTATCGACATGCGTATTAAAGTTAAATCAAATTTTTATCTACTCTAGATCAAAAGATATGTATAATGTGTTTAGAAAAAGAACATATTAACACCGTTATCTCAGGATTTTGAATATAAAACTAATTGAAATTTTGTACAATTATAGCTTATTTTATTACCTATCTACAGTATAAATTTCATTAATCTATCCATTAAAACAAAAAAGTTACAACCAATTGATTTTCGTGTCGCTTTTTCGTTTCATCGTGTTTCAAATCACTACGATACTAAAGAAGTTTTCACTTACAAAAAATTTCAAGTCCGATTAGTATTGACTTGACGCGACTTAATTTTATCTATGTTTTCATAAAACATTTCGATAAATTTCAGGGTGTTTTAGGATTTTTACTTAAAAAATCGCTAAAATTTTAAAAGTTGGTAAAAACTATTAAAACTTGGCAAATATGCTTAGGACTATGAAATTGAGATTTTTTCAAAAACCGTATTTTTGAAAGTATATGTTTTTTTTTTAATAAAACCACATTTTTAGAAAGATCTTAATGTTAAAAAAAAGTTGGTTTTTATCACACAGTTAATCTTACCTCAACTAATCCGCCACTGAAAATCACAAAAAGCTACTGGATTTGATCGTAAGGCGTTAACCTTATGTGAGAAAAGTTTTTTTTTATCAGTTTGAGAAATGAATAAACTCAAGCAGCGTATCTCCTTTTTTCGTTTGTTTATTTTGGTATTGTGCAAACTGTCAGCAGGTTAGGCATAAATGTTTTCGATTTACATTAAAAGTTGCGCATACCTAAATAAACTGTTGTACAAAATAATACTTAAATATGTAATTTATACGAAAGTCCTCCTAGATCTTCGTCTGGTGATTTTTTTTCAACATTAGACTTCATCATTATTCTGAAAAATTACACAACAATTTTGCAAATTGCATAATGAACTCAAGTTGCTGCTTACTATGTAGTTATAGATGACAGATTTGTTCTACTATAGTTTGAAACTGTTAAAAAATTTCAAAAGTTATTTACGAAAAGTTGATCTGTGAATTCGACTTAACTATGATAGAATACCTACTTTTGTACAGTTGGAAACGAATTTTTTTTTTTATTTTCCGGATAAATTTCTCTGCTCAATTTTAGCTCGGTTAAATTTTGGAGAGAATTTTGTATGGGAGCAAAAATTTAGCGCGATCTGAAATCGAACTAATCAACATGAAAATTGGATATTTATTTAAGTAAAGTAAGTAATATAAAGCAAGTTTAGGATTTATAAAAACAAATCTAACTCGTCATAGACATGATATTACGATGATAGAAAAAAGTGAAAAAGTGCATCCTGCAATTCTGTCTAATTATCTTTAAAGTTCATAATTAGAATTCTGTAAGATTCTTACAGGCGAGATTTAAATTTTATTTTTAGGACCAAAATTAACATAACAAAAAAAAAAAATTTAAATTATTAGGGTTAGTAGGTCGCATGTGCAGGTTTAGGTAATATGCCCCTTTTCAATATTTTTCACTACTAAATTTATTTTGTGCAATGCAAATTTTTAGTATGCAAAATTATTTAAATATTGCAAATAAAAGTGTTATCAAAATTTGTATAAAATTGGTGGAGCCGTTTTTGAGAAATCTAGAAAAAAGTTAATAAACGTAAAAAAATGGATTTCCTTTTCGATTTTTTTGATGATTTAAGAATAGATATATTTTTAATAATATTATCTTGAAGTACAATATTATTAAGGATAATTTTTAATATAAATGTGCAAAAATAGAACAAAATCGTTTAAGCCTTAAAGGAGATTTATGGGAATAATCCAAAAATCAGACGAATAAAGTCTGATTTGATGCAGGGCGAGTAGGGGTATAGATACAAATCTGAAGAGCGGACGTCTTCATTACGACCGTATATAAGGTCGGTCGTAATGAAGACGTCCGCTCATGACAAATTGGGATAAAATTTGTATATTAATATTTTATCAAGGGGGTAGTGCCCAGCCAAGTTCTCTAGCAACTTTGGCACTACACCCTTATTTACAGGAAACAACTCAGGCCATTTTCGAACCCCCACTAACTTCCATACCAAAGATGCTAGAAATTTCAAACTCGCTTCATTTGTTAAGCTGGTAAAAACCAAACTCCTCACAAAATTTCAACTTCTTACGATGAGTAGTTTTTGAGATATAGGACTTCAAAAATCTTAAAAACCGTAACTGACTCACTGACAGATCATCAAAATAATGGAGAACTTCCCGCTATCGTAGAAACTTGTAATTTGGCACTTTGATTTGCCTTGTGGTGTATACGAAGGAAAAAAATCGAAAATTTGAGATTTTCAATGAAGGGGGCGTGGTAACCTCCCATTTTCGCTGAATTTACATCAAATATTTTAGAGCACTTGTTATGATCGTAGAATCGTGAAATTTGGTAAAATGGTAGAGCTGGTAGTTTGTAAAAAGGAAAAAAAAAATTAAATCTTAGAATTTTAGCCAGGGGGCAACCGCCTATTTCCGCTGAATTTTCATCAAATATTAAAGAGCACTTCTAACTATAATTTAACTAAAATTTGGTAGAATGGTAGACTTCTTAGTTTATACAAAAGAAAAAAATTTAAAATTTGAGAATTTAGACAAGGGGCGTGGTAATTGCCCATTTTCTCTTAATTTCCATCAATTTTAGAGATTTTATGTTCTATAGCAATACCTTGCAAAAAGTAGTGAAATCACTACAAAAACATTACTGTTAAAAAAGAGCCAAGTTCTTCTATGTTGATATTATGCTGGCCAAAAAGTACTGAAATGTAAAAGTGTACCAAGTTCCAAAGCTTGGCTTTATATTTGTATCAATAAAATTTCGATTGTTTACTTGGCAATTTTTCAAATAGCTTTTAAAAATCGGTAATTTAAAGAAAAATTACGAAGAGAACAATCAAAATTTTATTGATACAAATTTAAAGCCAAGCTTTGGAACTTGGTACACTTATACATTTCAGTACTTTTTGGCCAGCATAATTTCAACATAATAGAACTTGGCTCTTTTTTAACAGTAATGTTTTTGTTGTGATCTTTATTACAAAAAAGGATGAAAATTTACTCAACTGCAGTTTTTTAAGCTTTCAGTATCTAAATATTTGTAATTTTCTTGAAAATGTACTAGATTGACTTGAAAACCAAAATACAATGGCTAGACAAAAGACATTCAGTTATCAAACCTACATACGTACATAACATTGGCTATCTTCTAATTTTATTTTTATGTACATCCGACAATAGATACCTACCAATAGCTACTTGCTCCTCAAAATAAATTCAAATGCCCTTTTCTAATTGTTCGTAATTGCCCTCTTACAATAAAAATTTGTTCTGAGCAAATAGTTTTCAATTCAATATACTCTCTCAGGCCGTTGAAAATAGCGGCACATTTTATTCCGATCCGAAGTTCAGTATCCGATCCGATGATTCCCCTATTTATAGCAACAGTATTATGCATCATCTGCATTTGATCAAATTGCTAAATGTTTTTTTTTCTTTCTTCTTTTTGTATTCTTTGGTGCAACTCTTGTTATCCCGGTTTCAATTAAAATCACAAACCAAACAAAAAAAAAAAAATGTATCAAAAGAAAAAGAAAGAAGAAAAGAAAAAAATCCACGCAATCATTTAGTGGCTGATGAGCGGGATCACCATGGGATCATGATTCATGAATGAAATAATGAACGCAAAAGATTCTTTTCTCTGAAGAAAATTTTTCTTCTTCGTTTTTGTTAAACAAAAAATTTAATATTTGTATTTCCCTCTTCGTTTATTTCAATGTCTGATTTATATCACATTCCATAATACCTCCTGCCGTTTTGTGTACAGCTATTCTGGAATATTATCTTAATGCAGTTTATGGCTCAGCCAGAAAAGCAACGGCTGGCACAGGGGCACACGTCTTCTTCTCGGCAGAATTGTATTTTTGTTGTAAAGATATACTCTCTTTTCAGATTCTTCAAAATCTCAAGTGGTGTTTCGTTAATGTGATACCAGAGACGGCCAATGTGTTTCTATACCAACAATAAAGCTACTAAAATATACGACCTAACAATACGAAATGTCTATCAAAATATTTTCATTTTTCAAGTGCTTCTGTTGAGTAGCTAGTGTTTTTTTTTTTTTTTTTCTTAATGACGTGTAGTACATTTTATTGAAAATGTTCAATCTGGAAAGATATTGGAATTGAACAAACAAATTAGAGGGTTTTTATTTTCCGAAGGGTCACTACGTACTCATGAAGATAGGAGAAAGAAATTAACTTGATTACAAAACCGTCTTTTTGTAAATTTTTTCTTGCTAATAGCCACAACTGCACAAGTTAGAACATATTTCATATAATTCTTAACAAAAAAAATGTTGTTTTTAAGACAATAACCTTTTTGAATTTCAAAGCCAAAAAGAAAGAATTTCTTTAACTTTAGAACGTTTTTTCAGAAATATTTTCGAAATATCATTATGATATTAAAAAATAAAATGCACGACTGGGTCGCACGAACTTGCTCTTAGAGTTCAAGTTGCTTAAATTTTTAAGACTTTTTATATAGAAATTTGGAAAATTTAGGTACATTCTATATATAGGTACAAAAAAAAAAAAAAAAAAAAATAAAATTCGTTTTTTTTTTTAAATAAAATAAAATCTGAAATCAAATTGCCTTCCAAAACAAGTAGTATGCAGTTTTGATTGATATATTAAAAAATTTTCAAAATCGTTAGAGCCGTTTTTTAAAAAACTAATTTTTAATAAATAATTTTTTGAAAAAAAAAAATTGGTATGCCATTTTGTAGAAATCACTAATCAACATCTAAAAACAAAATTTCAAAAAAAAATTCAATGTCACGTTTTCGAAAATTTGATTTTTCAAAAAAAAATTTTCAAATTTTTTTTAAAAATCCAAAAATTATTTTTTTTTGGAAATTTTATTTTTGTTTTATATCTCAACTTTTTTTGTTTGTACGAATGCATAAATTGATATATAGTACCTACCTATATCGCAAGTAAAAATAGGGACAACAATGAATCGACCACCTGGTAACTTCATCCCTCTAAAATTGCATCCCCCACTAAAATACGTTATATTATTAATTGTCAATTATGTAATTTTTGCCAAACGGCTTTATTTCAATGAGTATCCTCATCATGTCAAAATCTAACAACTCAACTTACTACAATTATTTCCGCACAAAATTTTTCCACAGATTCACACTTAAAATGCAAACAAAATAAAAATGAACAAAAAAAACGGCATTGATTAATAAAAACATTAATCATTTGACAGCATATGTCAAGCCCATTATTAAATCGTCTGTGCATATCAGCATCAATGAGTCTTTTCTATTCATACAAATATTATATCTAAAAAAAAAGTTTAATGCAATCTATGCATGCCAAACCAGCCCATAAAACCATATTCAATTAGATACGATGCATTATTATAATTTTGCCTTATGCGAACATGAAGACGAACATAACTTCCCCATTTAATTGCCTATATAAATTATATAGATTCAAATAAAATCGTTAATCATTTTGTCGTAAATTTTTGTAAAAAAAAAAAGATCATAAGGGGTCGTGCGTGAGTTTTTCATTTGTTGTGAAATTGCATCTGCATGAAAATGTTTAGGATTTCAAAATTTTGATCTATTCAAGTGGGAAATCATTTTAATTTATTTTTTTTTTATTTTTTCGTAATGTTTGTTATTTTTTTTTATTGGTTTCATAGAATTTTTCTGTTTACGTACCAATTTTTTTTAACTTATGAGCAATAATAAAAAAGAAAATTGTAGGTACTTGAGAGCTTAGGAATCTATCTTGGATCAATTAAGACAGAAACCAAGTAGATAGAATGTACCAGAGTATATCTATGTACATATCGTATCGATCCACCATTGATAATGTTGTTCAATGCACTGCCCTTTGTGTAAAAAAAAATCTATCACTGCCCTTTGTCACGAAACACAAAAACCCCATTATTAGCAATGGTAAAACAGTGAGCCCGATGAAACGAAGGTCAGGGGTCAAAAAAACTTTTCAATAAAACTTAGCTGAGAAAATTTTAAGAAAACTGGAATTCATACAGAGCCAAACTTAACTAAAAGATACACGAAAAAGTTGAGAAGTGCCAAAAAAGGATTCATGGGCTGGACACTGTTAAAAACATGTCTCTCAAGTTAGCAGAGCAAGGTCAGCAGAACATATGTTTTGTTATTGGATCTTTTAGTGCTTATTAAGTGCTAATTAAGTGCCCCAAAATTAAATTAAGTGCTCCACTACTTTTGGAGAAAATTAATGTTCTGCTAACTTGATTTAAAGTTAGCAGAGCAATTACCCGAAAATGCCCTAAACTGCTCGTAGAAAAATCGGGTTTGGTATAATATTTAGGTGCTAATTAAGTGCTCTACGAATCCCAAAAAAAATTTCCAAAAAAAAATTTTTTTTCCAAAAATAATTTTTTTTCTGTTATTTTCGAAAAAAATTTTTTTTTTTTTCAAACTCTCTCAAATAATTAAGTGCTTAACTAATATAAGTTAAGTACCCCATTTTCCGAAGAATTTTCCGAGATTTTTCATTAAAAAAAAATATTTTAATTTTTCATACAAATTCGTGTTCTGCTAACTTGAATTTTGATTTTCTCAAAAAATAAATTTTTTTTTGACAAAATTCAAATGGAGTAATTAAGTGCTCGACTAATTTGAATTAAGTACCCCATTTTCGGAAGAATTTTCCGAGATTTTTCATTAAAAAAAAATTGTCATTTTCCATACAAATTCGTGTTCTGCTAACTTGAATTTTGATTTTCTCAAAAAATAAATTTTTTTTTTGACAAAATTCAAATGGAGTAATTAAGTGCTCGACTAATTTGAATTAAGTACCCCATTTTCGGAAGAATTTTCCGAGATTTTTCATTAAAAAAAAATTGTCATTTTCCATACAAATTCGTGTTCTGCTAACTTGAATTTTGATTTTCTCAAAAAATAAATTTTTTTTTGACAAAATTCAAATAGAGTAATTAAGTGCTCGACTAATTTGAATTAAGTACCCCATTTTCGGAAGAATTTTCCGAGATTTTTCATTAAAAAAAAATTGTCATTTTCCATACAAATTCGTGTTCTGCTAACTTGAATTTTGATTTTCTCAAAAAATAAATTTTTTTTTTGACAAAATTCAAATGGAGTAATTAAGTGCTCGACTAATTTGAATTAAGTACCCCATTTTCGGAAGAATTTTCCGAGATTTTTCATTAAAAAAAAATATTTTAATTTTTCATACAAATTCGTGTTCTGCTAACTTGAATTTTGATTTTCTCAAAAAATAAATTTTTTTTTGACAAAATTCAAATGGAGTAATTAAGTGCTCGACTAATTTGAATTAAGTACCCCCATTTTCGGAAGAATTTTCCGAGATTTTTCATTAAAAAAAAATTGTCATTTTCCATACAAATTCGTGTTCTGCTAACTTGAATTTTGATTTTCTCAAAAAATAAATTTTTTTTTGACAAAATTCAAATGGAGTAATTAAGTGCTCGACTAATTTGAATTAAGTACCTACCCCATTTTCGGAAGAATTTTCCGAGATTTTTCATTAAAAAAAAATTGTCATTTTCCATACAAATTCGTGTTCTGCTAACTTGAATTTTGATTTTCTCAAAAAATAAATTTTTTTTTGACAAAATTCAAATGGAGTAATTAAGTGCTCGACTAATTTGAATTAAGTACCCCATTTTCGGAAGAATTTTCCGAGATTTTTCATTAAAAAAAAATTGTCATTTTCCATACAAATTCGTGTTCTGCTAACTTGAATTTTGATTTTCTCAAAAAATAAATTTTTTTTTTGACAAAATTCAAATGGAGTAATTAAGTGCTCGACTAATTTGAATTAAGTACCCCATTTTCGGAAGAATTTTCCGAGATTTTTCATTAAAAAAAAATATTTTAATTTTTCATACAAATTCGTGTTCTGCTAGCTTGAATTTTGATTTTTTCAAAAAATTCCACTTTTTTCGACAAAATTCGAATTGAATAATTAAGTGCTCAACTAATTTGAATTAAGTGCTCCATTTTCCGAAGAATTTTCCGAGATTAAAAAAAAAAAAATTGTCATTTTCCATACAAATTCGTGTTCTGCTAACTTAAATTTTGATTTTCTCAAAAAATAAATTTTTTTTTGAGAAAATCAAAATTCAAGTTAGCAGAACACGAATTTGTATGGAAAATGCAAATATTTTTTTTTTAATGAAAAATCTCGGAAAAAAATTTATTTTTTGAGAAAATCAAAATTCAAGTTAGCAGAACATGAATTTGTATGGAAAATGAAAATATTTTTTTTAATGGAAAATCTCGGAAAATTCTTCCGAAAATGGGGTACTTAATTCAAATTAGTCGAGCACTTAATTACTCCATTTGAATATTGTCAAAAAAAAATTTATTTTTTGAGAAAATCAAAATTCAAGTTAGCAGAACACGAATTTGTATGAAAAATGAAAATATTTTTTTTTAATGGAAAATCTCGGAAAATTCTTCGGAAAATGGGGTACTTAATTCAAATTAGTCGAGCACTTAATTACTCCATTTGAATTTTGTCAAAAAAAAATTTATTTTTTGAGAAAATCAAAATTCAAGTTAGCAGAACACGAATTTGTATGAAAAATGAAAATATTTTTTTTTAATGGAAAATCTCGGAAAATTCTTCGGAAAATGGGGTACTTAATTCAAATTAGTCGAGCACTTAATTACTCCATTTGAATTTTGTCAAAAAAAAATTTATTTTTTGAGAAAATCAAAATTCAAGTTAGCAGAACACGAATTTGTATGAAAAATTAAAATATTTTTTTTTAATGAAAAATCTCGGAAAATTCTTCCGAAAATGGGGTACTTAATTCAAATTAGTCGAGCACTTAATTACTCCATTTGAATTTTGTCAAAAAAAAATTTATTTTTTGAGAAAATCAAAATTCAAGTTAGCAGAACACGAATTTGTATGAAAAATTAAAATATTGTTTTTTAATGAAAAATCTCGGAAAATTCTTCGGAAAATGGGGTACTTAATTCAAATTAGTCGAGCACTTAATTACTCCATTTGAATTTTGTCAAAAAAAAATTTATTTTTTGAGAAAATCTAAATTCAAGTTAGCAGAACACGAATTTGTATGAAAAATTAAAATATTTTTTTTTAATGAAAAATCTCGGAAAATTCTTCGGAAAATGGGGTACTTAACTTATATTAGTTAAGCACTTAATTATTTGAGAGAGTTTGAAAAAAAAAAAAAAATTTTTTTCGAAAATAACAGAAAAAAAATTATTTTTGGAAAAAAAATTTTTTTTGGAAATTTTTTTTTGGGATTCGTAGAGCACTTAATTAGCACCTAAATATTATACCAAACCCGATTTTTCTACGAGCAGTTTAGGGCATTTTCGGGTAATTGCTCTGCTAACTTTAAATCAAGTTAGCAGAACATTAATTTTCTCCAAAAGTAGTGGAGCACTTAATTTAATTTTGGGGCACTTAATTAGCACTTAATAAGCACTAAAAGATCCAATAACAAAACATATGTTGTGCTGACCTTGCTCTGCTAACTTGAGAGACATGTTAAAAACACCAGTTAGACGGCGGGACTTCGAAAAGTGCCTTGCTTTTAATCTTACGATTTCGACCCGATCGATGGATAATAGTTGAACTCTCAATTGCCCTAGTCAAAACTAAGGGCCTTTTTTAATTCTTATAAAAATCCAATAGTTCAGCAAATGGGCAATGATTAGTGCGATAGACTTTAGCGTCAGATGTTTGAGTTCGCATCCCAGCCTCTACTACATAATAATATTTTTTTAGGGCTATTATTTTTTCTTGCTAGAAATTGACGTAGCTTCCCTTTATTGTCATGAAAAAGTGCATTTCTGCAGTGGTTAATTGTAGGTCCCTATAATTCTTTCAAATTAATTGCTCAAGACTGGTTGAGAGTTGTTAGTTAGTAACTAGGCATTGCTTCTTCTACATTAAGTTTAATATAAATTTTTTAACAAACGCACAAATTAAGGAAAACTTAAAAATTAGCATGAACACTCCTCTAAATATGAAAAATTAAATATTTCAAAAACTAGAGCTGCTAGAAAGAAACCAAATCTATAAAATTTGATACAAATCTTTCTGGAAAATTTTAAAAAGTTGAAAAAGTTGGCCAAAGAAGTTTTCCGATATTAGAAATTCCCAATTTTCCATAAATCTAAATTTAGTCTGTTTTTGTTAAACAAAATCTTTTTTGTGAGCTTAAACCGTTTAAGATTTTGAACTTCTGATTTTTGAAGATCTGTGAAGCCAGAACTCCGACCTCAAAATTTTTGAACCAAACTTGTCTAATTCGTTTGCCCATGTTTGTCCACCCAAAAAAAAAATTTTAGACCATATTCTTTTTTTTATAGGAAGTCTGATAAATGAAAAATCGTCTAAAACGCTCAAATTTTGAGATAGACGTATAAAAGTAAATATTATCCACCCTACATATGTTTAGGAGATATTCAAAAAACAAATTTTGCACTGAAAAATTAAAATTCCCCAAAAACCCCAAAAATTTTTTCGAGTTCGACCTCGAGTTCTTTACGTAAACCAAAAATTATTGTTTGTCCACTCTCCTTTTAGGAGATATAAAAGAAAGAATTTACTTACAAAAATATTTTTTTTTTAAATGCCCGAAAATACTTTTTTTTTTTTTTTTCAAATCTCAAATGGCCATATCGTTTGTCCACATATAGAAATGGTTAAAAACCAAAAATCATTGTTTGTCCACCCTGCGCTTAGGAAATATTAAAAAAAAAAAAACAAATTTTCAAAATTCACAACAGAAGTTACGCATACACCACAGTGTATCTACTGAAAATGTCAAAATCCCCTAAAATAACTTTTTTTTTCAAAAATTCAAACGGCAATCGTTTTTCCATCTCTAGAAATAGATACAAACAAACAATCATCGTTTGTCGACCCTACTTTTAGGAGATATTCAAAAAAAAAAAAAAAATTTTGTACCGAAAAATTCAAATTCCCAAAAAATCAAAGTCCCAGAAAAAAAAAACAATTACATTTCTTCAAAAATTTTAATTTTTGTCTTTTGTCCAACTCGAGTTCATTACGTATACCAAAAATTGTCGTTTGTCCACTCTACGTTTACAAGATATTAAAAAAAAAAAACAAATTTTGTAATGAAAAATTCAAAATCCCATAAAATCTTCAAAAATTATTTTTTTTTTTCAAAATTCAAATTTCTTTCGTTTGTCCACTTTGTGTTCTTTACGTATACCAAAAATCGGGCTCCCGGAAATTACGCCATAGGAAATTACGCCAGATTTTTTTTTTGGAAAAAAACCCCAGAATATTTCTTTTGGTCAAAATTGGAAAATTGGATGGCAGCCGGACTCGCGGCTCCGTGCAACACCCGGCCGCAGCGCAATCGAGCTCCGCGACGCTCTTTTTCCCCAAATTAATGTGGAAATTAAGCCAGGCTGTGTGGCACAATTTCCAATATTTCTGCCTTTTTTTCAAAACTATTTTCTGGTGTTTTTACCAATTTTGACCAAAAGAAATATTCTGGCGTTTTTTCCAAAAAAAAAAAAAAATCTGGCGTAATTTCCTATGGCGTAATTTCCTGGAGCCACATATTTTATAACTAGCGGACAATCAAAATGCTTTCAAAGATACCTAACTTGTCAAATTACTATAAGTAGTTTAGAAGTTATGACCGAACAGATGAATTTACATACAAAATACATTCATACCTATCCGTAATGTAGAGTATCCGTAATGCTAATGTAGGGTTGAAATGATTTTAAGCTCATTTTAGTGTTCTTTTTTTAAATAAAACCAAAAATAAGAAAATGCAAAAAACTAGAAAATTGGTCTGACGAATTAATTTTCCATGCATGAACTTTGTATCCTTGGTAACCTTAAACTCGTTTTTCCTCTAAATCATCTAATTAATTGTGAAGACCTCTGATTTTGTTGATTGAAATATAACTTTGTATCAGTAAACATTTCACTCTGTAAAAGCTCAAAGATTTATTTCGAATTTAATCACTTCCCAGAATCGATTTTTATCTCCTCTCTAAAACAACCTTTAAGTTTGAAAAGTCAAAGATAGCCCCAATCAAAGTATGTACCAATTTACCATCCAGAAAATCTCACAAATATTCAATACTAAATTCATCCTGCATTTAAATTGAGTTTTCAAAGAACAAAAACGAAACACACGAATAAAAAAAAAAAAACAAATTCAAAACAAAAAAAAAAATCTCATCTAAACGAGCAAAGAGCATACAATATTTTATGCTAGTCTTGTGGTCAAGGCAATTTCTAGTCATTTAAACTATCGTCCGGCCATAGACCGGTCAGCTTTTGTGGATTTCATTAAAACTCGAACCGAAATCGTAAATTTCCCAATCGTCTTTTTGTATCTGTTTGTCTGTGTGTGTGTGTGTTGTTGGTTACATTTTATAGTTTTGCCCTTTTTTCTACTTTATGGGTCTCTATTTTTTTTTTTTTTTCATATCCTTTCTATAGGGATAATGCCAGATGTATGGAAGGCCTTTCCATCCGTCGTCGTAGGCGGTTTTTACTGGGGCAAAAACTTTCCAACAACTTTTTAGACTTGGACACACTGCAACTGCATAAAATTGCCAAAGAACCATCGATATACTTTAAACAAGATACGATATATAGGTACCGGTACGATGCCGATGGTGCCTGTACAAAAGAGTTGGAGAGTCTGAATGGTGAATGGTGCAACATTGAAGCAGTCACGGAGAAAAAGAGATTTCTAACCATGAGTTAGCTGCTTCTTTTCACTAAATGCGTTTCGATCTGGTTTTTGGTCGCAGCAATTGGCTATTGGCAACGATTTATGAGGACTTTCCATTTTTACTGGTTTTCTGAGGGGAGGGCATGATTGTGGTGCTCTGCTATACACTTCTTTTGCGCTTCTGCATTTTGGAGCTTAAAATGTTGATGTCGTTTCTGTTTCAATTCGGTCATTTGAACCAAACGCTAAACTTATATGCACTATATGCACCAGCCAGAAATCTATATCCGGCCTGTAGGTTGCCGAATTTCTTTGATCTCTTATAGCCTCGTATATCAACTATCTATGAGTGTCTGATGCATATAGATAATAAATTGATAGCCTATTTATGTGGTTTTAGGTTTTTGCATTCGCAGAGATAGCCTAGCTAATCAAAAATGTTTCGAAGAGAGTCTTTTTAATGGCCGGTTGCTTTGGCTTTTTTGGTTTTGCATTATATGAAGATTAATTGAATTGTTTTTGTCTCTTGTATATCGATGGGTTTGCCATAAATAGGTTTTAACTGGTTATTGGACGCTCATAGACAAGAAATAAAAAGGAGTATTGCAACTTTGCAACGTGACTTTTTTTTTGTATTATTTCACTCGGTAACGAGGTGAAATTCTGTGAAATCATATCGAATTCGATTGGAATTTAATTAGGACCTGCTGCTGCTGAGAGAGTGGATGATAGTAATAAATTTTGTCCATCTGCATTTGAATTGATTTTGGAGTTGGAGAGATTGCCTTTCATTCTTGGTTTGAATTAGAAATCGTATACTTTTTAGTGTGAGTTTGTGTTCAAGCTGAATTTGTTTTTAAAAGGAACAACTTTACCAAAGCCCTTAGATATAGTATTAATATGAATTAAAACTTCGTTTCTTTGGATTTCCATGTTGTTGTCTTAGTAACAATTAAAGGACTCCGGCCTTGTATAAGAGAAAAATTTGTTTCAGCTGAAATTTTAGATTTATCACTTCACTACATGTCAGTAAAAAGTCCCTTTGGGTTTGTATGTATGTATGTTCTCTTATAACTTCTAATCCCACTTATCATCATTTGAAAAGATAGGTATCGTTGGAAGCATGCTTCTTGTCCGCTGGTTATGGACATCAAAATAATAATAATGAACAAAAAATATTGTTTATAATTTAATAATTTTTGTAGTGCTAAGTAATAAGAAATATTTCTATAGTTTAAGAATAAGGATAAAATTGTGCATCGGAACAACTATTTTAAAATTTTGACATCTTTATGAGTTCGGCTAAAAAAAAACATCCAATATTTTTTTGAAGCATTTTTAATAATATTTGGTATTTTGAGATGATAATCCTAATTTTGTCTTTAAAACTGGTACCTAATTGGTAAATTAGCCAAAACTTTTTTATTCTACTACTTTGCATTTAAAAAAAGATACAATGTTTTTGAAGTGAAAACTTCTTTAGTATCGTAGTGATTTGAAACAAGATGAAAAACAATTGATTATAACTAATTTGTTTTAATAGATAGATGAATTAAAATAAAATAAATAAACTATAACTGTGCAAAACTTCAATTAATTTCATATTCAAAATCTTGAGATAACGGTAAAAAGTTGTTCTTTTTCTAAACACATTATATCTTTTTATCAAGAGCACATACAAATTGTATTAAACTCTACTACGCATGATGATAATTTAACCTTTCATTTGATATATCAAACATAACGGTATGTGCTCTACAAGTTACACAATCTTAAATTGAAAAACTTTAAAAATACTTCTGTGGAGATCTGTTGCCGATGACCAGCCATTCCAGCCATAGGAAGTACCGTAATCTCAGTTTGAAATTTCGATATGGTTGGCTTTAAAAAATTTTTACGGTAGAAATAATAGGCCAGTCATTATGTCGGAAAAAACGGCTTAGAAATGCAAAATGAGCGAGGAAGCTAAATTTTGGATATGTTGTAGAGGATGCTTAAAAAAGCTTAACTTGAAGTTTTCGACCAAGATTTCCTATGAGCTTTTTCCGCCATTTTGAAAAAAAGGATAAAATTGGTTTTTTGACAATAACTCGGCTATCTGACGAGATGCGAAAATTTTACAAGGAGCTTTTTTGTAGCTTTTAACGAGTTCTACAATTCATGCATACACATTTTTTGTCTATCATGAACCGTTTTCGAGATATCGATTAAAAAAGTCAAAAATTTAGGACATGCCATTTGTTTTTTGACATTATCTATTTTTTGGTGATGAATATCGAAAAAATTATTAACATAAAATTTGTAGACCTTATTCAGACCTACAATTTCGTACTTTTATTTTTTTTTTTGGACAAAAATTACGACCTCCAGCTGGCCGCAAAGTCGCCAAGCAAACCGCTCGTTCGGTTGTAAAAAAAAAATTATTCATTTTTTTTTTTAATGTTTATATTATTATATCAGTAACACATACATACATACATAAATGTATGTATTTATTTAGTAAAAACATAATGAGAAGAAAATGGTAATGGTTTTTTTAACCCCAGTTTTATTAACCCAAATTTTTTAAATACAGTATACCGGCTCTTTGTGTTTGCAATTTGCTTCAATCTCTATATTATTTTATTTATCAAAATTGCAAACCGCAACTCATTAAACTTTTTTGAAAAAAAACATAACTTTACATATCCAAGATTTGTATGTATGAGCATTTAGGTATGTGCAGAAGATGCCTCTTTATTAGGGGTGGGTGATTAGAAAGATATACAGAATTTTATTGCTCTATTAAGGAGCATTGTTTTAGAAGCAGGTATCAATTAGCTGTGGGAAAATCCCATGCTACTTAATGATTGTCTTATTGTTTCATTCATGCGTTTTTAATTTTTGAAATTACTCAACCCTTTCTTATCACCATTTTTTGGGAATATCATAAAAATTGTGCAGGTCAGATTAGCATGTAATCGTACCTCCCCGCAATAAAAATTTAAATATATAAAGTATGTACTTATACCTGTGGTTTTCTGAATGGAGTTGAAGCTAAATTTTAAGCTATTTTTATAAGAAAACTTAGGTTTTTTTGTTTTGAAAAATCAATGTCTTCATCAATAATAGTTTGGAAATAGTTGGCGAAGATATCGATCTTCTGGTTTTACTTACTGGACTTGCACAGGATAAAAAAAATATATTTTTCCGCAAACCAGCAAAAGGAAATACGCCATCAAAGCTGTACTCCCAGAGCAGTTTCAAGCACGGTAAGTCAGTTCTTAAGAATATTCTTTTTATTCACGCTTTTAGCGGTTGCGATACGACATCGTCGTTTTACAACATGGGAAAACTTAAATTTATTAACACTCTCGAGAAGCATCCGGAACTAAGGTCATCGATAGAACTATTCAAACAAAAAAAGGTCGATCCGGATGCCTTAACTTGCGCAGGAGAGCAATTCCTAATTGCCCTATATGGCGGTGATAAGCAAGAAAAATCAATAAATATTTTGCGATTCCATCGTTTCGCAAAATCAATGCATATAAATAAAACGAATCACCTAACACTACTCCCACCAACGAGCAGCGCTGTCCGCCAGCACATATTCCGAACATATCTGCAGGTGCAAACCTGGCTCGGGTTTTTTAAAGATCCTCAGGAATGGGGTTGGCGACAAACTAATCACGGACTTGAACCAATTACCAGCACAGCCGAACCCGCACCTCCTGAACTTTTAAAACTTATTTCGTGCAAATGCAAAGGGAATTGTGGGGCTTCTTGTGGGTGTAGGAAAGCAGGAATTAGTTGCTCAGTTATTTGCCTGCATTGTAGTGGGCAATCATGCAATAACGTCACCAGAGTCGACATTTCGTTTGATGACGACGATGACAGAGATGATGATGACTATGCTTCGTACATATCAGCATCATTTCCAATGATTCAACCTATTTCACAAGTTGAGGAGTGTACGGACGACAAAGATCTTCAACCGGGACCATCAAAGCGACAAAAAAATGAAAAAACGTCCACCCTTCGTTTTCTTGAGTAAAAAAAAAAAAAAAATTCATTTAATAAATTCCCGCTGGAGTTCGTAATTTTTGTCCAAAAAAAAAAAATAAAAGCACAAAATTGTAGGTCTGAATAAGGTCTACAAATTTTATGTTAATAATTTTTTCGATATTCATCACCAAAAAATAGATAATGTCAAAAAACAAATGGCATGTCCTAAATTTTTGACTTTTTTAATCGATATCTCGAAACCGGTTCATGATAGACAAAAAATGTGTATGCATGAATTGTAGAACTCGTTAAAAGCTACAAAAAAGCTCCTTGTAAAATTTTCGCATCTCGTCAGATAGCCGAGTTATTGTCAAAAAACCAATTTTATCCTTTTTTTCAAAATGGCGGAAAAAGCTCATAGGAAATCTTGGTCGAAAACTTCAAGTTAAGCTTTTTTAAGCATCCTCTACAACATATCCAAAATTTAGCTTCCTCGCTCATTTTGCATTTCCAAATGTATATAATGACTGGCCTATAAGGGAAATATAGGCATCATATGTATAAAAGGTAAAATAATAAGTTTTCAGATGAATGTTGTCATATAAAAAATATGGATTTTAAAGGTGATGAAATAAAAAAGTTAAGTAGATTTTTTCGTTTTCTTTTTTTTTTTGCAAGAGAAATAATTTTTTAAGGTTTCACTTCTACCACGTGTGAATTGCACACATGATTTTTTTTTATAACCAATGTTTAATTGTTTTTTATGGAAAAGGTATTATGAAAAAATTATTAGAAAATATAATTTAAGAAAGGAAATTTAATTTATTCATTTTGGCAGCAATTTTAAAAAAATTTGGGACTGGTTCGCACGTACTTGCTCCTATGTTAAAAGTTGCTTGAAATATTAAAGCTATTTAGAAATTCATAAAAGATTTTTTTTTCAAAACTATTCCTTGAAATGGTTTTGACCTCGAAACGAAGTAACCTATTTAATTTCTTGCAGGTAAAACAAGGAATTCTTAGAAAGAAAAAAACTAATTGAAAAAATGGTTAGAAACGTTATTAAAAATAAAAAATGTTCTATCAAAATTAAAAAAAAAATTTACAACAAAAAATGGTATGAAATAAAAGCAAATATTAATCGACCCATAAAAACAAAGTTTGAAGACATTGCGCCGTTTTCAAAAAAATTATTTTTCAAAAATAATTTTCCATTTCCATTCTTTTAAAAATCTATAAATGACATATTTGATTTTATTTATATTTTTTGGTTTCTGAATTTAACATAACCGACTAAGCCCATTTCAACAAAATTTTCAATATTTATATATTTATTAAATAATAATATATTACCTATACCTATCATTTTAATTTTTAAATCATTTTTTTTTATACAAGTTGATGATTTTTTTCTGAAAGTATTTTGTTTAATAAATGGGTCTATAAAATGTTTGTATTTTTGTTAATTGTGGTAAAAACTGTTCTTAAGTAATTATAAAAACAGATTTTATATCTTTCAACAGTACGAGTACTTATGAAATTGTATATAAAAAATAAACTATGTAATAACTTTTCCCTAATTCTTTTTTCATAAAAAAACTTTGACTTTAGAGCAAGTAGCTAGAAACGTGCTCGTCGCATTTTATTCAATTTTCAATTCCGCAAAAAGTTATTCGACTAAAATTTTTAAGTCCGGCTTGATTTAGTCAATTAGTATTCACTAAAGATGTAGGTAATTACTTTTCTTTCCAAGAAAACAAAATATACTTATTTGATGAAATTCACTAATATTTTTAGACAGGAAAAGAATTTTCGAAACGACCATCGTACGGTTGGTATGAGTATTTTTTTTTTTTTTGTCAAATAAATTAAATGTCAAAAATAATAAATGCCAAATCACATCCAAAAGCAAAAAATATTTATCCTGAATTTTAAAATATTTTATCTTCAATTTTAACATGAAGGAGGTTAAAGAGGAGCAGCGGTGTATTTAGCTATCATAAGTCTTATCATTCAAAGTCAACGAAAATAAAAAAAAAAAAACAAAAGGCTCAATGTTGCCTGTTTTGCATGAGTAAACGTCACATTACGCTACATATATATCAGAATATCATTAAATATTTTGGGGTCACATACCTTGCCAATTCTTTGAAAGCCGGTTACATTTTTGTGTGTGTTTTTTTTTTTATTTTTATTTTTTTCAACAAAAAGAAATTTTATATTATTAGGTATGTATAAAGGCAGCAGGATGAGCTCCCTGAGCTCAAGAGTAAGCCCCATCACAAATCGTAGAGGTATGTATTGTATATGTACATTTAAGTTAATATACAACAAACAACCTAACAAATTCCACTTTGAGTAAGTGTATTTAAAATTCACAAAGCATAGCGTGACACGTTAAGTCTTCTCTTTATTTTCGAAAAAATGTATAAATGCACCCACGAAGCAAACTGTTATGGGGGTCGTCGTCGTCGTCGGTCGGGGCTCGCGAACTTATGGGTTCGGGGACTGACTTGAGTTCCTGAGCAACATGAGAATTGACAATAGAGATTGTACCATAGGGAGAGGGACGTCGACATATTTTATGCACACTCGCAGTTCATATGCAAACACCTGATTGCATTTTTTTTGTTTTTGTATTTTTTTTTTCAACATTTTTTTGTGTTGCATTTTTTGTTAGAAAGTCTCCTGTGCATTCGTTTTGATGGTAATTTCCATGCAGTCACCACTACTAGGTGTTTTTTTTTTTTTAAAGATATCTAGAGGTGCATGCATGCATATTTACTCATCCGTGTAAATGCAAAAGTAAAAATAAAAAAATATAAATAAGCCAAAACTTTACTGAGTCACTTTCGAGCCAGTCCAACATCCACACATACAAACAGATACCTACTCGAATTGAAAGGAAAAATAAAAAAAAAACTCCGCTATTTGGATACACGCCTGAATGGGAAAACTTTGTTTTTTTTTTCTATTTCGAGTGTTGAGTAGGGCACTTCTCAATGGAATAGTTGAGTAGATTTCTGAAATGTGTCGGTTGGTCGTTATAACTACGATGATGATGTTGAAACAAAACAAAAAGCAAAAAAAAAATATCAAACAAATAAAACAAAAACAGTAGGTAGCTACATTTTCAAAAACTGTATATGTTTTTAGTATCCTCATAGTGAAGTAGCCTAGCCTAAGTCCTGAACTCTGTAAGTGGATGATCCTAGATTTTTGTAAAAAAAAAGTTCAAAAATTCTTCATGAAAAATAAAAACAAATGGAGGAATGTATGTATGTATAGTTGAGGGAGTGTTGGCATTTTTTAAAATCAACAACTAATCCGAATACTTGTTCTGTTGAATTCCTTAATTTACTTTAGGTGAAGTAATTTCATAATTTTATAGAAAATATTTCGGAATTAAACAAAAAGTAAAGTTTTTTTTTTAAATTTATTTATCAAAAAGGGGAGTTTAGTTGGCTATCTTGTTATTTTTTAAGCTCTAGGTGCGTAAGAATTCTTTGTCCCCAGGTACAAAGGGGTTAAGTCACAAACCCCTTGAGCGGGTTTTGATGAAATAAGAATAAGCTCTTTTATTTGGTATCAAAAACATAAATTTAGAGCAACTCTTTCCTATAAAAATAAGAGGATCAATGCTCAAAAATGTATCGATTTTCATACATTAGCTCAACTTCAATCGCATTTTCTGGAAAACTATCATTTATGTTGGGCGTTACGAAAGACGGCTTCTTATCAAACCAAAATGGGTTTCACAAATATAAATAAATGTAATTCTTAAGTTTGTTTCGGGTAAATCTACCCTAATGTAATTCAGAGCTTACAATTCAGAAAAGAAAAACATTGTGATTCGTTGAGAGATTTGCACAGTGTTATTGTGAGTTTATTTTGAAAAGGCATTCGATAGTCAACCAAAATATATTATGTGGGTGGCAATGAAAAGTTACGTACGATACACATCTTAGAAGCCTCATGACACGCTGGATGCATGGGCGGATGTTCTGTAGGGAAGTGGATATGTAATGCTTTTTAGTGCAAAAAAAAAAAAAATAAGAGATTACCTTAGATGTGCATATTCTGACCCACACATGCCTATTCATATAATTTATTTGATTGGAATAGTGCTTCCCAGTTGTGAAAAACTTAAATATTTGGGCTTTAGGATAAAAAGTCTGATGACAATATCTATATTTAAACATTTTTTTTTGTTTTTGGAAATTGAAAATTAGATATTAAAAAAACTTTAAACTTTAGAGCAATTCTAATGCTAGATTTAAATTCATTGTCAAAGTCCATTAGACAATTATAATTTGTTTTATATGCCAAAATTTGGTTGACCAATATTTGTATCATTTTTAGAAAAATCGTCCTTAAAAAATATTGTTTTTTTTTTTTGTTTTTTTAATTTTTCTTATATCAAAACGTTAACCAAACTTTTCAAAAACCAAAAAAAACGATAACTTTTTTGATTGAAAAAAATATCAAATATCCAATAATTAATATTTTGACAAAAAATAGGTAAAAAATACAAGAAAGTAATTTTCAACCAAGAATTGTTAAAATCCAACTATATTTTTAAAAGATAAAATTAAAAAATCAAAAAGTATTATTTTTTTATTTTTCTCAATATTTTTTAAGTTATATATACCTAGTTCTTATACCTCGTAACCCAAAAAAGTCTGTTTTTCAGGAGAAACAAAAAACTAAGTATGAAATGTATGAGAATCAATACAAATGATGTGGTTTTGACTAAGCGAAGCTCTGACAATATCGATGTTAGGCAAACAGGATCTTTTCTATTACATCCGGATTTTTTTCAACAATATAATTGCATCATTAGTCCAAAATCGCCTTTTTATATTAGAACTACAGCGACGATATGTAAAAAAGATTTGAGTAGAAGTTGTAGATCTTTTTATTATATGCAAGTTTTGAATTTAATGAATTTTGACAGAAATCGAAAAAAAAAACACCCCACTGCATTGCCCATCCACCACAATAAAAACTTGAAATTTTTGCAATTTCATTCATCAATTTATTATTTGACACCATTTAAACAATTTTTCCCAACTATAAAATAAGAATTTGAAGAATTTTAAATGTTTTTTCACAAAAAATTCCATACCATCAATGAAATCGAAAATACCAATTGCCTAATAAATAAATTGCACGACTGGGGTCGCACGTACTTGCTCTTATGCTTAAAGTAACTATAATGTTAAAGCTTTTTATTCAAGAAATTTAAAATTTGATATTTTGAAGAAATTTCGTAAGTAGTATAAATAAATTAAATCTGTTTTTATAATTAATTAAACTCCGTTTTAAATTATCTTAAAAAAAAAAAACAAATATGCCATTTTATTTCTTGTATAAAAAGGTATTTTTAGAAAAAAATTTTCGAAAATTGTAGGAGCCGTTTTTTAAAAAAATAATTTTTTATGTATAAAATTTTTTTAACATTTTTCAAAAAAAAAGTTGGTATGCCATTTTGAAGAAATAATTAATGTACACATAAAAACTTAATTTCAAAATTTTTCATTGATCCGTTTTCAAAAAATTGATTTATCAAAAAAAAGTTTTGAAATATTTTTTAAAAATCCAAAAATGCGTTTTTTGAAAATTTTCTAAAACTTTAATATTATCTTTACTTACACACGTTTGTATAAAAATTTTCATTTAAATCGGGTTAATGTTGTACGAAATATTCAGAGACGAAAAAAACCGTTCTATGACAGGTACCGTTAATAACGGTACAAAAAATATTTTTTTTATTTAAAAAGTTGGCTCTTATATGTAGTACTACACACAAAAATTTTAATCAAAATCGTTAGAGCCGTTTTTGAAAAAAATTAACTTTTCTATTTCCGTTATATGGCAGGTACCGTTAGTTTTGGTCATAAAAAAAAATTTCAATTTCCCCTCTAGGGAATCACCAAAAACTGCTAACTACCAAGTTTGAAGAAAATCACTTCACTCGTTTAGGCTGCAGCTCCAGATAGAGACAGACACACAGACAGACAGACAGACAGAATTGCCGGACCCACTTTTTTGGCATTCTCCATCATTAGAATGTCATGTAAAATTGTTATCTCGAGTTCGATTTTTTTTACGAATCCTAAACTTGCCCTATAGTACCTATATCGCAAGTAAAAATAATTTATCTACTTGTTGCTTAATTTACTAGCCAATTTGCATATTCACAATACATTAATGAATGGAAAAACAAACAATATTCATTAAAAATATATGCAATTGTTTCGTTATCGGCTATTGAACTACATCTTCTATTAACTGCACGCTCTTGATCTTTCGTCTTCGTGGTTAACGATCGAAAAGTATGTTTTCTATTTGCATAAATATTCAGTATCACACAGAGAAAAATATGACCCGCTAAAAACTAACAGATTGCCATATTGTTTTACCGTCCATACATTTCATAAGGAAATCTTATTAAAATCAACAATTAATAAGGTTTTTTTAAGGAGATTTCTTATTACTTTTATAGAGAAAATCTTATTAAAATTTGACTGAAAAGTTGATTTTTTTTACAACTTAGCACTAGAACAAAAATCGCGATCAATATTTTCATGGCAGGTTGGTTCAGGTGGTAAGGTGGGCGACTAATGATTTGAAGTCTCCAGTTCGATTCCCAGCCTGGTCATCGTTTTTTTTATTTTTTTGCAGATTTTAAAACAATAAGGAAAACCCGATTGTTTTAATAAGGTTTCCTTATTGGATGAAAACCATAGAGAAATCTTATTGTTTTTGTTCTATTTTATGTGGTCTATTTTTCTCTGTGCAGTATTCAGTATCTATGAATTTTATTTTACAGATATTAAATAGTAAATGTATTGGGATATATTCAAAGTCGTTTTTAGATCCCAGTTTATCTTAGACTGGGATTTATCCATCAATGTTATTTTAATAGGATAAACTCCAGTCTTTCTTAGAAGCAGCTTTGACAGTGTCTATGAATATCGCCCATTTTGTTTAATTGCATACAATTTCCATTTGTTTATTTAGAAATTTTTACTAGCAATCCACAATTTTTTTCGTAAGAGTCAAAATATTGAAATAATTATATTAAATCATGTTACGAGTATTATCATCATATTATCATAATCATTATTTTTACCTTAAAATACAAAAATATCGATGTACTAAATTTACTAATAAATATTTTTTTTTTTTTTGTTTCAGGTAAATATCACATAAAACATAACAGTTAAATGCACATTTTGTAAGTACTTTCCTTGCTCATGTTAAACAAGGTAGATAAAACATTTAAAAAAAAAATTATTATGGAAAAAAAAACAAAACTCAAATATTTATAAAAAAAATGTTTGTTTGTAATTTTTTTTTTTTTTTTAATTTTAAATTTCAACAATTCTGGGCGAAATTGTTAAAAAAAGCAAAAGAATTCTGTTTTTAGTATATGAAGATCTTTTTTAAACTCCGAAAAAATATATTTCGTTATGAATTTATGGCTTACCCAAACTGCAGTATATTTTACCATTTTTTCCTTAACACCTTCCATTTCTTCTACTTTTTTCTTCTAATTTCTTAACTACCTCTGCAGTTACTCACAATCCGTTAAAACAATTACAAACATCTTACTATTCTAAATCCTCATTCAAATTAAAAGTATAACCATTTCTATCAAGGATCATTACCCTGCCTTAATGCGTCACAGTCACACTCAGTGTGCGCCAAAGAAGCGAATAAGAAAGAAAAATGTTAAGTTACAGACATTATTCTATACTCGTGTATTTAAAATCACTTATATACATTTCTACTCTATCGTTTGTATTTAATTAAAAATTAAACTTGTAATTGATTTTACAACCCCATCAACGACATGCTGTTGTTTAAATTTAATTAAAACAAAAATTCTCTCGATACCTCGATATTACAAATTAAATAACAAAAAAAAAAAAGGTCCATAAAAAAAGAGAAATAGAACGACTGCAGTTGGTAGTATAGATAATAATGAAATGGTTGATGATGAAGAAAATTTAATACATACATTCAAACCCTTTATAAAAAAAAACTGAGAAACAAATCTCTTTAACACCATACTCTGGTGACTTTTGTTTATCTAAACGAATGGACAAGGAGCAGCATTCAATGATGTTTCCTTCTTTCTTTATTTTTGTTTTTTTTTTTTCTTTTATTTATATTCTCTCCTTTTCATGAACATTAGCAGCATAAAAACCTGATAGTAGTAAAATATATATAAATATACCTATAGGTATTCGTAAATGAAAAAAAAAAATTAAATAAAGGAAATGACTTTTATCATGACCATGTGTGGATGTGTGTGAATGTGGATGCAAGATATAGGTACCGGTACCTATATAGGAACTTACATACCTGGAGTATCTTTCATCATTAACCTTTAAAGAAGATGCACCCAACAAACTGCTTCGAATGGACCTGATTTTGCCTCTGGCAAAGTAAAGTTATAACCAGTGCCGTACTAGATAGAACAGAAAACCTCGATTGGAATAAATAATTGGGAAAAAATTGTTTTTTAGTTTAATTTACTACACGTAACGTTTCCTTTGTCACACCCGTAACAGTGTTAAAACGAATATTTTTGAGAATATAAATAATTTGCAAAAGAAAATTAATATACAAACGCATTACACATGCTACATTTTTTAGTTGATGAAAAATGTATTCCCTATCCGATAAAGTGATATTTTTTTAAAATCACGCCCGTAACTAATTAAATTGAATATTGAAACTATAAAAAGTAAATTTTATGAACAAAATATAAATATTATAATAAGAAACATCAGTATTCACCATGAGCTTTATTGGTATTAAATAACAACTGAATAATTCATATTGTCACACCCGTAACGATGGAAACACTTACATATAAAGCCACATTGACAATGAACTATCGGACTGTTGACTTCTGGCTGTCAACTAGCGGTAGTAGTCGACATAGTAGATATCTTTGGTCTTCAATCTACTACCTTTTAACAATCGAATGCCTTTGCTAAGATGTTGACCTCTTTATTTCTAAAGGCTACAATCTTTTATAGAAATTTCACATCTGATAAAAGTCGAAGCTTCTTTTTTTTTTCCTCGGACTTCTTGATTCCTTCATTCTATATCAATTATTTCAAAGTAACGGAGAGGGCATTTCGAAGTAACGAAAAGGACAAATAGACGCTTGTTATCGAGTATATCTTGTGAAAAAAAATGCGTTTTTTCCTCCATTCATTGACTGAGACATCAAAAAAATGTTTTTTGACGTGATAACGTCTTATAAATCGATTAATCATAGCAGCATCCAAGAAAAAGTGACGCCATTTTCTCCCGTTCCATTTTGAAACTTTTAACAGTGCGGCAAAAATTTCAATTACAAATTAAAAATAAACTATTAGAAATACAAAAATCTTCTATAGCTTATTTGAAGGATAATAACGTAAAGTTGAATATATTTGAAGGATTTAAAAAAAAATCCGTCATTTAATAGTTTAAATAGGGGTAAAACAAAATTGAAAAAACGTGACGTTGTAAAAAGTTGAATTCTTTTTTTTTTTTTTTGATAGAAAAATTTATTGTAAGGCTGACTATAGTATTCAAAAAAATTCTAAAAAATTTCAAAAACAAGTTATAAATGATTTTTTAAAACTAAGACATGAGGAAGAAGACCTTTGAAAAAGTAGTGATTATAGGTAGAGTCATTCAAAAGATAATAAAAAACAAAAATAGGGGGTCTAATACGGATTTTTTTTTAAGTCTCTGTGTTTCGAAATATGAATTTCTGAAAAACACTTACTTTTTTGGTTTATTTTTGGGTATTTTTTTATTTTTATAAATTTTTCGTGGCGTTCAAAAAATCTCAAACTTATAGAACATTATATTCTATGAGATGACCGTACACATGCTTGCGCAAAAAGTATTTTGGAATTTTAAGGTGATTTTCGACCGAATAATGGGAAAAACAAGTTTTTGTCCCAAGTTTTTTTTTTACCATTTTTAACCATTTTTTATTTTTATCTTTTTTTTCTTCAACAGAAATTAATACTGTTTGTGAAAAATTTGAATCAATTTTGTAGTCACAGTTTTGAGATAACGGTAAAATAAGGTTCTATTTTTCAACACATTCTTTCTTTTGATCTAGAGCAGATAAAAAATTAATTTAACTTTATTGAACATGCTGATAATATTACCTTTCATTTTATGTACCACTCATAACGGTACATTAACTACAAGCTGCACAATGTTAAATTAAAAAACTTCAGATATACCTCAAAACCCCTTGTGGAGATCTGTTGCCCATGACCAGCCACCTGTGTAGGAAGTACCGTATTCTCAGTTTGAAATTTCGAAATGGCTGGTTTAAAAAACTCTAATTTTTTTTTGTATACATCTTAGAAATATGATTGAAGCGTCATATGAAAGGTGAAATAATTAGCTTTCTTATGATATAAAATTTAATATAGGTTGTGATAGAAAAAAATTAATTTAATGGAATGAGAAGATAAGAAAGATTTATATTTTTGCTTTTTTTTATGAAAACCGATTGGGCTCAAAAAATTTTAGCTCTTTTTGTAGATGTCGCACAGACATGATCGATAGGCTTTCAGATGGTATAAAATTTTGTATAGGGTGTTATATGAAAAAAATGGATTTTTGGGTGATGGAAGTAATTTCTTTGTTAACAAGAGCACACAGCCTGGGTTCATATGACGTTA
Source organism: Episyrphus balteatus (assembly GCF_945859705.1). Lineage (NCBI taxonomy): Eukaryota > Metazoa > Arthropoda > Insecta > Diptera > Syrphidae > Episyrphus > Episyrphus balteatus. The sequence continues at coordinate 35,038,945 of NC_079134.1, forward strand.
TCACGTAAAATTATCGTCCGTAAACCGACTTTACAGACAACCACTTTTTTTCAAATTCTAGTCATAGTTGAAAACCAAAAGCTTTGGCTAAGGTAAATGCAACCAAATATACAAATATACAATTCGGAAACATTTTTGAATCAAAGTCTCGAAATAAGTTTTGGTTTAGCGATATAATTTCACAGTTAACAGGTCAATGCTTTTAGGTAAAAATATTACAAATCTATTTTTTACACATTTCCTAAAAAAAAATCATGGGTTATCCCTTGGCAAAAAAAAAAAATACGTTTTGAATTTTTTTTCCAAATTCATCGAGATTCATAAATGATACCGAAGAGTTTCTTTGAGGTCTGGTTGATGAGTGCGTTATAGTTTATTTATATAGCTAGTCGAAAAAGTTAGTTTTACAAGAAAAGAAAAAAAGAAGAGTTTTTAAGGTTTTTAAGGTAAGTGAAATTCTATCGTTTACTTAACAAAATGAGTTGAACTTTGTCGCCTATTTATAATTGCCATACAAATTTATTAAAAATCCTGAAGCCCTTAAATATGTACATATTTGAAAAAATTAAATTGTATAAATTCTATTTTTAAAATAGTTTTCAACAGGTAGGACATTCACTCAGTCTGATATTGATTCATAAAATATCGTTCGTATGACTAAAAATAATTTGCCCCAAGGCAAATTTAATGCTCATTCCGGCCATATTCATCATCTCCATTTTTCGATTTCTCCCTCAGGTTGTTCCGTTTCTTGTTTTTTTATAACTCCTTCCGAAAAAGCATCTGAAAAGGAAAAGCAAAGAATACAAAAAAAAAAACATAAAAAAAAAAAAAAACAAATGAAAGGAAGTATACAAACAGACTTGAAAGTTCGAAAGTCCACATGGACTTTGGTCATCATCATGCAACCTTTAGAGATGAATCTGCAACACTGCACCAAGGGTATCACCACTATAGTACAACAACTAGTGGTTGATTCACTCTTTCTATCTCTTTCTTGTGTTTCTGTCACACATTGCTCTGACGTTTTTTATGTTTTTTTTTTTCTTACTTCATTTTTTCTTTCAAGTTTGTCGTCTTTTACTCTTGATGGTAAAGACTTGAAAAAAAAACATGTATATTCCTTGCGTCTGAATCTGAAACGAACAAAGTCCAAAGATGGTATATGGTCTTCTTGTGTTTATTTTAAGAAGCAATAAGATAGATGGATTGGATGGAATAAATGGACGGATGGGTATACTTTGGACTTTGATGCTGAAAATTCATGCATAATACAATAATGGATCCACTCTTATCGCCACCAGAGTTGGTTGGGGCGCTCTGGTCATAAAACCATTTTGTTAAAGTGTATAGGTATGCATTTTGTTTTTTTTTTTTTTTCGTTTTATTCTGCAGCTTTGAGAGGTTTTTGTAGAGGTACCCAAGTAGAGAATATCTGTGTAAGAAACTAAAAGAAACGGGTTTTTCTGGTATCAGTTTTTTTTTGTTCCTGTTTGGTTCATATACTCTACGAAGGTAAACACTATTTTGTTGGATTGGATAGATTGACAGTGGGTCCATTAGAGGTTCATATAGTTGCATGGGATACTTCACGTGATAACAATAAGGCGGTCGGTGGGTAAAACCATGTAGTTCAACATAAAAAAGTAGGTATGTGGTGAAGGAGGAAGAATTAATTTGGGAATTATTCTTTTGCCAAGACAAACAAATTTTTTTTGTTAGGTAAGGTAGGTAGGTAGCCTTACAAACTTAGAGTTCTATTTGAAAAAAGAGAATAGTTTGAATCAGTTACCACATTCGAACTTAGGAAACAATTGTTTTTAAATTCTTAAACAATTTGCAGCTGCAGTCGAATTCATGTCTTAGACATTTGACCACGGTTTTGGCTTTTATTTGTGCACTTCATTGGGAAGTTTGATTTTAATGCTTCTACAATGCTTGACTGAACACTGATCTTTCAGATTAATTCCGATTTATCAGAGCTTATTTTATAGCTCGAATGCTGATAGAACTTCGTCAGGAGTCTTGTGTGGTATTCAACTATTTCGGAAGCTTATATCGGTGATGTAGACTTCACTCATGTCAGCAAATCATCAGCAAACTGGAGACTTTCTGCGTCAGTCCATCAGTCTGCTAAAGCTTTGGACACGTTTTGTAATTTTTGAGACGGTGTACCTACCAACTTACATAAAGGTATTCCAGTCTTAAGATCATTTTTATTAAAAAAAAGTATACATAATAGCGCTCGGGTGTCCGTTATTAAGAATTTTTTTTTTGGAATAGAGTTGCTAAGTGGAAAAACTATTTCAAAATAATTTTAAAAAAATTTCAAATTTTTGCATATTTTTATTTTGACGCTAGATGGCGCCCCAAGAGGGTTATAGTTTTTTTTTTCAACGGAATCTGCAAAAATTAGGGGATTTTGTTTTTATTACTTTGAAAAAGTTTTTCCAATTAGAAAATTGATTCTTAAATAACACTGCAAGGAAATCCTCCTTTAAATAAAACTATACTTTTCTAAAGAGTTTTTGTATGCTGATTGCAAATCCGAAGTCAGAATTTTTTTGACTTCGGATTCTAACTCAGCACATCAAAAACTATACTTTTGTTTCTAGGAGAAACAAATCTGAAGCTTTACAAGGCAGTTTATCGAATGGTTTATTACAAAAAAGATATTTCTAAATAGAAAAATAGTAATATAAAATTTCGATAAGGATTTCGAAATGTCTGCTTTTTTTGTCAATCAGTATTTTAAAAAATGAGTATAAAATAAATTAATGTAAAAGGACATATTTGGTGTCAATCGATAGGCCATATTATGAAGAATAAGTCCTCTAAATTTGAGCTCAACGCCACAAATAGTTTTAATTTTATACATGTTCAAATGAATCTAAAAGGGTGATTTTTTAGAAACTACCCACATTTTCAAAAATCATTTTTACAAAAATGGTACCTGATAGAATTTTTCTGAAACCAGATTTAGATTCGGGAAAGTCTAATCTTTCATAATATCAAAAAATTATTTGAAATAGAGAAAAAAAGTTAAATTTTGCAGACCGGTGTAATGAATGCTCTAATACAGCGCACAATTATCACAAAGTTCTTAGTTTGTTTTGTTAGATTTCTTGCTATCTTTTGTAAATAGTAGGAAAGTTTCAAAAAATAGTTCTAACATTCTTAAAATCAAGGTTGTAACATATCATTTTTTTATTGCATTTACTTTCTATTACAAGTTTAAAAAAAAATACTTATTGCAAATAAAAATAAATTTCCAATAGAATAAAAAAAAAAAAATATTACACTGAAAATATTTTGCATAAAAAAAATTATTGAAAAAATTTTCTTATTAAAAAAAAAAATCAATTCAAATGCGTGCATTGCAATTTTTTTTAAATAGCTATTCCTTGAATTTCTTACAATGTTGGCTATTTGACCAAACATAAGACATTTCAACTATAATAATAAAGCTAATGAAATTTTTTTTTATGACCAAAACTAACGGTACCTGCCATATAACGGACATACAAAAGTTAGTTTTTTTCAAAAACGACTCTAACTATTTTGATTAAATTTTTTGTTTGTAGTATTACACATAAGAGCCAACTTTTAAAATAAAAAAAATATTTTTTTTACCGTTATTAACGGTACCTGTCATAGAACGGTTTTTTTCGTTTCTGAATATACAACAATACAACATTAACCCGATTTTAATAAAAATTTGTATACAAAAGTGTTTAAGTAAAGGTAATATTAAAATTTTAGAAAATTTTCAAAAAACGCATTTTTGTATTTTTAAAAAATATTTCAAAATTTTTTTTTGAAAATCAATTTTTTGAAAACGGATTAATGAAAAATTTTGAAATTTAGTTTTTATGTGTAAATTAATTATTTCTTCAAAATGGCATACCAACTATTTTGTTGAAAAATATTAGAAATTTTTTATATATAAAAATTATTTAAAAAAAAAACGGCTCCTACGATTTTCGAAAATTTTTTTCTAAAAAAACCTTATTATACAAGTAATAAAATGGCATACTTGTTTTTTTTTTACATTATTTAAAACGGTGTTTAATTAATTATAAAAACAGATTTTATTTTTTTACACTACCTATGGAATTTCTTGAAAATATCAAATTTTTCCTAATTTTCTTGAATAAAAAGCTTTAACATTAGAGTTATTTTAAGCATAAGAGCAAGTACGTGCATTTTATTTTTTAATGCAGAAATTTTTTATTTGCAATTCCTTTTTTTTATCAAAAAATATAAATTTTATTTTGAATGCAAAATCTTTTCATTTTTTGCAATAAATACCTATATCTGTTTTTTTTGCATCAAATATTATTTTTCAAATACATTTTTTTTAATTGCTGTTTACTAGTAGTCTGGTCTTATAAATTTCTAACTAGTTTTAAAATTTTAAGTTTAAAGAGCCAAATCATTTTTAAAAAAATGTCTATTAGTGTTAAGAGAAATTCGGAACACTTATTGCAAAAAACTAATTTTCTAATGAAAGATTGACATTTAATCTAAAACATGGTCTAGCTACATTTTTACTTTTTGAATTTAGTTCATACCTTATATTAATATTTCAATAACAGCAATAACAGTTTTTGCAAAATAGCCGAAAACAACTTTTTTCTTGTATAGTTTATGAGAAACTGAAGTGGAAAACACATATGATATATATGTCAATTTAAAGGTAATGAATAAAATTAGAACATGGTCTGAGCGGATTGTTCATTTTTGGCCCTATTTTTGAATTTGAATTGGATACTCAATAACTCTATCAGACTAGTTCTGCCATTAAACTTTTTTTTTAAAAGAGTGAATAAACTGAAAAGGTCTCTGTGGTGTATGCGTAACATTTTTTGTTGGTAAGAAAAAATAATGTTGAGGACGTTCAGGAGAAAAAGCCACATTGATGCGTTTACTAGATGGATGTACCGAATTTCGAGATCTGGAAAACTGACAAAGGTTAAAATGGTTAAGTTAACAATTGAGGACTTTGCATTAAAAGATACGCAGGTCAATTTTTTTAAATTTAGGCAGATCCAAACTTTAAAAAGTCGCAGTATTTACTAATATTTTTTATCCAACCTAAAACTTGATCTCAAAAAAATGCCAATATATGCAATTTTCTTAAATCAAGTTTAAGGTTAAAACCAGTTTTAAGAATAAATTTGAATAATTTGATAACTAAAACTGTTTTTGGCCTAAAGCAAGTTTTGAGAAACGTCAAAATAATGACTGTTACTGCTTATATCGACTAATTCTCTACTAATTCGACTAATTCTCTATGAGAAAATTAAACTTTGTTATAGTATAATCTACTAGGTCAGCCTTTAAGCTTCCATTTGGCCCCACTGTCAAACCACTTCATTGCATTTTCTTCTAATTCGAAACACAATCTGCCTTTTCCTATAATACAGCAAAGTGAAGTGAGTGAACACGAGGTTACAGAATCAACCAGTCACTTCTATATAATATCAAAAGGTAGAAAAGACACAAAAGCAACAGCACAGAATACGGAAAAAAAAAAAATAACAAAAATGCACATGAATATTAGATACAATGACGGGCACAGAAAAAAACTGCACGTTTCTGTGTTGGTTTAAGTCTTTTTTTTTCTTTCTTAGAGTCAACGATTAAACATACTTCTTTGACTTTAGACTTCATTCTATCTCCTTCTAAAATAATACCAGTTTCATCTGAAGCTATTCTAAACGTTTTATAGCCACATAACAATCATCTAAAAAAAAATGGGTAACGATGACGACTAAAATGACGACGATTGAAGTTAAAATGCAGCAATTCTGAAAGAGACCTGAAAAGAGTAAACAAAGATGACACCAAAAAAAAAAAATGAAAAAAAAAAAAATATAAAAAAAGACAAACAAAAACGCAAAGAGTTGAACTGCATGATGGTAAGGTTATTATATGATGAAACACTCACTCTTGGGGTCTTAACTTTTCTGTCTGATGTTGTCCCTGTCTTGGGCAACCTTTTAAGTCGTTGTTCTTTTTTTATAAATTTTAACCAAAATGGTTCTTTTTTTTTTATTTTTTTACTTTATTTACTCTGACATTTTAGTTAATATGGAGTTAAGAGTTAAAAGGCATCCAACAAAAAAAAAAAAGAGTAACAAAAGCAGACTTTGACCTAAATTCAAAGATGAACAAATAAAAATGGAAACAGATGGAGAGTTGTTTGTTGTATATTCATCTCGGGATGCATGTGCTTTTAAGTTGTTAAGAATGTTCTGCATTAATAGGTAATGTGTGTCACTGTGACATTATAATCCAGTACCTTATGCTCTGCATGTTTGTATACGAGTACGTTAATGTTTGTTTTTTTAACAATTTCTTCCTGAGTCGAAAGGTTTTGTTTGTTTTTATCAAAAAACATGAATCAAACAGGAAGTTAGACAAATTGTAAATAATTTTTGACTTTTCTTCTTCAAAATTTTAAAACAAACAATTTTTGTTAAATTTTTTTCAATTTAGACCATAAAGACTATTAGGATTTTTGATGAGTTTATCCTTCAGAAACTATAGATACCTTCAACCCTCGCTCGAATGCAAACTTTATTTCCAACTGATTTTAACAACAACGTCAAAAGAAGAAAAAAAAAAGACAGAAGAATCGGAAGGATTTTTACACTTGATTCCTGCATTCCTGTATCCTGGTACACTATAAATGTAGCTTGTAGGCATTTTGCCAAGATGCAATTTAGTGCGTTTTGTAAGTGAGAATAGAAACATGTGTATATAGTGTATCAGCTTACGGTTACACCCCAACACCGATATTCTCAACAACAGTTCAAGTTGTATGTATGTTTGAACAGCTTTCCCCTATATTGCATTTAAAAAGTCATCGCCCTATCTTCTTAATGAGCAATACATTGAGTAGAATTTGTATAAAGGGGCTTAATCTGGTACACTGACCGACTTTTAGACTTTTATACCCTTTGAGAATCTGTTTTAAAAATTTACATGAGTTCCAGCTTTACATGGATGTTGTGTTTAATTAATCTTTTAGAATAAAGGGAAAAGGAGTATAAGTGCAATGACCTTTATATAAACTTACTAAGGAATCGGCTATAGGCTTGTTATTAAAGCCCAACATCTAAAACAAACCCATGTAAAATTGACAATAGGGATAGTTACATACCTTAATAAAAGGAACTTGGAAGCTATTTAGTACTTGCATTTTTTGGATGAAAAAAACAAACTTTTCCTATAATTTGATGATCTATTCCCAGAGTTGCCATCTTGATGGAATTTACTTTCTGAACCGCCAAAATTGACGTCTTAAGGCTTAGAAAAAATGACAGAGCATCATAGGTATTCTAAATTTCAATTATGAATTAAAATTACAGCGATAAAATAAATTTAAGAGTTTTATTTTCACAAGGTGAATTTGATTTGCAAAAAGGTGATTTCGTTTGTAAAGGAATGATCCTCAAAGATTTTTTTTTTGACGTGATAACGTCTTATAAATCGATGAACCATGGCAGCCACCACAAAAAAGTGACGCCATTTTCTAACGTTACACTCTCGCACTTTCGCAGTGCGGCAAAAAATTTCAATTAAAAATTAAAAATAAACTATTAGAGATACAAAAATAAATTAAAGCTTAATCGAAATGAAGGATTTTTAAAAATTCCGTCATTTAATAGGGTAAACAGGGGTAAAACGGAAAGATGAAATTTGGATAGTTAATTTTTAATATCATATAGTCAATTTACAGTAATTTTTCTTTGTTAAGACTTAAAATTTAAAAATATTTTAAAATTATATTTTATTTTTTTTTCAAATATACAATCAATTAATGTATTTTCGTTTTTGTTTCAGGTAAATATTCAATAAAATAATTAAATAACATAAAAATCATGTAAGTTTTGAATCAACAATACAGCAAAATTAAATAGTTTTATTTTGTGGGTATTTTAAATATTTTTTTTTCACTAAACTAACATTACTCAATCAAAGCATTTTTTTGCTTGTTTAAAAAAAAAGACAGTTATTTCTGAACTTTTAAAGTAAAATCCAAAAGTTAATTAGACTACTTTACAGCCAAAATTGACACTAAAAACAATTGATTGAGTGAGTGATTAGTGATTACACCTCCTCACCTAGGAAAACACATTTAAAAACATTTAGTTTTATACGTTTTCGAGATGTGATAATTAGAGCCAAGTATTTCTACTTAAGAATAAAACCATTTTTAAATTTTTACAATGCGCAACAAGTATAAAAATAATTTATTGAAAACAATCATTTTCATCAAAATAGCAAAGAAAACATGAATTTTTATCTTCTCACGTCATTAATTCCATTTTTTCCCTAACAACCTATAAATAATTTTATACCATCTGAAAGCTTATTGTCTTAGCTCAAAATATATGCATATATCGATCAGGTCTATGAGACATCTACAAAAAATGCTAGAATTTTTTGAACTCGATCAAATTTCATTAAAAAAAGCAAAAAAAAAACATTTATTTTTATGTTCTCACGCTATGGAATAAATTTTTTTGTTTGACAACCTGTAAAAAATTTTACACCATGTGAAAGCCTATTATTTCACCTTTCATATGACATATCAATCTAATTACAAAGATGCCTACAAGAGAAGTTAGAATTATTTAAAGTCAACCATGTCGAATTTCCAGACTGAGGTTACGGTACTTTCCACACTGGTGGCTGTTCGGGGGGCAACAGATCTCCACTGGTGTTTTGAGGTTTTTCGCAAGCTTCTTGATTTAACATTGTGTAGCTTGTAGTTTGTCTACCGTTATGTGTGATATACCAAATGAAAGGTAATTGTATTTGGATGCTCATAAAAGTTTAATAAAATTTCTATCTGATCTTGGTCAAAAGTTATCACCTGTTGAATTCTAAAATTTTATTTTAACTTTATCTCAAAATTGTGTTTACGAAAATGATTGAAACTTCGCACACATTTAGTCATGGTTATGGTCTATAATTACTCTATGTATCTTGAACTTCGCGTTTAGATTTTAGCTCAATTTTCATCTTTCCGTTTTACCCCTGTTTACCCTTAAATGACGGAATTTTTAAAAATCCTTCATTTGGATTTAGCTTTAGGTTATTATCTTTCAAATAAGCTATAGAAGATTTTTGTATCTCTAATAGTTTATTTTTAATTTTGAATTGAAATTTTTGCCACTGCCATGGTTCACCGATTTATAAGACGTTATCACGTCAAAAAAAAAAAACTTCTAGGGTACCTAACCCATTAAAGTTTTTCTTGCTTATTTTTTCAACATTTTGATTTCGGGTCTTTTGCTAAAATTAGTAACTTATTACTTTATAATACCTAAAGCCCGAATAATAAGAATGTTTAAAAAAAGCGACATATAAAAAGCTTTAAAAAGTCGAGAATCTAGCTATTAATTTTTTTTAAAAGCTATTTTATTTTAAAAGCTATACAATATTGAAAGAAATAGTCTCACAAACTTGTGTCAGTTCTCTCTCAAATTTCAAAATTCAAAATTATTTCCTTATTATACTCGTACCTATTCAAAATGTAAAGTCTCATAGAACTATGTAGCTTTAAAATGCGTACTCATAATAAAAACTGTATTCATTTTTACTTCTTAACCTCTCAAGCATTTCACTATACCGTCTCTTCTGCTCCTGTTGCATATTATTCCTAATTAAGTTGATCTCATTTATTTTAATAACTAAAGTCCATCACTTATTTGCATACAACTACCTACTTTCACAAAAAAAAAAATTACACTTCACTTCCCAACTTTGAACTCGCAACAACCATTTGGACATCTGTTTCATGTAGCCAACATACTCGAACTATATGCACTCAAGCAGACTCATAAGATCAAAAAGTTCACCGCAACACATCTCTATCTATTTCTATGTATCTATAACATTCCTCGAAACGAAGTTGCCCACTTTTCAGGACAAACGATGAATACCAAAACGTGTCACCTCCTTTCTAACGGCTTTTTTTGTCTATATATCTCTCTTTGCCAAATGCAATATCACTCTTCTATATGCGCACATAGACGAACGACATACTAGATATGAAAGAGGTTTCGTAAAAGGTACCTACTCTAGATTTAAATGCCTGACGATGTTTGGTCGAGGAAAAAAAAATATATCAACTAAAGCGACAATCATACTGCACCAGGGGAATGAGAGAATGGTTTATACAACGAGTGAAGTGGTATAGAAGAAGGGAAGAGGAGGGTAAAATGGCGAGATGATAACTTTCAGAATTTCACAAATAGCTCTCCATTTTCCTGTTACGTATGGTTCAGTGAGTCCTTAACATATTTTACCTTTGCATCATGTGGTTCATATCCAAGTCACACTCTCTTTTATTTTTTTTTTTGTTTGTATTTTTCATCTCAAATTGCGTGTCCGTGTCCATTTCTTCACACAGAAAAGCCTTCTCATTGCAATTATTTGATGTACTTTTGCATGTGCGCTAGTGTGTATGAAAAACAGGGATGAATTTGTCAAAAATGGTTAACTTTTGGGGCGCTCAAAAATTTGACTTAAGAAATGAGACAGAATAAAGGAAATCGATAACGCATTTGGTAAAACTTGAAATATCGATATTATTTTATAAAATAATATGGAAATGGTCAATTTTACTTTTATCGAATATCGATAATAATTTCGATTTTTTTTTTATTTTTTAGGACACAAAAATTTGTCAGTCAGTGTTAAACTATCGATATATTGATACAAAAATCTAATTAAATAATTAATAAAATAGATGAAGGAAAAATGTATGTATCGATATTTTAAATAATCGATATGTTTTCAAAATACCACCGATGGAAAAGGCGAACTTTTTACGTATTTAAATTTATCGCATTCGAACTTAAGAATATGTGTATGGGAGTAAAACTATCTATCTATCGAATGTATTCTGTTGATATATTGAGAATTAGGTAGAATTAGGAAAATTTTATCGAATGTTTTTTTATAAAAATAAAGATTTTTAAAGGTAATCGATGAAAATTTTTTCGAACATCGATAACACTTCCGAACTTTTTTGAATATTTTTTTCTGTTACAAAATATTTGTCTACCTTTATTAAAGTATCGATTTATTGATATAAAATTAGACGGAATTGATAATAGATTTAAGAAAAATATATCAAAATTTTGATATATTGATATTTTTTTGAAAGATCATCAATGAAAATTGTGAATTTTAAAAATCTATTTTTCTAACTCGAACTTTAAGATATTTTGTATGGCGTAGAAATATTAATCTATCGAATGCAAACTATCGATATATTGACTGGTATCGAAAGGAGAAAAGATTGAATTATTTGATAGAATAAGGGAAAATATGTTTATCGAATATTTTTATATCGATACAAATTATATTTTATTTAAAAAACTATATCAACCATTTTCATATCGATAGTAATTTTAGAAAAAAATCGATGAAAACGGTCGATATATTGAATTAACATTTATGGATATATGATAATATTTACAATTATGTTTACAATATTTTTTTGGGGTTCAAACATACGTCTATCGAAATTAAACTATCGATTAATAATTGATATCGATAATGTTCACAACTATCGATACAACATTTATCATTAAATATTTTGTTAGTTTATTCACAGGGCAGTAGTTTGTTGAGTAAAGAGCCCTTTGTCGAACTGTTCGCCTTTCAAAGTAGAAAAATTATAATCCGTCCCTGTGCATTTATGCACATACCACTCATGCGAATTGCCTGGTAGACTGGCTTGAATGCAAGTAGTATCTCTGTGCCTTGATTATTCTCCCCATTATGCATACGTACTCTTGGACCACTATTCTCTGCGCCTTACGTACAATATCCATCACACAAAGAGCCTTAAACACCCGCATCTACTCTATGTACACCCCTTACCCTTAACGCCTACACCCATTCCACCCACCTTTGTACCCGGTTGTTGTTTATGATCTGATAAAAAGATACCAACCGGCGGGCGATGTAGACGTTTTTTGTTGTTGTTGTTATTTTCTCTCTTTAAACTCCAACCTTGTTGCCTTGATGCTATAACCATAGCCGTCGTCGTCGTCGTCGTCGTCGTTGGTCGTATCTAGACGGCAAAAAGGTGTGCGATACATATCAAGGGCTTGAAGGCACAGTTTGCAGCCAGCCCAGCAAAAGCATTTAAAGCCGGCTTTGTGTATGCCTATAAATTGTATCTGTGCAGTTGTTTCGTTTGCTTTTTTTTTGCATACAAGTATCTCGTATCTACGTGAATGTTGATTGATCACGATTAAAATATGAGAGCGGCTGTGAAAAAAATGTATAAAATAAATTGTAGGAGTTTGCGGTTCAAGGAGCCGGTGAGTGGCATGTATAGAGAGTAGATATAGGTATAGTTAGTAGACGAAGGCGACACATCATTCTATACATGCTGAATGGATCTTGGGGCGAAGGGCCATAAAAGGAAGTGTATTGTATGAAGTGAACAAAAAAAAAATAAAAACCGCTCTTTGTTGTTGCATGAAGGCATGTGGCATTTTGTTTTCTTTATAGAGTTTATATGGAGTTTGGGTGTAGGTATAATTCTTTTTTTTTTGTAAAATCTTTTCATTCGGTGCAATTAACTGTCTTGCAGGCATTTTTTTTGCATTGAAAATAGATGAAAGTTATCACAGAGGTTAAAGCCGACTTTTATATGCATTTGAAAATAAAAAAATAAATTACCTACAAAAAAAATGTATTTCAAAGTGAAAACGATTATCTATCTTTTTTTGCTTTTTGTTTTAGGAAAGAAATATATTGAAAGGGAAGTCATTTTAGAAAGTGAAAAGGAATACTTCCGTGATTCGTTCTCTTAGTGTACCTACCTACTTGGGGCTTTTTTAAATTGAGTGGTAATTGTTAAGTAGAAGTACCTACCTATTTGATAAGTTTTAACTTAAGGTGAAACTATAAGTTTGGCACGAGTACCAACGATAACTTGGGCGACGAGATTTGTTTTTTTTTTTTTTATAAAAAACAGTTCAATACAAAAATTGTTTACTATTGGACTGGGGGGGGGGGGGGGGGGCGGTCAATCTCCCCCCCATTTAGGCGAAAGTTGCAATTTTCTAAAACATGACTTAAAATAAAAAAAAAATATTAGAAAACAACTCAAGTAACATTTTCGGAGCTGTGAGTTGTTAAAGTGTTCGATTTATGCTTTGAAGGAGTAAACTCCGTGACGACAGCTCTATTTTATACTCCGTTGCAACTTCTGTCATATTTTGAATAATCATAAGCTCTATATTTTAGTTTCATAACATCTTCAAGCTCTATAGCCTTCAAACTCCATCGAACATCTCCGTTTTCTGTCAAGTCTGCGTTATGAAAAAAAAAAAAAAAAATGTTGGTGACGGTATGTATGTACATATGTAGCCCTATCTGACTCCACTTTGAAAATCAAATTCGTCTGAAAATCTTCGTTCATTCAGGATGTAAAATGTGTACCCGACGTATGTTGTTGTAATAAAGAGCAATGAGCTTATTCGGAACAACCCCCACAGCCCCTTTACAAAGCAATCCGAATAAACAGACTTTCGACATTGTCAAAATCGAATTCGATGAAGAGTAGATGAAGTGGTGTTTGATATTCAGCGCACTACTCAATTATGAGCAATACGTATAGTATATCGAATACCTTTTAAAGTGACCATCGAAATTCGGCGCAGTGATTGAGCAGAGCACTCCTCACGGTAGTGATGTTATCATTATAGGAGGTTCTATTGTGGAATCCTGCTTGTTGCACATTAAATTGTGTGGCTTCCAGGTGTTCCTTAAGGGTTGGGGTCAAAATTCTGCCGGGGTCAAAAGTCTTTTGTCAAAATTCTGCTTCACAAAATTCTGCTTTCAAAATTCTGCTTTTCAAAATTCTGTTTTTCAAAATTCTGCTTTTCATAATTCTATTTTTCAAAATTCTGCAAAAAATTAAAAAAGGGTTTGGAAAATGTTAAAAAGCGCGCGCTTTTTAACACGTTGACTGCCAAGTGACCCACCGGTGGGTCACGCAAAAGTTTCCCAGGAGGCCAGGTGACCCACCGGTGGGTCACAGTCAGAACATTCCTTAAAAGAAAAGAAGATATGACCCACCGGTGGGTCACTTAGGAATAAGCACAAGCACTTAACATAAGGGGCCATGTGACCCTACGGTGATCACACTTTTAAAACACATCAAAAACACTTATTACTTAAATTTAAAGACACAGAGAGATACGTTAAAAACAAACGTTAAAGGTTGGCCCTCAGGGGATACTTTTTTTTTTGTTCGGTGGCAGTCAACGTGTTAACATTTTCCAAACCGTTTTTTAATTTTTTGCAGAATTCTGTAAAATCATCTTCTTGAAAAATTAGGTATCTGCTTATTTGATTACTTACTTTATAATTTGTTATTCTTTGAATACATATTAATTTTAGTTTTATAATAATAATAAATAAATAAATTTGAAAAAATTAAGAAAAGGTTTTTAATACTAAACATTTCCGAAAATAATTCAAAATTTTTTAAAAAGAATATTTTGTATCAAACAACCGATAGGTTCCAATAAGTTATAGATTTTATTTGAAAGAAAGTCAGTCTTTGCATTTTAAAAAATATTTGCGACACTCAAACAAAAAAATTTAGGAAAGTACCAATGTTGAATTACATTAATGAGGTGTATTTTTCTTTAGTCAGCGCATATGCTAAAAAAAAGGGTTGGCAGAATTTTTTTGTTCAATGCTGGCAGAATTTTGAAAAGCAGAATTTTAAAATGCAGAACTTTGAAAAGCAGAATAGAAAAAAAGCAGAATTTTGGAAAACAGAATTTTCGTTAAAAAAGCAGAATTTTGAAGCCAGAATTTTGACCCGATCCCGTTCCTTAATGCGCCCCAAAACAATTTTCGCTGTTATCTTAGCAATTCCACTCCAATTTTTCTCACTTCGTCAGTTCTCCTTTTCTTGGATACTTGAAGATTTTGTTACGTCGTGCGTCATTGCATACTACGATGGACCTCCTAAGTTTTTATGCGATATTTGGATTTCACGTCGGTCTCCTCTTCTCCTTGTGCAGCTGCTATCCAAGCCTTTAATTCTTTCCATTCCTTGATCCTTGTCCAAATCGCTCTAGAAAGCATATCATGCCTCTTAGTTGTTGGCGGGTTGCGGGATCCTCTAGTCTTTCCCTGTTAATTCTGGGCACTTAGGTGGTTCCATTCGAATTTTGAGCTGCAACTGCACCCAACCTTAAGGTAGCTATATAGTTATAGTTAGATGGTGTCTAGCTAGTGCCTGCTAGCCCGGCTCTAGAAGACTGCTTTAAAAACGTCCGTCAGCTGAATGATAACAATCATCACACTCTTTCTTAAATATTCATCTTCACCTCATGAACTCTATCTCTATTTGGAAATCGTTGTGAGACTCTCGTTGCCAGAATCAAGAATTATCCTCAAATACCAGAAACCACTACCTTTTGGTCGGGTTACAATAGCCAAAAGTCGTCAACTTGTGAACATTTCTTATTCGAGGCATATTTTCTGTGGCACTAGCTAAATTTTATCATTTTTAACCTATCCTAGAGAAAGTTAGAAGCTTCACATTTGCAATTTTGCTTGGCACTTATTACACTAGTTTACAAGGGTTTTGTTGCCGAGACAAAAATATACTTTTCTGAAGGTTTTCGGTGTGCTTAACTCGAATCCGAGGTCAGAAAAAACTAATCAGCTCCCGTTTTTGATATATTACCGTTAGAAAATGCAAAAAAACGTTTTTTTTAGTACTTCGGTCCTTATTTTTTTATATCAGGAAAATTGTTTAATCATATTTAGTAACGGTTTCTAAAAGAACTGTTTTCCATCTTTCAAAAACTGTTTAAATCTTTTCAATATGTTTTTTTTACTGTCAGAGATATCAAAATGAAGTAAGTGGGTTTGGCTTCATATATAATATGAAAAACGGGAGCTGATTAATATTTTTTGACTTCGGATTCGAGTTCAGCACACCGAAAACCTTCATAAAAGTATATTTTTGTTTCGGCAAAAAAAAAAGGTTAATTTTGTTAACCAGTGTTATTTTCACTCTTTTCATTATTTTCCACTTCCAACTTTTCATTTCGACTAGACACTGGCCATTTGCATTTTACTATTTAAACGGTTATCTGGGATTTCAGGAATCAAAACTTATATCTAGAAGGATTTCTAGATTTCGTTCATATTCATATACAATTTTTCAACTTAGTCCACGCTTCGAACACTCAAGTTTGATAAAAAATTTAAAAACATTTTAAACATTAAAATAAATTGCTTGATACGATATGATATCACAACCTTTAAGCTGCAAAAGATTCCACGGTCAAAAATGAATTACCCAGTATTAAGTCTTTTATCTCAAAAAAAAAAAATAAAAATAAATGACAATATCTATGCTACTTAGAAAAAACACCCTTTATGGTGTCTTTTTTATTTTATCTGAATAAAAATAATTCCCAAAAGGAAATGAGATTTTTTTTAATTCTTTCGCCTCTTTCATTCTCTATAAGCATAAAGATCCATAAACTAGATTTTGTTCATCAAGATAGTATACCTTTAATGTTGTAGGTATAATATAGCCAGACCCTTTCATATAGTTATCCTGTCAAATGGATCCCCACCTTTGATAACTAATAATCTTTTTTCAATGATTTTTTTTTTTATTTTTTTCGTTTCCATTGTGTCCGTGATTTCATCATCATATCTTTGTCGAGCTCAAATCTTTATTGGATTTTGCTTTTCGAATAATTTCACTTAAAAAAACTAGAATATATTTTTTTTTTCATTTCGTTGGTAGGTATCATCATAATCATCATAATACACCTCTAGGGTTTGGCCTCTTTTTTTTTTTCTTATTAAAAAGAATTTTTTTTTGAGACTGATTATTATCATCTGTTCTTCATGGTTTTAAACTTAGAAATGAATAAAAGAGGATATAACCTCTTAAGGTGAGATGTTGCATGTTCTATATGGATTGATATAGGTAGATTTTAATTTAAATAGAAATCTGGTCAAACCAATTTAATTATACAGAATGGCACTTAATTGTGTGGTTGGTTGTCGTATTATGGGAAAATTAAGAAGTGATAAGATAAAGATAATTAGATTAAGGATTTTGGTCTGGTTTTTTTTTATTTTAAGAGGTTCTTTTAAAAATGTTGAACAATGAAAAACTGAAAATTTAAGGTTTTATGCTTTGAATGCATTTTTAAGTTAAGTACCTAAAAACTTCAAGAATTTTTGGGAACGACTTTTTTGAACCGTTTTGTATCTGGCATCGTTTTCTTAATTTCGAATTTTCGATGAATAAATGACCATAATTTAAAAACAATGTGTTGTAAAGGAGCATTTAAATAACTTTAAAATTAAAATTATAAAAAAAAATTTAAAAAATCATATAGTTAGAGTTTTAAATTTTTTTTTTTTTTTTTTTGTTTGTTGCATAATAGTTTCTTTTTAATGCCGAACCAATGTTTTAAATTTCTTTTTCTTAAATTGATTTATCTTCGCAAGATCAAATATTACAATTTTATAGTTTAAAGAGATACCTAAGGATGCTAGTGAAAGTGGTGATTGGACAGTTAGATTGAAATTTTTCTTTTTTTTCTTTTGCTCAAAAACGTCATTTTTTGACTTAATTTATATCTTTTCACTTTTTCAATTTTCATTTTTAAAGTATATACCTAAATTTTTTTATCATTGAGTTTTGTACTTATTTTCAACCAAACATACTAAATTAAGATTGCCTTAACAATTTCAAAGAAATTGAGCCTCACTAGTAATCAAATTTAGTGCTAAGGTTAAAAGAAAACCTCAAGATTTAAGAAAATCCGCATACCAATAATGAATTTAATCTCCAGTTTAGTCTTTAGCAATACATCAAAATTTAGTACACGGAAATCAATGTTTAAAGTCGAGCACTAAATAAAAATTGACTTTGTTGTTGGTTTGCATATTCATTATTTATGAACACGAAATCATATTACAAAAACGAAAGTTTGTTGGTTCTTAAAAAATTGTTTATTTTTAGTCCAAAATGTTCAAAAAAAAAAAAGGGCGAGAAAAAGAGATTTGAAAATCACTTTAAATTGAAAAAAAAAAAAACAAAATGAAAAATTGTTTGACATTTTTGCATTAAATTGTTAAGATTTTGAGATCTTAAGGGGGGAAATCCCTCTGGGCGATGGGTTTTTCAAGAATTTTTTTTGGAAAACTGAAAGCATTAATTAAAATTTGGAAAAATACATGATATTATTGACATCATGAAGTGTTAACACATTTTTTTTGAAGTAATAAAAAAACAAAATGGCGGCTCTACAGCTGTTTAAAGTTGATGCCTCGCGTTTGCGCCAGGCAATGCCCTGGTCCAGTAAATTATTTATAATCAAAAGAGAAATTTTTTTCCATTAAAATATATTTATACGCATTGCATGAACCTAAGTTTAACAAAAAAAAGTGTAAAAAAATTAGAGACTAAAATAACGAAAAAACACAATGTTTTTTTATAAACAAATTGTAAAAAAAATATTTATTGTGAAAATTATATTGAAATTTTAGGTTCATGCAATGACCAATGAGTTGACGAGTAATTTGCACTTTATTTCAAGTCGATAGCTTCATTCGTTTTTGAGTTAAGTTGCACGGCTCGGAAAAAAACGTGCTTCGAGAAAAATTCGTTTAAAGTTTTCATTTTTGTACTGTGGTAGTCTCGGAACGCATGGGTTTCAGGACTATCTGGGGACTTTTGAGGCTTCATTTAAAGCTAAGACCACTAAAAAATTCGGTTGATAAATGATTTTTTTAGGAAAAAAATTAATAATGAAAAACTAAAAAAATCCAGAGGGTTTTCCCCCCTTAAATGAGTTCTGATAAGATTATTTAAAGAAAAAATACAAAAGAGTTTTCACGTTTGATTTATAAAAAAAAAAAAAAAAAATCGAAAAGAATTCAATATGGTTAAAAACAAATATTTTTCCACCCATAATGCACCATTAAGTATTTTTTTCTCTTGTGTAAAAACAAAAAAATCATGTGTGCAATTCACACGTGGTTGAAGTGAAACCTTAAAAATCATTTTAAAAAAATCGAAAAATTTTAATTTTTTTTTATTCCATCACTTTTTTATATTACAACCTACAATAAGTTTTATACCATCTGAAAGCTTATTGTTTCACCTTAAAATATTAATATCGACCATGTATATACAACATCTACAAAAAGAGCTAGAATTTTTTAACCCAATTAGTTTTCATAAAAAAGGCAAAACAATCAATCTCTTTTCTCTTCTAACGCCATTAAATCCATTTTTTAAAAGACAACCTATAATAAATCTTATATCATTATTATTTCACCTTTTATATGACGCTTCAATCATATTTCTACCATGCCTAGAAAAAAAAAATAAGAATTTTTTAAAGCCAACTATGTCGAAATTTCAAGCTGAGATTATTTTTCGAGTTTTTCAATTTAAGATTGTGTAACTTGTAGAGCTCGTATAGTTAATTGTGATATATCAAATGAAAGGTTATGTTATCAGCATGCGTATTAAAGTTAAATCAAATTTGTATGTGCACTAGATCAAAAGATATAACGTGTGTAGAAAAAGAACATCTTTTTACCGTTATCTCAGAATTTTGAATATGAAACTAATTGAAATTTTGTACATTTATAGTTTATTTAATTACCTATTTCATTTATCTATCTATTAAAACAAAAAAGTTATAACAAGTTGAATGTTCGTGTCGCGTTTTCGTTTCATCTTGTTTCAAATCACTACGATACTAAAGAAGTTTTCACTTCAAAAATATTTTTACAACCATAATGCACCAATGGCCATTACCACCATTAAATATTTTTTTCTCTTGTGTACAAACAAAACACAAAATGATCTTAATATAAAAAAATACGACTTACCTAATTTTTTGCCAGCACAAGGCTACCCCACAAAATTCATCGATCTGATAATTGCATTATATTGAATTTGTGTCCATTAAAGAGGTCGTCAAATAAAGTTAATTTTTGAAATATCTTTGCCTTTAAAGAACTAGAAGTTAAGTTGAACTTTGTACAATAGTAGGTATAAAAGTAGACGTGTAGATGACAAAAATCAAGGGGTGAAACCATCGTGCTCCATTGTTATCTATTGGACGTTAATTACAATCATTAAGGAACTAATAATCGAACTGATAATGATAAGAAGAACCTTTTTTGTTTGCAAGTAGCACTTGCTAAATACTTATTGTGAATTAATCATCTGAAAAATTTCATATCTGTAACATTCCTAATTTAGCATAATTTTTCTATTAAACAGATTTCTATCTTTCCAAAAAAACGTTTTCCCAAAAATTAATTTCAACAATCTTTTTCCCATAAATCACTTGTTAATCGAACCGTTAAACGTGTGATATATCTACAACATGCCTTGTTTGTGTCACAAGCTAATAACCAATCGAAAAACTACTAAACTGAAAAAAACACTCGACAATCTGTCAACCTTAACCTAGTTTGTCATAATTTGCACTAATTTGTTGTTATCCTGACGAGAAAAAAAAAACCGACAGTCTTTTTTTTTATTGTCCCAGCTTCCTCCTCTTCCTGTCAATCCTGTGCACGTAATCCTTGTTAATGAATACATAAAATTAATACATCAAAACATTAAAAATGCCGATGGTATATTGTGGGGAGGTACAAGGTACAATGTTACAACTTTATTTCCGCTCATGCATCAGATAGTAAATTATTTGTGCATGAAAACAAACGAAATAAAAAAAAAAAAAAACTTCCTACATATCCTCGCTCTTTTATTCCCGTTTGAACTGAAATAACACAAACGAAAACGAAATAAAAAAAATGTTAAACAATTAAAAATGCAACAAAAAATAGTAAATTCATCGGTTTATTGTTCGTTGGGCGTAAAAGTGCATTTGTCCGTAAAAAAAAGTAACATAGAATCGCTCCTGATGAACACAACACACCAGAATCCCTATACAAATCCCAAACACAGAATAACAGAAGTATAGTTGATACCTTACCTACTCTGAAAATTAAGTTTACCTCTCGCTGATAGCTCTATATACTCTCTCGCTTCCTGCAGGGCGATGCGCGGTATTGGCTTACTCTAGTATACTGTTTTCCCAGATTTGGATCACACAAAAACATCCGTTAAAGAAAGGATTTTTTTTATACACACACGTGTGTACAAAACAAATATGAAGAGGAGTTTATCTATGAGAGAGTATAGTTAGCCCATTGTGGAACAATATCCTCGTGCCTTTAGCTCACCGTAACGCAGGTAACCATCATCAAGGATTCGAAATCCCATCCACATATATCGTCCCTTGTAAATTCATATCCAGGACATAGATATATATATACGACGCGTTATGTTCCTATTTGCTTTTGCACAAAAGATAAAAGGTTATCATTCCCCCTTCTGTTATCTTTATAGTCAGCAAGGATATTATTATTATGATTATGAGAGCCTTATTCATTTTTTTTTCTCTTCACTGAACAACCAATTTTTTTTTTTTTTAAATAGGACTCTCTGTTTAGATATCCTAACTTGAGAGTATCCCATTGAAGACCGAAAATATTACATCGTCCTGAAAATGAAAATAATGAAAAAAAAAAAAATCCTTACAATTAGTTAAGTCGACTAGAAGGACAATGAGTATACGAGTAGTTTGCGTCTATTTATGTGGAAAATGTCTAAAACTATCAACTATCCTCCTTTTTAAGACTTTTATACACTTTTGGGTGCAAATGAGTGGCAATAATATCGATATTTAGTGACTTTTTCTATAGTCCTTTTGGTGTCTATTCTTTCGAAAAAAAAAAACGAAGAAAAAAAAAAAAAATCGAACATTAATTGCGAGCTTAGTTTGACATAAGACCATATAAGACTATAGTAACACACATATTTTATCATTAAAGTTGATGGTGGACATGGAAATTGTTGCCAACTGTTTTCTGAAATTAATAGCTTTTAATTAAAATTGACATTAAAAAAAAAACAACTCCAGATCAAAGGTATTCAAGTTGACTAAACAAGTGCGTTACTTCACTTCAAACTTTGGTTTAATTTATAAAATCTTATCTGCAGCAATTTTAAACTGTATTAAGTAGCACTTACGCAAGCCCTTAATAGATAAAATAAACTCAAATGAACCATAAATTCTTAAAAGTTTAAATCACTGCGTTACCGATGTTTATCTAAAAAAACTTGACTTTACTAAAAATTAAAAAAAAGGGAACAAAACTCAAACTTTAGTTAATTCCTTCAACTTACGATAAAATCAATCAACACAAACATTTATTAGTAATTAGAAGCTCTAACATTATCACAAATGCTAATGTGACAAAAAGTAACGCAGTTGTATTTTAGTAAAAGAGTAGCATTTTACCCTCAAATTCATAATTCATTTCATCGATAATAATAACTTAAAACTAGATCTAAAACAACAGCGTCACTTCCTTATAGTAACGCAGTGGAGCAAAATTATATCGTAAATAAAGCAGCAATAATGCTGTCTACAGTGACTTTTAGTTTTTTTTGCACTTGGTAACGCAGAAAAAGAATGTAAAATATTTTATGAAATAAATATCTACTGGAATTGGAATAAAGTTGAAAACTCATTACTTTGACGTTATCAGAGAACAATATTTGTATGAAAACCAACTGCGTTACTTAGATAGACCACAATATTCTCATAATTTCCGAACAATTTAAATAAAGTGTAGGTTATATTCTAATTTGTTATGAAAATATTGTTTCAAGATGTGTCGAAAACTTGACTTGATGGGGGTAAAAATAACTTCGAATTCAGTTTTTGCGACCGATTCACCCCAGGAGTGAATTTTTTTTGTTTGACTTTGTTAACCTTAAACGGACAATATTTCATCTAAAATGTGCAGATTGCGTTACCCTCTTTAATCAAATTAAATCAAACATTTCAGTAAAATAATAGACCCTAAAAAGTTGAAGTATTTTTCAAATTAAGACTACAAAATTTCCTGCAGGTAAGCCTGCTCTAGTTTTATTTATAACTTGAATTTGAAACCCAACTTCATAGGGAATCTAAAGATCCACGTTTTTTTTTTAACTTTGACTTAAATTAAAATTCTCCATTTCAAAAGGTTCACCATTTAAAATTTAAAATATATTCCAAAAATACTTGTCACTTTTGGCAACACTTTATAAAAATATAAATAGCTTCTGTGTCCTATTTCCTATTCCTTTATGCATTTGCTCCGTCAAAGTTCAGTGTTTGGCTGCTTTCCTTCTTCTGTTCTCTTTTGTACTTCGCCATCTCCATCACAATCTATAAAAGTGAAAGTAGTATCTTTTGTGCAATAAATGCCAATCGAACAAGGATAAAACTATTTCAGAAGAATTATGTGTTTTCAAAGAGATATCCTTAAGTGGTTTGATGCTTTTGGGATTAAGACAAAACGAAAAAAAAAAAGAAAACAACATTAGAGATTAGTATAGGGGAGGATAATCTATTAAAAGGGAGGAATGCATAGAGATTTTATATTTAATTTTCTTTAAGAAAGAATGCAAAACTATTTATCACATTTAAGATAATTTATTAGTCACTTAAATGCACTCAGATGAAGTTGATAATTAAACACAAGATACATTAATGTAATTTAATGTTTTAGAAGTAAGCTTGAAAATTATTCCGCTGAGTTGAGGGGATCGGGTCAAAATTCTGGCTTCAAAATTCTGCTTTTTTTTCAATTCTGCTTTTCAAAATTCTGCCAGCATTGAACAAAAAAATTCTGCCAATTCTGCTTTTTTATAGCATATGCGCTGACTAAAGAAAAATACACCTCAT
Organism: Episyrphus balteatus; assembly: GCF_945859705.1. Taxonomy (NCBI): domain Eukaryota; kingdom Metazoa; phylum Arthropoda; class Insecta; order Diptera; family Syrphidae; genus Episyrphus; species Episyrphus balteatus. The sequence goes on from NC_079134.1 coordinate 35,062,824, forward strand.
TAATGTAATGAGGCACGGTGGTCTTGAAAACTCGGCAGGTTTTATAAAAATTGACCCCAAAACTAATGATGCAGATTTTTTCAAAATGATCTTAGGATTCCAAATTTGTAAATATCCAAATCGTACCTGATCCCTTTTTTGAGTTACAGGCATTAGATATACATATCTATATTTGACTTAGAATGGGGAAAAAAATTCAACAAAAAACAAAAGCATATTATAATGTCCTATACCTTTTTGGAAAGCTCGAATATACTCCTTGAATTTGATGTTTATTTGAAGTTGATTGAGCAAATAGTTTTTTTTTAAATTTAATTTTAAAGTTATTATTTTGGAAAAAAAAATGTTTTTTTTTCTTTTAGTTTATTTTATTCAATTGTTTTTACTAAAGTGTAAAATTTTTTTTACACAAATCAATGCTCTCATTGATTTTAAGTCAAAAACAAAAAACCGCATGTTTAAAAGTATCTTAGTTTTTGAGATTTAAGGAAAAATGTATCTTTTCACCAAATTTTTTTTTTTAGCTTATTTTAAAATTTTTTTTTTTCAAATAAAAAAAAAATTAGCCTCAAATCAAATTTTAAAAAAAGGTCACTGTAACGCTAACGGGAAAAGTCAACATGGATTCATGAAAAATGGCTCTCACGATGAAAATCGAGAAAAGGTTTTGTGGTCCCTGAGGACCTTAGCTGTCCTGAAATCTATGTAATGTGGGATATTTTTCTGTTATACTCTGTTATAACTCTTACATTTTAAAAATAGTCTTGAAATATTCAGAACGTAACAAAAATAACTTAAACAAATATAAAAATTAAAAAAAAAAAATACAAAACTCTAACAATGGCAAAAAAAAACATTTTTTAAAAAAACACCAAAAATGAACAGAAAAACCTCAAAAAAGGAGCCAAAATACCACTACGTTCTTGGGGTTGATTCTGAGTCACACTAAGTGTGATAAGAACTTACAAATCTTTTGATTAAATAACCATTATACAATTTTTTCCTTAGGAACAAATACAGAAGTGCCTATCTTTTTTTTTTCATTTTTGAAAAACTAGTATGTTGTTTTGCATCTATTTTTAAGGATTTCACTATGAATTAAATAGAATTTTGAAAAAAAAACTTGAACCTTGTAGTTTAAATTTAAAAAAAATTTGCTTAAATACAAAAAATTATTTTTTTTTTTTAATTTTGACTTTGAAATTAAATTTCTCAAAAACTATTTGCTTAATCAACTTCAAATGAACATCAAATTCAAGGAGTATATTTTAGCTTTCCAAAAAGGTATAGGACATTATAATGTGCTTTTGTTTTTTGTTTAATTTTTTTTTTTTCATTCTAAGTCAATATATATGAATAATGCCTGTAACTCAAAAAAGGAATCAGGTACGATTTTGTCCATTTTTATAAAACCTGCCGCGTTTTCAAGACCACCATGGAGGTGTACCTTCCTTAATTTTTTTGTTTAAGTTTAGCAAATATTTTTTAAAATGCATAGACTGACTTTCTTTCAAATAAAATCTATAACTTATTGGAACCGATGTTGTTTTATACAAGATAATGTATTCCTTTTCTTATTCAAATTTTTGAATATTCATCTTTATTTGACAAATTAAAAAATTTTGAATTATTTTCGGAAATGTTATTTTCAAATTTATTCATTTAAAAAACAAAAATTAATATGCATTCAAAGAATGCAAATTATGTAGGTAAGTAATCATATAAGCAGATAATTTTTCAAGAACAAGATTTTACCGAACTTTGAAAAAGGGTTTGGAAAATGTTAAAAAGCGCGCACTTTTTAACATTTTCCAAACCCTTTATTAATTTTTTGCAGAATTTTGAAAAGCAGAATTTTGACCCAATTCTGAGTTGAGTTAAGTTAGTATTAAAAAAAAAATCACAATTTTATTTCATTTGACAAAATTTTCAGTTCTTAAAAAATGCTTTAACCGTCTGAAGCTATGATTACACGGTCAACGAAATCGGTCAACGCGTTGACTCTCTGACGTAAAAATGACGTCACAATCTGTCCCAAGAATGTCACGTCGTGTGATCGTCAACGAAAACTGCTGTCATTGCGTTGACAGGTATACGATGACACTCTCACGTTGACATACATTTTTGGGTCAACGCATTGACTATTTTCGATGACCGTGTAATCTCTCTGTCAATGCCATTGGGACGCGTTGACAGGGTTTTAGGACTGGGTGTCATCGCAATGACCCTCTCCCAGCGTTGACGCGGCAGAATTTAATACCGTGTCATCGTTTCGGATTGACATTGTTTTTTGTCTAGAAATGTGATGAAAGTTGGATTGGGAACATTTTTTGTAGGGCGATTTTTTGAATGGTATACCGTTTTGGAGAGAGGGGGGTTCTCAGGTTGCACCTTTTTGTTTTTTTTTTTTACAAAAAAAACTTTTCGGTATGGCCATGGCAGCCATTTTGGATGCAAAAATTGTTTTTTTTTTTTACAAAAAACCAAAAACCATTTGTATATTCTAAGCTACATTTTAAGACCATAACCATTAACATTGGTTGCGGCGTTCCTATGCTATAAGCGTTTGAAGGTGGCCATATTGATTTTTTTCGATTTATTAAAAATCAAATATCGAAACTTTTTAATTTTTTTTTTCTAATTTTTCTACAAAACTAAAGTAATTTTACATTTATATTCGTTCAAGAATCTTATTAGAATTCATCTAAGACTTTCATCTTAAAAGTGCATTGTATATATCTCGAAATATTTACATTTCAAAGCAACCATGTCAAACTAATTTTCGTTTAATTTTTCTATGAGAGCTTTTTTCAAATCTCATTTTCTCCGCATTTTTTTTAAATATTTTTGGAAAATTAAAATGTTTGCTTTGTGTCAAACAGTGTGATCAACAAAGTTTTGCGAGTCAACGCGTTGACACTGCTCAGTAAACGTCACGTTGACACACCTGCGCGTCAACGTAATTTAGGACAACATTGACGCAATAGTGTCAATGGTGTGATAGTCAATGTTTATTATGCATTGACACTGTGAACGTTGACGGTGAGATGACAGAGAGAATATGGATTTTTTCTTGACGTCAGAGAGTCAACGCGTTGACCGATTTCGTTGACCGTGTAATCATAGCTTGAGTCTGTTATTTTTTTTTTTAAGCAGATATACAACATTTTTATCTTCTAAACCACACTCAATTTTCGGAATGAAATTTTCAATTTAACAAGAAAACCTGTTCATAAGTTAGTACCGAAAATTTAAATTCACAAAATATACCTACCTAATAATTCTTAAAGTTTTAAAAATGAATTTATACAATTTTGCTTGCACCCAAGAGAATAAACGGAATATATTAATCAAATTTGAAAAATCAAAAAAATAATTTTCAAAATGAAAAATCACAAACAATCTGCCTCATTTGTAATCAATCATTTGGAAAAAATATATATTTTAATCAAAATTATGTAGAAATATTATGTATCAAAATCACATTTTTCATACATTTATGTACATTTGTGTATAAAGTTTTATTATTTCATTAGCGAGTCACAATATAGGAGTACATCCACATGAATGAGTTTTAAATTACCTAATGAAAAATAAATAAATCTGTGAAACAAAATTAATATCTAGATTCTTTTAGTAATAAATTTATTCAAAATAAGAGAAAATTAATTTTTATCATATAGGTACCTAAAAAAATGTTATAAAAAAAAATTATAATTTAAATAAATTTTCTATTTCCATATTATAATTTATTGTTTTTTTTTCTATTGCAGGTAATGATTTTTTTCGTTCATATACATATTATTTTATAATGCTCTAGTAAGTACCGAAATTTGAAAAATTCATTGCATTGAAAATAATTAAATTTTATGTTAGAAAAAATTATGAATAAAATCTAGACAAAAAAAAAAATTTATATAAAAAATAATTAAATTACCCATCATATTAAATTAAAATAAAAAAAAAGGCTTTAAATAAATTAATAATGTGTACAAAGCGACTAAAATTTTTAACAAGTAGGTATCTAGTAATTTTGCAACTAATTACACTGGTCAACAAAATTTAACTTTTTTTTTGCCACAAGAACCAAAATATACTTTTCTAGTAGTTTTTGGGGTGCTGAATCCGAATCTGAAGTCAGAAAAATTTGATTGGCCTCCGTTTTTGAAATAGTACCGTTATAAAATGCTAAAAAACGTCATTTGGCTGTTTTCGAGGTTCTGTTTTAATGTGGGTAATTCATTACAAACAAATTTGTAAAGGTGATTATAAGAACAGATATTCTTCTTTCAAAAACTGTTTAAATCTTTCCGATATCTCTTTTAATGCCCGAGATATTTAAAATTTAAGTAGCGGTCTTTGAATCAGAAATAACACTGGCCAACCAAATCAAAATTTTTTTGCCACAAGAACCACAATATACTTTTCTAGTAGTTTTCAGGGTGCTAAACTCGAATCCGCAATCAGAAAAATTCTATTAGCCTTCGTTTTTGAAATATAACCGTTATAAAAAAAACTTATTTTTGTTATTATTGTTAAAAAAGTCTTAAAAAAAAAAAATAAATTACGCAAGTATCTTGACTAATATTTTTTTTTTTTATTTTCTTTCTTTTTGATATGGATTTTATGCAAATACACTAGCCCAAAAAATTAAGGGAACAAAAAAAAAAAATCGTGATATTTTAGTGATTTTCGAAAGGTTGTATCTCAGTACAAAATGATCGCATCATGACAAAACAAAAAGCATGTGAACTCTACATTCTTCTTTTTTTTAGGTTTTAATGACAAAATATTTTATTTCTAAAATATTATTAAAATAGCTTAATCGTTAGAATTGTTCAAAAACCAAAATTTTAAAATTTACTTTTCTAATAAAAAAGTTGGAAATTTTTTTGTGTATAAAATGATTATTATTTTTAGAAATGTTATTTATTTGACTTCAAGATTCTTTTTGTTTCAAATGCTTATGATTTTTTTTTTTAAGACTGCAATATCAGGCATCAAACCAAAACCCATACTTTTGACTTTGACTTTAAATATCTTAACAACGAATCACCTTACAGAAAATTCAAGGATACATTTAAAAACCTCATTCAATTCTCTACAATAAAATTAAGCTTACTTTGTTAAAAAAAAATGTTTTCTTACATTTGAGATCAATTTAGAAAAGCTATCAAAATAGGCATTTTTACGGTTTTTTTTTTAGAAAATGTGCCGGTATTTTATAACTATGGGATTAAACTGAGGCTTATTATTATTTTTGAAGCCTAATATACCTGCAAATAATATGACTTTCAGACTCATTCATCAATCAGTTTTTCATTTGTGAGGGTTTGAAGTTTTGAGATGAAATAAAACACCATATTTCTGCAGCTGTAAATGACTAACTTTTTTATGAGAAAAATCAAATTCTTTTGAGTTTATCTGAACATTTTATTAAAAAAAATATCGTTTGAATTTAAGATAAATCAAAGAAAAACAAAATTATAAAAATAATAGTTAAAATTGACAAGCAGCCATGACTAAAGAATTTTTTGACTATCCAAATTTTTATAAAGGAATAGACTTACAAAAAAGGAGTTTAATGTAAAATCTGTCTCCGAAATATGACAAATATTCTTTCTTCTAAATAAACACATTCACATATCCCCAGAGATTCTTCAAATATTTCGAATAGTTTTTTTTTATTCAATTTTCACTCGCCTTAAGTTAAAAAAAACAAGGTAAATTAGAAAAACAAACTTTTGTCAAAACTTTTTATCCCACATATAAAACAAACAATTTTTCGTTGCAACCTGATGTATGTGCTGATGTGTTCCTCTACAAAAAGAAAGACAATCCAACTAAAAAAAAAAACTTTCAACTTGAGAATTCCAAACATAAGTGCATTATCCTGCGTAAAAAGTCCTTTTCTTTTATGAAAACAAAACGAGAGAACTTCAAATAGATAGAAAAAAAAAACACACCAACACATAAGTCTTGAAGAAAGTTCAACTTCAACTTCACAGACTATACTATTTCTTCATTATTATTATTTTTTTTGTCGTCTTATATTATTTGTGTTTTCTTCAAACTTTAATTTTTTGTTAGTTTTGCCGTAGCAGACAAAGCCACAGAGGAAATACCTAGAGAATATAAATAGTGAAAAAAAAATATAATATTAAAATTGTTTCTCACTATGAAAAGGATGTGAATGATAAAAAAAAGAAAAAAATAACATGAATCCTGTTTTGTTTTATATTAAGCAAAAGATGGCGTATGAAATATAATGTAAAAGACTATCCTGATGTTTTTTCATGATTTATTTTTGATTTTCAATTTTCTTTGAATCAAAAGTTTTTTGGTTTCTGTTCGAAAAAAAAAATCCATTGCAGATGTCATAGAGGTCCTTTCGTCCTTTGACAGAAAAAGTCAATTCAACTTTTATATTTACAAAATTTCAATCATCGACTATTTGATTGAATGGTCTTTCAGCTCTTCAAAGAAAATATTCTCTTTTTCATCCTTTTTTATTGAAAATTACAAGAAATACTCCGAAGCGAGTAGCACATGGTTGCTCTTCAAATAAAAAATTGTAAAATTGATCTTCAATTCACGAACTGGAAAACCCCAGGGTCTATTTAATTTTTTTATTTTTCAAGTCTTTGATGATTTCGGGAAATATTTTAGCCCCACTAAAACTTTTTCCTAATTTTGTCCTTCTTTAGGCCTTGAAATCCAATTTTAACGGAGGAAGTCTTACTTATGCAAGAAGTCCTTTAAAAAAAATTTATTCAATATCTACTGCATTGCAAAATGCGAGGACTCTTGATGAATTTCAATTTTTTATGAATCCCCAACATGCACCTTATAATTCTATCCCTCTCTCCGTCTCACTCTCTCTTTTTATTTGAGACTTTTCGTGCTTGATGTCATTTGACATCTATGCCAAAATTTGATTCCACTCGATGGAAAGTTTAATGAGGTGCAGTGTAATTGGCTTTTAACCAACTCGCATATCCTGCCTGTGAACTACCATGAACCGCACATTCTAGTGACATATGAAAATTGCATTTTGTCAGGGGGTTGACTCGACCGACGCGACGCGTTGCTTCAAGCGTCAATTCAAATATATTAACTTTTTTAGCTATACAGAATATACACACAGTCAAAAAAGGACACATTCATGCTCCACAAAATATTTTCACACTCTCTTTTTTTTCCAAAATATAATGTAAAATGTCACGGAATATATATTTTCAAAAACTAGAGGGTAGAATATGGAGGCTTCAGTTCAGAGAGCTATATTGACTGTAAACTAAAACACATTTACACATAATTTCAACGCTTTAACGCTTCAAGTAATTTAACACTGTGTAAAGAGTATGGGGATGTATTAGTAGTGATGGAAGAAGCAGTAGTATTTCAGTGGGGGATACTTATTTTTTTGTTTAGTCTGAGGGCCAACCTTTATAAGCTTAAATTTTGAATAGTGTTTCATTTAATTTAAGCAATTTTCACAAGATAAAACATAAATTGTGGTTTTTGAATTTTTTAGTCAATTAGGCGTAAGTAGTGTGGAAATAAGAGCAATTTAAATATCACACAGCTAAGTTAGTACCTGACATTATTTAAAACTGTTTATGAAAATTCCAAAATTTTATTACACCTCTTTCAAAATTAAAATTATTGATGTGGTTTAGGTCAATTTTTCAATATACATACTTTATGTACTTACTTTTCAAAAAATTGTAAATAAAATTAAATAAAGTACACGAACGAGTCGTACGAACTTACTAACTTAAAAAAGTTATGTTATTGTTCTCAAGGAAGAAGCAATTGTGAACAATTGGTTTAAAATTATTTATTATGCTGGAATTTTTAGTGAAGGTCGAATAAAATTTAATAAGTTCAGTTCAGTAATTCCAAGAAAATTTGTTTTTAAAAATTAGTTGCAGTCACTCATAAAATCGTCTCTCTTCTCGTAAATAACTTTGCCTATTTTTATATAAGCTTTTCAGTAGCCATAATACTAAATTTTCGAAAAATGCATTTGTGGATTTTTGTTAAAAATTTCAATTTTTTAAAAATAGGTCAATGAATTTTTTGGAAATGAAGTAAGTGGGTTTGGCTTCATATATCATAAATAAGATAATGACGTTATACAATTTATAAAAATACCAAACAACTGAGGATATCTCGGGCAGTAAAAAAGATATCGGAAAGATTTAAACAGATTTAAAAAGGTGGAAAATACTTCTCATAAAAACCGTAAATAAATATAAATATATATAAGGTCCGAAGTACTGCATTTTCTAACAGTAATATTTCAGAAACGGGAGCTGATTAATTTTTTTTTGACTTCGGATTCGAGTTCAGCACACCGAAAACCATCATAAAAGTATATTTTTTGTGCGGCAACAAAAAAAAGTTGAACTTTGTTAACCAGTGTAATATATGCTACTTTTTCTAAGCAAAAAAATGACACCCTTTCTGCATTAACATTTTTTATATCTTTTTTTCAAAATTATGACCAAATATAAAAAAAAAATTTTTTGCAAAAAAAAAAAAAAAATGTGAATTTCAGTCCCTTTCTCGATAAAAAAAATTAAAGGTATGATATTTGACTAACTTTTTGTAATAATCCAATAACTAGGCATTATTATCTTTCAATTAAGCCATCGTAACCTAAAAAATTGTTTAATTTAATATTTTTTACGAATTTTTAAAAAAATGTTACATGAGAGTAACGCTGGGTCCGAAAGGGCAATTTGATGTTTTGTTTTTGACCTGTAGTCCAAAATAATGCGTTCCGCCCAGGCACAACAGTTGGGCTCATCAGTAAGATGCTGTTGTACCCTTCTTATACGCAAAATTTGTGGTTGATGATTACCAAAATTTATATATTTTACAGTGAAAACTCACTGTAAACTGTTGTGCCTGGGCGAAATGCAATATTTTGGACTACAGGTCAAAACCATAACATCAAATTGAATTTATTTCATAAAGTCCATAAAACAAAAACAAATTCTTTCTTTAAGGGGTTATATCTAGTTGTAATTTTGAAAAAATATCATTTTTTTTTTGAAATTTTCACACGATCTTAGATTATTTTGCCAGGTAATGAACGAAGGAATAATTTTTCTGACAATAATTTGATTTCTTAAGCCAAAAATTTTCTTGATAAAAAACGATTTTTTTACTTTGGGAACCCGCCATTTTGTCAAAAATCATACTTTTGACTATTCCTTCGTTCATTACCTGTATTCATCTATTCTAAAAACGAATCTATTGGGTTTTCTTACAAAAATAACGGAACTCAACATTTTTGTAAATACATCGCGAATTCTTAAAATACACTAAAGCCGTATAAGTTCTTTTTCTATTTAGCAGTAAAAATATTTTTAAATATTGTGTCATTTCGCCTTCTTCTTTTACTCCACTCTTTCACACGCAGTTTAACAAATTACAAAAAGAAGTACGTATACGCCACAGTGTAGGTATATGGACATCGTGCAAATAATGTGAACTACAACTTTGACCTAGGTGCCAACACACTTAAATCAATATTTAATAAAACCTGCTTATCCTCCCCTTTGTTGACAGTGTTAATAAATAAACCGAACATAGATAAATCAAAAATTTTTAGTTTTTAAAGGTTCTGAAATGTTTGTTATTAAAAAAAATATATTTAAAAAAAAAAAAATATATATATAAAAATTTAACACAAAACAAAATAAAAAAAATTTTTTTAATCAACGTTTTAGTTAATTAGTAACCAAAAAGTCATTTTTTAGGGTTTTTGTGGCTATCGAATACTCAAACCTTGAAAGGCGACTATTTTAAGCGGATTTTTTCCCGGTCAATTTAACATGAAATGTTAAGCATTTTAGTATTCTTTTAGTAGATAGATAGATAGTTAGTTAAAAGTAAAGTAAGCACAAGTCTGTTAATGAATTAAACAGACTTAATTAAAGGTTGATTAAGCATTAAATTTCTAAATTTTTTTGGAATGAATACTTTCCTTTTCAAACTACTTCCAATTAGATAATCCATTTAATCAACAATATTAAATCCAATCACCAAACTTTTTCAACGATCATACACACCAAAAAGTTCTTCTAAAAAAATTAAAACTAATTAAGATAATAATTACTCATCATCATCATCATCAACAGAAATGATGGCCATTTTTTTTTATTTATCTCTCTTATTTCAAGTAATAAAATAAATTTTCAAAAAACCATTTTGCCGCGCTCTTTTATTTTTTGTGTCTAATTGTTTAAGCTCTACTCAATGAAGCACAATGGCACATTGATTGCAATCAAGAAGCCCATCATAATATCCCATTATAATTCTATCTATATCTATCTATCTATAAGCACCCAAAGCAGCAAGTTCCAGAACGAGTTATTAAAATTCATAGCCTCGTCTATATTACTCACAAATTTATTGCTCTTCATAAAATGAATAATAAAAAAAAAAAAAAAACAGAAAAAAAATATATACCTAAAAACGCTTCCTTGCTTTGTGTTGCTTGTGATGATTATGAAGATGATAATAATGATGATGTCCTTAAATCCTTTTTATCATCGTTTTAACTATTTTATTCAAAAAAACATCTCTCTTTCTCTCTCTTTTCTAAGAACGAAAGAGCCTCTTTGACCTTTTTTTTCTTCTTCATTTTCTTGTGTTTAATTGACTGAAGGATTTTGGTTGAATGACTATTAAAGGATTTTAATTTTTGCTAAAAAGAAAAAAAAAAAACTTTAAATTTTGTCTGTTTATTTTTTCGCACGGTAAAAGGATAAATCTAATTAAGGAAAGCAACAATTTTCCCGTAGAAAAAAAACTGTTTAAATTAAATTTGAAAAAAAAAACAATTCCCTAGAAAATAATGATGCAGTAAAAGTGCTAAAGCAAAGGAAAATATTTTAAAAAGATTCTAAAAAAAAAAAAAAAACAGAATCCGTCAGACAGCAAAGGTAAGCAGAATATAAATTTAAAAAGGATTCCGCTGATAGCCGATCCCATCACTAGAATAAAAAAAAATACCTCCATTTTTGTTTTAACCCTGCAGAGTTGGATGTTTCTATTCTTTTAACATTTTGTTTACTGTTGCTTTATTGGCTAAAGTGAGCGCTGCTGCTTCTTGCATTTTTGTTTTGTTTTGTAATAAATTTTCTTTGCACATTTTTATTAAGTTAACACTTTGAGGCTATTTTGCATTTCTCAGATGTTAGCCCCAGGATAATTCAGTTTAATTGGATTTTTTTTTTGTTCTTCAAAAATAAAAGAAGGGGTCAAATGCATTCTTTCAAGGGAAATTATTTTTTGATGGTTGAAAAATGAAAAACAAAACAAAAAATTAACAAAGAAATGTTTTTAATTTGTTTTTGATGTGTACTGTATTTAAAGGGTTGCATTTAATAACACTGTGCAAGTTTTTTGAAAAAAATTTTTGAGACAGGCGCGCGATTAACTGTTTCGCCCTATTTCGGACCCGAGAAATCCATTGGCATCATTAGTTTTTCGATTTATCGGTACGACTTCGAACAAAATTTTTTTTGAAAGTTTTTTCAATTATTTTGAGATTTTTCCACTGTTTTTAGTCATTTTTCAATCAAAAACAATGTTTATATTGCTAATAATTCTGCTCACACGTTATTTGCTACATTGTAAACAATTTTGAACAATTTATTTGAAAGTTAAGTGATTTTTTTTGAAATTTTTAAAAAAAAAAATCGGAATTTTTTACATTGTTATCGCTTTTTCGCTGTTTTTGTTCTCTTTTGCACAAATACATAGCATGTTTTCCATTAAAAATTAATTTAACTGTTAATTTAGTGTTGGTTAAACTTTGACATACTATCGATAGCATCGATAACAAAAAAATATCGAGTATATCGATACTTCACAAAACTATCGATAGTTTCAATACTTCCAAATTATTTTACCACAAGGCTACCGATATTATCGATAGCTTTGAAATTAATTAAACACAATTTGAACTACAAGTTAAGTTTTCGTTTGACATTGGATGTAAACAACGAATTAACATAGTGTTTGGTAGATATCGATAGTTTCCATTGTCGATTGTATCGATATTTTTAAGAAAAAACTATCGATAATAACGGTAGCCTTGTGGTATAATAATTTGGAAGTATTGAAACTATCGATAGTTTTGTGAAGTATCGATATACTCGATATTTTTTTTGTTATCAATGCTATCGATAGTATGTCAAAGTTTAACCAACACTAAATTAACAGTTAAATTAATTTTTAATGGAAAACATGCTATGTATTTGTGCAAAAGAGAACAAAAACAGCGAAAAAACGATAACAATGTAAAAAATTTCGATTTTTTAAAAAAAATTTTCAAAAAAAATCACTAAACTTTCAAATAAATTGTTCAAAATTGCTTACAATGTCTTTCTACTGGTAGCAAATAACGTTTGAGCAGAATTATTAGCAATATAAACAATGTTTTTGATTGAAAAATGACTAAAAACAGTGGAAAATTCTCAAAATAATTGAAAAAACTTTCAAAAAAAATTTTGTTCGAAGTCGTACCGATAAATCGAAAAAATAATGATGCCAATGGATTTCTCGGGTCCGAAATATGGCGAAACAGTTATTCGCGCGCCTGTCAAGAATTTCGACTTGCACAGTGTAATTTTTCAAAAGTATACGAGTATCAGTTTTTCCGTACTTTAATTTAAATGGTACCTAGAACGTTTTTTTCTAATCATGAGTTTCTCGTAAGCAACACAGCCGACTCCAGCCAAAATTTATACAAAAACGTTAAAGTAATCGTTATGTAAAAATTTTACAAAATTTTCCAAAAAAAAAAAAACAACACATTTTTGGATTTTTAAACAACATTTCAAAATTTTGTTTTGAAAAAATAATGTTTTGAAAACGGATTAGAAAAATTACGTATCGAAATTTCGGTTTTTTGTTTATGTGTGTTAGATAATATTTTCTAATAAGGCATTCCAATTTTTTTTAATTTTAAAAATTTTTTTATATCATATATGTATAGGTATGTATTTAAGAAAACGGCTCTATCGATTTTTTTTGTTCTAAAAATTCTTATTTATACAAAAAATCAATTATTTATTTATTTTCTTAAAGATCATTAAAAACGGTGTTTAATAAATTAATTAATCGTTATGTAAAAATTTTAGGAAATTTTCCAAGAAAAAAAAACAACACTTTTTTGGATTTTTAAACAACATTTCAAAATTTTGTTTTGAAAAAATAATAATAGGTATCGAAATTTCGTTTTTTTTTGTTTATGTGTGTTAGATAATATTTTCTAATAAGGCATTCAAATTTTTTTAAATATTAAAAATTTTTTATATCATATATATTTAAGAAAACAGCTCTATCGATTTTTAATTTTTGTTCTAAAAATTCTTATTTATACAAAAAATCAATTATATATTTATTTTTTTTTAAAGATCATTAAAAACGGTGTTTAATTAATTATAAAAACAAATTTATTATTTTTTTTTTTTAGGTACATTAGTAATGGAATTCCTTTAAGAAAATCAGATTATTAATTTTCCCTAAATTTTGTCTATTTACAAGCTTCAACAATAGAGTTATTTTTACTCAGAGTTGTAAAAATATTAATTTAAAAAAATAAAATGCGATTGAAGTAAAAAAAAATATTTATTGCATATAAAAAAAATTTGCTTCAAACAAATATTTATAGCAACTGAAAACTATTAAAATAAAAAAATATTTTTGCAGCTAAAAATATTTTGCATTAAAAAAATTGTCATTGCAAATGAAAAATATTTGCATTTAAAATAAAATTTCAATTGTCAATAAAAATATTTTGCATTAAAAAAAATTTTCATTGCAAATAAAAATTTTATTGCATTGAAAATAAACAAAAAAAAAATGCAAAATGTGTACATTAAATATTTTTTTTTTAAATATTCGTCGAATTTCTTACAATTTTGACTAATGACCTTACATTTGGTTCAATGTTATACCAAGTTGAAATAGCTTATGTATGGTCTTATAGCCAAAATTGTAACTTCCCTAATCAAAATAAATTTTTTTCTTCTATTCAAGTTAGAAATCACAAGAAAGGTGTGTTTAAGCTCCTTTTTTTTTCTTACATTCGGAAGCTGATATTCGCTGACCGAAGTCTGTAATAAGTTTTGTTTTATAGACATGAGTTCACAATTTACTTATTGAATTTTCGAGCTAAACTCGAATGTATAGATATTAAAAAATTTCCTCCTTTATTGAGTGAGACATCAAAAGAAAGGTCTTTCTAAGCTCTATTTAATACTGAAAACCAAAAGCTTCTTGAAAGTTTGGTTGCTGATTTATTTGTATCAAAAATCCAAACATTTCTAACATTCGGAGGCAACAGGTTTTGGTCTGCAGATATGTTAACAGTGTAAAATTTCCGGGCAGTTGCGTTATGCAGTTGTAAAACTACAAACGATGAACAAGTTTTTTTTTTGCCTTTTTAAAACAAATGACAAAGTGCACGATGGTATTCTTTAAACCTTTTTACTGTGACTGTTGCCAAAAAAAATGCATGTTTTTGTGATTTTCTACCACCAATAAACTCCCACTTTTTCTCTCATCTAAACAAGTCCGTATTTTTTACACTTTAATACCAATTCAATCACCACTCTTTTAGATGCTTAATTTCATCTATTTGAGGCTTAAAATAGTCCATGACTATTAAAGTCACGTTTTAAAATAAACCTTATTAAATCTGTGTAAAGTTCCAACATAATGAAGTCATTCTATTTGATATATGTTAACATGTGTAAATGTACGACTATTTCAATTCCTCTCCGAACACAAAAAAAAACAACTAACAAACCTTTACCGAAGCCAAATTTAAACCAAAAATCAACTATGTTGTGTTGTGTGGTTTAACCATTAACATGCTTTGCACTGGAAAATACCGAAAATTCGAACCTCGCCAAAAATACAATTTAGAGCATACAAAAAATGTCCTCGAGCCTAAATTCACCATTCCTCCTACTATTTTAGGTTAGTTTTAGAGTAGGTTATTCTCAACATGCCATCAACTCCTCTAACATTCAATTAACTATCCATTCAACCATAAAACACCCACGTTTTACGGTTTAGCTAAACTATCGCATCAGTGATTTTTTCGGTGGATTTTATAGTGTATGTTTGCCTGTAAAACATTTGGCCAAAAATACATTTACCATATCCACACACACACACACACACACAACACAAGCATTGGATACAAATTTGAACTATCTCGTACAGAATTAGAATCAGCAAACCGTTATATAACTTCCTCGCTAACCTCTAACAATAGCCCTAAGCTAAACTAAGCACAGCATCCCTTTAGTCCTGTTTATAAAAAAGGATACATGATAAAAATATATAAAACTTCCACCCGGAAGTTCAAAATGGCCATTTGAATAAAAGTTAGGTACAAAAAAATAAATACAAACAAAAAAATACGTCCAAAGCAGATGAAAGTGAGAGAAAAAATAAAATTAAATGTGGTTTGCAGTACCGTTAAGGTAATCGGAAAGCGCTTAACACTTCAAGCTGCAGCTGTAGATCACGCGCTATAGTGGTAGGACTCTGATGGTTAAGAGTTAAAGCCACTCTTTAGCCCTTCGTGAAAATGGTGATGGCCCTCTTTTGTGTGTAGGTTGGTTGGTTAAAATGGAGAGGATGCATCCGAGTTCACATCAGTTAAGTGATAAATGCAGCGCCACCATGCGTTGGTGATATAAATTTAATAATTGATTGTTACTGCAGTTCTCCAGTGTGGTGGATGTGGATGGATGAATAGTGTACTGATTAATTGCATTCTGGGGGTGAAAATGGTGGTGAGATATTTATTTAATTCATTAATTTTGAGTTTTTTTTTTCTCATTTTTTGTTGTTATTTGGAGTACCTACCTTTTCCTAAAAGGTTAAAAGGA
Organism: Episyrphus balteatus; assembly: GCF_945859705.1. Classification (NCBI taxonomy): domain Eukaryota; kingdom Metazoa; phylum Arthropoda; class Insecta; order Diptera; family Syrphidae; genus Episyrphus; species Episyrphus balteatus. Next base: position 35,078,762 of record NC_079134.1, read on the forward strand.
CATTTTGTTTATTCATGTATAATAGTTGTAGATATATTATTATTTTTGTATATATGTTGCATTTATGCGGTAAACCTCGAACGGATTGAGTGGAATAAAACGTGCGAACCCTTTAACCAATATTATATGGACGCAATGTTGGAGGCGAAGAATTGTGCGCAAATTGTATTAAAATGTAAATTTGTATCTGCTTAAATTAAATTAACATTTCCCATTGGGAGAATAATAATGAATGTGTGGAGGCTTAAAAAAAAAAAAAAAAAAACGAAGGCATGAAGGATAAATAAAATTGGCTATTGCAAGTTATTTGTTAATTTTGGGTTTAATCGAAATGTGATGTTGACAGTTTTATTATTATTATTTTTTTTTCTTTTGGTTTCAGTCTGGAAGATAAATTACAAATATTGATGAATTGTGTTTGAAATCTGCAAATGATAGCCAATAACTTATGAACAAATGTTTTTTTTTTTTCTTGTTGTTATGTAAAAGTTTCAAGAGGTTATTTGGAACTTATGATGTTCAAGCTTGCTTGATTGTTGACCATCATCAGTCTTATTTTCTTTAAGAAAATAGTTCCAAAATCGATCTTTTTTTTTGACTTCATTGTATTTTGAGTAGTGATGGGAACTATCGAATGATTTGAACTATCGATATTTATTAACTGAATGATTTGAACTATATTCATTCATTCATTCATTTATTCATTCGAATAAAAACTATCGAATAAAACTATCGAATCAAAACTATCGAACAAACTATCGAATAAACTATCGAATAAAAACTATGGTATAAAAAAACTATTCGAATGAAAAAACTATTGAATAAGAAAAATGTTCAAAAGAAAATACTATCAAATAAAAAAAACTATTCGAATGAAAATAATAACTAAACTTTCGAATGAAAAAACTATTCGAATAGAAATAGTAACTAAATGAAGGAATGATTTAAAACTATCGAATGAATGAATATTGTACAACTATCGATAGTTTGATAGCGATCACTAGTTCAAGCATATAAGGTTCTCTTCCACTTCCATGGGCCACTCTAATCAAGTCTTTCTCTACTGCACACTTCCTCATGTCCCTCAAGTTAGTAGAGCAAATTCAGCAGAACACAAGTTTTGTTATTGGATCTTTTAGTGCTAATTAAGTGCCCCAAAATTAAATTAAGTACCTACTCCACTATTTTTAGAAAAAACTAATGTTAACTTTAAATCAAGTTAGCAGACCAATTATTAGAAAAAGCCTTAAACTGTTGGTATAAAAATCGAGTTTGGTAAAATATTTTGGTGATAATTAAGTGCTCTACGAATCCAACAAAAAAAAAAAAAATTTTTAAATGTTTTCTCTGGTTTTCTAAAAAAATTTTTTTTTATTATCTTGAATAACACTGGTCAACAAGGTTTTTGCCACAAAACCAAAATATACTTTTCTTCATGTTTTCGATGTGATGAGCTCGAATCTGAAGTCAGATTATTGGCCTCCGTTTTTGAAATATTAACTTTAGAAAATGCCGAAAAACGTAATTTTGGCGGTTTTCGAGGTGGGGTAATTCCTTACGAAAAAATTTGTAACGGTGCCTATAAGGACTAGTTTTATTCTTCCAAAAAAGTTTTAATCTTTCCGATATATCTTTTACTGCCCGAGATATTTAAAATTTAAGGAGTGGTCTTTGACTCAGAAACAGCATACTGAACGAACAAATTTAACTTTTTTTGCCACAAGAACCAAAATATACTTTTCTAAAGGTTTTTGGGTTGTTGAACTCGAATCCGCAATCAGAAAAATTCTATTGCCCTCCGTTCTTGAAATATTACCGTTATAAAATGCAAAAAAAAAGGTTTTTTTTATAACGGTTATATTTCAAGAACGGAAGCTAATAGACTTTTTCTGATTGCGAATTCGAGTTAAGCGACCCAAAAACCTTTAGAAAAGTGTATTTTGGTTCTTGTGGCAAAAATTTTATGACCAGGGACTTAAACTTTAGATTAAATTTAGTTTCTCTTTAACTTACTAACTGAAACTTAAGATATCTCGAGCAATTAAAGAGATATCGGGAAAAATTAAACAGTTTTTGAAAGAAATTTGTACAAATTTGTTTATAATGAATTACTCCACATAAAAACATAAGCTAGAAAACAACCAAAATGTCGTTTTTTAGCATTTTATAACGGTAATATCTCAAAAACGGAGGCCAATCAAATTTTTCTGACTTCAGATTCGAGTGCAGCACATCAAAAACCTCTAGAAAAGTATATCTTGGTTCTTGTGGCAAAAAAAAGTTCAATTTTGTTGACCATTGTAATTAAGTGCTTGACTAATTGAAATTAAGTACCCCATTTTTCGAATAATTTTTCGAGATTTACCATAAAAAAAAAATATTTTCATTTTTCTATAGGTACAAACTCATGTTCTGCTAACTTGAATTTGTTTTTTTTTTTTCAAAAAATTACACTTTTTTCGACAAAATTGGACTTAAATAATTAAATGCTCGACGAATTGGAATTAAGCGCTATATTCTCCGATGAATTTTCCAATATTTTCCTAGAAAAATAAAATCTCATTTTTCATACAAATTGCTTTAATTTTCTCATCAATTTTTTTCAATCAATTTTTTCGAAGAAATTTGATTTGAAAATTCAAGTTCTTGACTGATTTGAGTGAAGTACCTCATTTCCGTGATTTTTCAATTTTCAATCCATTTTTTTTCGAAAAAAGTGGAATTTCTTGAAAAAAAAAAAACCAAATTCAAATTTTCGAGTTTAAAACAAGACAAGATTTTTCTTAACTCAAGTGACAGCCTTATTTTCAATGAACCCTTTATCGTTACTGTAACCAACATAATGTATAAGCCATCTAACGTCGAAGTTCACATTCTACTATCCAAAAGTGAGAAAATAACAAGTTTTCTTCTATTAGACCGAGCAAATTTTTGAAGTGGAGGTATAACCAAAATATAAGTAAACAGTTTTTTAACTATATTCGTCTAAATATTGAATTCAAAGTTTGAAATCTTTAATGTTAACCTTTATATGGTTTTCGAGGTTTTAAATGAAGTGAATTTTCCAATTAATGTGAATAAGCTCAAGTGACACTATTTAAAATTCTAAATATAAGAACTGATGCCCTGTCATTTTTCCTAAACATGAACACCTCAATCTCAGCATTACGATAAGTATAACTCAAGATATGAGGTGTGTAAGCCGTTATGTTTTCGAGACTATTGTGTTTAATTTTTGATTGTTTATTTGAACTATTGAAATCCCAAATATGTTCAGTTAAAAAATCGTATATCATGACTTCGACGTTTGGTTGCCTCTACAATGTGATGGTTACAAAAACAATAAAGGGTTCATTTCATAGATAATTAAAAGTGCTATAATTCATTCTTTAAGAAAATCCCAAACAAATCAAAAGTTCTTCAGATATTTGAAAAAATGTCATATTGTCTTAACCTTGCGAGAAGAACCCGGACTTTGACCGACTATAAAATTGAATTTAACTAACTCACGGAATTCATTTGTATATCATTTTTTAGATAATTTAATTGATAATAAGTCTACCCTCGGACATTTTTGGTTTAAATGAGTAAAAATGGAGTTATAAAATAAAAACGGCACCGACCTCTTTTCCAAGATGGCGGCTGTTCCCGATATCTTATCATCCCAAAAAATTCACTTTTACGATAAGGACATTCACCTAAATACGTTCCATGAAAAAAATTTGTCCCGCGAAAAGTGCAATTTGATTTACTAATTTACTGAGCTATTTTGTTTCAAACTCATTAGAGTATTTTTTTCGTTTTTCAAGAGAAACTTTTCGTTGGTCGCGGATTTTACAAGAATTGTTTTTCAGGCCATTGAAAACAGTAAAAGAGTTGGTATTAAATGTTCTTCTATGCAATAGACCAAAGCTAATGGCTCTCCGTCCATCCATTCGACCCGAATTTATAAAAATGCACATACACAAAATTGCACAAAAGGCCATAAGGATGCAAATAAATTTTTTTGTTTGTCATATTTAGTTTATATTAAATCAATCCCTCGAAGTATGTTTACTTTAAAAGTCTAAAAGTTACCAATTAATACGATTTTATCGAGTTTTAAAAACTTGCTTTTAACTAAAAAAGTCAAAAATTTAGAAAAAGTGCTAATTTTTGAATAGGTACATTTAAGTTGTTTCTTGACAAAAAAAATTAAAAATTGCATATTATCAAAGGATTTTACCTCTACTTTATTTCATTAGTACAAAGTTTGGACGTCCCGGCTACATACACAAAATGCCCCTTGATTTAGTAAAAAAAAATAAAATTGTCAATTTTTTAACTTTTTTTTCTTTGATTTTAGGTTAGAATTTTAGACAAAAATAATTTTTAAAATTTTTTAACCATCTTAACTTGACAGAAAATTTAATTTGCTATGAAAAGTGTCTTTGAACCATTTCAAAGTCAGGCTTGGTTTTCGAGTTAAATCAAAAAAACTAAAAACCGACCAGTGTTGCCGTTTTCTCAGAAATGCACCAATGGATTTAGTAGCACTTTTGGCTGGAGTATTCTTGTATGCCAAGGAATCATAATCGCCAATAAAAACTCTTGAACGAATTTGTTCCATCCAAAAGGGTCTATTCAATAGACTATATGTCTATGTATTCGAAAGAAAACAAGTCCTTTTTCAAATTCGAACATAAATTTCTTGAATTTTGAAGAGGACCTAAAATTATTTCATCTTATTATGAATTTTGTTTGTTTTTTGTTTAATTTTTCATTTCATGATAAGAATTAATAATTAAATAGAATTATTATACTAAAAAAATGAATGTCTCTGATGATGAATTATATTGACATAACCTTGAATTTGTCGGACGTGAATAAATATTTATCTTTGACAAATACAAATGAAGAGCAAAAAAAAAAAAAATAAACAAAAAATGTCAAGAACCTTTGGGCGAAATAATAAATTTCATGGAATAAAATATCTCATTGGAATTGGTTTTCAACTCAAGAAAGTATCCTTTTTTTGGTATCCTTTAATATTGTCCCAGTCTTGTTATAAGAAAGAGAGAGTGAGAATATCAGAAAACACTTTGAATACTTTTATTATTAAGCTGCCTTACTTAATGTAAATATAATATATTGTATAGAAATTTATATTTTTATCAAATTTGATTGAGTAACCAATATCTCAGTACTTTTGAATAAATCATGATTTTTTTTTGTAATATTGATATTTTTGTGTTGATTTATGCCAAAGTCTAGCCGAAATTTGATAAAAAAAAAGAAACAAGCTAGGTACTTTTGAAGAAACTACTGAAACTGATTTAATTTAAAATTTAACAATAAAATGAGAAAACAAATAAGTTAGTTTCAAAAACTGATAAGGTTATTATAGTTTTGAAATTTTAAGTTCTTTGATTGGCATACTGATCCGATTGAATGAACTTATGTTTTTGATAACTTTTATTTTAGGGTGTTTTGGCAAAACTTACCTTAGAAATAAAAAAAAGTCTTTTAAACACGAAACAATATAGAATTTCTCCAAAAAATGTATTCCAAAAAATTCTAAAATCATTGCACCAAAATGACAAAATTTTTGGCTTTTGACCAAGACTAACTTTTGATGTGAATTAAATTCTATTTAACAAAAAGTATTTCTTAAAATGCCAAAATAAAGTTAGTTGCATTTAAGACCTTAGTAAAATTTTTCGTGTAGAAAAAAAAAAGAATTTCAGCAAACTACTACAAAATTTTTTTTAATACCTATTTCAAGGTCGATTGTAAGGGCCCAAAGGAATTTTATTAAAATTATTTACATTATTAAGGCTCAATTGTGTAAGCCTTTGATGAGATAACTATAGCCTCGTGGCTATAAAATGTATTGACATTTTATTTGTATTTTACATAATTTTAATTGACATTTTTGTAAACATTTATTTAAATAAATTTAAAAAATATTTACAGAAATTTTTATTTATATTTTATTTTTGTTTTACCTATTTTATTTTTGATGAATCGTTTTATGTTAAAAAAAAAAAAAAAACTGCAACAAAATAACTCAAACGAATTAATTCTATAATGCAATTCACACATTCGTTATCAATGATATTAATTAAGACATAAAAATAAAATAAAAAAAAAAAAAAAACAAAACTGAGTTCACTGTCAAAGCTGGACATTGCATGTTGGATGCGTGGGATATATGGTTAGTGGTTGAAAACACGAGCAATTTATTTTTATTTTTGTTTATTTTTTTTTTCTGTTTCAATTCTGTTCAAGTTTTTTTTTTCCTTTTTTTATATTTGTTTTTGTGGCTCTTGTCATGGTTTGATTGTACCGAGCAGTTAATTATGTTGCGGCCAATATCAGTTGCATGGAACGTGCTGTAGCAATAAAATGAATTGCTTGTAAAAATTAACAAAACAAAATAATAAAAAAAAAAAATACAAACAAAACATTTTATTCCCATTTGGATGGTTTTGTTTGTATGTTAATAATGTTTATTTATTTTTTTATTGTAATTTTTTTTTTCTTTTTTTTTTATTTTTTTGCGGGAAAAAATTCAATTTCAGTTGTGCATCACAATTATTATCACACAAATAAGGTCATCAATTTTAAACAATCACAATATGTCATACATCACACAAATAATAATAAGATTAAAGGATTTCTGATGAAAAAAAAAAAACACACACAAAAATTATACAAGTTGAATCAGATTATTTTAATATTATGTGAATTTAAGTATTGGGATATTTATGTGGTTTGATGTTTCATTTTTTTATTTTTATATTATTATTTTTTTTTTTAAACAATGCTTTTAATTAGGATTTTTAATTAAGAACTGCAGTAATGAGATTTACAATTAAAAATTTAATGTTTTTTTTAACAACTTTGTATAAAATTTCCTTGAATTTATTTGCATAAAAAAGCTAAAACATGCTTGATTGTTAAAGTGTTTTTAATTTTTTAATCATTTAAAAAATAATATGTTAATGTTAATAGAAAAACAATAAATAAAATATCAGAAAAATCCTGACAAAAATAATGCACCGATAGTAAGATTTCATTTGTCATACATGTTTATGAGAAGGTATTTTTTTAAAGATATGTAGGAAACAGGAGGATTTTGAACAAGTACCGAAGCACTTTAAAAATATCGGAACCAAAAAAAAGAGGTTGTCTGTAAAGCCAGTTTACGGACGATGATTTTACGTGATAACGTCGTAAGAAAACAGGTTGTGTGCTTTTGTTTAAAATGAGTCAATTGAACCGTTTATTTATTTCAAACAATCATAATTTACAAAAAAAAGCTAAAAAAAATTAAATTTTTTCTTTTCTCATTATATTATTTTTTTATTTAAAAAGCTAAATAATAAAACCATTTTTAAATTTTTACAATGCGCAAAAAGTATTAAAATAATTTATTAAAAACAATCATTTCTTATGAAAAATATGAAAATTTCATTTCCATCACCCAAAAGTTCATTTTTTTGATATCACAACCTATAATAAATTTTATATCACCTAAAAGCTTATTGCTTCAGCTCAAAATATATATATCGATCATGTCTATTAGGCATCTACAAAAAGAGCTAGAATTTTTTGAACTCGATCAATTTTCATCAAAAAAAGCAAAAAAACATATAATTTTATGTTCTCACGCTATTGAATCAATTTTTTTAGACAACCTATACAAAATTTTATATCATGCTTATAATTTCACCTTTCATATGACGTTTCAATCTCATTTCTGCGATGCCTATAAAAAAAGTTAAAAATTTTTTAAAGCCAACCATGTCGAAATTTCAAACTGAGATTACGGTACTCCCCACACTGGTGGCTGTTCATGATCAACAGATCTCCACAGGTGTTTTGAGGTATTTCGCAAGTTTTTGAAGTTATACTTCTTATGGGAGGGTGAGTATGAAAATTTAATTTTTGACAAGAATGTCAAAGGGATTATGACGCGATCACCCTGGGTAGCAGGGCTGTCGTTTCACCTTTAGAGTAGGCAGTACTTTAGTATTTAAAAATGCAGTTCGCCGCAGTACGGCAAACATAAAACACACAACACGTTGCAAGTTACATGTTTCATGTGGCAAGTTGCATGTGGCAAGTTGTATGTGGCAAGTTGCGTGTGGCAAGTCACATGTGGCAAGCTGCATGTGGCAAGTTGCATGTGGCAAGTTGCATGTGGTAATTTCCATGTGGCAAGTTGCAAGGGTTGCAAAAAGCTCACATTTCAGCTCAGCTCAAATTTGAGCTAGGTACCATAGCTTAGCTCATTTGAGCTGAGCTGAAAGTGAGCGCCCCAACTTATAACGTCTATATCTCGGAATTTTGAAGAAAATGAAAAAAAAATTTTTAGATGCCAAAAGGTAGCGGGGACTCTAACCTACATTTGGGTACAACTCCCATCCCTGTAGGTCCACGCGTTCTCAAACCGGGAGAATTTAAAAGTAAAAAAAAATAGGCACGATTCTGAAAAAATAGGCATGATGTGGCGGTTTAACATGGAAGGCGATTTTTTAAAAATCTGACAATGTGCAAAGCGTAGGCCCATGACACAAGCTATCATTTGGCACCACTCCCAAAAATTGCTCTCAAGCGGTTTAGCTTCCAGGAGCGTTCAAAGATTCAGGGATTTTTCGAAAAAAAATTTTACCCCAACTTTCAAACTCGATTTTCTCGGAATTTTGAAAAAAATCGAAAAACCGGATTATACCACTATCGGGTAGCTGAGAATATAAGCTTTCATATGGCACCACTCCCCTGTCTCTAGATCAAAGCGTTCCAACGCCTATATCGCGGAATTTTGAAGAAAATGAAAATAAAATTTTTGATGCCAAAAGGTAGAGGGGACTCTAACCTACATTTGGGTACAACTCCCATCCCTCTAGGTCCAGGCGTTCTCAAACCGGGAGAACTTAAATGTAAAAAAAAATAAGCACGATTCTGAAAAAATAGGCATGATGTGGCGGTTTAACATGGAAGGCGATTTTTTAAAAATCTGACAATGTGCAAAGCGTAGGCCCATGACACAAGCTATCATTTGGCATCACTCCCAAAAATTGCTCTCAAGCGGTTTAGCTTCCAGGAGCGTTCAAAGATTCGGGGATTTTTCGAAAAAAAATTTTACCCCAACTTTCAAACGCGATTTTCTCGGAATTTTGAAAAAAGTCGAAAAACCGGATTGTACCGAAATTTTTTTTATAATAAAAAAAGAAATATTTTACTAAAAAAATAGAAATATATTTACTATTAAAAAAACCAAGAGAAAAGATCACGAAAAATTATCTGTTTTATTTATAAAAATATCCATGTGTTAAAATAATTCCATTAATAACTAGAACCAAACATCTTAAGCTATGGTGTTTTATAAAAGTTTAAAATATCTTCATATTTCATTATACTTTCCAAATAAAAATCAATGTATCCTCTCACCCATCACAGCTATAAGAGCACTTTACCTTAGCTCACCCAACAGCTCAGCTCAGCTCAACCATCAGCTCAGCTCACTTTCAGCTCAAATGAGCTGAGCTATGGTACATAGCTCAAAAGTGAGCTAGCTCAAAATTTAAGCTGAGCTGTGAGCTGAGCTCAGCTCACTTTTGAGCTTTGTAGCAACCCTGCAAGTTCCATATTACAACATAAGTAAATTTCACAGAATAAATTGAAAACTACATGGACGCAAGGAGGATGAAAGAATTAATTTATTGTTTACTTGATAAAAATGTAAAAAAACGAAGTGTGGATTAATTAATTTAATAATAGAAATTAAAAATATCAAATGAAATTCATTTACATATACTGAATGAGAAGTATAACTTCAGTCGCGTGTACATGTGTACACACACTCTTTTTTTTTTAATTTAACATTGTGTAGCTTGTAGTGAATGTACAGTTATGTGTGATATACCAAATGAAAGGAAACATCATCAGGATGCTCAATAAAGTTAAATCAAATTTGTTTTTGATTTAGATAAAAAGATAGAACCTGTTGAATAATAAAACTTTATTTTACCGTTATCTCAAAATTGTGACTACAAAATTGATTGAAATTTTGCACAGATATAGTCCTGTCCATTATCTATCTACACGGTTAAAAAAGGTCAAAAAACTTGGGACAAAAAAAAACTGGTTTTCCCCGTTATTCGGTCAAAAACCATTTTGAAATACCAATTTGCGCACAGTCATAGACTACATGTTCTATAAACTTGAGATTTAATGAATGCTACAAAAAATTAAAAAAAAAAAAATAAAAACTCACCCAAAAATACCCCAAAATAAGTAGGTGTTTTTCAAAAATTCATATTTCGAAACGCAGAGACTTAAAAAAAAATCCGTATTAGAACCCTAACTTTTTTTTATTATCTTTTGAATGACGTTTTTCAAATTGTCAAAAAAAATGTCCCCTACATATAATCACTACTTTGTCAAAGGTCTACCCCATATTTTAGTTTTAGAAAACCATAAATAGCTTGGTTTTGAAATTTTTTAGAATTTTTTCAATACCATTATCAGTCTTGCAATAAATTTATATATCGATTAAAAAATAATTTAACTCTTTACATTGTCGCGTTTAGAAAATAGCCAATTTTTTGAAATTTTGTTTTACCCCTATTTACCCTATTAAAAAATCGAATTTTTTAAAACTTTTCAAATGTATTTAACATTAGGTTATTATCTTTCAAATAAGCTATAGAAAATGTTGGTATCTCTAATAGTTTATTTTTAATTTTGAATTGAAATTTTTGCCGCACTGCAAAAGTGCGAGAGTGGAACGGGAGAAAATGGCGTCACTTTTTTGTGGTGGCTGCTATGGTTCATCGATTTATAAGACGTTATCACGTCAAAAAGTAATGCTTTTTCGGCACATAGTACTTAAGTTCCAATAATCCAAATCCACATAAATACTCTTATCTTGAAATAGTATATTCTACAAACAAAGCCGTTTACTTTTAGAATTTTTAATCAAATTATTTAATATCCTTCTATATTTTTATTTAATAAGTAACTATTTCAATAAATGTACAGCAAATAATAATAATTTTTTTTTATTTTTTTCAGGTAAGCAATACAAAAAACTGTGGTTCTCAAATTCTAAAAAGGTTTGTTTTATTCCTAATATCAAAACTTCTTTTTAATATATAAAAAATAAAAGAAATTTCTACTTCTCCAAGGAATTAAAAGAAGTTAGATATAAAAATTATCAAAAAGTACCTACTGAATGAATAAAAAAAAAAAAAATAGATTATAATCATTTGCAAAGGCCCCAAGAAAAAGGAAGCAACTTGACAAAATACCCATCCGAGAAGCAAATAGTTTGGTATCCAGGAAATACTAATTTATTATTCCTTGACAACACTTCTATCGATTTATGAATTTCAAATAACGATAGAAGCCATTGCCATTTTTGTGATTCGCCCTTTCAAAATTTCCAACTACAATATCTAATGGGGTTGTAAAGTATCTACTTATAACTAGTATCTATATGTATAAAAAGGACCGCATCACTTCACACTTTCCCATATAACCAAAAAAATGTATCGAAACATATTTTGTTTTTAACATAAACATCATGTTGGCAGTCAGATTTTACGAGTAGATACACTTTTTCACAGTCTATCCCTTAAAACCTTTTTACACGTATAATTAAATTTCACTACTACGACAAGCTAGAAATTTTTCCCTTCTAGTAAAAAAAAAAATCACCCCTTATAGTCATTTTACACTCACAGTCAAGCCAATCAGATTGCACACAGTAAATTCAAGATAAATAAAATCGCACCCTTAATCTTTTTGCAACCATAACAAATCACAGCTTACCGATAAAAAGTACCTACAAGAAAAAACAAACGTTAAATATTGTATATTTTATGCGTCTGGTGAAAGCAAAGGGAAAAAAAGGCATAAAAATGGCTACCGGAAGTTAAAAGGCATTCCTCCCTTCGACATCGAACGTTCGGTTTTGTTCGTCGTCTACCAAAACCCAGACACACCTCCGGAAGCATATTTTTATTTGAATAATTTTAAATAACCGTATACATATAGAATATTTAGAAAGTTATAAAATGTCTGTCTAGTATCCTTTTTTATAGAAAATTGTACATTAAATGAATTTAAGGCACATTTGTTAGGCATATTTCAAAAGCAAATGGCGCCTTTTTTTTGTATCACCATCAATGCCTATAATTATGCAACGTGTACTTTACATCTATTCAGGATGTTAGTTGTTGTGTATGTCCCACGTCTCTATACAAAACCTGACACCAGCCAACTATAAAGTCAACCATTTATAATCGGCTGGAAGATGTACTCTCTTCAGTTATAATTATAATTACTCCATATCTAATTAGATAATTATAAGATACAGCTACAGCATAATTTATCCTTTCGTGATGCCAAAGACATTAATTCAGTTGACCTCCTAGAAGACGACGACCGTAGACGACGAAAATGTCAGTCCTCTATGTTACACAGAACACACACACAAACCATAATAATATCAACAATTTCCCTCTCTACTTTGGACAAAGGACAAACTTATTACAAGCCAAAATACCTGTAATTAAATTTTGTGCGTAGATATACATATTAATTGTAGATAATATATGTTGTTGCGTATATAACAAGAAATATTTATAGAGAAAGACCTTTTGGGTTGGTCATTCTCATTATGCAAGCGATAATCGCTTACATTGCAAACACGAGTGCCAACTATAATACACTAACTTGTAATATCGACATTGGAACGAGTTTATAATAACGACGATGACGACAACGATATAATATAAGGAAAAAGAAATTGGGCGTGAGTAGAGTAGAGAGGTGTAAGGAATTAAATTGCAAATGAATTTCACCAAGGATGTAATTTTGATCGAATTTCAAAAGGAAATTCTAAGAACTCCTTTTACACTCACCCTCGATTATTTGCATTTCTTTGTTACAAAGTAGGTAGGTACTATTATTTGGTTTTACCTTTTACGTATAGGTTCGTATTGTAAAGGTCAATCTTGAAGGTTTTGCATTTATTGTGATGCCTTTTTGTAAAGTTTTCAATTTCAATTTAAACATTCTATTACATAATAAAAATTCACTTATTTCAAGTTTAAAACTGTTTCTTACATTCCTTTTACACAAATACTGTATGGAGAAATTATTGTGATTGGTTGAAGTTCAAAATATACAATTATTAGCAGCAATTCAAAAAACAAATTTTGCACTGAAAAATTGCCCTAAAATCTACAAATCTACGCACGTTTAGAAGATATTCAAAAAACAAAATTTTGTACTGAGAATTCCCAACAAAAGTTATGCACTGTGAAAATTTGAAAATCTACAAACTTTTATTTTTATTCAAAAACTCAAACAACAATTGTTTGTTTACCTCGAGAAATGGATTTATAAGATATTCAAAAAACCAAATTTTGTACTGTATTGTATTGTATTCCATTAAATCCCAAAAAAAAAAGTTTCCAAAAATTTTACCACTGAATCTTAATCAAAAAAACTTCTATTACTAGACTAACTTTAACTTTTTATACGAACTAAAAATACAGAAGCCCAAAAAAATATAGGAAAAAAAAAGCATTCGTGATATTTTTAGTAATTTTCGATAAGCTGTATCTGAGTGAAAAATAATCATAATAATCATGAAAAGCATGTGATAGCAGCTTCATTTTTCTTGTCTTTTTTTTAACTGTTAACTGTCAAAAAATTTTCCAATTTTTGTTTGTTCTTATTTTTCTCTGAAGGAAGTGGGAAATTTTTTTCTGATTTATTACCTAAACAACGGATCAGAAAATTCATGGATACATTTGAAATTACCATTATATTTTCTACATACAAATAAAGTCTACATTAAAAACAAAAAAAATCATGTGTGCAATTCACACATGGTAGAAGTGAAACCTAAAAAATCATTTTTCTTGCAAAAAAAAAAAATCTGCCTTTTTTTTATTCCATCACCTTTGATTCCATTTTTTTTAATATGACAACCTATAATAAATTTTATATCATTTGAAAGCTTATTGTTTCAGTTCAAAATATTTATATTGACAATGCCTGTACAACATCTACTAAAAGAGATAGAATTTTGTGAATCCAATCAAAAAAGCCAAAAAATCAATTTTTTTGCTCTTCTAACACCTTTAAATCCATTTTTTTAAAAGACAACCTATAATAAATTTTATATCATCTGAAAGCTTATCAATTCACCATTTATATGACGCTTCAATCATTTTTCTACCGTGCCTATAAAAAAAGTCACAATTTTTTAAAGCCCACCATGTCGAAATTTCAAACTGAGATTACGGTACTTTCCACACTGGTTGCTGGTCATGGACAACAGGTTTTGAGGTATTTTTCAATTTAAGATTGTGTAACTTGTAGAGCACGTTACCGTTAATTTTATTTGCTCTAGATATAACGTGTTGGTGAAAAAAAGAACATTTTTTTTTACCGTTATCTCAGGATTTTGTATATGAAATTAATTGAAATTTTGTACAATTATAGTTTATTCTATTACCTATCTACAGAATTAATTCATGTAGGTATCTATTAAAACAAAAAAAGTTATAAGCAATTGATTTTTCCTGTCGCTTTTTCGTTTAAACTTGTACGATACTAAAGAAGTTTTCACTTCAAAAATGTTCTTATAGTAAAAAAAAAAAAAGAAAAAAAAAGAAAAAGTAGGTTTCCAAAAATGGTATGAAAATCCAAAAAGTTTTTTGAAAATTTTTTAATTTTTTTTTGAAAAAAAAAAATAAGTTTTGGGGATTTGAAATTTTCAATACATACATTGTGGTTTATGCGTAACTTTTGTTAAGAATTTTCAGTACAAAATTTTGTTTTTTTTTGAATACTCTTAAACGTAGATTTGAGAATTTTAGGGGGATTTCCATTTTTCAGTCCAAAATTTGTTTTTTTTTTAGTTGCTCCTAAATGGAAAATGGAAAAACGATAAAATTTGGTACGTATAGAGAACTCGAGGTGGACAAACGATTGCAATTAGTTTTATACCCAACAAACAATTTTAGACAATTTTTCAGTCTTCCTATAAACAAAAATTTACACTAAATTTTTTTTTGAAGCGTGGACAAACGAACATTTCGGGTGTACAAATATGGACAAAATGTGGACAAACTAATAAGAAAAGTGTGGTTCAAAAATTTTGAGGTGGGCATTTCAGAACATACTTTTCTTTTTGTGAGGCTAAAAACCTTTTATCTTGTTTTTTGAATAAAGCTGTTTTATGAAAGTTTTTAAAAATTAATTTTCAACATCTAAACACCAAGAGGGTTCCCAGTGCCGTGCCCGAAGCTTCCGTGACAATCTTCTTGTTATATTGTTTGTGAAAATCTAGTCAAAATGCGTCTTTTCCAATTGCTCTTTAGTGCATACCACTGAAGATGTTCCACAACTTTCCTTATTCACCAATTTTCATCATATCAAGCGGTCCCTGGATTTCAAAAAGGTCAACACACTGTCAGAAGCTCTTTTTCCAAATTAATAACTTAACTTATTGTTCACTTATCTTCTCTTTATCATCTCTTCAACCTTCGACTGGTCACGTTTCGAATTTAACCACTTTTAATTTCTATTTCATTGGAAAAATTCACCTATTCCAACGACATGATTCAACAACGATGACAACAACATTCTCAACAATATAAACGACATCGATGACACCAACTTCGACAATAATGGCAACAATGCTTTATTATTGCGTGCGTAATTGATGCAGACCGTGGCTATGTTATTGCATAAACGTATTAAGCACAAAAACATTTTCTCAATTAACACGCCAGAGGACATTCACACACACACATCTACAAACAATACCAACACAATACCGAACAATACAATGCCTTAAACGACTAGCTATTACCAATACAACATATCTCTACCCACCTTATCTCTGTCTACCTTTCAAACTACTACAAGGCTTTTACAAGCTTTTCGAAAGCTGCTCTGGAAACTATGCAACGAAAACGAACAATATTATAATATATATCCTTTTGGTCAATTCATTTAGCTGTTGGGTAAAGTTATCGTAGGTAATGGTAACGATGTTATGCACAACACTAAAGATGTGTTTTGTACCGAATGTAAACACGCATGTGTTTGTGTGTGTGTGCGTTAAGAGGACACAATAAGACAAATGTTGAAACAGCACTTGAGCAATAAATTAACTGTTTCCTGGCGGTTAATTTGTAATTTATACACAATACTCTTCGATTTTCAAGAGTGCGTAAGCATTTTCCAAAATTACAACACAAATATTTCTTTGCTTATGTCGTTGTTCTATATAGAGTGTTCTGGTACTTTTATATATGTAGAATGTAATTGGAAGAAATATTCGAGGGTAGGGTGGTAATTTCTGTACAAAATTGCGTCAAAGACAATGTGCGTAAGCAAAAAGGAAGAAAAGGAGTGGGAGTAATGGCACTGTTCTTTGGTATGAAAGTGCGAGAAAATTCTCCCTGACACATTCATTTAATTAAATTTATTCGCAGTTGATTAATGGCAACTTGGGTGCATTTTGTATGTCTCGTGTTTCAAGTCAAAAAAAAAAATTTTTTAAATGAATTGTTTTGAATCTTTAAAGACTTCTTCTTTTTTTTTTGTTGTGTTGAAAATTTTAATTATTTTAAAAGGTTTTGACGGATAAATTCATTCCACAACACTTTATGTAGTATATATTCACATTAAAATGAGGCAGTTTAAATTGCCGGTTGGTGTTCGAAAGAAAGACAAGATGAATATTAAACTTTATCGAGTTATGATGATGATGATTCATTAAAATTTTTATCACCCAATTTAATTTTTATGACATTATAGAGAGAAGCTTCCTCGTTTTTTTAATATATAAGATTTTAATTCTTCAACTATTTTCTACATTGGGGCGTATCATTTCGATCGGTTGGTATTTAAAAGAATTTAATGACCTCTTGATAAGGGGTCGGCCATCTGTTGGTTTATTTCATCAATTTATGCTATTTTCATTTTGGCATTTTTTTTGCCCTCAAGGCGATGGAAGAAATCCAGTATCTTGGGCTTATCAATCAGCGATTGAAAACAAATTTAAAGCCACTTATTTTTCAAAGAAAAAGTCGGTTTTTGTAAGAAGCCAAGGAAACTGCTTCATTTTGTTTACCTTTTCAGCTGTAAAAACAAAACTTGTTGTACCAACTTGTAAATGAGGTAATTTTAGATAAAACTTTTCCTTAAAAATTTTCTTGTATCACTCAATGTTAAGAAATTACAGCATCTTAACGTACAGGTAATTTAAAGAAAATTGCATACTTTTGGGGTGGGTATGAAATTTTGAAGTAATGCTGTCATTCTTAAACGGTAAGTGATACAAAATTTTTTTTTAAGTATTTATAATTTTATATTAAATTAGCTCAGTAACAAGACAAGTTTTTGGCTATAACGTTGTCTTTTAACTTTTGATGAAAGCCCTATGATATTCAAACCTTTAAAATATATTATATTGCTGAAGGGTGCTTATCACAAAACTATAAAGCAAACTCCATCTTACGATAAACAGTTTTTAAAGAGCTCCTTAGATATGGGTTTGAATTCTTCAGTTTGAATGATAAGCAACAAGTATAAATTCAATTTTTTCCATGTTCGTTAACAGAACCATTTTCTGGAACGCTTTTACTCTATTGTTGGGCTGCGTATCAAGATCCTTAACTCCTTCCCACAACATGTTTTTAGGTTCGGTTTGATTTCAAAGGCAGGAATCGTTCTTATTTTCGATTAGGTATCAATGAAAATTATAACCTTTAAGACTAAGCCTAGCGGCCAGATACTTACTCATTTAGTAAGAGTTTCGCAATGAGGTCGTCGCTATATTCTTAAGATTTTTTGAATTGCTCTATAAGGCAAGTATTGGTTTCGTGTAGAAAAAAAATTTGAGGTTTTAATCAAAACCAACATTACGATGATGGAGAAGATCAAAAAAGTGGTTTTCGTTATGCCGTCCGTCGGTCTGTGCCTGTGTGCGTTTGTGCGTCCATCTGTACATCGAGCTAGGGCCTAAACGGATGGATGGATGGATTTGCTTGAAACTTGGTACAGATGCTTTTTACGTTATTCCTTAGATCCGTTTTTTTTTTTTTTAATTTTTTTAATATCTCCTTTTTAACGCATATCTCCCATATAACGTTTTGGAGGTATTGCAATTTTCTCAAAAACGGCTCTAACGATTTTGATTAAATTTAGTGTACGTAATAGACTTATTGATTCTAACAAAACTGCGTTTTTAGTTTTTCGCAATAAAAAAAAACGGAAATATGGCGTTGCCGTTTTTTCAAAAATTGACATATTTTTTAAGTTCATATCATCAAAGCATAATTCAAGTATATAATGTAAAAAAAAATCATGTTTGCAATTCACACGTGGTAGAAATGAAACCTTAAAAAATCATTTTTCTTGCAAAAAAAAAAAATTGAAAAAATCTACCTATCTTTATTCTTTCAAATCCATGTTCTTTATATGACAACCTAGACAAATTTTATATCATCTGAAAGCTTATTGTCTTAGCTCAAAATATATATATCGATCAGGTGTATGAGACATCTACAAAAAGAGCTAGAATTTTTTAAACTCGATGAAATTTCATCCAAAAAGCAAAAAAAACACAGGAATTTTAAGGTATTTTTAAATTTTTTTTTCAATTTAAGATTGTGTAACTTGTAGAGCACGTAACGTTATGTGTGATATATCAAATGAAAGGTTATGTTATCAGCATGCGTATTAAAGTTAAATCAAATTTGTATGTGCACTAGATCAAAAGATATAACGTGTGTTGAAAAAGAACATCTTTTTACAGTTATATCCGAATTTTGAAAATGAAATTAATTCAAATTTTGTACAATTATAATTTATTTAATTACCTATCTACAGTACAAATTTTATTCATCTATCTAATAAAACAAAAAAGTTATAACAAGTTGAAGTCGTGTCGCGTTTTCGTTTCATCTTGTTTCAAATCACTACGATGAAGTTTTCACTTCAAAAAAATAATTTTAAAAACATTTAGAACAAAAAATTTTATTTAATTTTTAAATTTTCGATATTTTTTTTTTTTTTTTTGATTTTTTTTCTCGACACTAAACAAAATCTTAAATTTCCAATAGATATTTAAGATAAAGATACTGTCAACTACAAGAGCAAGTACGTGCGACCCAGTCGTGCATTTTATTTTAAATGCTGTCCAATCTTTCTCATCAGCTGATTGGGGCCTTCCTACAATTATCATTGCTGATAACATAGTCTTTGCTTTATTGAAGAGTTGGAAAAGTAATTTTGATTAGTACCAAAGGAAAGTCTGTAAATAATATGTTTCATGGAAAAGGGCTTCTACTTTGCCTGGCTAATTGACTTTTATTTCCCTATGCTTTGGTATACTAGCGTGATTTCCATGCAACCGCTTAGACTTATCAGTTCTATTTTGCATTCATTGACTATTTCTAAGTTAGTTATCAATAGCTTTATTAACTGCTTGTTTATTTATCAATGAAAATAGCTACATTGCGAATATTTTGAGTATCCTGTAAGCTTCTCTAGTGGCTTAAAAACGAGTGCTGCTAGCAAGATGAGTTTAAGAAACTGTTTCGCTAAGTTTATATTAAATTAGCGAAACATTCCCCTTATTCCAAAGTTAATTCCTGCAATTTTGATTTTGTTTGTCTTTATCTCTGATTTTATTCTCATTTTTCACTTATTTATAGGGTTTTTTCGCTAATTTGATGGGAACTTAGCGAAATAACGTCAAAGGAGACAAAATAAAAGGACAAATTGTCTTTTTTTCGTCAAATGTCTTTGAATTTAGCAAAAAAAAAAACAAAAAAAGAAAACCAAATTTCCTAAATAATTAGCAACAAAACATTAAACCAATAGCCGTTAACTCACAAATAAATTAAACTGATTTTTAAAGCATCACGCAACTTAAATAAGCTTAAGTCTATAATCTTACTACTTTTTTAAATTATTAATTTGAAAGCTAAAATCGACTTGTTCGTTTTTATCTTTGACCTTTTCATTTTTGTTCAAATGGGACACACACTTTGAATCCCAACCCACTTTTAGTCTTTGTTTGTTGCAAAATAATACTTTCAAGTGTTGACAGTATTACGAATCGTGTCCAACAGTAATTGAATTACGTTTTCAATTCGGGGAAATTGGGGATTATGCAAGCAATTTGACTTTTCCAAACAACTCTATAAAGCTTCTATAAATATACTACAACACTGTTTCTGATTTTCACTTTTGTCCACTATCGTCATCCTCTTACACTCGCACAATATCCTAATGCAATAATATAGTCAACATTTATCCGATTCTATCTAGGATATTGAAACTTATTTGACCTTGATATTGAGTGAAACATGATTTCGAACTTAACTATCAGTTATATTCATTTGTATGTGTGTATACTTTACTTATTCGTACATAGAACTCACATGGATAATAATGATAATGTTGGATGTGAAGCAAAATTTGTGTGTCCTTGACATGACAATTTTCATTATTTTGATCGCATCTACACAAAATCGATTTCGTGTTGAACGACACAATTCATAAATAATAAGATTCCAGATTGAAATAATAATAATCTATCCATTGCATGTTGAATATCAATTTTATTATTTAAAACTTAACTTTTTAAAGTGTCAGAGGTTGAAAAATTTAACACCTATCACACTGCAACAACAGGTTAGCTGACAAATTGACACTTGTTGGAATTCTTTAAATTTAAAATAAATTTCCATGAAAATGATTTATTTGCTAGACCTTAAATTTCTATGCCAATGACAGTGTTATGAAAATTCCAACGGATAAGGACCTTTCCTTGTGAATTCCATTGATCATTGAAACAAATAATATATCTTCATAAATATTTTTTTTTTTGTTCAACATAATTTCCTCCAGCTCACAAGAACGTATAATAAGTAACCTATACACACACCAATAGAAAGAAAAAAAAAATCAACATTTTCCAGAGAATGAATACGAATTCAATTATATGTCCTCCAGGACTGTGTATAACGATTTGCTATGCTATTCTATGCTATGCTCTACTGCTCGATTGTTCGATTCAAGTTATCCTTTCAACCATTTTGAATTGTTCATCAATATTCTATTAAACAAAAAAAAGAAGAAATATTGGAAGGAGTGTACAAGGGGAAGGAAACAAATTACATTGATAATGAACTTGAATTGTGTAGATGAATTCTTTTAAGAGATATTTCGCTGAAAGAAAATCAGCAAGGATAGATTTTTTTTTCTTTTTTTTTTCTTGTATCAGATTTTTTTTTTTATTTAAGATTCTACACTTTGAAGATATAGCTATAGAAATTTTTTTTTTTAATTTAGCCCTGATTTTTCAATCGTCAGTTAGACTATCAGATTAATGAATGTCAATATAAAAAAAACTTTTATTCCTAGGAATAAGCTCTATCTGAGGTTTATCTGACTATTGAAAAATTGGGCCTTAAAGTTCAAAATTAATTTTTTTTCCAAATGGTTATGAATTATGATGATGTGTAAGTTTGCTTGCAGAACTCATTTTTATTCATCGTAATACTCTATCGTGTTAATATGTGTCAAGTGAACTTTACCATATGCAAACATAAGCAATGAAAAATACAACTGCACCACGTCTGCAGCATTATCAGAAATTTCTATTGCGTCGCACCACCGCTGCACCACGTCAACATCATGATTAACAATTTCTAAACCACCGCACCACCGCTGCACCACGTCCGCACCATTTTAAAAATTTCTAAACCGATGCACCACCGCTGCACCACGTCTGCACCATTTCATTTTGAAAAAATAAAAAAAAAATATGAAAAAAATTAGCTGCACCACCGCCGCATCACAACTGCACTACGTCTACACCATTTAATGTTGTTGGAAAAAAATCGGTGCACCACTGGTGCGCCGCACCACGTTCGCACTATTTTATTTTGAATAAAAAATTCGGTGCACCACCGCCGCAGCACGTCTGCAACATGATCAAAAATTCTATTTTCGTACTTTTACAAATATGTTTAAGTCGTCTTCAAAATTATTTGACCTACGCCCCAAGTTGCCAGTTCGTACAAACATGACTTGGTGGTCGAGTGGTTAATTCGTTGGACTTCTAATTGAAAGGGCTCTATATACTCGGGTTCGAATCTTCTTCTCGTCGGTAGTTTTTTTTATTTTTCAATCCAAAATTATGTATCATGGTGCAACGAATTTTTCATACAAAATTAAATGGTGCAATCACATTTAACATAATTTCATCAAAAACTAATATATTCTTAACGTAGCTATAAAAACGTTATCTGCTTTTGACAACGCCTTTTAAGTTTAAATTAAGTTTAAAAAGCAGCAAATCTTCCAATTTTCAATTTTTTTTCACTAACCAAATCCTCAACTCATTAATTTCTATTAAATTATATAAATCTAGGTAGGTACTTAGAAGCCAATTCATTACAAGACAATTGAATGAAACCTTACTTAAAACCTCAAAACCTCTTTCCCATCATCACCCTCCATATTTTTTGTATTTTTACGACAAAAAAAAAATTTCTCAAGTCGACGGACGCACAAAAGTTGCAAATTATTTTCTTCTGTCAGATTAATTTGTCAATTAACTTCCATCCGTTGTTGTGGTTGTTTGTTTAACTGTGTCACATCACGCATAACTCCATTCAATAGCCCCCCTCTCCATTATGTCGTGTTATTTTATTTTTTTTTTTTTCAACATGTTTGCGCCCTTGACAAGAAACCACAGTTGAATTCCAAGTGAATACTTTGAAGTGCCACTCCATTGTCCAAAGTTGTCCGTGTTCATTTCTGCCTTGTATTTTTATCTGATGATTCTGCTGCATCCACATCCACAAACACTGTCATTCCATTGCTTGTTTGTTGTGAGTGTAGTTACATGGTACATCTCTCTCTCTGACCACTGATTGCTACATGCTATAACATGGATTTTGTTCTCACACTGCGCTTCAACATTGTCAGTCATCACTCTTGATGTTGCTGCATAGACCTTGACCCCAGAATTACAGAGTCATTCGTCAGAGTGGTAATTGTAATCACAGAAACGTGGCAATTTAGGTTACACTCTCCACCATAACCATCTTCAAAACAACCAACACTCAACATAACAATCTTTGAGAGTTTGTTTGTATACATTTTAGATGTTTTTTTGGTGGTTTTTCTTGCAACATTTTTGGGAACAGAAAAAAAAAATTAGATTTAAAAGGTTTTCATTTGCGAGAGAGATAAATTTGATTAAAATGTTATTTATTTATATGTTGAACAGGAACAGGATACAAACAACATATAACTTATTTTGTTTCAGAGGCACTCGAAACTGGACAGGATGTTGTATGAATGTGTGTGTTGATTGTTGTTGACTATCATCATCAGTCTTGTTGTTGACAAAATTAATGCAATTTACCTTGCAGGCAAACAATAATGAATTAATATTTAATCCTGCAGAGATGTAGATTGGTATGTTTTGTTGTGTTGTGTTGGTGTTGTATACACTTGACAATTAAATGGTAATTAATTCTGTCAACAGAATGCGACACTCTTGTGGAACTTTTAAGGGCGAAATGTTTGTGTGTGTGTGTGAAAATTTAAAATCATCATTATCATCATCATCAATAGGGATAGCAACATCCCAAGGCCCAAGGACGATTAGTCAATATATAACAAATAAGTCACAATAAGCTCAAATTATACATTTGTATGCACATCCAGAAATTACCTGCAATTGTTATATTAAATATTGAACTTTAGTTCTGTAATTTATATTAATGAGAATTGAGTTGACCTTATTTATTTGGAAATATATAAATTTTATTGTGCAACAAGAATTTTGAATATAATTATTTTGAATGTGCCTGGAAGTCAGAACGATGCAGAGGCGAAATAATGGAAGTAATATGGAAAGTTTTCGAGACAAATTTCTGAGGGAATATATTGACAGAATTTTGTCCATTTAAAGATTTAACATGACTTGAATTTTGAAGATTGTACAATTTAATTATTTAATATTCTAACAATTTAGTATTTAGTTGGTTGAACGTATACAGTAAAAGTCTATTATTTGAAAAAGAAAAAAAATATAAATTCTTGCAGTGATCCACCAATATTACTTAATAAATCAAACCTTTTTTTTTAATTTAACTAACTTAATAAAATTAAGATTTAATGTAAAGCCCATAAAAAATAATTTATTTTAAGTATCTACTTTCAATTATTCTCGATTTAATCAAAAAATTATATACCCTTATGGATTTAGTTTTTAATTAAATTGACAAGGGCATTGAACATCAGTAGTTCTTCAGTTCGAAAATTAATAGGCATTCGAAAAACTAGTTATCTATCATAACAACTTTATTAAAAAAAAGATCCAGCATTAACTAAATAATATTTCCGTTAAAATTTTAAAGTCATATATTTTTAAAAATTTAATTTCAATTTTTTTTGGGACTGCGATTTTATACGATGCCTTCCCTGCCTCAACCCAACCAAAAAAATTTTAGCTTTTTATTGCTTCTCTTATGGAAATCAGATATAAAGATTTTTTGATGGATTGCAAAATTTAGAAAAGTAAATAATTAAAAAATAAAATTAATCGAAAAAAAATCAATATTACCTAATTTGGGATTTTGTTATGAATATTGAATATCAATACTATTTTTATAATTTTGACTTTGCTTTGCTGTCCCACGCAACCAAATTTAGATTAGGTTGTACTTACTTGTTTGTTAAAAAATAAAAAAAATCATATGTGGAATTCACACGTGGTAGAAGTGAAACCTTAAAAAATCATATTTTTGCAGAAAAAAAAATCGAAAAAATCTATATTTTTTTTCATTCCATCACCTTTAAATTCTTATTTTTTTATGACAACCTATCGTAAATTTTTATCATCTGAAAGCTTATTGTTTCAGCTCAAAATATTTATATCGACCATGTCTATAGAAAATTTACCAAAAGAATTAGAATTTTTTGAACCAATCACTTTTCATCAAAAAATCAATAAAATCAATCTTTTTTCTCTTCTAACACAATTAAATATATTTTTTTAAAAGACAACCTATAAATTTTATATCAAATTTTATATCAATTGAAAGCTTTTATTTTCACCTTTTATATGATGCTTCAATCATATTTCTACCATGCCTACAAAAAAAGTAAGAAATTTTTAAATCCAAACCATGTCGAAATTTCAAACGTTATCTCAGAATTTTTAATATGAAATTAATTAAAATTGTGTACAGTTATAGATTATTCTATTACCTATCTACAGTATAAATTTCATCCATCTATCTATTAAAACAAAAAAGTTATAATGAATTGAATTTTCGTGTCGCTTTTTCGTTTAATCTTGTTTCAAATCACTACGATACTAAAGAAGTTTTCACTTCAAAAAAATCACATGTCCGCAAGTCCTATATTTCCATTTCATACAAAGTGCAGATTTATTAAATTAAATAACAACACTTTGGATTTATTTATGTACCTACACAAAAAAATCATATAATAAAAAATCATTTTCTTTTTTATGCAAATTTTATTTATTTATTTAGTTACTGTAAATTAAAAAAAAAAATTGAATTAAAACAAAAATACTTACTTCAACAAAAAATATTTTACTTACAAGATAAAATTATGTTGCAAATAAAACATTTTCTGCATTGAGAAAAAAAAAATCATGTGTGCAATTCACACGTGGTTGAAGTAAAACCTTAAAAATCATTTTTCTTGCAAAAAAAAAATCGAAACAAATATAACATTTTTTTATTCCATCACTTTTTTTTATATGACAGCCTACAATAAATTTTATACCATTTGAAAGCTTATTGTTTCAGCTCAAAATATTTATATCGACCATGTCTATTAGGGTGGGTCAAAAAAATCGAAATTTTTTTTTTTGATTTGGTACTCCGAAAAATCGATTGCTAGACCCCTCTAGAATATACACACCAAATATGAGCTCTTTATATTAATGGGAAGGTCCTCCGCTTTGCAATTTTCCATTTTTACATCAAGCTTCTACTAAAAAAAAATAATTTTTTTATTAATTGACTTTTTAGCAAATTTCTTTTCATATTCTTGTAGGAAATTGAACGCTCTACAAAAAAGGCCTTATAAACTTTTTTCGTTTATCTAACCGTTGAATAGATATTTGAGGTCAAAAAATCGAGAAAATCTTTAGAAATTCGTTTTTTGTTCTTAATTTTGTAACAAATTGAAAAATTATAATGATCAAACGCGCAAGACATATTCTTGTTGGAAATTGATTGTTCCACAAAAAAGGTCTTAATAACTTTTTTCATTAATCTAACCATTCTAAAGATATTCGAGGTCAAAGTTAAAAAAAAATATAAAAACATTTTATATTTTTAAAAAATTTCTAATTCACTGAAACTTCATTATTTTCAAATTAGCAAGATATATTCTTGTAGGGGCTTAAACGTTCTACAAAAAATTCCTTGGAATGAAATTGATTGCTTTAACCGTTTAGAAGATATTCGTATCCAAATCGCAATGCATACGGGTCATAAGAAAACTATTGAAATCAGTGAGCATTGGTTTGGATACGAATATCTTCTAAACGGTTAAAGCAATCAAGACATTGTCTATACAACATTTACAAAAAAAGCAAGAATTTTTCTAAAATTAGTTTTCATAAAAAAAGCAAAACAATTAATCTCTTTTCTCTTCTAACACCATTAAATCCATTTTTTAAATGACAACCTTTAAAAAATTTTATGTCATTATAATAATGACCTTATGACGTTTCAATCATATTTCTAATTTCTACCATTACAACAAAAAAAGTAAGAATTTTTTAAAGCCAACCATGTCGAAATTTCAAACTGAGATTACGGTACTTCCTACACTGGTGGCTGGTCATCGGCAACAGATCTTCACAGGTGTTTTGAGGTATTTTTGAAGTTTTTCAATTAAAGATTATATAACTTGTAGAGCACGTACCGTTATGTGTGATATATTAAATGAAAGGTAATATTATCAGCATGCATATTAAAGTTAAATAAATTTGTTATGTGCTCTAGATCAAAAGATATTAGTGTTTAGTAAAAGAACATATTTTCACCGTTATTTCAAAATTTTGAATATGAAATTAATTGAAATTTTGTACAATTATTATTTCTTTAATTACCTACCTCCTGTATAAATTTCATTCATCTATCTATTACAACAAAAAAGTTATGATCAATTAATTTTTTGTGTCGCTTTTTCGTTTCATCGTGTTTCAAATCACTACGATACCAAAGAAATTTTCTCTTCAAAAATTCAATGCAAAATTGGCCATTAGGTAAATATTTGCTTTTTAATATCTATGCCAGCTAGACCAAATATTCAAAACTGTAAGAAATTCGACAGATATTAAAACAAATATTTAATGCAGAAAATTTTTTATTTGCAACAATTTTATTTCTAATGCAAAATATTTACTACTAACACTACATGATTTAAGCTTCTTTTAACGCTTGTTCCAAAAAAAACCATAAATCAAGACAATTTTGATTAATGTAGTATGAATAGTTTTTAAACTAAGGTCAATTTTGTTCCGACTTGCAGAGAATAATTAGATACAACTCAATTAATAAAATAAATCGATATTTCGTCATGTTACACAGAAGTAATATATCGACGACCAAGTACCTATACAATATTCTTGAGCTAATACTTTTAACATTATAAAATTAGATACAGATACAATATTCCATGACGCCACAATGTGGAACTAATTCCGTATAGAAAATTTGCCACCTTCAATCTATTTTCCCCAAAGAACTAAAATGTCCAATTTATGTTTGAAGAAGACTCATTTCCATTCAAATTATAAAAAAAAAATCATTTCCGATTGAATTGTCAAAATCAATAATTTACAACCATAACTCAAATAAACCGTTAATTTGTCACAAAATCGCCCCTCCTTTTATCTCTTCTTCGTCTACAATTTTTCAATTGAAAATAATTTATCTTTGCCACATCATTAAATAATTACCCGCACTATAAAAACGAGGACAAAAAAAAGATCCATATCATAACTGCGATTTCCAAGGATTACACACAAACACCTCAGGCCATAGCTACCTAATATTCTATTATCCAATATTACCATCTGGCATTTTTTGGGTAGTAATCTGAATCTTCACAAAAAAAAAAAGTAGAATGAAACATCATCCAAAAAAATGTTGTCGTCGCCTTTCTAATTCCTTCTAAAATACCCAGAGATGACACCTTCATCCGACAATAATTCAAATAAAATGAATTTAACACTCCTATTGTGTAACAGGAGACAATTGATATAGTGTCGTGTAAGTAATGTTCAACCGCAGCTAATCCCTGGACAAAATTGTAGAAACAAAAAAAAGAGGACAAAAAAAAAGGAACCAGGAAAAAGAATCGATTCAACAACACCCAGCATTCATATTTTCTTCATGTGCATCCAATTTCAAATCAAATTTCTATGCGAAAGCAAATAAAGGGAATTCCCGAAATTTACACAATTTTTATTAAATAAATGAAGGTATCTTTCTGTGGCAAAAATTAAATTATTTCCAAAAAGGATGGAATGGGAAATGCTGTGCCAGGAGGCCAAGGCAATCACGCACCCATCAGGAGTTTTCATTCAACTTCGGGGTGCGTGCCTCACAGGAAACGAAATATAATTTTTGCAACACACACACACATCCCATTTCGCCAACCCTCTTCTAATTTTTGAATCTGCTTTTATAATATATTTCGAAATCTAAAATGCACTCAATTACAAGGGTTCGAATCGGATATGATTTTTACGACAAAGGTTGGACCCTAAGCCTACTTAAAGCCGACATCTAAATTAATACATAAAATAGACCTAGGCTATTTCCTGTGTGTGTCTATAAAAGGGTATAGAGAATAAACTCTGATCGGGCCTTTTTCTCATTAGGGGTTGGTGGTTCCACTGTTACAAATGTGTGTTCTCTATCCCATCATTTGCCTATACTACTACTTCTAACAGCTCACTAAGCTACCATCATCTCTAAATAGATACCTAATAGGCCAGTTGCGAATGTAATAATAAATTATATCCACGGTAATGGAATATTAAAAGAATGAACAGCAAAAAAAAAAAAAAAAAAAATAGCAAGGGACGTAAAGCCATCGCTACTATGTTACAGTAGCCGATTGAGGAAGAAGGAAAAATTATGACTTTGTTCCTTTGTGCATATTAATCGTGGAAAATTAAATGTTTTTCTTTCAAGGATTTTTAAGTGCTCACAGGAAGAGTGTTGTTTGATAGTGTTGCCATAAATTATAAAAAAAGGAAGTTATGAAAATAATGACTTTTTATGTTTTTGAAATATATTCAAAATTTTGATGCTTTTGTATGGCAAGGAAATTGTATGCATAGAAGAATTTTGATGTTTCAACGAAAGGTAGGGTGCAATAGGGTTTATATGATAAAAAAAAAAAAAATTAGTTAGAATCTGATTTTTACCTGACTACGGCAAAATTAAAAGGATGGTTTATCTGTTTGACAAGTATGTTCCATCATAGCTCCTAAACTGTTGATAGTAAGTTTACAAATGAGGTATTGTTGGAAGTGTCTTGCTTGCCCGATGTTTAAAGTTTGTTAAAGATTGAATGGTATTGATTTTGGCGTTCTCTATAGAAGCAAGGCAAAAATTAAAATACTCTCTTCTAAAATTGTTATGTGATGTTAAAGAATGTGTCTTAAAAACAGTTAGTTTGAGGGAAAAATAATATTTTAAAACATTTTAGATAAGTTAAATTTAAAGTATTATTTTTTACCATTCACCAATGACAGTAAAATTGTAATTGTAATATGTAAATAAAATTTATTTTTAGAAAAAAAAACTTATTAGTTAAAATACCTACATATACATAAGAAACATAAAACTAAAAAAATGTTCCATAATTACCAAAACAATTTTTTTTTTCTTTTCAGGTAAATATCACAATAAAAATTATAAAATGTATACCGTGTGAGTATTCGTAATTAAAATTTCAAAATATTGTGCATAGTAGTTCCAAGTTCCTATTTAAAGCTTAATAAGTTTTTTTTTAACGAATTAAACAATTTTTTTTAACGAATTAAACAATTAAGGGACCTGAAAGACATTTTCTTAAAATGACCTTTTACACTGATAAAAAGGTACGATAAAAACAAATGATAAAAGATTTTTTTAGTAACATTTTTTTGATCGATTAATATTTCCTTTTTCGAAAAATGTTTGATTTTTTTATTTATAAAAATAAAACTATTTCAAAAAAATGTTTTTGTAGTTTTAAAAACAAATTTAATATTATTTTTATTTGTTTACTAAATTTCTTACAAAATTAAATCTAAAAAAAATTTGTCTAACCAATTTTTACCATCAAAGCAAGAACGTATGTTATCCATTACTGCATTTTATTTTTATACTGTAGATATGTAGGTATAGTCACAATTTTGAGATAACTGTAAAATAAATTTCTATTTTTCAACACGTTCTTTCTTTAGATCTTGATCAGATAAAAATTTCATTTAACATTTTTGATATGCTGCTAATAATACCTTTTATTTGATGTATCACATATAACGGTACATTTACTACAAGCTACACAATGTTTAATTAATAAACTTCAGAAATATCTCAAAACACCTGGCTTTAAAAAATTCTAACTTTTTTTGTAGGCAGAAATATGATTAAATCGTCATATGAAAAGTGAAATAATAAGCTTTCTTATTATACAGGGTGTCCCACAGTCACCGCCCCAAATGAAAACCATATATTCCTGAGGTCATTTTAAGTCGAAAAACTTAAGAGGTAATTTTCTCGTTTTCGTCCCGTTTTCGAGTTACCACGGTTTTTATGATTTTTGCTCTCTTGTCATTTAACTGGCCTTATCTTTGCCAAACCACGTTTGATTTGAAAGATTTTTTTTACAACCAATCAAGAATTTACTATAGTTTAAGTTTGTCTCAAAACTTTTTTCTCTGCGGACAACCGTTTAGCCACAGTTTTGCATCAAACACAATTTTCTTCGTTTTTTAAGTTGTTTTTTACACTTTCATATCATTTTAGTCAAAAAAACACGTTAATGAGCATTAATTTTTTGTGCTTTTTATTAAAGCCCAGTTTATTTTCATAAAAAAAATAAGTTTTATTTCATAAAAAAGACTACTGAAAGTAATTAAAAAAAAATAAACAAACTGAGTGAATTCAAAAAAAAATAATTTTTAAATAAAAAATTAATTTAAATGAATTAAAAACTTTTACTGAGCTATTGTGCTTATAGACCAGGGTCGATAATTTTGGAAACCAAAAAAAATCATAGTAGAATGAAACCCATTGGAAAAGGAGGTGAATATGATGAAAATTAAAGGAAAAATAAATTACGGGCGAGCCGAGTTCGGGAAGTGGGTGGGTTGAGTTTTTAATGGTAAAAAATGGTATATCTCGATTTCCGGCAAAACTACAAATCCTATAGAAAAAAGTTGTATGGCAAAGTTGTAGGTAATAAAAAGATCTACAACTTTTGTATCAACAATTTTTTCACATAACCTCAAAATTTATGTGAAAAATTAAAAAAACCGAGTTTTTGGTTTTTTATTTTTATCTTTTTCAAAAACAAAAATTTTTCTACGAAATTTGGTGAAAACTTACCTTATTATGTCCCAAATACACTGTAATTTATTTGATTTAAAATATTAATTTGTTCACCTTATTTTGACTTAATACCAAAAAAACACCCTAATTTTCAATCGAAAATTCACGTGTCAAAACATCAGCTTTTTTCAAAAAGTCGGTGGGCATTTCGTTCGTTAAAATGTCTATTTTCTGATGGTGTACAAAACATTTTACATTAGTATACTATAGAACATGTTCTAGTAAAATTCAAAAAATGAAAAAAGCTTGAATTTGAAAAAAATGTGTATCATTGTTTACAATTTTGGCCTATTTATTCAAATTTACACTTTAATTACTCAAAAAACGTAAGATTTCATGTAACATTGATTAATCTTACGTTTTTTGAGTAATTAAAGTGTAAATTTGAATAAATAGGCCAAAATTGTAAACAATGATACACATTTTTTTCAAATTCAAGCTTTTTTCATTTTTTGAATTTTACTAGAACATGTTCTATAGTATACTAATGTAAAATGTTTTGTACACCATCAGAAAATAGACATTTTAACGAACGAAATGCCCACCGACTTTTTGAAAAAAGCTGATATTTTGACACGTGAATTTTCGATTGAAAATTAGGGTGTTTTTTTGGTATTAAGTCAAAATAAGGTGAACAAATTAATATTTTAAATCAAATAAATTACAGTGTATTTGGGACATAATAAGGTAAGTTTTCACCAAATTTCGTAGAAAAATTTTTGTTTTTGAAAAAGATAAAAATAAAAAACCAAAAACTCGGTTTTTTTAATTTTTCACATAAATTTTGAGGTTATGTGAAAAAATTGTTGATACAAAAGTTGTAGATCATTTTATTACCTATAACTTTGCCATACAATTTTTTTCTATAGGATTTGTAGTTTTGCCGGAAATCGAGATATACCATTTTTTACCATTTAAAACTCAACCCACCCACTTCCCGAACTCGGATCGCCCGTAATTTATTTTTCCTTTCATTCTTATCATATTCCCCTCCTTTTCCAATGGGTTTCATCCTACTATGATTTTTTTGTACTTTTTAATGTTTTTGAAGGCATCGGCACTGGTCTATTAAGAAAAGAACAAAAAGATAAAGCCCAGAAAAAATTTTAATTCATTTAAATCAATTTTTTATTTAAAAATTATTTTTTTTTTAATTCACTCAGTTTGTTTATTTTTTATTAAATTATTTTCAGTAGCCTTTTTTATGAAATAAAACTTATTTTTTTTATGAAAATAAACTGGGCTTTAATAAAAAGCACAAAAAATTAATGCTCATTAACGTGTTTTTTTGACTAAAATGATATGAAAGTGTAAAAAACAACTTAAAAAACGAAGAAAATTGTGTTTGATGCAAAACTGTGGCTAAACGGTTGTCCGCAGAGAAAAAAGTTTTGAGACAAACTTAAACTATAGTAAATTCTTGATTGGTTGTAAAAAAAATCTTTCAAATCAAACGTGGTTTGGCAAAGATAAGGCAAGTTAAAGGACAAGAGAGCAAAAATCATAAAAACCGTGGTAACTCGAAAACGGGACGAAAACGAGAAAATTACCTCTTAAGTTTTTCGACTTAAAATGACCTCAGGAATCCATGGTTTTCATTTGGGGCGGTGACTGTGGGACACCCTGTATACAGGGTGTCCCAAAAGTCAAAGTCGAAACGAAAACGGTAGATAGAGTAGGTGGTGACAGTTATCAGAAAAATAATTTAAAAAAAACGCAGCCATATATTTTGTGAGTTATGGACAATCGAAAAAATGGTCACCCTGTGACGGTTTTTCATGTGCCGTGACTACAAATCTTAATTTTTCTCATTTTTATCTTTTGTTACGGAACCTTGAATAAACCTGCTTCCAAATGCTTACAAAAATTTTAACTGAGCTGCATCAGTTTTAAGGTAAATATTACTTTTTTGCCCAACTAAGTACTAAAAAATTTTAAATGACTCTAATTCAATGAACCGTAGTGTAAAAAAAATGCACTACGATGTTTCGGCAAGTTACCTTAGTAGTTGGTGTGTTCAATTCTCAAAATTCAAAATGATATAACATTGACGTACATTTATTCACTACTAGCTTCAAAGTACGATAGTCAGCTTATCAAGTACGATAATGGGGTCAAGTACGATAGTGAGCTCATCAGTAAGTTGCTGTCAGACCCTTCTAGAACACAAAAATAACTCCGTGGAGCCAGAAATGCGACGTAAACATTTTTGAAACAAACTTGTCTAATTCGTTTATCCATTGTTGTCCATGCTTGCTTACCTAAAATTTTTACCCATACAAATCTATTTAGATCAAATAATTCCTTTTTTTAATGAAGTCTGAAAAATTGTTTAAATATCCAAATCAGAGATAAACTTTAAAAACCAATTGCACTCGTTTGCCCACCATGAGTTCTTGGTAAACACCAAATTTGAGGTTGTAGTTCTGACTTCACAGTTAAACCAGGGATTTCTACGAAACAAAAAAATATTACTGGTCACACAGTTAAATAAAGGATATTCACGAGTCACACTGGTTAACCCACGGATCGGCTTCTTAAACCAATGATAATAATTTCAGTAAAATCAATGATTTAGTTACCCTTGTAAAATTTTGTATTACTTCGAAAAAATCACTGACTTCTTTTTAAAAATAAAACAAATATTTTATATATTTATTGCTCTGTTAAATCGTAGGTCCCTCTGGTAAAACCACAGGTTCCCTAGTAAAATCGCAAGTTGTCCCAATTTCCCTGATTTTATTGGAAACAATTATGGCTCACCGCATTGAAACCGTGGTTTTTAATCACGGGTAGCCTCAGTAAAGAAGCGTATGGTTCTAAACTGTTGTACCTTCTGTACCTTCAATAAAATGAATTTTTTTCTCTTCACGACAATTTTCTCACTAACCCAACCTAGACTACGACTGCATGTTTTTTCTTATAGTTTTTACCGCAGCATTTGACCTATATTTTGCTGTAATTCTTTTACAGAAAAAGTCTTTCTCTGAGCTCATGGTCAATATAGCTTTACTGAAAAATTTAGCATTCTGTTATGTAGTATAAAAGGAATTCCTATCATTTCAACAATTCTTTCATCTGGCAATACCAAACCAAAACGTCTGCCTTATGAGTGGGTAGTTTTTCTTTTTCCTCAAGGGTAGTTTCTATTGCAATTGCAGTTGTTCACAAAAAAAAAAACAAATTTAAATAAAAATAAAAAATGAAAAAAGAAAAAAAAACATTTGAGTCAAAAATGTCTGCACTCTCTCAATGTCGGGTTCTTAAATTAAATTTATGTAAATTTCTGGACGGGTGGCTCAGCCATAATTACACTTTTAAGTTGAATTGCACTTTTTAGATGTGTAATCAGTAATTTTGTGTAATGCACAGAGAGAGAGAGAGGACTTTAGAGTAACATCTTATATAGGGGTAAATCCCCTTTGAAGTGATTGTTTATTATTTGCATGTGTGTGTGTGTAGTCAAATCATAGCCCTTTGCATTTTGATTTTAAATTTTTTGTTGTTTTTTTTTTCGCTCTTCGAAATAAAAAGGCAAAGGGTTCCGTCTTTTAGGTCCTTCATCTAGCACGGCAATTTGACACAAGCGTTTGATCAAATTCAAAATTATTATGAATGGAAACAGTTTTGTATTTTTTTCGTTGAAGAAGGGTTGGGGTAGTAAATACCTACCGAATTGAAAGAAACGAGTGATACAATATGCAAGTCAATGTGTTTATTAATTCGTCACGGTTATGAATTCGAGGTCTTCTATAGCCTGTAGGCACTTGAGAATGCTATGTTGTGTAGATAGATGTACATTTTACACATTTTTTTTTTTTTTGTAAAAGGGTTCAAGGAACGAAATTAAAAGTTAAGTGTCTGGCATACCTACTTTATATCGCTTAGATACGGTGTTTTAATTTTGAATGATACTCAAGGATAAAAGTGGTTAAATTGACTTTTTTTTTTTTGCCTTCAAGCTTAGAATTCTCGTATCCTTTTTGGTTGATGGTCGAAAGAAGGGAAACGATTACGATGTTGTTGTTGGTAGTCGTTTCGGAATTCTAGATATTTGTACCCTGTTTGGCTTTGAACTTTTGATCCTTATGATTACGATGATTTTTTTTTTCTTTAACTCAAAGTTGACATTGATGTTTTCAACTTTTTTTTATATATATTTTTGCAAGCAGAGTAGTGCTGCTTTTTTTCTGCACACTTTAATTTTGAATGAAGTTAAGAGGTTTACGTTTTGCATCATTTTTGTGGGTTGGTAAGGTATGTGTGTTATGGTTTAATGTCGTTGATAGGTTTAATTATTATTTGTGTCAATGGATTTTGAGGTGAATAATAAAAAAAAAAAAATAAAGGAGAAAAATAGCTAAGCGTAAGTACTTGAGCCAATGCCAGGTAATTAGGGACATTGTGTTGGTTTATTTATTAAAAAAAAATCAAAAATAAAAGTCAAGTAGGTAAATATGTAAATTGTAATTATGACAAGTGGGCTTATTGTATTCAATAAACGATTTGTGAAAATATTTACTTTAATGGGTTAATATGCCCATGCAGAAAAAAAGTAAATTTGTCAGGATTTTCATAAACTGACTTAGAAACTAATCAAGGGTACCTAACGTTGTTTTAAGTATAGGTACACAACTTTTTATCAAATACCTATTTTAGTAAAATTAGAACCACTTTCAAAGTAAGCTTTAAGACAGAAGTTTAAAAAACCACCCAAAATATTTGTGATTTCGTAAAACACTTTACACACTTTTTTCCTAATAAATTTTAACAAATTTTGAGTAAAAAATGAGGAGTGAAGTATTCACCATTTTGTATATGTGCAGCTGAGTAGCGAATCTCTGTATTGTAATTGAGGACGCTTTTTTTCATAACTTATTTGTTATTTGTAGGTATCGAGATTTTTAGCATGACCAGGTGCACAAGGTGACGAAATAAAAAAAAAATAATAAAAACTAACACTTTTTATTTAAAAAATGTTTAAGATCGTTCTTTCAAAATCGATTTTTCGAAACCATGCAAAATGTATGGTTGTTTTGCAAAACTTAACTTAACTTGCCGGTGGGAATTCTTAAAAACGTTGGGTTCAACTATCAAAAAGAAGTTGGGCTTAGACCAGTGTTTCAGGAAATTTCAATATAAAATAAGAAAAGTCAAGAAATATTATAACTCAGAGTGGTGCCTTTTGGTGCTTTTTTGGAGTCCAAAGTCATTTGCACGGTAATTTATTGCCGAAAAATCATTAAATTTGTAGCATTGAAATATAAGTATTAGTATGCAAAAAAAGAAGAAGAAAAAAAGCAATTTTAAAAAAAATTTTAAAAGCAGTATTTAAGTTAGAAATTAGTACCTAAAATATAATATGATTCAATGTATTAAATTTCATGACTTTTCGTCAATAAACGGCAGAGCAAATGATTTTTGAACTCAAAAAGCACCAAATGTACTACCATGTGTTGAAGTGTACAATATAAGGGATATAACCATGGTTCGATCTCCAATTATTTTGAATGCTATTTTTTTTTATATCATCCAAAAGGTTAAAGCAAATAGAAGGAGGGAGCACTTGTCCAGATATAGGGATGAATATATTTTATAGATAATAATAGATCTGCAAAAGAAAAGAATAAAACGTCAAAAAACGCCAAATTTAACTTAAGACAGTTAAACGTACATAATATGTACAACATATATAGAGAGCAGAAGTTTAGGGTGTTAAACCGTTGAATGATTTGTATTTTGCTCCAGGGGTCTAGAGTTCAAAATCTCGGCAACAGGTAGGTACATAATACGTTTTTTATGACGTTATCACGTAAAAGTATCGTCCTTAAACTTAAAGCAAAGATTATTTGACATACATTTCCATTGCCATGGAACAACTCATTTCTACAAGAAGTGTCTCCAGAAATCCACTTCAGTTACGCCACATTTTGTAATATTTTGCTTATAAATTTCAAGCGACCTGTATCATGAAAAGTTAAGCTTTCGCAAGAGACCTAAAAATTGAATGTTGCTAACGCCAAGTGTTTGAACTAAAATGACCAAAACTTTTTGTTTGCAGCATTTTTTCCTTAATTTTTTGGTCATGACTCTTCTAGTTATATTTGCCCTAAAAACAATGCAAACTTACTTATATTTCCTTCTTCTTTTGCCCCATACATTTTATAAAACGATTTATTTCAATGTGAGCAATAAAATGAAAGAAAACAAATTTCATCTTGATATTTGTAATTTTTTTTTTTGTAATTAATTTTATTTAATACAGGGAGTGGTTGAGTTCCCGAAATATAGATTTTTAAATTTCTTAAATCTATGATTAAATTTGTTTACTAAATAAAAGTTAAAAAACAATTATTTTACTATAATCAAGTTTGGTAGTCAGCTCTTTTGTTTTGTAGAGTATTTCTATACAAATTAAATACAAATAATTGTTTTCAATATTAAACCATAAAAATATAATTTTATGATTCACAAAACTACATTGCACTTTTTCACTATGCTTTTAGCCATCAATAAGGTCGCAGATATTAGCCCCTATAATTAAATTTGATTACCTATGAATTTTAGTTATAAAAAAAATTAAAAATTCTTAAATAATTTTCAAGCACAATTCGATTTTTCTGAATAATTAAAAGAATGTCCTCATAATTTTTGTCCTTGAAAATTCCAATTCTAAAGAATCACTTTAAACTTTAAAATACCAAGTTTGAAGAAAGTCAATTCCGTTGAAATATCTAAAACTTTTATTCAGTACTACTTTAGTAAAAAATCAATTTTTTTAATGAGAAGTTTCAATTTTTTGCTGTATAAAAGGTCAGGTCAAACATTCATTTTTATTAAATAAAATGACTTCAAACTGTCAACCTTAAAATTATAAAGTTTCTCTTCATAAAACCATTCCCAAAAGGATTTCTTAATTTTGTTCGACCTTCTTGGTTTTTTTTTTTAATTTTATTCATTCTATTTTCCTTTGACACACAACCTCTTACTTCATCTTTTTAGATTTAAAGCTTTTTATTTGAGAACAAAATTTTGTTAAATTTTGTGTGGTTCTAAATTCAAGCTCCCCTTAGGTAAATCATAAAGAATTATTTAAAAAAAAAAAAAACTATGTGAAGGCTACTTTATACATTTTCAAAAAGAAAATTTTCACTTTCTACATAGTTTTGAGGTGCACACAAATATATAGATCATGTGAACCATAAATTATTCACACACACACACACACACAAAAAAAATCCAGTAGTGGTTTGTTTTGTTTTACGAAAATGTGTGAAGTGCATCTCTTTGCTTTGCTTTATTTACAAGGATATACCAGAACATATTTGGGGCTAAACACACATCTACTAAATTGCCAAAGCAAAACAAAAAATATGTTTTGCTTTTCTATAATCACATATATGCAAGTCGAGTATGTTTTTTTTTTATTTGGCTGTAAGGATGGTTTTTTGGTTTTTTAAAATAGCTGTTGTTAATAGGATATAATTACTCATGTAAGCCAATGGAATGGTCT
The DNA here is from genome assembly GCF_945859705.1 of Episyrphus balteatus. NCBI lineage: Eukaryota > Metazoa > Arthropoda > Insecta > Diptera > Syrphidae > Episyrphus > Episyrphus balteatus. The sequence goes on from NC_079134.1 coordinate 35,117,996, forward strand.
CTTTGAGTATAAATTTTACAAAGACTTTTGAAGTATGTTTGGAAGAGATTTTGGAAATAAGCACTCAAACAATTTGTATCTATGTAAATACATTTTTTTTTGTGGAAGGTTGTTAAACCAGAATTACAAATCAAAAAGGCTAAACAAGTAAGACCAGTTGCATCAAGTTCTTTTAATAAAATCATGTAAGATTATTTGGGACAAGTTGCATTTTTTATTAAACCTCATTGCTTTTAATCCATTTCTTTGAAAACAGCCCAAGACAAGTTACGTAAGCAAAATATGTTAAAATATACATTAAAAAAAGGTTTCGTACTAAACCTTTTAACAAATTATAACGGTCTCTTAATACAACTGAAATAATTTCAGAATAATTTATATCTAATCAACTATAATATCCATTCACCCAAAAAAATATTTAAATTTCATCTCATTCCAATTACTTTTTCTGATGTACCCTTAATCCTTAATACATTTTTAGGATTTAATTCAATATCGTCATTAAATACGTTCTGTTCTATCTAGCCTTAAATAGCAATTTTCACTCTCTGCTACTTATGTTTCGGTCTACTTGTATATTTTCCTCACATCCTCCACGCATAACACAACATCCAATTTTAGGGCTGTGCTGCTATATAGCCCCTGCAAGAGTTCACACCTTGGGAGTGGCAAATAGAACAGAGAGAGAGGTACCGCAAAATCTTTTTTGCTTTTTCATTTAAATAGAAATTCCTTCCCTTTTACCATAATGAGATTAGCAAAATCATAAAGTAAAACCAAAAGTGCTATAAGGAATTTTTTTTTGCTACTGCTGCTCTATGGTGGGTTATGTTACATCATGATGGCCTACCCTTGTTTTCTTACTCAAAAAAAAAAAAAAAAAAAAAAAAACGATAACCATCAGCGACTCGTAACGCCTTTAGAGCAATAAAGTTGTTGCCCCCTTTTTTTTGTGTTGGATCAAATTTCGTGCTCGTCTGATGAAATGTATTTATCTTTTATTTCTGGTTTTCAAGCAAAAAGTAGGATTTTTCTCGGTCTTGACCGCACGCCATCGATGTCATGTTATTAAACGGGTCGAATTCTTCCAATATATATAGTGAAAGTAATTAATTTATTTTGTTATTTATCTGTCGATTGATTTGATTTTTTTTTTTCCCCAAAAAGGATATCAGATAATAGGAGTAATTTATTCGATTTGGGCTTGTTCGGCCCAGAGATTTCGATAAGAATATTTAGAGTAGCAAAATGATGCAAGGATATTTTGTGTGTTACGATATATCATTTCAGATATATATTTATTTTTATTTCATTATATAGAAGACTTGGAATTATAACGCGTGGCTTGATGGAATTATAATTCGATATACTTTTACGAGTTTTTTTTTTTTTGTATCATTTTGAGTTTATTATCATTTTGATGCTTTCGATTTAATATGGAAACGATGATGATGGTTCGATATTGTTAGTTGATTTCCCTTTTGGTCTTATTTGAGTCTTTCAAAAGGTGATTTATATCGGTTTTTTAATAGGAAAAGGGAGTTGAGTTTGAGGATTCAAGAATCAGCACATGTGTTCTAAGTTTAACGAAGACAATCTATTTAATATTTGATTGATTCGAATTATTATACGAATAAATGGAAAGTTAGTGTGTGTGCTTTTTGGGCAGTGTTATCGTAAGGAATTTATAAACTTTTACATTGAATCAAATTGAATTTTGAACATGAGTTTTTTCGTTCTTATTTAACAAATAACGGTGATATTTTAAGAACGGGAGCTAATTGAAATTTCTGACTGCAGATTCAAATCAGCAATCCTAATCTTCAGAAAAGTATAATTTGGTTCTTGTGGTAAAAAAAAAGTTTAATTTGGTTGACCAGTGCTGTTTTTAAGCCAATGACATACTTTAATTTAAAATATCTTTTTCAGTAAAAGAGATATCGGAAAGATTCAAACAGTTTTTGCAAGAAGAAAATCTGTTTTTATAAGGACCTTTACAAAATTGTTTATAATTAATTACCCCACTCAAAATCATAGGCTCGAAAACAGTAAAAATGATGTTTATAACGGTTTATAACTACTGTTTATTTCAAAAACAGAGGCCAATCAAATCTTCTGACTTCGGAATCGAGTTCAGCACCCTTAAAAACATTTTGAAAAGTATATCTTGGTTCTTGTGGCAAAAACATTTTTGAACAGTTTAATTATGGTATTTTTTTTAAACGGCATCAAGCATTTTGATTAGAAAAAAACGTGTTCTGCTGAAAATAAGAAATAATTGAAAATAAGGTCCTACTTTTGAAATAAGAAAAATGTGTTTTGAGCTGTCACAGGTATAATTAAACTGCCAATGACCTTTTTCTTTTGGTTTCTTGCTTTATCGTAAAAGATTTGACTGATTTCAAAGAAAATTTGTATTCGAATAAGTTTTTGGTATCTCTAATTTTTAAATTTTGGATTTTTTTTTAAATAAATATTCATCTTTAAATTTAAATTTATTTCTATGATTTTTTTTTAATTTTGTATTTTTGTGTCGATTTTATTACTTTCTACAGAACAGCATTATGTACCATTTTTATTTTTTTGAAGATTCGTATACAAAAAATTATTTATTTTGAAATGTCTACAACAATTTGGTTTGAACAAAAGTTTTAAAAATTCTTTTTTCTACAAGAAATAAAAGTGCAAACATTTTTTTGGAGGTTAAAAATTTTCCTCCAGAGGGCTTATATCCATTTTTCAAATCTGACAAAAAGCACTTTTACCCTTCTATACAATTTTTGATCGCATTTCTTCGGTAATCATTCTTTATTTTGCTGTTTTGAATATTTTTGTTTATATATATGTATGTGAATGAAAATTGTGAAAAAAAAAATAGTGACTCGATTTGAACCAGTTGATTTCTTAAGCTTGAGTTTGGCGATGATTACCGATTTTTCTCCAAAACTACACATTTAGAGATTTTCGTAGTTCATTCCACTAAATCTGTTTTAATATCATTATCCTCTTGTTGGAATGCAAAATGTGCTGGACAGATGACTCAACTTCGATTTGAGCTTTGTGTGAAGTTTCTTCAAAGTATTTTCTTCAAGAGCTCTCTAACTTAAATTTTGAATTTAAATTTTGAAAACACTATCAAGTTAGTATCTAATAAGTACTCGAGTATGTAGTTTTTGCAACCCACATAAAATTGTTAAAGCTTAAATACCTTCTGTACTCCAGGAGAACGAATTTTTCCAAAGCCTCTGGATAAGTTTAAATAAAATATATTAAAACATTCGAAATTAAATATGATCTTTATTCCCTTACTTTTATTGTAAGGTTTTTTTTTCGGGTCACCCTTTAAAATTTTTCATTTAGTACAAACATAAACAAAACAATATTAAAAAAAACTTCCTCTATTATATTTACACCCTCGTCCATCTAAATCAAAACTAACACCATTTTTTTGTTTTTTTTTTTTTTAATTTAAAAATCCTGCCCCAAGGATTTAAAATTTTTAAAATTCTCTCCATTTTTAGGGGGACCATACAAAAGAAACATTCAATTATCTATAAGCGAAAAATGTGGATATATTTTCCACACTCTGAACAGGACATTCAGACACGTGTGTGTTAAAGTGAATAATAGTCAAGCAAAAAATATATATAAACACCAGGGTGGACTGCCAACGCACCCTTTGGCCATCACATCATCACAATTTCATAAAACTATAGGTGTGTACCTTACAACATGATGGTGCCGACCGGTCCCGAATTGAATGTCAAAAAAAAAAAAATTATACCCCACACTTTTTTAGGCCGAATATAAAAAGAGGTCCTTATTTTCATATTCTTTCTTGAAATTCTATCTTCTGCTGGTGTGTGTCATAAGCAAACAAACATTTCCAGGCAAAAAATACTCATCGTTCTAAAATCTCAAAAAAACAAAAAATATATACATCCTAAAAAAAATGTATATAGAATGAGTGCCGAAAGAAAAAACTTATATCATTCACCCTTTTTTTTTGGAGGAACACACGCGAATATTTACACTGTTGCCAACAGTAACGTGGATTTTTTTTACCTTTTCTGCCTTTCCAATTCACTCTTTTTTTTAAGGACTTTTCATAAAAAAAAAAAAAAAATAAAAATCAGTATAAAGCGGATGTATCCGCTTTTATTTTCAACAAACTCTCCTGTGAATGTTTCAACTTCAGGTTGAATAGGTGTTTGTAGTTTTTTAAATTTTTTTTCTCCCTGCACATGCTTAGGGAAAATGAAATGAAACCCTCGAATAGAATTTGGATACTAAAAAAAAGGAGTTACTTTTTATATTGATAAGCTCATACTACAGGGTGATACAGAAAAGAACTGAATTTCAAAAGAATTCAATTCATTTTAAAATTGTATACAAAATTTAAGCATGCAACCAAAATGATGAACTAAAATTCCCTTTATTTCAATTATTCATTCATTATTATTAACTTTCATCAAACCAATTCAATTCAACATAATAACATCAAAAAGTAAAACAATTAAATAAAAAAAAAATAAAACCCATACAAGTCAATATTTGCATTAGAAGTGCTTAGTTTCTATAATCTTATAACAGACACAACAATGACATATTATTATTCTTCTTTAAACAGAGACTCTCTGGGACAAGAAAGGATTACTACAATGCACATTTCAACAAAACAGCAGAATAAATAAATTAAGAATACTCTACTGCTACTACTGCTGTTGTTGACATTTCAATTTCATTCTATGTAGTTTGTCTCTTAGAAGAGAACAATAAACTCAATTCACATTCAAATATTGTTCAATATGATAAGTTGCTGTTGAAAGATAAATAAATTAATATTAAATAGAATTGAGTTATCCATTTATGTACTGGGTACAGGACACACAGACAAACATTTTATGCATAAAATACATAAAATTTTTGTGAATAAATCATATTTCCTAGAAAAAGGATAATTGTGGGAATTTTTATTTTGTTATATCTCTTCACATAAATTTCTATGTAGTTTAATTATTTCAAGTTTATTTCATGAATTATTAAGGACTTCTTCATGTGGTTATTTCATAAAATACAAATGATAAATCTTTTTAATAGTCATATATTTTTACATTGTTAGAAATATGTATTTTAATTGATTTTAAGGACTAGGTATATACCACTCAAACCAATTATAAAGTTTTATTTGGCATTTAAAGCCTTCAAGATATAATAATAGAAAATTTATACATTTGTGGTTATAAAACATGACAAAGGTTCTGTTTTCTCTGAACTCGAATGCTTATAAAGGATATTAATTTTTATTTCTTTTTATCAAATTTTACAAAGTTTTTACTTTGCTTAAATAAAGTAAAACACATGAAATCAATAATTTTTCTTGTAGAGAAAAAATGTTAAATTTTTGAAATTATAACCAAGAGGATTTAATGTAGTAGTTACAAAGAATTTTAAATAAAATCAATTTAAAATGAGTAAAACCGTTATTCTAACCATTAAAATTAATAATATTTAAAGTCTGTATACATCATAAACAATTTTTTTAAAATAAATTTGAACTAAGAATCAAATATTGCAAATTAAATCAAAAAAATTTGCAGTCGACTTAATAAACGAAAGAGCTGAGTAGCAAACTTGATTTTTCACTAAAATACAATTATTTGCTAGATAGTGGAAAAATTGACAAATAATGAAAATGTGTTTTAAACACAAGACATAGGTAATCGTAATTTTGGGTAGAAATTTTGTAATTTTGTTACGTTTCAGATTTGTTCATTTGGCATTAATTTAGAACATTCGGAGGGATTATTTTTTTGCGTCAATTATCCGCTAGTCTTTTATAAAAATGAGCTGAAACGTAAGCAATTTTATTATTGATATTTTTGTAGGTTTGATATTTCATTAAACGAAGTCTTAACGATTTGAAATCACATTAACTTCTTCACGATAAAAGTACTTCTCCTTTTAAAGACCAAATGCTGTATACCAGCCATATTTGACATATGGCATCTATGTGTTAAACTTTCTGTCAAAATAAGTCTTTTTGAATGACTAATCGAAGATTACTTCGATTGTTAGTTAAACAAAAAGGATCATTTTTATCCAATCAAGTCCAATCGAACACACTTGCATGAAATCCCACCAATCAGTAATATTTTGTATGCAACGGAGTTCAACATACGATTAACATATGAAAGCTAGTTATTTTCATGTATTCCATTTATTGGCCAAAAATAATTTTTTACTAAATCAAGTTTGCTTGTCAGCTCTTTTGTTTGTTGAATTGACTGTTTATTTTTTTAAGTTAATTTACAATCTTCACTTCGTATTTCGTATTTAAAAACTATTTTTCATTAAAATTTATACAAACTTTGAACAACATTAGATTAAATTGGTTTAAAAACGGATTTAGTACATAATTGCAAATAATTGTTTTATGTTAAAATTAGTAAATTTAAATAATCGATTTTACAAAATTCGATCAAATTCAATATTATTTTTTTTTATAATAAGTATATGAAATTTGGGGTTGATGGCCGATTTTTACCGATTTATTTTTGTGAGTTTGATTTTTTCCTCGTCTGAACTATTGGATTTGCGTTTTCGATTCCGATTTCAGTTGGTCAAACAGTAGAAATTGGGAAAATTTTCTTTAAATTCATTAATTTTTGATCTTATAGTCAAAATTGTTTTTATCGATTTCCAAAATTTAACCATATATTATGAAATCGCTTAGACGAAAAAAAAAACATTTAGTTCATTTTTTGTTTGCAAAATTATTTAATGGCGCGATTTAAATTGCAAAAATTTGTTCGCCAATCTAAATTTTTCTTGACTGACTGAATTGTAACTTTACAAGTTACGTGCATTTAAACAAGGTACAACAAACAATAAATAATTTTTTTTTACCGAAACTTTTGCCCTGAAAGATCTGACTGGAAATATATAATGAAAACACCAATTTGTAAAAATTTAAATTTGAAGAATCCTTAAATTTATTGAGAATCCTTAAACTGTCTTAAAAATTTTACAGTCTTAAAAAATGACACTTTTGAAACGCACAAAAAATCGCCGATTAAAAAAATAATAAAAAAATATGCATACGTACAAAAAATTTAAATTTTCAAGACAAAATAATAAAAAAAAATTCTCATCCACCCGCAACATTGAAATAAAAATGTTCACAAGACCATTATAACCAAAAAAAAACCTACCTACCTACTATACCTTTTAACCACGCCAAAAGAAAATAAGATTTATATCTTTTTGAAGGATCTTATCTATAAGAATTTTGTTTTACATTATCCACTTTATATCTCTATACCTAACCTATAATATCCTCCTCGCATCTCTCCTTCTGTTTAACTTATAAGGACCATGTAGATTAAATGGATAAAAACACTCAAATTTATTACCGGACTTTGGTCATTCGCTAACAATAAATATTATTATCATACGAAAGAGAGAGAGTATCTTTATAATATCTATACCTACGCCATTGCGACACTTTTTTTTTTATCTTCACATAAATATCTTTGTGTGGATTCTGTTTATATTTAAATATTTGTGTGTATTAGCATATCAATAAAAAGTCCTTCAAAATGTTTCTGTTTTTTTTTTTTCTTCATAAAAAAAAAAAAGAAAATGCAATAAATTCAACAAAAACTCGATTCCTCTTAAAATCTCATATAAAATTCAGTATACGACCCATATCCTTAAAATTGTTCTTAAATTCTTCTTATTCAAAGGAAAAATTAAGATATACAAAATTTTGTTAGCCTTGAATTTCTAAACTTTTCATTTTCAAAAATTTTACTTAAAATTCTCCTGTGAATATACAGGGTGTCCCAAAAGTAATGGATCAAACGAAATATGCTGATAGGCCAACTTAAGGGCTCTCAGAATTTGGTAACTTGTTCATCCCAAATCCTTACGGTTTTCGGTTTAATGCAGTTTTTAAGAAATTCTGAAAAATCCCGATTTTGCAACAGTATTTTGCTTCCTCCGCTCATAATTGGTTTTTGTTTTTTACAATTCTTTCACTAAAACATTGCCTAATAATAAGAAATAATTAATTAATCAAAATATTTTTTATTTCATACCCCATTTTGCTGCAAATTAATTAACAGTTCCATGTGTTATAAAAACTCAATTTCTTACTTTTATTTCAGAGCAACATCCCGAAAAAAAATTGTATGGTGTGACACGGGTTTATTATTTTAAAAACTTCCCGTGTTATTGCAGTTTTCAAAAATGTATAAAAGTTTCCAAAGTTGAAATTAGAACGAAAGATATTACAATTTAAATGCAACAAAACAGGGCTTTTCAGAGAAAAATAACAAAGAAAAATAAACAAATTTTGTCGACTGTTGTTTGTTTATTTCTTTTTGAATAAAAGCCTCGATTTTTGTTTGTTTTTTGCTCTGAAAACCCCTGTTTTTTAGCACTCAAATTGTAATATCTTTCGTTCTAATTTCAATTTTGGAAACTTTTATACATTTTTGAAAACTGCAATAACAGGGCAAGTTTTTAAAATAATAAACCAGTGACACACCTTACAATTTTTTTTCGGGATATTGCTCTGAAATAAAAGTAAGAAATTGAGTTTTTATAAAACATGGAACTGTTAATTAATTTGCAGCGAAATGGCGTATGAAATAAAAAATATTTTGATTAATTAATTAATTCTTATTATTAGGCAATGTTTTAGTGAAAGAGTTGTAAAAAACAAAAACCAATTATGAGCGGAGGAAGCAAAATACTGTTGCAAAGTCGGGATTTTTCGAAATTTCACAAAAATTGCATTAAATTGAAAACCGTTAGGATTTGGGATGAACAAGTTACCAAATTCTGAGAGCCCTTAAGTTGGCCTATAAGCATATTTCGTTTGATCCATTACTTTTGGGACACCCTGTATATGTTTTATATGTGTTGGTTGGTCTTAATCTATCTTATTCAAAATAGTTTTTGACTTATAATTCTTTTTGCCCAGAAAAATTAACTTTGTTTTCCAACTTTCTTCCGGGTTCAACAAATTTTTCGTTAACGAATAACCTCTTCAACTTCTATTTCTACCCACCTAACTTCTACTTTCCATATACCTACCTATCTCTTGTATCAAAAAAGTGTTAAAAACCCTTCAAAATGGCTTCTTGTTTAGTCATCCCTAGTCCAGTTGCATATATAACAAAAATTTTCGAAAATTTGTTTTCCACATAATCTTCAAGCTGGACCATAAAATGTGTGTTTCCCTATACCATACTCGTATTCTCTGAAACAATGTAAAGTTTTCTTTTGTTTATTATGAGTATAGAGAACGACTTGAAGTATTTTCCTAATTCTCTATCTCTTTCTCTCACTAAAGTCCTTAAAGTTTTTTTTTCTTATTTGGGGTCTAAGTTGAGTCGTTTTATAGGGACCAAACTTTGAGAAATAGCTCTCTAGAAACAAAAACAAAGAAAATAAAATAAAAATATCCTTTTCCTCTTCTTGTTTGTTAATAGATCCTTTTTGAGAGAAAGAAAGGGAGAGAAAACTCCTTGGGAAAATCTACTTAAATCATTTAAAGCTACTTTGGCCACAAACAAAAATTTTCAAGTATGTTTCCAAAACTATACTGCACAAGTTTTTCTTGAAAAAAAGCAAACAGAATGAAAAAAAAAAATCCCTCTCGACGACTCTAGCTAAGTCCAGACACTCAAGTCTGAACAAACAATCAGGGATTCTTGAAAAGTGTGGTTATGGTTAAAACAGACAAAGGCTGCGGTATGAGAGAGAGTGTGAATATAAAAAATATAAAAATGTGTGGGTAAATGTGTATATTGATATAAAGTGGAACAAAAGCAAAGAGTCACATATATAAATGATATACACTTGAGCGTGCTATAGTAGCTACTTGCTGTGTACCCTTGTTGTATTACACAACTAACTGTAAACATTAAGCACTTACATGGTTAAGAATGCTAACCTCATATATAACAGTAAAAATGTTTGACAAATTACTGGATTGTGTTAGGAAAAAGGAAGAAAGCTAAAAAAAAAAATCGACTTCCTCTCGTCCTCTTCATGATTCCGTGAAGTCCTTTTTTTTTCTAGTACGGTATACGAGTAGCAAGCACTTAACGGTTGATGGAAATCTGCACAAATATTGTCCTGGCAATATTGCGCTGCTGCTGACGATGATGTTGATGATGATGGCACATTGATGACGTTGGTTTTTGGTATGAGTTTTTTTGTATGTTTGTCAGTAGAGAGAGATGTTCAGAAGAAGAGAGAGGACACAACCGGAAACCGACACGCGGCCATATATAGATATAGGACTAGGAGTGTTATCCTATGTTGGAAAAGAAAAAAAAAGTTGTGGGAAGGAAAACTAATAGTAAATTACTGGTCAACAATTTGATTTCAATTAAGTGAAGCTTTTTAGAAAATCCTTTTTACTTCCTTATTTCTTTTTTTTTCTCTTCGTTCTTTTTTTTTTTGTTGGTGAGTGTTTTTTTCTTGATTTTATTTTTTTGTATGTTCTTTCTTGTCGTTTGATTCTGATTTAATTTACTTTATCCAATGTTGATTTCAATGAAAATGAAATTGTTATGCAAATTAAGGGGCGAGATTTTTAGATGAAGATTGAATGTTGATTTTTTTTCCCATTTTTTTTGAATGTTTTTGCTTTGTTGTCTCTTCAGTGTTAAACACAACAACAACGCTATAAACTATGTGATAAAAAAGAAATGATAAAGTTATTTCATTTCGATGGATGATGATGATGATTTCTTTTTGAAAGGATATCGATTTGAAGGGTTAATGGGTGGTGCTCTCGGGGTTATGATGTTTGAATTTTATTATCCTTCTTTATTTTCTCTAGAAGAAAGAAGATTTAGATCGTGTTGGAATTTTTTATAGAATTTATGATTAAATTGCAAAAAAATAAAAGAATTTTTGGCTGTGATTTTTAATAATTTTTTTCATTTTGTTTTTTTCTTTGCAGGTAATATGATTGATCTAATATTTGTGTAATGTTCAATTTTCATTTCACGTAAGTTTGTTAACAATTTATCATTTTGGAAAAAAATAATTATAAATAATTGTCACGTACAGCCCGACAAACAATTTTGGTTCTATTAAGCTTTACAGATTTCTAGCATTTCATGGTCTTTATTTGTTTCAAAGTTCGAGTGCTATTAACTTTTCTTTAAAGCGTTAATTTGCCAAAGATCAAAGGTATGGTAATGACTGCAAGATCTAACTTATTTTTTAGAAAAATTAAAATGATCCTGAACTTTTTAGACAATTTGTCTGCAGAGGTTTGGACAGCCACCAAAAGTCGCAAAACTTGTCTGATTTAAAAAAAAAAATCGGCAGTCGCTTCGTTAAATCAAAATCTAGGGGCAATATTTTTTGGTTTTTTTTTTCTATTTATCTTAACAAAAAAAGTTATAGCCAAAAAACTCAAAAAAATTAATTTTAAAATTTTCGGACTTTTGTCAGCATTGTAATAATGGGCCCATTTTCAAAAAAAAAGTGGCATTCGCTTCGATTAATCAAAATCTAGGGGAGATATTTTTTAGTTTTTTTTATTTGTCTTAACTAAAAAGTTATGGTCGAAAAACGCAAAAAAAATACAAAAAATTATTTTAAAACATTTTAGACTTTCGTCACCACTGTAATAATGGGACCATTTTTTTGGCCATAACTTTTTTGTTAAGACAAACAAAAAAAAAAACCAAAAAATATCGCCTGTAGATTTTGATTAATCGAAGCGATTGCCATTTATTTTTTGAAAATGGGCCCATTATTACAGTTTTGACGAAAGTCTAAAATTTTTTAAAATAATTTTTTGATGTTTTTTTGCGTTTTTCGACCATAGCTTTTTAGTTAAGACAAATAAAAAAATAATAAAAAATATCGCCCCTAGATTTTGATTAATCGAAGCGAATGCCACTTATTTTTTTTTTTAAAGGGCCCATTTGTGTTTTTTGCGTTTTTTGACCATAACTTTTTTGTTAAGATAAATAGAAAAAAAAACATAAGAAATTGCCTCTAGATTTTGATTTAACGAAGCGATTGCCGTTTAATTTTTTAAAATCAGACGAGTTTTGCGACTTTGGTGGGTGTCCAAACCTCTGCAGACAAATTGTCTGCAAAGTTCAGGATCATAAATTAAATCATTGTGTACAGAAATCTTGTGGCTTAAAAAACCGCATGTACAGCCTTTAGAGAGTTTGAGTGTAGTAACTATTAAAGTATAGATATTTTGATATCTAGCTGAATAAATGGTCATAACTTTCTGATTTGTATTTCAATAGACATTAAGAAAATTCTCCAATTAGTTTATTACAAGTACACTGTGCAAGATTTTTCAAAAAATTTTTTAAGAAGTTAATAACGTTTCAGCTGAAAAAATAGCAATTTAAACAAGCAAAATGCTTAAAATTATTGAAAAAATTTCCGACAAAAAATTTTGTTCAAAGTCGTACCAATAAATCGCAAAACTAATGATGCCAATAAATTTCTCAGGTCCGAAATAGGGGGGAACAGTGAACAGCGCACTGTGATGCTTAATTTTCAAAGGCTGAGGTAAGCTCGCCGGAATCCAAGGTTCGTCCTGAGAAAAGCAATCTTAAAACTTAGTTAGAGTAAAAACACCGAATTCTTTCCAATTATTAATGTTCTTTATTTATTCAATAGACTAACTACTTTCTTTTATAATTATTAAATTATTTATTTCTTTATTTATTATACAATATTATACCCTAACATGCTCTGATTAGAAAAGCCCGGTCTCAGGTTGAGTGGGAATTAGCCCAGGCTCAAGATAAGAGGGAATATTCTGGTGCACACCTACTAGCGAGGGTGAATAGAGCGCTACCTAATAACTCTCGGAGAAAGCCCAGCCTCAAAGTGAGTGGGAATTAATTAACTCCCTAGTGCACAGCCTCCTTACGAGGGTGAAAGAGTTATATAAAAAACTAAATAAATTTTTGCATCAAAAAATCGGATCAATTAATTAAAATTGAACCTGGCACCATAACCAAGTTGCTATTCAATAGAGATGAGCAAAAAATCTCGACCTGTGATTTTTAACCTGTGACTGACAAATGACAATCACTACCTGTGAACAGTCTTCAAATAACCTGTGATTACCTTAACCGTGAATTGGATATTCACTTTTTACTTTACAGTTCGCACTGAAGTGAGGCAAATTTTTTTGTTAAAAGTTAATTAAAGTGCATTTGCGGGTTCAAAACAATTCCCTTTTATACTAGAACTGTTGTAAAAAGTTATTTTTAAAAAGTCATTTTCAATGCGTTTTCGTGAATTCCGCGTAAAATAATTCACGTTACACAAGTGCTTTAGAAATTCAAATTATAACCTGCGATTTTTCAAAACAGCTATTGCAACAGTTCTTTATTAAAAGTGAATTGGTTTGACTGGAATTCACGCAATTGCTTTGGATTTTTTTTTTTGACCTGTGATTTTTCCCAAAACAACTTTTTAACAGTTCTTTATTAAACGTGAACTGGTTTGACTGGAATTCACGCATTTGCTTTCCAATTTTTTTTAACCTGTGATTTTTCCCAAAACAACTTTTGCAATAATTCTTTTGTAAACGTGAATTGTTTTGACCGGAATTCACGCAAATGTTAACGATTTTTTTTAAACCCGTGATTTTGTTCCAAATAACTTTTGCACCAATTCTTATGGAAACGTGAATTTAAAGCGGAATTCACGAAAATGCATTGAAAACTACTTTTGACTTTATAGCTTATAACTATAACTATAAATAGCTTTTGCAACAGTTCTTGTGTAAACGTGAATTGTTTTTATCGGAATTCACGCACGTTCGGTAAAATTAATGTTTTGTTTACCCCTCACAATCACGTATGGCTCCAGAAGAATCACGGTTTGCCCGCAAATATTGACTGTGAAATCGCAGGTTGCCCTGATTAGAATAAGGGTTTTCAACGCTACTTTTCGCGTGATATAATAAATTTCTCCCGTAAAATCAAGAGTCGCTTAGACAAAATAATGTTTTCCCCAGTATAATCACGGATGGCTTTGGTAAATCGCGGATCTGTTTGCTTAAACCAGGAGTTTTCCTCGTAAAATCAGCTCCATTGTTTCAAATACACTCGTATTTGAGCTTCATTAGTACTTCCTACGTGAAAAATCGTAAAGAAATGTGTATATTGGAAAATACAAACGTTAATAATGCTACGTGTAATTTTTTTTTTTTGGGATTTTCATTAAAAAAAATTTAAATCACGGCTAAAAATCACAGGTTACAATCACCGTGAATTCAAAATCACAGTCACAGGTATACCTGTGATTGAAAAATCACGACTTAGCTCATCTCTATATTCAACTTTAGTAACGGCGGGAGAACTACTTCTGGTATTGAAGGTTGACGATTCTCGATTTTCTTTGAAAATTTCATCTCTACTTACGTCTATTTTTGCTTAGACTAAATGTGAATTGTAAAAACTAAACAATAATTCTGGTACAAAATTACACATTATTTTAACTATTAAATATAAGATTTTGTTGTTGTTGCTGTTGATAGTGTGGTGATAGTTATTACGCTATATAGTCCGGGCGGTACGGTTTCTTGGATTTTATAGTCTGGGCGTACAGTTGCAAAAGGTAATAGTGGTAATAGGACAGGTAAATAGTCCGGGCGGTATGGTTGACTGGTGTGTATAGTCCGGGGCTGGGGGTTATGGAGAGAATATGTAACGCTTCGTTACAGCACTTGTCAAAGATTTTAATTTGCACAGTGTTATTATTACTCAGATTTAACGTTTATCTTGTCTGTGAGATCCAATATTCTTGAAAAAAAAAAACACAAGGAACTGAGTAGGAAGGAGGTCAACATGATAATTTTTTACCTAAAGTGACCTAAAGGGTCACAAATTTAGTTTCTAAAATCATTTCTTTTCAAAGCTGAAATATGTAAGATTTTTCAGTTTAAAGAATCTGAAATTTGAAGCAAATTAAACATGTAATGTTAAAGTGAATTATTTTACTTAATAAATTTCTGTTAATTATAAAAAAATCTTTCATTATTTTAAATATATGTAAGAAATTTAATACAAAAAAAAAAAAATATCCGACAAAATATTGACATTTAAAATAAAAAAAAGATAAACATTAAAATTTATATTTATTTAACAAAAAAAAAAAAACAAACAATATACATATTTGTTGCATGGATACCTAGATATTATATCTGCAGTCTGCACTTTTTTTAATTAACTTCATTCATATATGTTTTTTTTTGCATTATTTTCTTTAATATTTGCACTCACTCCAATGTGGTAGGAAACTATATACATAAAGGTAACACTACACATCACTGGATTAGGCCTAAACTGTTTTAAAATAAAATTCATTAAATTTATTTAAATAATTACACTTTTTGAGCACTACGCGAAATTGATGTCAAAAAATTACAAAAAATTGTTGAAAATACTTTGACAACTTTTTAAAATGATTTAGAAAAAAATTAAAATCAAAAGAAGATTCCTTTAAAGCTTTTAGATAATGAATTATAGGTAGGTTAGGTACATACAAATATATATTAATATTTCGATAGGTATTTTTTTTTAAGACCAGCGAATACGAAAAATCCTAAAAATGTTGTCTTTTTCAAAAATTGGGTACGTGACTGAGGATCTAACTTTTTGGTGTACAAAATCAATTTTTGATATGTAAATGGATTAATGTCTGAGTAAATAATTTTTTTTGAAGATTCCCGATAGCTTCTAAAATTTTAATGAATTTTTCCTACTTTTCAATTTAGGACGAAAACATTTTTTCTAACCAAGTGACACGCAGTGTTTGAAAAAAAAAAATAATATCTACATATCTCCATGTTCATAGTATCTCTACTACACATGGAAATATAAATTGCTTTGTCGATATACGGCAGTGAATTGAAATCAATATAAAAATGAAACGAAAGAGATGTGTTATGTTGAGCGGAAATTTAATTTTCTGCGCTATATTCTCCGTTTGGTTGAATGTGAACATTTATACTCCGTTATTTAGTTATAGATACAGCCATCCATATATAGTTTTATATAAATAAAATATTATTTTTTATTTTTTACTCTGGTGATGTATTTTCATGGCATTAAGGTTATTATCAACGCAATTAGATATCCAACCATGAACTTATATTTACGATTAAATGTTAATAAAAGTAATTGAATTAGTTTCCGAGTTGTGGAGATTATTTTATTGAAAAACATATAATAATTGAAATTCAATTGATGATGGTTAAAAAAAGAAAATTTATTACATGACATTTTGTGTGAATTGGATTTTAATTTTTCCCCAAAAATATGTATTTTAAAACTTTTTGATTCGATTTATTAGCTATTTGTTGGAATACTTAAATCGGGCGTTTTAATTCGAATATTACTATAGTTGAAATCATAGAAAATTAAGAAATACCTATTTGAATTTTTATAATGGAGTTTAATTAGTTTATTTAGTAAATGGTTATGGTAACGAAGAATAAAAGTGATTTTCATATGGTAACAAAATAACTGCGTAGAAACTTCGAAGTAAACGAGGGCTTAGTTAAGTGGATTTTATTCAAGCTAAAGAAAAATGAAAACAATTTTTAATTGAAGTTAGTCTTTTTTTTGGAAATATTGATTTAAAAGGCATTTTTCAAAATGGCGACAGTGGTTTTAAAAAAACCTATTGGTCTTTTAAATTTTTTTGGCACTGCTTGATATCATAAATTTGTTATCATTTAATTGCCTTTCTTAATCTCTTTATCAATTATTTTATAAGAACAATATACGAATCCAAAATAAAAATCCAGAATAAGAAACATAATCGAAAAAATGCATTTTGAAACAAAAAAAAAAACACGCATACGCAAGAGTGACCGGAAGAAAAACTACCGGATTCAGTGACAGCAGAAATTTTGTAGTTCAATTGAGTATACATATATTAAGTGAAAGATAAATGTATTCGCACTCAACCTTATAGAGAGTTCATTTACCAAGGATACCCAAAGTAAACGCTTTTTGAAAAAAATAATTTCAAACCTATTTTGAAGACTAAATATTTGTATTAGTTTTTTAATCATATGCAAACTTCATAAACAAAGAGGTTTAAAAAACTTATATAAGCCGTTTTAATTGAAAGTGGTATTGGTCGAATTTTACATGTTTCGAGATTTTTAAGGGTTTTCATTTTTATGTTTTTAAAAATATAGCTTAATGTTATGTAATTCAAAAAATGCATTTTAGATTTTTCATTTTCATTTCATATGTTCTTTATTTCACATAAAAAAACTTAATGCTAACATTTATTAACAAGATAAAAATAATAACAATATGAAAAATAGCGTAAATTTATTTATATGAAATAGTTCGGAACATTCAGTTGTCGAACGACAAGAGTTGAATGCACCATCAAATTAGATTAATTCATGATAAATTGATGGGGATCAATTATTGTAATTTTGTATAACAATTTTTTTAAGATATAAAATCTTTTTTTTTTTTTTTTTTTTTTTTTTTTATATTTGAATGTGTAAATTTTTTTTTTATGTAATTTATGTTTAATCCAAAATAACATCGAAGAGAGAAAAAAAAATGTATATTTATTAAAAAAATAAAAAATATCAAACTACTATATTAAGAAATGTATAAATTTAAATATCATGATGATTTAAAGTAAATAGGAAATATTTAATATTTTTCAAAAACACCGATTTTACTCTCTCGCATCTAATATTATCTGGTAGATTATTAAAAAAGCGGGCTGCAGTGACTTTATAGAACAGAGAAAAGACTTTTCGAAAAATGTTTTTGAGACTTTATAAAAGTATAAATGCTTTATAGGTAAAATCCCTAGGGTTTTAAACAAAACAAAGCTTGGAGTTCTACAATTTACTCTACATAAAATACGAATGGCGTGTTTTTGTTTAATAAGCAAATTATCAATTTTACTGCGGTGAGTACCACCCCAACAGACTAATCCATATTGTAGTTTTGATTTAAATAGACCATTAGAAACAAGTTTTAAAAGAGATTGACTACAATAGAGGCTGAGGTGATAAAAATTCCTCAATACCATATTAAAATATTGAGATAGATTTTTAATGTGATCATTCCAGCTAAACCTAGCATCCAATATGACTCCAAGGTACTTAAAATTGTCAACACGTTCAATATCAAAACAATCCTTACAACAACTTCCGCTAGAAATAAATGTATTTGGGTGAAAATTGTGTTGACAAGAGGTTTGTAAAATACATTTCGAACAACAGGGAGAATGGTATCTTAGGGTAAAATCATCACAAATTGGACCTGAAAGCTTGTAAATCATATATTTCGTTTTTTTGGCTTATAGAAAGCTTATGGAAATGAAACCAATGACGAAGTATTTCCAAATCATTATTAATATTAATAAACATGTTCAAACTGTTTTTTGTGGAGTACGTTAATGATGTATCGTCCGCGAAGGCCGTAATATTTCCCTTAAAATTTTATACGAAAAGGGAATTGACAAAAATTAAAAACAATATTGGGCCCAATACAGAACCTTGTGGGACACCTACATTTAAAGTTCTTTCTTCACTGAAAGTATCTTTAATTTTTACTTTTTGTTTCCGGTTATTGAGGTAAGATACAAAGCAGTCATAGACAAAACCTCGAAATCCTACTTTATAGAGTTTGTCGAGTAATAATGCATGGTCTACCATATCAAAAGCTTTTTTTATGTCAATGAAGAGCGAAGCTGAAGTCTCAGATTCATTCAACGTATTATATATTTCATCACAAAGCTTCAAAACGGCATCTTCAGTTGACTTTCCTTTTCTGAATCCAAATTGCGAAACACTAAAAAAATTTTATTTGTCCAGAAATGCCAACATTCTTAAATTTATACCTTTTTCAAACACTTTTGAAAACACCGACAAGAGCGATATAGGTCTGTAGTTGTTTAGATTAGTTTTCTCACCTTTCTTGTGCAGCGGAATAACAGTTGCCAATTTCAGTGATTCTGGAAAAATTCCTTTATTTATACTTTGGTTGAAAATATAACTCAAAATATCTGATACATAATAAGAAATAATTTTTAAAAGCTTTGCAGAAACCAAATCACCCGGTGTTGAATTAGACATTTTTATTATTATTATTATTATTAAAATGTGAAATTTTAAAATGCAATTAAATTTATCAAGATTCTCAAACAAAGTTAACGGTTTTTTACCCCCAAATGGACTTATACCACATTAATTGCAATTCCCAAAAAAGTCTCCAAGGAGCTTTTTTAAAAAATCTTAAGAATTAATTAATCACAAAAGACCAAAATCCTTTTGATTAATATGGTAAATTCCTTTGCTATATTACTAAAGGATTGCAGCAAAACACACAGCGAGTGTACCTTTATCAGCCATGTAGGTACACATTCAAAGGTGATGCCTTTCGTTGAGGTCATACGACAAACAATAAAAGGACTCACCCACAATAAAAAAAAAAGCAGTGGTTTATGGTTTAAGATATTCTCATCCTGTTGGCTTCCTTATATAACACAAATTTAACTACATAAGGCATTAAATAAGCAAAAAAGAAACCTAGCCTAGCTTAGCCTTCTGTGCTAAAGTCTGTGTTGTGTGTGTCTAGTGTTCGATTTCCATGCAAAAAAGGATTTAACTGTGGGTCGGATATGTCGCTTTAGGTAAGTAGTTATAAAAAGGCTTGTCCCAAGGACTTTCCAGTGATATAAACCAACAACAAAACCACAAATGGTTCACCCAGAAAGCCAGCAGCTTGTGTTTTGTTAATTAAATATCCTAACTTTTATTCGCGCTAAAGTTTTGTAAGAATTTTCTTGATTTTATTTCTCTTTTTGGTTTGGAAGCGGGGGGAGGATTTATTTTATAAATTTATGAGTCTTGACAATTGTTTGTTACGCCATCACGTTTTATAATAAATTTGATTAACAATAAGACGAACAACAAAACAAATCAACATTCAAAATAAAAGTTGATATAAACTACCTGGGAGTCGAAAATGTTTTCTTTTTTATAGAATATCTCTCGATTAAGGTCACAAAAGTCACAAAAATCATTGTGCAAAGAAGGACTTTTGCGAGAATCGTTAAGGAAGTAAAAGTGGCAATTTTCAAGAAATTTTATGTGCAATTAAAGATAAAGTAGACAAAAACCAAAACAGAATGGTGTATTTGTTTGTGTATTTTGATGGTGCACAATTGGGAAACAGATGCAATGACCATCTCGTTTGTTGTTGTTGTTAATTTTTAACAACCGTCTATATAACTCCCAACGAGCCTCGTTAAGTTTTGTAAAATGAGGTCATTTGTGAGTTTTAAAATCAAAATTGGTTTAAAATTGTTTTTTTAATATTATTATTATTATCTAAAGGGAAATAAACAGATAGACGTGTTAATGGTAGAAAAAGCTGATTTCTTTGAGAAGTAAATCATTGTGAGGTAATAAAATTTAATTTTCTTTCATCAACGGGAATAGGCCTTTACTGTACTTTTTTTTAAACGTATCTTGCACTTACTTAAGCTTTTAAGACGGGAAAAGCTTACATTTATCTAGGAGATGGGGAAATTCGTATAAGCTCGGGTGTTTAAGAAAAACAGTTAAAAACGGGTACCTTATAGACTCTGACGAAAAAAAAAAGAATTTTAATAGCTTCATACAAAAAAATATTACGTATTATCGGTTATCGGGATTTGGAGTTTTTGGAATTTTTTTTTCGGGATTTCGATTTTCAAGATCCGGCCCCAACCTCAAGGGAGAAAGACTCAATCTTGAAAATATAGAATTCTGTATAGAATTCTACAAATTCAAAATCCAGAAAATCCAAAATGTGGCAAACCCATGTTTGCGACTTCTAAAATCCAGTACTTTAAAAAGCCAAAATCTCCAAAATATACGAAAAAAAAATGAAAAAAAAAAATTCTTAAAAATTAGGTTGCGTTCAAAATCCAATGAACCAAAAACCCAAAATACCGAAAAGACTAAGGATTCTGATTTCCATTGGGTTTTCCTAACCAAAACAAAAAAGTAAAAAAACTTCAAACTTGTCTTTGTGTCCGAATCTCGAATTTTGAAATCCCGAACATCTAAAATAGCGAAAATATAAAATTCTTAAGCCTAAAATCTCCAAATTCCAAGAATACCAAGAATACCGAAAACTTAGAATCCTGAAATCTTAAGATCCCAAAGATATACAATCCCGAAATTACAGAATCCTATGAACTAAAAATCCCAAAATCGAAATCGCAAAAGCCTTAAGATTCTTATCTGTTTTCTTCTAAAATTCCAAAAAACCCGAAAAAATCGATTTTGGGATAAACAGTTTTCGGATTTTTAGGAAACATTTAAAAAAAAAACTTTCCAAGCTAAGTTCGTTTAAAATTCCAAAAACCAAAATCTCGAAATCCACGAATATATACCCGAAAACTCAAAATCAGACACTTTAAAATCACGAAAAACATAAATTCCGAAAACCCAAAACCCAGAAATGCTAGAATGGTCAGAATTTCGTTTGGAAAAATCAAAAAAATCCAAAGCACAGAATTCTGAAAACTCAGAATCCAAAACCCAAATCCTGAAAACCTAAAATTCCGAAATCGAAATCACGAAAAAACAAATTTTGTATAATTTTTCGGGATTTTGACATTGGGATTTTGAGGTTTTTCGGATTCTGTCATTCCGTTCTCGAGATTTTGGTTTTTCGAATTTTCTGGTTTCCGGAAATCTCGACTTCGGGTCTTCGGCATTTTAGACTGACGACAACCCGGGTAGCAAAATTCTGGTTTCCAGTTTATTTCTACGAATTGTAACGTTTTATTCTTCACTCTGGAACATTTTTCATATTAACATTAGGCTTGCAGTTGTGACCCATGCTTAGTAATGGAGTAAAGGAATAGTTCATAGTAAAAGCACATATACCTTTGTCAAATATTGAAACCGCACACTTCTTCTTTCAAAATGAAAAAAACGTGGTAGAAACTGTTGATCTCATAAGGTCTTAAACAGACGGTTTAAAGACTTTTATTAATTTCTAGCAACAAGGTTCAACTAAATTTAGTCCTTGTATTTAAAAATCTATTACTTTTCATGCGTTACATTGGGTTACGCGACGTGTTCCGTCTGCACATTTTTCTATTAACTATCATCTCCGCAACAACTATATAAACCGTCTAAGCCAGACATCACGAATCTATGGCCCATACCCTCTTCAATGTTCCACCGAATTACGATAAAACTTAATCGTTCACAAAACCGATAAAACCTGAAATTCCAATATAATAACTTATCCATTGGGGACGTACGATAATTTAGTCAGAAATTTGGCTGAAAATAAGTCTTAAAGTCAACACTCTAAGAATAGAACTTATCGGTTGGTTGGTTAGCATAATACCTACTTGTACATATAGAAAAGTCTGATGCCAGCAACAGTCAACTATAATACACACCTTGCTTGTTCCAAACGTTGTGTTACATTCGCCTCATGTATACGTACGTATAGTGTATCACCAACCAAAAACCACCACACACATACCGCAACAAATTTAATGGCCTTATAAAGTACCAAAACGTGTTTTCATTTCCATTTTCTATGCGAAAATGCGAAAATCGTGTCAAACTTGAAATGTCGCTGCTTAATCGCACACGGCTTCTTAACTTCATATATACCTAAACTTCCCTTTTCTCTCTAATGTTGACATTTAACATTGGACGCATCATATATCGCAGCTAGCTAGTATGCGACCGAAGAAGAACTAAAAGTTGGTGTAGAAGGGAAGAAATTCAACTTCTGGCAGAGCTCCATCATCATCGCAAAATCACATAGTTCTACTGCAAATATCGTCATATCGACATCGTCACCGTCACCATAGTTGTCGTCGTCGTTGGTCATATGTATGATAAAGTTTATATGAAAGAGGTATGAGCATTTGCCCATACTAGCTACTTGTCATGTCGTAATTTTCATTAGAGCCAAGCAAACTTGGTCAATGGCCTCTTAACACTCTTCAAGCTTACTGGGCTGTGGTTGAAGAAGGTGGTGAAGTAGAAACGTTTGTTTCGAAACAAATTTTATACACCATCAGCACCAGCTACTCACTAATATGATGTTTACCTTTAAACACCTGCAATAGATGCAAACAATAAGTCGTATACGTTTTCATAGGTTAAAGAAGAAGATGCGCTTAAAAGTTAAAAACAGAGTCGGAGTTCAATTTTCATGGGCCCAGTTCCAATGAATTTTGATAATTGGCAAATTGAAGTAATGCTTAACCAAGTTTTACATATGACTTTGTGCTTTGTTAGCCTTCTTAGTAGTATCCCAGCCTTCTTACACCTAAAATTTTTATTTTCAGGGAACTTGTCTTTTGCGAGGGATTGACAAAGCTTCCAAGAGTATCATTATTAGAGCTGTAGCAAATCGTATGTATTCGTTACTAAAATGCGGGTATTTGCTTCAGTAACGAGTAACGAAACGTTACCCTCTAAAAAGTATCGTTACTCGTATGTTTAGTTACTGGGTACTGAAGTAACGAAACATACGAGTAACGATCCTATTCCAATTTCAATACTAAATCATCCGATATATGAGATACGAAACGAAGTGATACACTCAATTTGTCGCATTTCGCATCTCGTATCGATATCGTTACCGTAGTCGGAATGCTAACTCCAGATAATTATCTGGACTTTATTTTTGTCTCGATAGAAACAGTAGTGTGTTTTTGTGTTATCGATAATAATTTATACAGAAATATCGAAAGAGACGTTTTGGTATTT
Organism: Episyrphus balteatus; assembly: GCF_945859705.1. Classification (NCBI taxonomy): domain Eukaryota; kingdom Metazoa; phylum Arthropoda; class Insecta; order Diptera; family Syrphidae; genus Episyrphus; species Episyrphus balteatus. Next base: position 35,141,811 of record NC_079134.1, read on the forward strand.
TCTCTATGTGGCCGAAATATACCCACGCAAGCAATGTTCTTATTACCTTTTTGTTATTGGTCTTGGAATGTAGCTTAAGAATGTACAAAAATTTTTTTGTTTTTCAAATTTTTTTTTATTTTCAGTGCAAAATTTTCAACTAAAAAAAAGCAAAGAAAACGAGGTTTGAAAATCACTCTCAAATGAAAAAAAAATGAAAAATTGTTCGACATGGTTGTCTGGAATAGTTAATATTCCGAGATCTGCGCGATGTACTTTTGAAATAAAGGTCTCTAAAGAATTGTAATAAGATTACTGAACTGATATAAACAAAAAACTACCAAAGTTTTGTCGAAAATGTAGAAAAAAAAATTAAAAAAAGTTTCCACGTTTGATTAAAAAAAAATCGAAAAAAAATCACTATAGCTACCTTCAAACTCTTGTTACATGAGAACGAAGCAACTTAAATTAATGTTTATGGCCTTAAAATGAAGCTTAGATTATACAAATTGTTTTTGGTTTTTTCAAAAAAAAATATTTTTACACCCTTATACCAACGTACGTAACATAATTAAAATACCAAACATACGAAACGTATCAAATACATGAAATATACGAAATGTACGAAACATACGAACCATGCGAAAGTAACGAAAGTAACGAAAGTAACGAAACATACGAAACACACGAAACATGCGAAAAATACGAAGCATACGAAAGTAACGAGTAACGATATTATTGATGAGGGTACTAGTATCAAAAGTAACGTATACATGCGGGTACTCATATTGTCGTTACTTTTACAGCCCTATCATTATCATTAAAAAATGCACCTCTCTCTCTAAAATGAATAAAATGCATAAATCCTGCCTGAGGCAGTAAACAAGGTTTTTTAATCTACACAATTCATCTTGAGCTTAAAACTTCAACCTACAGGAATCGAAAGAGTCATGTTATCAATAAATTGAAACATACATGATATCTGCAATCTATTTGCTGAGGAACGTCTTGGTAATTTCGGAGATCTTAGAGTACTCAATTCTAAGTGGTTCTCAGGAAGCATTACCTTCGCTGTTTGAAATGATCCAACGATTTAACTAAATTAATGTGCAGCTATAAGTCCGGGCCTCAAAGAACAAACTTCTCTAGCTTGGTTCCTAGCTTGCGATCTCAAGTTAGTTGAGATGGATCTTTATTTAAGCGCGTGACTGAAGACGAAATCGATGGTATCAGTGCCGTCTGAAATGTTCGTCAATAATGTCAATTTGTATGTAGAAGTCTACAAGTCTCGATTGGGAAGATTAAGCGTTTAAGCTGCAAGCTAGAGACGAAAATGTTTTACCCAGGGATTTGTGTAATTGTTTAACTTTGTTACAACTTTTGTTAGCAAATAGACTTAATAATCTAAATGACTGCAGTCGGGTAATGGCTGCCACTAGCTATAGGTGTAACGTTTGACCTCTGTCATTGATATTGGAATAGTCTGTCCTAATGTGTTTACGCATGGCGCATCCATTTGATTCTACAAGAATCATACATAAGTGCGGTGACACTGCTGTAACGATGTGGTAACGCTGTGGTAACTCTGCGGTGTTTTAAGAAGCTGCGAGTCTTTTTTCCCGCAGCATCACCGCACGAGTAGTTAAATTTTACAGGAATCATACACTGCGGTGTTTCGGGAACTAGCTATTCTTTTTTCCCACAGCGTCACCGGACAAGTGGGTATATTTATCAGCAGATTGACGCAGCGTCACCGCACTAGTATATGAATCCTGTAGAATCAAATGGCGTCAAAAAACACACTTCTGCACCAGTCCTTAGTTTCATGGTCGATCTCCATAGTAGGGGATTTTATAAATAATCGAGTTTGTGGCGAAATGACCCCATTAAAAACGTTTTTAAAACCTTCCAAAATGCAGTGTTTCTTGAAGGATTTAACAGTCTATCACACTAATTATTATTGCACCAAAAAGAACTTATCTTATCTTAAGCTACGAAATCATTCAAATGTTTTGCTGTCCAAACCTTCACCACGAGATGATTGTTTGATCCAACCCTGGATTTTCTAATAACAAATGAAACTATTCCGTAACTTTTAAAGGTGGTGATGAAAACGACAACGACGACGTTGCGACTCTCTCTAACTTTTGGCATTTAAGTTGATTTATGTACTGAAAATCTGGCCATCACACAAAATACATACAAGAGAGCGAAGCTGCATAATGGGTTTCTATCTTCATGATACGATCATTACTAAACGTCGCATCACGGGCATCGCACTTAAACATATTCAAAGTGGAGTCTTTAATAGTTCCCTATAACGTAGCCTCTTAGAGTACATTTATAAACTTAGAAAGATGGTATCATGATGACGGTTATGTGATGCATTATTAATTCAAACTTGGCCAACACCACCACAGCCACCAACCGCACCATGGAAAAAGGTGCAATGACAAAATTAACCCACATAGCTTATAATTTTATCTCTCTACCAATCTTTAAAGCCCTCGAAAAGGTAATGTACATCATCGTGTCGTATAAACAAAAGAGCACTTAAATGAAGCCCCATGACTATCAAATGGAAAAAAGAAGAAAAAAAAAAAAACCATCAAAAGTTTTCACACGCAATTTGTTTTTCTATTACTCTATCGAAGTTTTATGGCCTTTTATTTATACGACCGATGCGACGCGACACTGTGTTATGGCCATTGCGATGTCCTTCAAATGTTTGACTGATTGACATGCATGAAGGGTACCCCAGAGAAACACGTACAACACTCGATGATGACGACGACGTTGAAGGTACATACAATGTTCGATGGGTTATTCTTGTTCGATATGGTTCGTGTGCGTAAAAATGGACAGTGACGGCCAGCAGCGTACATAGCCACAAAATATACAAAGATTCACTTTAACGATAATAACAATAAGGACAACCCAAAGCAAGTGTGTCCTTTTGTTTTTGTGACCAATAAAAGTGAGAAAGAGAGAGAAATAGTGAAGAATTTATGAGATTGGAAAACAATTGTTCGGTTAGCGCCCCAAAGTGTAGTTGAACATACGAAATGATGGATCATCATTATGGAACCATAACAGAAAATTGTTTTTGATAGCATACAATGTGGTCCAAATTAGTCTTTTGTTTCCTTTTCGTCGATGGTTGTTGTTTTTAGATGAAAAGCTATTGCATATTTATGAGATGAGTATATACGATTTGGATATATGTACTATATAAGTGAAAAAGGAGTGTTAAATGTTCAATTAATTTAATCGGTTGCGGTACAAGGATTTAATCTGTATACATCATTTAACATGCGGTTTTGTGGGAAATTGTGAGTTGTATTTTAAGAAAACTGAGGAGTATAACTCAGTAATTGATGTTTTTGGTACAAAAAATTGTACGTTTTCAAAAGCTTGAGATTAAGTTAAAATATGGCGTGAAAAAAGAGGTTGCCTGTAAAGCCGGTTTACGGACGATGATTTTACGTGATAACGTCGTCAGAAAACAGGTTGTGTGCTTTTGTTTAAAACGAGTCAATTGAAGAGTTTACTTTTTTCAAACAATCATAATTTACAAGAAAAAGCTAAAAAAAAAAAATACCTTTTTTACTTTCTCATTATATAAATTTTTTTATTTTAAAAGCTTACAAAAAAAATTATGCAATTTAAAAGCAAAGTATTTTTTCTTTTATTTTTAAATTTTTATAATGCGCAAAGAGTATAAAAATAATTTATGGAAAACAATCATTTTCATCAAAAAAAGCAAAGAAAACATGAATTTTAATCTTCTCATGTCATCAATTCCATTTTTTTCCCTAACAACCTATACAAAATTTTATACCATCTGAAAGCTTATTGTCTTAGCTCAAAATATATATATCGATCAGGTCTATGTGACATCTACAAAAAGAGCTAGAATTTTTTAATCTCGATCAAATTTCATTAAAAAAAAGCAAAAAAAAAATCATTTATTTTTATGTTCTCAGGCTATGGAATCAACTGTTTTGTTTGACAACCTATAAAAAAATATATACCATGTGAAAGCTTATTATTTTACCTTTCATTTGGTATATCACACATAACGGTAGACTAACTACAAGGTACACAATGTTAATTCAAGAAACTTGCGAAAAACCTCTAAACACCAGTGGAGATCTGTTGCCCCCCGAACAGCCACCAGTGTGGGAAGTACCGTAATCTCAGTCTGGAAATTCGACATGGTTTAGAAAATTCTTACTTCTCTTGTAGGCATCTTTGAAATAAGATTGATATATCATATGAAAGGTAAAATAATAAGCTTTCACATGGTATATATTTTTTTATAGGTTGTCAAACAAAACAGTTGATTCCATAGCCTGAGAACATAAAAATAAATGTTTTTTTTTTGCTTTTTTGAATGAAATTCGATCGAGTTCAAAAAATTCTAGCTCTTTTTGTAGATGTCACATAGACCTGATCGATATATATATATATTTTGAGCTTAGACAATAAGCTTTCAGATGGTATAAAATTTTGTATAGGTTGTTAGGGAAAAAAATGGAATTAATGACATGAGAAGATTAAAATTCATGTTTTCTTTGCTTTTTTTGATGAAAATGATTGTTTTCCATAAATTATTTTTATAATCTTTGCGCATTATAAAAATTTAAAAATAAAAGAAGAAATACTTGGCTTTTAATCAGGATGCTCATTAAAGTATAATAAAATTTCTATCTGCTCTTGGTAAAAAGTTATAACCTGTTGAATTCTAAAATTTTATATTACAGTTATCTCAAAATTGTGTTTACAAAAATGATTGAAACTTCGCACACATATAGTTGTAGTCATGGTCTATCATTACTCCATATACTTTGTTCCTGTATCTATTAAAGAAAAAAAAGATACAAATAAAAAACGATGAAAATCGGTTAAAAACGGTCAAAAACGTGTTTTTTAAAAACTTGTTTCTTCCGTTATTCAGTCAAAGCTCACTAAACGATTCCAAGTTTTTGCACATGTATGCATAAGGCCAAAACCTACATGTCTTATAAGTTTGAGATTTTGAGATTTGAACGCTCAAAAAAAAAAAAGCTAAAAATCAAAAATTACCCAAAAATACCCCTTAAAAACAAAATTTTTCAAAAATTCATATTTCGAAACGCAGAGTGTTGGAAAAAAAATCCGTATCAGAAGCCTAATTTTTTTTCCCTCATCTTAAAATCGATTAAGTAAAAATAAACTAAAGAAACACCCCAAAATATTTACAAATTTAAGGAAATGCCATTCGTTATTCAAGAAGTTAATGACTTTCAAAATCAAAGAGAATAGCAAAAGTATCTTAGGGTTCTTCAAAGTCTAATTTCTGAGGATGGTAAACTTATTGATTTCATCGAAAATGTTAGTATATCCAACGAATGCTACGATTCTAGAATTGATTCTTCATCTGAGAGCTATAAGAATTAGTGTTAGTTATTCGAAACTGGCTACCATCAACAATGGAAAGTAACTTTGATATTTTAGGTATAAAGATATTAATATTTTCTTTTCTCAAAGTTACTTGCAAATTTTCTGTGTGGCATGTCGTTCTTAAGATATTAATACTTTAGCGTTTTTCAAAATGGCGGAGCAAAAATTTAGCAAACTTAGATTCACAGTCAAAATAAATTTGTCTTGAATGCTGCAGCTTACGTCGTTCAAAAAAATTCAAAGATCCATTATATACAAAAATACTGACCATAAGAAAAAGATAATAGTACCAGTGGAAAGGTATTACTCTAACCTTTCATTTGGTATCAAAATTTTTCTAGGTTCTATAATTCGGATGCTATGAAGATTTGTTTCATTTTAGAACAAATTATAGGCTTTCAACAAAATCGATGATATTTGAGAAGCAGTATTTTAGTCCTTATGCGCTAAAATTAAAGAATGACAAAATTGGATATTTTTCGAAATTCTATACGTATTTGACAATGGTGCGTTCTTTACTCCATTCTGAAAACGTAGAATTTTCACTAAATCATTAAATATCTCTGTCAAAAGTTAGGGGTCTGTTTCTCGTCAAGCTATGTATATCAACTACATTAGCTATATTTGCTACATCGACGACCCTAAAAACCACATTGTTCAAATTGTGTTCACCAATTTAGTAAGAAAAATTTTTGTTTCACATAAAAAAGAACCCAATCTTTGTCCGAAGATTCTCCTTTTGATTCTCCTTAAAACTGTATTCTTAATTTCAAATGTGATTTCTTAATTTCAAATGTCTTTTCTAAAATTTGTTCTTTTCTGAAATGATTTTTCTAAGTCTGTTTAATAGGGTTAATAGGGAAAATTAAAAGTTTTCAAAAAAAGTTAAATTTTGAAAAAAAAGCTTTTTATACCATTTTTGGATGTTTTTCCTAATTTTTATTTTTTTTTTGTTTTTCTCTTGGTTTATCTAAAAGTTAAACGATATTTATCACTTAAACGATATTTAGAAGTAAGTCATTTAGACCTGCAGAAATATGGTGTTTTACTTCATCTCAAAAATTCAAACCCTCACAACAGAAAAACTGCTTAATAAATAAGTCTGAAACTTAGCATATTAATTTCAGGTATATTAAGCTTCAATAATTAAGCCTTAGTTTAATCTTATCACCGATAGAAATTAAATAGCGGTAAATTTTCTAAAAAAACCGTAAAAATGCCTATTTTGATAGCTTTTCTAAATTAATCTAAAAAATAAGAAAACAATTTGCTTAACAAAGCAAACTTAATTTCTTTGTAGAGAATTGAATGAAGTTTCTTAAATGTGTCCTTGAATATTCTGTACAGTGATCCGTTGTTGAGATATTGATAGTCAAAGTCAAAAGTATGGTTTTTGGTTTGATGACTGATTTTGCAGTTAAAAAAAAATCGTAGAAGTTTGAAACAAAATGAATCTTTTATTTATTTATTTATTTAATCCGTTAATAGCCTAACGTTAGAATTTAAAAACTTAAAGGCAAATAAATAGCCTTTCTTAAAATAATAATTATTTTATCAGAAAAAATGTTCCCACTTTCTTAAGAGAAAAGTAAAAACAAACAAAATTTGGAAAATTTTTGTTTTTTTAACAGTTCCAACGATTTAGCTATTTAACCGGTAGAAAGAAAATATTTTAACATTTAATCCTAAAACTTTTACATGCTTTTTATTTTGTCATGATGCGATCAATTTTTACTTAGATACAGCCTATCGAAAATCACTAAAAAAAATCACGATTTTTTTTTGTTCCCTTAATTTTTTGGGTTAGTGTATATATAAATGAGAAATTTCCAAAAAAAAAAAAAATGGGAAAAATGCTGTTTCTGAAATAAACGATTCAAATATATTACAACAGTCAGCTCCATATTTATACCAAATCCATAACAAATCTTGTACAATATAATATTCTCAAAACTTAAACGCTATTTATTTTTTGTTTAAGTTTAAAGAAATAAGAATACTTTAATTTTCTTTTCATATACACGTTCTTGACGTTCATGAATATATAAATTACCATACTGTCAATATACCTTTTGAAAGTTTAATATTTCCAAATTGAATCTAAACCATATCGCTTCTTCTGTCACTGTCTTCTTTGTCTGTATATACAACGAGTTTTTACTTCCTTTAAGACTTTTGATATATGAAACAAGACATAAAGTAATTGATATTTTCAACACATACACCAACTTTGCTCCTGTTTTCCTTACTTATACTTTTATGCATTTATATCCTGACAAATTGCATTTAAGATACTCGCTTGCTTGCGCGAGCAGCCAGTTATAAAATAAAAAGCATGAGTTTTATAAATCAAGCCATCCAGAAAGATGTTTATCCGCATGTCATGTGTAAGCATAACGTAATCCCCAACTATATGCAACATAATATTACTATATACAAGAAAAAAAAATGTATCTTTAAAAGGAAAAAAGATATAAAAAAAAATATACCCAAGAAATGCAACCCATGAAAGCAAAAGAAAGCAAATCAAATTCATTTTGCTTCGTAAAGATAAGAAAAAAAAAAAAAAAAAAATAAACAATCTAAAGAAGAAATAGCATTCTTTTCCTTTCGGGACCCGGAGTAACGAAAAAAAAAATAAATAAATAAAAAATATATATCTATCAAAGGAGAAGTGTAAACTCTCCACGGCAACGCAGCAGCAATCGGCAACAAACGCGAAATGAAAATGCACGTATAAAACCGGGATGACAAGAAGAATAACAAGATAATTCAACATCACCACCCTCCTTAAACCATTTCATCCCCCATCAACCCCCTCGTCCCTTACCATTGAACAGCGGTGGAACTATATTTACCACTATATCTATACCAGAGGAGGTTTAATATTGATGTAGTGCGGAAGCTTGCACCAACCAACGTAGATTTCGTTTCTTGCACCGCACAGTTCTATACTATAGAGTGGAACGAATGGCACATATCCTAGAGCCGGCAACCATGTTCCTTTTTTTTCCTAGATAGTGTACGTGCAGAAATTGAATCTCAAATCTTAAGCTGTGTATGTTGAACGCGTGCTTCAGCTTTTACTTCGTATCATCACTATCACTATCAACTATACTCTCTGCGATATCGCTGCTAGCCGCCCGACAACGACTGTTGCAATATCTATAAAACGATTTAGCTATAAAATCTAACAGAATTCGTATAGTAGTTTATTTTTTTTGTTTTTTGTCAGTTTATGTCAAATGGAAAGATTCCTGTGATATGGGGTGTTGGGTTTGAATTTAATTTTTTTTTCTTTATTTTCCCTACAGTGGGACCATGTTTAACTAATCCTTGACGTGACGAAGATCAATATCTCAAATGATATCATATCCCTTTAAATGATAAAGGCGTTAAAGCAGAACTATTTTATTATAGAGGGTGGTTCTTGTTTGATGAAATATCTGACCAGTTTTTAGATTAATTTCATATACAATACAAATCTATAGAAAAATGTGTGTAACCAAGATTCTTACATCTTACTGTCCGTTTTAGAAGGTAACTTACAACTTGAAGTAAATTTAATGCACTGAATTTTGGTTCTTAGGTTTTATGCTGGAGTTAAAATTCTTAAATTGAAATTTCTTTCTCGAGTAAAAAAAATCATAACACAATTTCTAACTCATTTTGATGACTAAAAACTTATTTGACTCAGCATAAATATAACAAAAAAACTGTTTATAAAAAAAAATCATGTGTGCAATTCAAACTTGGTAGAAGTGAAACCGTAAAAATTATTTTTTTTGCATAAAATAAAAACCGAAACAATTTACCTTTTTTTATTCCATCACCTTTAAATCCATATCTTTTATATGACAAACTAATAAATCAAAAAATAATAAATTTTATACCATCTGAAAGATTATTGTCCAAGCTCAAAATATATATATATCGATCAGGTCTATGAGACATCTACAAAAAGAGCTAGAATTTTTTGAACTCGATCAATTTCCATCAAAAAAAGCGAAAAAACACGTATTTTTATCTTCTCACATTATTAAATCTATTTTTTTCCCTAACAACTATACAATTTTTACACCATCTAAAAGCTTATTGACAAAGCTCAAAATATGTATATCGATCAGGTCTATGAGACATAAAAAAAAAACATTTATTTCTATGTTCTCATGCTATTACATGAATTTTTTTGTTTGACAACCTTTAAAAAATGTTATATCATGTGAAAGCTTATTGTTTCACCTTTCATATGATGTATCAATCTCATTTCAAAGATGCCTACAAGAGAATTTTTTAAAGTCAACCATGTCGAATTTCCAGACTGAGATTACGGTACTTCCTACACTGGTTGCTGGTCTTCGGCAACAGACAGGTGTTTCGAGGTAGCTATTTTTCAATTTAAGATTGTGTAACTTGTAGAGCAGGTACCGTTATGTGTAATATATCAAATAAAAGGTTATGTTATCAGCATGCGTGTTAAAGTTAAATCAAATTTGTGTGTGCACTAGATCCAAAGATGTAACGTGTGTTGGAAAAGAACATCTTTTTACCGTTATATCAGAATTTTGAATATTAAATTAATTGAAATTTTGTACAATTATCATTTTTTTTAATTACCTATCTACAGTACAAATTTCATTCATCTATCTATTAAAACGAAAAAGTTATAACAAGTTGAATGTTCGTGTCGCGTTTTCGTTTCATCTTGTTTCAAATCACTACGATACTAAAGACTTTTTCACTTCAAAAATTTAAAAACACAAAATGTACCTAGCTTAAATCAGTTTAATAAACGACCAATTTGGTGCTTGAGCAAAATAAAAAAAAATATTTTCAAAAAAAAAAAAAAACAAGTACTCTTCTGTTTAGAACTGTAAAGAATTCTGAAATTGACCGAAAAATTATTAATTAAAAAACCGTTAAAATGTGAAAACATTGAAAAACAATTTTTTGGCGATAACTTGAAATTTTCCAGGATCTATGAAAAATGTCAAGTGGCGAAATATAATGTACTCAGTAATACCTACAACCTCTGCTAGGTCACTTGCAAAGTAATTAACATGATGTTAATTTACAACACAGTGGTATTAATTCATTAGTTATAAGCAAAAATCCACAATATGTCATTTGCGCACTCTTATACATACATACTATTTTGAAAGAGTGCGCGACCTAGTTTCTAAGAGTGCGCAGGGGTAAATCATAAATTTACCTAGCACCTCTGTTTACAAACACATTTGAATGAAATTTTGGCAGCAGATCAAATCTGTATCTTCGAAAAGAACACCCTTTTACCTAAATTTTTTTATGAAAACTCTTTATTCTTGCTTTCTATCCCCAATTCTATGTTTTCACCAAATTTCATTAGGGTGACCCATCATTTTTGTTTTCACTCAAAAAAACACCCTTTTAACCATGATATTTTTATAGACACTCTAGATTCTTGTTTCTTATCTTAAAAGTAACATAGTTGCTGAATTTCAATGTTGTACCACTAATATTACTCTAGTATAACACACTTTTTGAAAAATACCCATATTTTCTCTACACCTAACAAAAAACACCCTTTCACATGAAAAAAAAATTATAGATTTCTTTTATTCGTTATCCCCATGAGCAAGAGAACATATCTATTGAATTTCGTGAGGGTACCTTTTACATCATTGATTCTATTGGACTTATCGCGGATTTTCCCAATTTTCCCAAAAAACACCCTTTAACCTAAAATATTTGTATAGACTTTTTGGGTTTTTGGTTTCTGTTATAAATGAAAAATTTTTACCAATTTTCATTGGTGTAACAATTTTTTCCTAGTTTTTGTGGTACTAATTCCGAATTTCATCATTTCTTGGAAAAAAAAAACACCTTTTCACTCAAGATAATTTTGTACACTTTTTATAGATTCTTAATTCTTATACCTTATACCAACCAAAACTATTTCACCAAGTTTTAAAAATTAATAAAATATAAGTTAGCTGTTATGATACCTTTCTCACACACTACTTAACCTATCAAAAAAAACACCCTTTCACAAAAAATATTTTTAAGAACTTTATGAATTCTTTGTCCCTGCTTTATATTAAGCCTTCATCCCAAATTTCATCAGTGTAACATGTTTTTCACATGGGTTTCGGTTATATTTTACTTGTTGAAGTCAAAAAACAAGCACCCTTGTTTTTAATCGGCAATAACTTTTCTTAGAGCAATCGTATTGACTTTATTTTTATGTCATTAAATTCAGCATCAAAAAATACCTTGAAAACATGTGTCATATGATGATATTCGACAAACAATTTATTTCAGTAGTTATATTTTTGACCTTCACTCCCTCCCCCTTGTCCGCGAAAAAACACCATTCCATCCAACTTTTTGCCTAGTTTAATGAGTGTAACAATTTTTTTTTTTTTAAATGCCTATTTTACCTGCACTATCTAGGGAATCACCCAAAATTGTTAACTACCAAGTTTGAAGAAAATTGCTCCATTAGTTTAGGCTGTAACTCGAGGTACTTACAGATGGACAGACAGCATTGCCGGAAGCAGTTTTGTGACATTCTCCATCATCGTAATGTCATGTAAAATTACTATATCGAGTTCGATTTTTTTTTTTATGCCCTAAAGTACCTTACCGAAATTGAAAATTACTAAAAAATAAATTTTTGCGCAACGAATTTTTTTTGCAGAGTTACATTTTTTTTAAATAAAAAAAGAATTTAAAAATGCAACTTTTTTTCAAAATTTTGACCCTTATACATAGTGCGGTTTCGTCTTATTTAGTTATCTTGAATAACAAAAAAAACTGAATCGAGGTTTAAGTATTGCCTCTGAGGGTAGGGTACTTTAAATTTTTGCAAAAAAAGTTAGGTATTCAAATTAAAAAAAAAAGTTTCGGAAACTCTCAAACGGCAAGTTTTTGTTTTTTTTTTTCTTAAAAAAAAAATATAATTTTAAACGGTCTTACGATATTGATATTTTAATTTCTCTCAAGTGAAATGCGAAAAAATACCCTTTTTGGCAAAACATTTGATTGGGGTACAGTTTTTGTTATAGTTTTTTAGGTACCTACTTGTTCTGAAATTTCAAAACTTGAAAGTGTGTCCACTGTTTTATAATCCACCGCACTGTGAAAAATATTTGACTTATTCTCACTTTTTTATATCAATAGAATAACCCTTTAATTTGTAATAAAATTCAATTGTTATTTTTTTTATAGCACTATTAATGTTTTTTGCAAAAAAAACAAGTTGAACGTCAGTCCCTCCCTTGCATTTTGCACAAAGCATCACAGACAACGCGTCGCAAATTATAACACATGCTTTGTCAGTCTGGAATGGCTCTTTGAGCATAGAGGACGATATAAAAATCTCTTTTTTTTTTTTACTTACGCGGGGGTGATAGCAAAAAGCTTCACATAAAAATATGCTAGCTTCCCTTGCAGACAATGATGATGCACCATATAAACGATTTGTCCTTAAAATTTGTATTACTTAAGTGCGCTATTCCTTTGAGATCTTTTTTTGTTTGGTTAGAGTCCTTTTTTGCAACCAAATAGATATCCTGTCTTGTTGCAACAACATTGTCGGCTACTCTTATGCATTTTAAGTGTTTTCTATACCTACTTAATTCTTGTTAAACACTCCCAAGTGTGAGATTTTTCAGTTTTATTCACGATTAAAGCTTTTTTTTTCTCACCACGACAACGATCCTAGTGCAAAAGGATATTTTCAATGAAAATTGTCCCATAAAACTATCCTTTATTTTTCTATCATAAAATTAAACAATCATTATTTGATGTGTTAATGTTATTGTGATTATTATTATAGTTGTTCTTTCCGGCGTGGTACAAAATACAAAAGGATCATAAATAAAAGAAGGTACCAATAATAGATAGGTTATATGCTAGAGGATCTAAAGGAGAATCCTTGACTTTTGCATTTGGTTGACAAATTGTTGTGTGTGCGTGTACGTGACGATGATTTATTTACTTTCTTAAAGAAAAATTTGGAGACTTTTTTGTGTCAAAACTGCCTTTTTCATCTCAAGAATTTACGAGTACCTTATAGTACATTAACGCACACAAACATTGTGTGTGTATTGCTAACGATTATTACAGAAGGCCGTGTCGCAGCCAAAAGTACGAAGAACGATGGAAGAAGTTAAATTAAAATGATAGATAGATCGAGTAAACGTTGTGTTTGGAAATTAATAGAGGTTCTGTCAAAATGTCACATCGATGATTGTTTGAATAGACTTTTGGGACTGTACGACCGACGACGACGACGACGCACGATGAGTTGATGTGACATATTTTGTGGCCCACATACTTAAGCTTGATTTATTGGACTAATTTTATACGCGTATGATGTCTGCATAGTAGATTCGGTGTATGGTTAGGTTATATATGTTTTAAGGTTAGGTATACATTTTTTGGAGAACACAATAAGAATCTCATACTGAAGCTTTTGTCGAGTATTTGAGAATGGGTGGTAATATTTATTTGCATGAGAAAATTTGTTGATACATTCCAATATCTTGGCCAATTATCAGATATTGCCACAAAATGAGAAATGATAGACATTTGGATGAACAGAAAAAGGAAGGAAAAAGAGGAACAAATTATTGTTTATCGCAGTTTTGATCACATTTATTGTTTTTACCTTTAATTGGAGTCTTGGGTGAAATATTATATTTTTTTTATTTTGAGTTTTCTGTATAGAGCTGGATTTTGTTGAGTATTGTTATGGAAAATTAAAAATCTTGTTAAAATTTATCACTTTACAAATTTTACCACTTTACAAATTTTGTATTTTGGAAACTTACAGTTTTTTTTTTTGAAAGTATACTAAATCATTTTTTTTCCTTTTTACTTTCAGGTAATGTACTAAAATATTTAGTTGGGAAATCTTGATGTCATTGATATTTGCATACTAGTGAATATGTAAGTTGTAAATAAATAAATAATAAAATCTTCCTCAGAATCAGAATGTAAGAATACAAATATTTGGATGCAAATAACTCAGCAAACAGATTTTTGAAAATGTATTTTTTTTTGTGCAAGGGATTAAACTTGATTTTTTTCTTCTCGAAAATCCGAAAAAAAAAACATAAAATTAATTTTTTCAAAGCAATTTTTTCAGTCCTTTCAAACAAAGATTATTTTCAAGCTATCATAAGTATTTTTGATTGGTTTGAGTCAATAATTTAATTAATTGCAATCATTCAACATATTTTTTACTTGCGATATAGGTACTATAGGGCAAGTTTAGGATTCGTAAAAAAAATCGAACTCGAGATAACAATTTTACATGACATTACGATGATGGAGAATGCCAAAAAAGTGGGTTTGGCAATTCTGTCTGTCTGTCTGTCTGTCTGTCTGTCTGTCTGTCTGTCTGTCCGTCTGTCTGTCTGTAAGAACCTCGAGCTACATCCTAAACTACTGAAGGGATTTTCTTTAAACTTGGTAGTTAACAGTTTTGAGTGATTCCCTAGAGGAGAAATTGAAGTTTTTTTTTTAGGACCAAAACTAACGGTACCTGTCATATAACGGAAACAGAAAAGTTGATTTATTTCAAAAACGGCTCTAACGATTTTGATTAAAATTTTTCTGCTTACTGTTACAGATAAGGGCCTTCTTTGACAATACAAAAAATATTTTTTGTCCCGTTATCAACGGTACCTGCCATAGAACGGTTTTTTTGATTTATGAATTTCTCATAAACGACATAACAGATTTCGACCAAATTTTTAATACAGAAACGTTTAATCAATCATTATTTAAAAAAATTTAAAATTTTTCAAAAACCACATTTTTGGATTTTTAAAAAATATTTCAAAATTTTTTTTTGAAAAATCAATTTTTTGGAAACGAGTTGGTGAAAAAATTTGAAATTTTGTTTTTATGTGTAAATTAATTATTTATTCAAAATTGCATATCAACTTTTTTTTTGAAAAATGTTAGAAAATTTTTATATATAAAAAATTATTTTTTTAAAAAACGGCTCTAACGATTTTCGAAAATTTTTTTCTAAAAACTCCTTTTTATACTAGAAATAAAATGGCATACTTTGTTTTTTGTAAAAGATCATTTAAAACGGTAGGATTATTTATAAAAACGGATTTTATTTTTTTTGTACCACTAACGAAATTCCGTGAAAATGTCAAATTTTCCCTAATTTTGTTCAATAAAAAACTTTAACATTAGAGTAACTTTTACCATAGGAGCAAGTACGTGCGACCCCAGTCGTGCAATTTATTTAATTATAAAAAGAGGTTGTCTGTAAAGCCGGTTTACGGAGTATGATTTTACGTGATAACGTCGTAAGAAAACAGGTTGTGTGTTTTGTTTAAAATGAGTCAATTGAAGCGCTTATTTATTTCAATCAATCATAATTTACAAGGAAAAGCTAAAAAAAATACCTTTTTTCTTTTCTCATTATATTAATTTTTTTATTTTAAAAGCTTATAAAAAAAAATTATACCATTAAAAAGCCAAATATTTCTTCTAAAGAATAAAACCATTTTTAAATTTTTACAACGTGCAAAAAGTATTAAAATAATTTATTAAAAAACAATCATTTCTTATGAAAAAAGTGAAAAAATCACTTCCATCACCCAAAAATCCATTTTTTTGATATAACAACCTATAATAAATTTTATACCACCTGAAAGCGAAATACAAAATATATGTATCGATCATGTCTATTAGACATCTACAAAAGGAGCTAGAATTTTTCGAACTCGATCAATTTTCAACAAAAAAAAGCAAAAAAAAAAAAAACATATAATTTTATCTTCTCACGCTATTGAATCAATTTTCTTCAATGACAACCTATAAAAAATTTTATACCATGTAAAAGCTCATTATTTCACCTTTCATATGATGTTTCAATTTTATTTCTGCGATGCCTGGAAAAAAAATGTAGACTTTTTTAAAGCCAACCATGTCGAAATTCCAAACTGCGATTACGGTACTTCCCACGTCCCTTACTTTGGCGGACACTTTGTGGCGGAATTAAAAAAAAAATTATCTCATTTATTGTAGCTAATTAAATGCTAATTTGTTGCGCAAACCAAAAATTTGTAGCTCGCATAGTTTTTGAATTATTGAATTTTCTGCTAAAATAAGTCTGAAGTTAGCGGACAAAATCTGAAATGATTGAAATTAATGAGTTTAGTTGACATCCAAATTTGTAGCTTTTTAAATGCTTTTCAATTTCATAAACTTGGTTTTTGTAGCCCCAACAGTTTTTTTTGATATTCAAAATTCCGATAAAATTTAGCGGAGTAGGAAAATTAATATTTTTTTGATGCCCAAAATTGTAGCTAATTAAATGCTAATTTGTTGAGGAAAAAACAATTTTGTAGCTCCACTCAGTCATTTTTTATTTCCATTTGAAGTTTAAAAAATGCACTTCCGGTTCGCTGTACCAATGCACGAAACTTAAAAAAAAAACTTTTTTGCGAAAAATTTGTTTCGTTATCACTTCAAAAATATCAAAAATATCAAAAATCTAACCCAATTTATTAACAATTTATTAAAATTTTTACTTACTGTAATTTTACTTACCTACTGTAAAAGATTTCCTAATTGTTACCATAAAAACCAGCAACCATAATTTAAGTCCACTAACTACATAACTTAAATCAATGCATTACCAGCTGACTGCATTTTTGTACTCTTTTTATCTACTCATGTTATATTGATTATAGCCCTTTTTTGACTGCACTTATTGAAAAACTATTGAAATTGAAAAAAAAAACTTACCAAAACCAACCAATAACTGCCGCAATAAGTTAACTTTATGTGAATTGGCTTCTTTCATTAACTTGCAGTCAAATTACTGACTATCAATTTTACAGCTTACATCATTTTATTAAATTTCAGTCAAAAAACACTGTGCAAGTCGAAATTCTTGACAGGTGCGCGAATAACTGTTTCGATATATTTCGGACCCGAGAAATCCATTGGCATCATTAGTTTTTCGATTTATCGGTACGACTTCGAACAAAATTTTTTTTGAAAGTTTTTTCAATTATTTTGAGAACTTTCCACTGTTTTTAGTCATTTTTCAATCAAAAACATTGTTTATATTGCTAATAATTCTGCTCAAACGTTATTTGCTACCAGTAGAAAGACATTGTAAACAATTTTGAACAATTTATTTGAAAGTTTAGTGATTTTTTTTTTTTAAATTTAAAAAAAATCGAAATTTTTTACATTGTTATCGTTTTTTCGCCGTTTTTGTTCTCTTTTGCACAAATACATAGCATGTTTTCCATTAAAAATTAATTTAACTGTTAATTTAGTGTTGTTTAAACTTTGACATACTAGCGATAGCATTGATAACAAAAAAATATCGAGTATATCGATACTTCACAAAACTATCGATAGTTTCAATACTTCCAAATTATTATACCACAAGGCTACCGTTATTATTTGTGGAAGAAATATTTTTTTTTTACTACCAATCAAACTTGCAGCCAAAACTTATATCAATAAACTAAGATAAATATATAGACAATTGACTGCATTCATTATTATAACTTTACATAACTTACGGTTTACTAACTGCAGTAAATACAGCAATAAATCAGAAAATTGAATTTTATCCAGAAGATTTTTAACTGACTTATTTAGTAAAGCCAGTTAAATAGCACTGCAGTCAAGTCAGAAAGCAATGCAGTCAAAAAGCTCTGTAAATAAGTAACATTGATAAAAAAATAATGACTGCTTTTACAACTGTATACCTAGTCAGAATACAAACTTTAGTGTTGACTGTCAATTTTTGTAATGAAAATATTTTTTGTATTTATAGGTATTTATTGTTTACAGTCAAAATCTAAGTTATTAAGAATTAACAATTGACTGCACCTTTTACAGTTCTGTAAATAGGAATAAACAAAAGTTCTTAACCTTTGACAATAATATTTTAAGCTATGGCATATTGAAGTAAACCTTTAATTTTCAAATAATCCATTTCTTTCTAACGGAATATTAAATTGAATCATTTTTTTTTTTTTTTTTTCAAAACACAAAAATACTTCTGCTTCATAATTTAAAAACAACACTATCGAAGATCTTTGATCAGGATTATGATAAAATTCCTTGTCTAATTTTTCCATAATCCCTATTTAACAATGAAAACCAGTATAATATAGGATTTAATCTGCCAAGGACTTTTCTACAAAATTAATTTTTAATTCATATCCTTTACACCACCCAATAACTTAAGCAAACCAAACGCCATACACCACACATGAAATTTTTACCACAAGCTCCTTATAAATCCAACCCTCTTGTGTATGTGCTTGATATACTCACTCATACTCTCAGTCCGCCTTGACGATTATAAAACCGCACATACTCAAGGTGATACAGCTTTTTGTTTTGCAAAATTTACCAACGAAACAGGATAAAAGACGTTGAAATACAAAATGATTTCATGTGTGAATGTGAAGGTATTTTGGTTTCAGGATATGCAACACGTTACCTCTAAAAAAAAAACATCCTTTTTTTGTGTGGTGAACTTTCTTGACTTTTTGAAAGAATCCAAAATAGCCATGAAATGTATGGAATTCATAAATTCAATTAAAGCCAATTATCCTTATCTCACACGTCACATAGCTGATCCATCAAAGTATCCAAATCAGCACCTCTTTCACTTAAACAAGTATTAACTTAGATTCACTGGAGCTGCTGCTAACCGGACCATAATACCAATATACCTACTTGACAATCTCACCTCAGCTGGTACTGACATTTTAGCAAAAGTACTGCCAACACAAAGGTATTATATGGCTCTCTAAGCTGATTAATCTAAATTCCTGACACTTAAGCTGTTCAGAAAAGGATTAAACTCGGTCACAGCGAGGATTTCGTGGCAAAGTGCTGTTTGCTATTTTCATTTCACTGCCGATGACGATGATGATGATGATGGGTGATGGCAATGCACAAGCACATGAGTGACTAAATCCTTTTGCAAACTATAATCGCTTTTATATAATTTAATATCCTTTTTCAATAATTTATTCATCGATTTTTTTTTTTTTTTGTTGAAAATTTTATCGATAACCCGATACAAATCTCTGTGAAAATGAAAATGTGACAGAATGAAAGTAGTTTTTAGTGATATCACAACAAATCAGATATGGGATTGAAAGTTTTTAATTTTGTCCAAAGGACATTAGCCACGCAGAGTCAAAGTTGGACTGATATTTTTGTTTGTGTGAGGAAATTAAAGTAGATAGTTCGTGAAAGTAAATGAAAAAAAAAAAAAAAATAGAAATCCAATCTGATGGAGAAAAATATCCTTTCGATATCCTTTCAATTCCTTTTAACCACATAAAATAGAAAGAAATAAACCAACACAGAAAAAAAATAAAACAAAATCAACAAAAAATAAAAAAAAAAAAATACTACTACGAGGACAAACAAGATTAATTGTATGGCTTTGATAAAATTGAAATTCGTATTTCACGACACTACCCTTTTTTTTTTTTTTGGTTTGAGTTTGAGTTTGGGTTGGGTGCGGTAGAAAAAGAAGTTAGTTGGAGGGGATAAAATAAATGTAAAACCCGCAGAACAAAATTTGAAGGATTTTTCTTCTTTAGTAAAAAAAAAATTTCAAAAATGGGGCAAAAAGGATTCGAATGTGCGACATGTTTGAGATGCAATCTGTGCTAACTGGGAAATCAGTAAATGATTTACGGCTACCGCATGGGAATCCCGATTTGAGTTTAAGCTTGCTCTTGACGTTGTCGTCGTCCTCATTCTCATCGTCGACGTCGTCGTCGTCGTGTTTTTTTTTTTTTTTTTTGTGGTGTGATGTTTTGTGTGGTATTTTGACAGAGAGAAAAGGATATATTTCAAAAAGTCAACTGATTTTCCCTTTTTCAAGAGTGATATTTTTTTTAAGGATATACATTTAAAAGTCACAATTTCTTCATGCAAACATTCTAAATACCCTTTTCTCTATAGAGGAAGAGGAAAAAAGCGGGGGAGTAGAAAAAAAAATTAAAGAGAAAGTATGTTACAGTTATATGTATGAAATATTTAAAACATTTAACAAAAATTCTTAAAACTGACACTTGATACACCCCATGTCAATTGACAAGGGTTACTTTTTATGTTATTTTTTTTTTTTTTTGCAAGGATACTTTTTCTTAACTGTTTTTATATAATCCCTAAATAAGTCTCGCTAAATCGTATAAGAAAGCAAAATTGTTCTTACTCCATAAAATTTCTTAAAGACTTGAAACATAACACGAAGGACATTTAAATTTAAACTACATTTTTTTTTTTTAGGCTATCTTTGTTTATTGTTAAACATTGGTCACGGTTTATACACATTATTTATGTTGAGCTTGTTAAATCGAGTTGAGATAAAATGAGTAAATGATAGTTTTTGACTTCCCTTTCAGCGAATTTTAAAAACAAGTAAAACAAAAAATATTTTGAAAAAAAGAAAAATCTGATAAAATAAGTTTTCAATTTTCCCAAAAACTAGAAGACATAGAAACATATAGTTTTCACTGTTCGATAAGGAATCAATTAAGGCAGTTTTCTGTGTGAGTAATTTTTTTTATTAAAATTCACAGTCTGTAAAAAAATAGTATAAAATGAGTTTAAAAAATTTTTGTTTCGATTATTTTAACTTTGAAATCGATTATTTCAAAAACTATTAGTTATAATATATTGATTTAATAATTAGAATTAAATGTACAATTTTGCCTTTCGGAAATGGTATCATTTATTACTGTAAGTGTTGCCGTTGTTTTTTAATAATTTTTTTTTTATTTTGATAATTTTTTTTAGAAAGCTGCCCCTCCCACCTAAACGGGGGTAGTATTGAACTCCTCTACAAAAACACGTAATGAAATTCTGGCGCCCAAGTTATCCTTCTACGTGCCAAAACAACATTTTTGTTCTATACCTAAAAGTTTTAATTTCTGTATCTGGGTTGAAATCGTGAAATTTTTTTTCTAAGCCAATTTTAAACTGATTTTCATACCTCGTTTGGTTTGGAAATACATGTTATTTTAGAATATATTTTTGAAACAGCATGTTGTTGTTAAAATACATACTTTAATTTGATGTCGAAGTTGGGCGAAAAAAATTAAATTTTTGAACTTTGACAGCTTATAAATTTTAGGTGATTTAACCGAGTTACATGTTTTATACATTGTTGAAAAGGTATATTTATCTCCTATCAGAATCTGTAAAAAAATTGAAAATGGGTAAAGGTCAAAAAACTGTTTTTTGCCCCTAACTCCAGATGTTGGGGGTGTTAGGGACTTTTTAAATACCGTTTCGTAATCAGTGCGACTAGCTCTACAAAACGTGATAGGTCTCCGCCCGCAAAACAAGCTGATTCTGCATTAAACTAAGCGAATTTCAGCATGGATTTTTTTAAGATGACTTCCGCCTTAAATTAAGCGGAAAAATCTTCTTAATTTCTATAATTTGCAATTTTAAAAGAAATCCATTTAATTAAAGAGGAAAATCATCCTATTTTTATGTGGAAATATTTAAGTTATAAAAGAAAACAAATGGCAGCCACTGAGGATCGATTCTACAACTGTTTGGGTCACAAACTAGGCAACTGCCTTGCCATTAGCCACACTGTAGGAAATTAGTATAATAAACTGCAACTAAAGCCGACGATAATTTTTAAATTTTGAATTTTAGTCGGTTTTTTAAGAAGAAAATTTATACTAAAGCGAAATGAAGTTCACCTTAAATTTAACAGAATTTAAGCGGATTCCACTTATTTTAAGCGGAAATCGTATTGTTTTAAGAGATCGAGATTTAAAGTGGTCATAATCTAATTTTAAGGAGCCCTTTTTTTCTTCATGCCAAAAATGTTATAAAATATGTTAAGTTGAGTTAAGTGAATTTTAATAAGTTTTAAGTTATAGATTGTATTAAGCTTTAACAAATTAACTTCTAAAATTGTAGAAGTCATATAAATAATTTAATAAAAAGTTACGCATACACCACAGTGACTTTCCAAAGCACAGCCGTACGGCAGCCTTGATTAGATACTCGTACTTATAGAACAGACTTCCAGTTTGCACAAACAAGACTTGGTGGTCGAATGTTATTGTATTGCTTATTCAAAGTCGAATCCTATTCTGGTCGGAGAGTTTTTTTCCATATAAAATGAAAGCGTGCGGCTTTGTTGCGGCAAAATTTTCCAAACATCGGTGGTGCGGTCAAAAAAATTGATCTCAGAAATAAAAATAGAAAATGTCCCCCAAAAAAAACAAATCACAATAGCTTCAAAATAAAAATCAAAATAAAATTATTAATTTTTTATAAACTTCCAAGCTTTTAAATGGTACTTCAGCCAAAGTTCAAGTCGCAAATAAAATAAAATAAAAAAAAAAACAAACCTCAGTATTGAATTTCACACTTTTGTTCAAACAAACAATAACATTTCTATCGTACACACTAACTTTTTTCAACTTCAGAGTATACCATTTTCAACAAGAGAGAACATAACAATAACACCAGCATAAGAAGAGCAGTAAACACAAATAAATAGACGCAATTTCAAAAACTTAAGTACCTACAACGTTAAGCAGTTTTGATTGTTTTTTTAAGTTTACACTTTAATTAAATACGAGAGTAGTATCCTCTTGGGACTTTTTCTATGTGTTTACTTAAAAGAGTCTCTTCAACTTTCAATAGAGTTTCCTGTTGCACTTAGATAAAACAAATTGAAGAATCTTATTTTTTATATTTTTTTTTTTTCTTGAACTTAGAAAAAAATTTCACGCAAAAGTTTATCGGTATAACTTTAAGGTTAGAAAAATTTAGGGAATGAAAAGACTAAAGCAATTTTGTTCTTATGATTGAAATGCATAGTTTACCTATTATTTCTCTAAATTCACACTTTTAACAGTTTTTTTTTCAATTTTTGACATAAATTGAGGTCTGGAGAATGTTTTCTAAAAAGATCTGTAGACCGCCCTTCTACATTAAAAAATCTTCAACGGTTGATTGCCTATCAAAGTTAACGTCTATTCACCTCTCAAAAGACTTTTTATAATCTAGCTCTACAAAGCGAATTCTAAGAATCTTTCTACTGAAGAACCTTTTTGATTTATATAACCTTCATTCTTTTGACCTGGTTTTCATACTTTTTCAATGTGTTACTTTCTAATTTATTTGTTACTTTTTTTTTTCATTTTTTTTTTTAATAACTGTCTTGTAAGTCAATATTGCTTACAAACCGCCCTTAATTTTTTTTGCAATAACAAAGGCTCTATATACCTTGACTTTATGTCTAAATAAATATCTTTTTATGGTTCAAAGTGTATAAAACGGTTCAAACGAAATTCCACCTGTAAGACATTTTTATTTATTGAACCACAAACTTTCTATGTTTTTTTGAACTTATTGCTATGGTTCAACGGATGATTGCACCGTCAGCTGCCTTTAACTTTTTTTCTTTTTGTTTTTATTTTATCTTAAACAGCCTTTACTTTCTCATCGAACATAAATAAAAATCATCTAACAGAGGTAAAAAAAAAAAAATATATATTAACTTTTAATAACTTCAATATCCCGCCTTGAATAAGTAGATTTAGGTAGGAACTTGAAAATATCTATCTCTATCTGTCTAATAAATTGAGGTGGTGTACCTTAATTAACAACATTCTTCCATTATTTTTTTTTTAGCTCTCTCTTTTGTTATCCGTAATCTTTTGTTAGCTATCAAAGAAGCAAGGAAGACAATGGTTGATGAGTTCATTAACTATATATTGACCCTTAAGTGGCCAGAAATAAAAACAAAAGTGGATAAAAAAAATATCTTAAGGATGTCGATATTTTATGCCAGGATGAAGAAAAAAAAAAAAAATTGCTCCAAAAAATATCGATTTCCCAGAAGGAACAAAAACACACACAAAAATTACCTCAATTTCTTCTGCGGTTATCACCAGCATCTATATATCTAGGTTTAATATTATCTTATTGGTGGATGCTCTCATTCAGCTATGCGATAGACTGACTACCTTCCTACTTGGAATCCGCATTTTGGCCTCGATATCTATACCATCAGCAGGGGACCTATTAATGCAGGAACCGCAACGAGTCGCCAATTAGTGGCGAAAACTTTCAAAAATGTTCTTCTTCTTCTTCTTGTTTAAAATTTATTACCTTTATCTTGTGGGGAGGTATAGATAGACTCGTGCGAGCTATGCGGATAAAGGTTTTGTTGGGTTTGGACGATTGATTCATCGATTTTGGTTTGTTTTTTGCCAACACGCCTTCGTCATCAGCATCATCATTATTATAACAATGCTCCAGTTCAGTGTGGTTCAATAGATTTCCCAAATGGCAAGTTATAAAGTTTTCGCCCTTAAATCTAACTTGTTAGACTCAATTCTGTGAGAACTTATACGAGTAGATAAGAATACTTGATGGAAACAGAAACAGATTGTGCCAGTTTAAGTTATGATAATGGAATAATTGTCTTGCGAATATGGCAATTTGAATAGTTAACAATTATTGTTCTTTTCCTCAAAAATAATAGGAACTTATTGGAGGGTTTTGACAGATTGGTTTTCGAAATATGCAAGGAAACACACATTTTGGAAGAAAACACGTTCTAACTAGACTGACTAAATTTTAGATAGAAAAAAAAATTACCTCAACTACTTAAGGGTACAAATCGTTTATGGCTTTTTCCTCCAGAGGGCGCCATTATCAATTTCATAAAACGTCATGTATCCTATAACCAGCAAACAAGCAAGACGCTTCCAACGATACCTCAGTTTTTAAATAACGATAAGTAGAATAGAAGCTGTGATGTCATGAATGAACATTGAAAAGGGTCAAACAAAAAATAATCCTTTTGGCTTTGCATTAATTAGGTAAAAATAGAAGTTATTTCATACTGCAGTTTTTTTCGGATTTGAAATAAAAGACAATTATTATTTCCCTTTGAGTTTTTTTTTACACATTTCAGAAATCGAATCAAAATAGAAAAATGACACAACTGTGGGTCACACGAACTTGCTCTTAGACTTTTTATATATAAAGGAGATGGCACATTTTTGGCCAAGTGTGTACACTAATAAAATTAGTATCAAATGAAAGGTGACGATAAGCACATTATGTGGGTAAAATATTTTCAAAAACGTTAGTAGGGCATTGGAGCTATTGGAGTTTGAAGTATCGGATTTCAATATCAAGATTTCAGCTATTTTTTCAAACAATCAATCGTAGAATGCGTAGTAATAGATGTACAAAAATAATATTGATATCAAATGAAAGGCATTTCTCTTGTCTATAAATCTATATCAAAAATCTTTTTCTATGTTAAAAAAAATTATACATATTAGGTATTTACTTCTCAAATAGTGATTTATTTAAGCGAGGCCTTTGGCACATCGAAATATCAAAATATTCAGTGGTGACATGGACTTTTTTGTAATTATTACATACATAGCTTAATGTTTCACCTTTAATTCTATATATAAAACAGTTCTATAAATCATACAAAACCCTTATAATAAGCAAAATACACAAAAACGAGCTTAAATATGCCTATTAACTAATAAAAATAGAAACTAGGGTAATCAAGTAATTCGTTTATACCCGAATACAGTGTTTTTCTGTACCCGAATTCATACTTATGTATGTATGCATGCATCTCTATATGAATGTTTGCATTTTTAATCATTTGTTCCTTCGTCAGCTATTACACGAAGCCTCAAGAAGCTTAACTCTTTTTTCGAATTTTCTTTTGATAATCATTCTTACCTACTATTACAAGATGCCTCTTGAGTCAACGACTCAAATTTGACATTTCTCTTTTGATTTAAAATTTGTTGTTGTTGTATTGCACCAATAAGCAAAAAGAAATGAAAGGGAATGTTGAAAAAAGAAAAAAAAAAAAAATCATGTGTGGAATTCACACGTGGTAGAAGTGAAACCTTAAGAAATCACAAGAAATAAAAAAAAAAAAAAAAATTGAAAAAATCTACCTATTTTTATTCTATCACCTTCAAATCCATGTTTTTTATATGACAGCCTATATAAATTTTATATCATCTGAAAGCTTATTGTCTAAGCTCAAAATATACTATATATCGATCAAGTCTTTGAGACATCTACAAAAAGAGCTAGAATTTTTTGAACTCGATCAATTTCCATGAAAAAAAGCGAAAAAAACACTTATTTTTGTCTTCTCACGCATTAAATGCATTTTTTCCCTAACAACCTGTAAAAATTTTATACCATGTGAAAGCTTATTGTTGCACCTTCTATAATGATGCATAAATCTTATTTCAAAGATGTCTACAAGAGAAGTTAGAATTTTTTAAAGTCAACCATGTCGAATTTCCAGACTGAGATAACGGTACTTCCTACACTGGCAGCTGGTCATCGCCAACAGATCTCCACAGGTGTTTTGAGGTATTTTTAAATTTAAGATTGTGTAACTTGTAGAGCACGTACCGTTATGTGTGATATATCAAATAAAAGGTTATGTTATCAGCATGCGTGTTAAAGTTAAATCAAATTTGTGTGTGCACTAGATCCAAAGATGTAACGTGTGTTGGAAAAGAACATCTTTTTACCGTTATCTCTGAATTTTGAATATGAAATTAATTGAAATTTTGTACAATTATAATCTATTCTATCTACAGTACAAATTTCATTCATCTATGTATCTATTAAAACAAAAGTTATAACAAGTTGAAGTCGCGTTTTCGTTTCATCTTGTTTCAAATCACTACGATACTAAAGAAGTTTTCACTTCAAAAAGTGGAAAAAGAAATGTGAAAAAAGAGTCTCAGAATTTCGACCCACGACTCTCCGGTCGGATAATTTTTTCTTTCGTCATTTTTCTCTTTTGCACTCATTATGTTTAAAAAGAGGCCCGCCTCTTGAGGCTTCATGTAATAGCTGACTTGACTTCCTAACTTCCAAAATAATTATCGTTATTTGACAAATCAGGTATCGCTAGAAGGGTCTTGCTTTTTTTTTTTGGTTATTAGGTCTGAGACATTTCATTTAAACGAATATGGTGCTCCTTCGAGTAAAAAGTCATAAACTGCAGCTCTGCTGCTCATTACCAAAAAATAATTAATAACTACTCTGAAATTGTTGTCTACTACCCTAGATGGGTTCAGATGGGTTCAAAAATGTCGATTTTTTGAAAAAAAATTTTTTTTTAATTAATTTAGTATGCCATTTTTTAGAAACTTTTAATCAACTCGTCACACCAAAATTTAAAAAAAATCAACATCACGTTGTTTTCGAAAATTTGATTTTTCAAGAAAAAAATTTCAAATTTTATCAAAAATCCAAAAATTATTTTTTTTTTTTTTCAAAATTTTGTTTTTAATTTATAATAAGGCAATGTAAAAAATGATTTTGTTTAAAAAAATTAGTTATAGGTAATTGAAATAGTAAGTTTGAAGATAGTTTGAAATTTAAAAAAATGGTATGGGAGGAAAAAAAAATTTTAAATTTAAAGATATAGGTACCTTTCTTAAAAAGTAATACGTGATTTTTTTTTAATAAATATAGAAGCCCTGATCGTCTGGAAAGTAAAACATGTTCTTAGATTTGGGGTAGTTTTTTTCTTTTTTATAAGACCAGACGAGCACAGCTATTCAAAGTACATTATTCCAATAAAAAAACATCCTCTTGTCATTATTGGCTGTTGTACTATCTCAGGGAAAGGATAAGGTTCTTTTTATATTGTGGAAAACGCCATAACTCCAGACCAACACAAAAAGGAGCTTGGGAACGTTTTGATTCTACGATTTCGGAATAGTCTGGAGGCTCGAAGCTGCTATATTTATGCAAGTTGCGATCCTTGTCATAAAGTTAAGAATGTCACGTTATTCGTAGGTATAAGAAATTGAGTATTGGACCGGTCTGGTAATTATCCGGGCGTGAATTCCATAGGGTACGTTTTTTGGAGCTTATCCCCTTTTTGTACGTTATTTTTTTCAAAAAGTATGAATTTTTAAACTTTTTTCAAGTCAATCCGTATCTACATGATATGTGCAAGTAAATGGGACAAAAAAATTCAAGATATTTCGACAAAAACTTTAAAAACTGAGCAAAAACTGAACCGAAAAATTGTATTTTTTTCGCTTGGGCCTAATAATATGGCAAGGTACTGTACAGTGAAATTTTATAGTAATCAATAAATACATGTCCTTATAACTAACTCCTCTTGACTGTTTATTTGTCATCCTTAAAATGTCATCTAATTTCATCATGATAAGGGATTGTAAAACAATATACCAGTCACATTGAAGTGCTATGTAGTGTATATACTATATATATGTATTAAAATAGTTCTCACTATAAAATACCAATATTATATGCAATATATACCCCACCAATATATTGAAATCGATTTGACAGGACATTTTGCACTATATTATATGTCTCTGTATGAATGGCGTTGTTCCTGGATCGTCATATTGATGAGCGTTAATTAATTTCGAAAATGCTAATGGAGTAGGTATAGACTATATGAGTATAATATTATATTCGTATAGTCTATAGCCACTCTGCTTGATAGATGATAATATACTTCGCCATAAAATGATGTGCTATTATTTTATTGAATTTGATAGCCTGTCAACTTCATGACATCGCAAATATGCGTTGATATTGAAATCGATTTAATATTATATGACCTGGATTTTCGATTATTGTTTATTTATCTATAATATTCAATTTTTTTTTTGTGTTGTGTTGTTCTTCATGTTAATTTCAAGAGTTGGAATATTATACGCGTGTTAGCTTTAATAAAACACCAAAGTTGTACATTATAATAGAATGCGTGGATGCATAGATTTATTTGATTAGAATTATTTTGTGAAGTGTTTTGAAACAGATTTGAGATTATTTAGAATTGGCATAGGCTAATAATTATTATAAATTTATAACTTGACATTTATTGTTTAAGCTGAATTTATTGGTATAAAATGTTCAATTTAAGAATGTATATTCTAGTACTTAAATAAAGAAAAACAGGATAAGATTATTTATTATTGACTTGACTTCTGTGTTCCATTCTTCTTAAATTAAAATAAACAAAAGGAAATAATTAATTCAAAATAGACATCTTTTTCCTTTTATAAGCTGTGTAATTATTACCATCTTATTTTCTTATACTTATAACTGCCACCCTATTGTAACTATTAATAGATACCATCCGTTTTAATTTCCCATTAAATTAATAATTCCAGTGTTAAAGATTGAAATTTTGAAACAAAAAAACAATCAAGAAGCAACCCTCTATCTCTCTGATCAAATATTTAAAAATTGATTTATCATTCACAACTTAATTTCTATAACAAGCAATGAGTTTACATAAAGATAAGAGTTAAGGCCTTTGACTATTAGAAAGGTCCTTTTTGGAGGAATATTTTTTTTTATTATTATTTCCTCAAACTAATTTATTAAAAAACAAATGGAATATTATAAGAAAACTCAACGTTTTCATAAAATATTTTTCTCACCTTTCATCAAAACACCACTCAAACAAAACAACTATATTATATTCATTGAAAAGTCGTAAGGAAGGCGATTTAATTTTGATATTTCCTTTTCCTGGAGGAATAAAAAATGTCCTTTTATACTCAATTAAATTTCATTAGTAACAAACAGACAACAGACAGTGGGAATAGTAAGTACAATACGTTTCTTGAAGCTTCTTTTAACAGCTGCTAAAATCTTAATATCAGCATATTTTAATCGCATCAGTTTGTTAGCATTCTCAATTGGTCGGCTTGACTGCCTCTCCAGGAGGGTGGTGTATGAATAAATGATTAGAAATTAAAAAAAAAAAATAAAGACGTTTTGTTGAATTTTTGAACATTATTTTATTTTGGGAGGGTGACAAAAGTGATATTTCATTATTTGGAATTAATTTAAACGATTTTAGTGCAGAAGAAAATTGAAAACCTATTAGGGAAAATTCACATAAATGTGATGTTTTTATTAAAAAAATCGAAAACGTCTAACAAATTTTTAATAGGGTGCGTTTAGGAAGAGATGTTAAAAATTGACATCTGCAAAAAAATGAAGAATCACAATTTAAGCAAACAAATATTTTTTTAAGCTCCAAAAAGCAAAATAGAATAGCATTTGAGTGGACAACAATTTAAGCTTTCATTTTTAGACTCATCTTAGTGAGAAAAAAGATAAATTTTCAAAAATTTCACTCAGCACTTTCTTCCTTCTTAAGCTATTTGTCAATAACATTCTAAGTACACCTACTTACGATGACACTTTTTATTCAAGACTTACCACCAGTAGATACCTAAGCATGGTTTTAAAAAATAATTTTTTTAAAGTGTTTGTTTTCCACTGCAAATTAAAAAAAAAAACAATATTTATTCCAAAAACAAAATTTCTGCATAAAAATAAATATTTATTGCAACTGAAAAAATTTGTATTGCAATTGAAAAATATTTGCATTAAAAAAAAATATTTAGGTATTACAAATAAAAATAAAATGCACGACTGGGTCGCACGAACTTGCTCTTAGAGTTCAAGTTGCTTAAATTTTTGAGACTTTTTATATAGAGATTTGGGAAATGTAGGTAGGGGAGAGTGGGGCCAAATGTAACACTTTTTTCTAAAATCGATGGTTCTCCTACAAATTTGAAAGTGGGTCAACCGGACCTTTTTTAAATTAAAGACCCATGTTTTAGCTCCAAGATCCATCATAAAAATTTAGCAAAACATAACGGTAATGTTGAAAAATAAAGCTTCCAAAAAAAAAATCGTGTTGTTTCAACTTACCCCACATACGGGGCAAAGTGTAACACATACCGGGGTAGGTTGTACCAAGAACTAAAAATAAGAGAAAAATACCTTTATTTGTTTATATTTATTTATTTTTAATTAATAACAATAAAAACAAACCTCAGTCATGAAATTTTGGTGCAAAATTGTAAAAAGTGGAGCAAATCCAAGATTTCCAGAGAAAATTTGACAGTAGTCTTAAATAAAAGTTATTCGAATTCATAAATTGTTTTATAAGCTTTATGAATTCAAGTGGTGGTTCAAAAATGTGTTTCCAATTTCAAAATAAATACAAATTCAATTACAAGCATTCATATTCAGGGTTGTTAATTATATTAGGTAAACAATTTTTCAGTATAGGTAGGTTTTTACATGGTACAACTTGCCCCGGAAAAATGTTACAACTATCCCCAGCATGAAATTTGGCACACAAAATCAATTTAAAAAAAAAGCGAAACTGATAAAGACATAACATATACACGCAATTTGAGCCAAAACACAGTTGCATATAACAAAAAAACACTTAGCACTCTATCTTTTTCGGGTAAAGAGGTAGACCAAAAATAAAATTAAAAAAAAAAGTTACAAACATGCATTTTTTGGGCACCACTAGTGTTACTTCTCACCCTGTCGTCTAATCTTCATCTGAAGAAAATGTGCCGGTAGATATGCAAAAATTGAGCATTTTTCTCCTTTACGCGTTTCTTAATATTGAAAGGAACATCGCTTTTTTTAGCTGTTAATTCTTACCCCTGTTACATTTAGCCCCACTCTCCCCTACATACTATGTATAAAGGTGCAAAAAAAAAAAACGTTAAATTCGTTTTTTTTTTTAAATCAAGTATGCAGTTTTGATTTTTATATTGATACATTTTTAGAAAAAAAAAAAATTCAAAATCGTTAGAGCCGTTTTTTTTAAAAACTAATTTTTTGGAAAAAAAGTTTTAAAATAAAATTGGTATGCCATTTTGTAGAAACTACTAATCAACATCTAAAACCAAAATTTCAAAAAAATACAATGTCCCGTTTTCGAAAATTTTATTTTTCAAAACAAAATTTTCCAAATTTTTTTAAAAACCCAAAAATTATTTTTGGTTTATATTTGAATTATATAAGTGCTTCTTCACAAAAAGTTTCGTTGAAATCGAATAAACCGTTTCGGAGAATATCGGATTTAAAATAACGGTTCTATGGCAGGTACCGTAAATAATGATTTTCCAAAAAAAAAATTTTTTCATTCAAAGATAGACCTTTTCTTAAAACTTACACTTGAATATTTTAAACAAAATCGTTGGAGTCCTTTTTGAGCAATTTTAACTTTACTAAAATCGGTATATGACAAGTACCGTTATTTTTGGTCCAAAAAAATTAATTCCAAAAACTCCTCTGTAGAATCTCCAAAAAATGCTACATACCAAATTTGAAGTCAATCGGTCCATCCGTTTAGGCTGTAGGCTGTAGCTCCTTATACAGACAGACAGACGGACTTCCGGGACCCACGTTTTTGGCATTCTCTCGTTTATTTTTCTTTGTTATTTGTCTCTGAAAGGCCCTGTTTTGTTGCTTTTAAATTGTAATATCTTCAGTTCTAACTTCAACTTTGGAAACTTTTATACATTTTTTTAAACTGCAATAACACGGCAAGTTTTCACAATAACAAACCAGTGCAACGCCATACAAATTTTTTCAGGGTGTTGCTCTGAAATAAAAGAAAGAAATTGAGTTTTTATAAAACATGGAACTGTTGATTAATTTGCAGCAAAATGGCGTATGAAAGGAAAAATATTTTGATTAATATTTCTTATTACTAGGCAATGTTTTAGTGAAAGAATTGTAAAAAACAAAAATCAATTATGAGCGGAGGAAGCGAAATACTGTTGCAAAGTCGAGATTTTTCGAAATTTCACAAAAACTGCATTAAATCGAAAACCGTAAGGATTTGGGATAAATAAGTTACCAAATTCTGAGAGCCCTAAAGTTGGCGTATCAGCATATTTCGCTTGATCCATTACTTTTGGGACACCCTGTATAGTACCTATATCGCAAGTAAAAATTGCATTAAAAAATATGTTATTGCAAAAGAACAATGTATTAGCATTAAAAATAATTTTTTTTATTGTAAATAAAAATATTTTGCATTAAAATTTTTTTTTTTTGCAAATACAAAATTTTGTGCTTTGAAAAAAAAAAATCCAAAATGTGTGCATTAAATATCTTTATTTTTATAATATTCGTCTAATTTTTACAATTTTGGCTATTTTGACCTTACATTAGCTATTTCAACTGTTATAATATTGGATCTAATGTATTAATGTATGGTCAAAGAGTTAAAATTGTTAGAAAATCGACGAATACTAAAAAAAATATATTTTTGCATTGATTTTTTTTTTTCAATGCAGAAAATTTTTTATTTGTAATATTTTTTTTAATGCAAAATATTTTTATTTGCAAGAGTAATTTTTTTTTTCAATGCAAATTGTTTTCAGTTGCAGTAAATTTTTTTTTTTGCATAGCAAATTTTTTGTATGTGCAAAAAATTTTTTTTTTTAATTTGTAATGGAAAATAAATGCATGAAAAAAAAATGATTTTGTAGTGCCCTGAATTTATGTTAGCTTGAACTTTTTTATATTTCATAGAATTGAAAAAAAAAAAACAAAAATAAAAACTTAAAAAAAAAAAACATTTCAAACCCTAATGGGTTGGCGTCAATCATAGAAAAGTCATTTTCATTATGTTTGATGCCGTTTCTCTTATTAAGTTGGAAATTTTTTCTTCAGCAGATTTATCATCGAATTAGGTATAATTTTCCTGTCAACGAAATTAGCCAACTGAACATAATGATGGTGTTTGCTTGAATCTTAGATATTGGCCCTTACTGTAAATAGCATCTAAAAAAAAAGACGAAGATGCAAACAAAAAATACAATCCCAACCATGTTTGATTGGTTTCCTTAGTTTTTTGTTTTCACTGTCCTACTATTAAACTTCATTAGTTTGATGTACCTCCAGATCCATGTAGCAGCTAGTTATAAAAAGTCCGCACAATTTTCCTGATTAATTGAATAGAAAACCACTAACCGTTTTTAAACACAGAGAGAGAAAGGACTCTGCTTTCTTTATTCTTTCTTTTTCTTTTCGATTTGGCGGGAACTTTTCATGCAAGAAAATGATTAAATGATGAAAGTATATTATTTTATCGTCATCATCTCTCATAATCGGAGGTCATGTAACATAAATGATTTCTGACGAGGAAACTAACATATATACTATATATTTTTTTTTGTGTTCATTTTCATTTTTGAATGATTGATTACAAGTTTTGGTATAAGAGTTGTGGATGTTATTTTAATCGGTTAATGAACAACAATAATTTACTAAGGAACACACAAATCGTGAGTTGTATTGTTGTTTTAGAAAGAAAAGTTCTATTCCTAAATTGATTTAAAAGAAAGGTTTTTTTATGTGATTTTAACTTTCATTTGATATCAAACTCGTTGGTGTACATTTTTCACCAAAAGTGGAAAATTCTTTTTCAAAATTTGTGCAGTTTTCTATAATTTTTATGTCAGTGATTTATTTTTAGACTCAGAGTAAAGTTATATTTGAGAAGCCCAGACAAAGGTTGATATTTTTTAAAATTAAATTTTTTAATTTAATTTTTCTAAGAAAATTTTAACTACACAAGAATCCAGACAAAAAGGACCAATTTTCTTTTTCAATAATTTTTCTCAAAACTCAATTGAAACGCCTTCTCAATTTTGAAACGTGATTTTAGTAGAAAATTTGCCATTTCTATTTTTATGTCCTTTTTCTGATTGATGTATAACTGTTTTCTTTTTGTTTGGTTTGTTGAATGTTATTGCAATCAATTTTCTGGTATTTGCTCTTATATCAAACAGTGGGAAATTTTGTTTGTTTTTTTCTACAAAAAATTATATTTCATTCCTTGTGAAATAGGTTGAATTTGACAAGAATTTAGTATGGATTCAATTCCCTTCGTGGGGAGGTTTAAAAAATTTAATATTTTATTTATTCACAACTAAAAATGAGATTAA
This sequence comes from Episyrphus balteatus, assembly GCF_945859705.1. Taxonomy (NCBI): domain Eukaryota; kingdom Metazoa; phylum Arthropoda; class Insecta; order Diptera; family Syrphidae; genus Episyrphus; species Episyrphus balteatus. The sequence goes on from NC_079134.1 coordinate 35,177,087, forward strand.
AAAGAAAAATTTAACTCAATTTTACAATAAAAATAAGTTTTTAAAAGTATTTTTATCTTAAATCCTGTTTAAGTACAAAAAAAAATCCTCTAATTACCTAAGAATATAAATCCCTTTGGTCAAAATAATCCTAATTATGTTCCACTGTAATCACAATAGTAACAGTCAAATATATGCTTGTACAATAAAAAAAAAATCTAGATTAAGAAGAAAAAGTAATGTAATCCAAAGAGCTTGAGAAGAGTAATCCCTTCACAATACAAATAGAAAAAAAAAAAACTCCGAGTAGTCCATGGTGCATATACACAACCGAAAGATGAAAGAAAAAAAAAAAATGTCAATGGAAAATAACACTGACGATGCTGTTCTCTTCTTCATGCAACGTCAAAATCACAATTCACAAATGTGAATGTACGACTTGAATGCTAGTTACTGCGAAGGAAGCTGTGGCAAGAAATATGAGATGGTTTAAAAAAAAAAAAAAAAATTGAAAAAATAATTCTGAACTCAAAACGTTTTTACTCAGAAGTAATAAAAAAAAAAAGAAACACTAAGCTCTTGATAAACCATTTAAAAAAAAAAGGTTAGTTACAGACTCTTTCGTCTGAAATTAGAAATACACCTCCTACAACATTGTACCTACATTTGAAATTGTGAAATAAAAGTGTTATATGATGAGGATCTGGAAATAGCATCACAAAAAAAAAAAAAAATAGCGACACACTTTAACCATCATGGTCCAGCGGCGGGTGTTTTTTTTTGTTTGTTTAACCTCTCTTTCTATGATTTTTTTATATCCAAGATAGGATTTTCAGTTAAAAATCGTGTTCGTTCTACTTTGATGTCTGGTTTGATGCCCCAGCTTTTTATATTGTTGGACATAACCACAGTCATTTTGATTGGACAATTTATACCTGGGCTAAAATGTTTTTATATTTTTGTTGTTGTTATTTGTCTGTTATGACAACAAGTTTGTTATCGGAGGTGGATTTTATTTTCAGGTTTAAATTTTAGCATGCTTTACATAAAAATTAGCACTTTAACTTTTTTTGACAGAAATTCTGAAATCAGCCGGAGTTTCTTTAACGAAAAGGATCAGAAACCTGTGGTATAAAAAGTTTTTTTCAGTCAGTTTTGATGAAATTGGAATAAGTTTAGATTTAAAGTTAGAAAGAAGTGAAGAATTTTTATATTGTTTAGACCTAAATACCTAAAATGTTTGACATTAAACTGACGAAAAGTGTGAAACTATTACTTCAGTATTTGAAAGATTTTACCTCGTGAATATAAAATCTTTACCATTAACCCTCTGTAGGCACACCTCTTTTTTGTGACGTGATAGGCACACGTATGCGAATTTGGTTTATACTTTTTTCATGTCGCTAGAACTTTTTTCGGTCTCAATATTTTATAGAGAATAATATATGAAATCGATATAGAATTTTTGAAGGAATTCGAATATTACATTCACAAGTTCAAAAAAATATATTTTCAACCTTATAAAGAGATTTTTTTGTGACCACTTTTTTGAAAAATCGTAATTTTTTTTATTTTTGTCCTGCCAAATTCGCACCCGTGGTGTGCCGACAGAGGGTTAAATGTAAATTGTAATGTATACTCTTATTGTGACTTGAAGCAATCAATAAATTAGTGATGGAAACTAACGAATGATTTGAACTATCGATAGAGTTAGTAACTGAATGATTTGAACTATCGAATAGTTCACTATCGAATACAAAACTATCGAAAAAACTATCGGATAAAAACTATCGAATAAAAAAAACTTTTTGAATGAAAAAACTATCGAATAAGAAAACTATTCGAATGAAAAAACTATCGAATAAAAAAACTATTTGAATGAAAAAACTATTCAAATGAAAATAGTAACTAAATGAATGAATGATTTAAAACTATCGAATGAATGAATATTTTACAACTATCGATAGTTTGATAGTTTTAATTCGATAGTTCCCATCACTATCAGTTGATAAAAATTCAATTTCGATATTTTATACTTTATTCACAAATTTTTTTTTAATTCATAGGTAGTTATTGAAATGTAATTGAAAAATTTTAAGCCGTTTTATTTTTCAAAAATTGTTAACAATGAATTTTAAAGGTAACATTTTTTTTGTTTGGAATGCGTCAGCACACAAAATACCAAACCTAATTATGTGATAACCATACTAAATAAAAGGCTATTGTCTCACCTAACTTGTTATTTACAAACATCTTCTCTTCAAAAATTGTACATTTCTGCTGAAAAAGTTTTATTCAGCCTTCAAAATATGCTTGTAAATTAACAGTTTCGTCTCCCCTAATAGGTCCGGTTTGGTTTCTTAAAGAAAGAATTTCCAAAACACATTTCGCTATTTTATCCTTTTTGTGTCGGTGAAGCCTTTAAAAATAAATAATTATTTTTTTTATTCCTAATTTAAGACAAAATTCCGAATAAAATGCCAAAAGAGACTGTGAATTATAAAAACAAAATTTGAAATTTTTATTTCTAACAATTTTTGACAATAAACGTTGATAGTTTTTATGTTAATGATTAACATTGGCATGAGAATTTGATGATTCAGTGCAGAAAAAAAATTATGTGTGCAATTCACACGTTTTTGAAATGAAACCTTAAAAATCATTTTAAAAAAATCGAAAAAATATAACTTTTTTTTTATTCCATCACTTTTTTTATATGACAACCTACAATAAATTGTATACCATCTGAAAGCTTATTGTTTCAGCTCAAAATATTTATATCGACCATGTCTATACAATATCTACAAAAGGATCTAGCATTTTCTTAACCCAATTAGTTTTCATAAAAAAAGCTCTCTTTTCTCTTCTAACGCCATTAAATCCATTTTAAAAGGAAAACCTATAATAAATTTTACATCATTATTATTTCACATTTTATATGACGCTTTAATCATATTTCTACCATGCCTACAAAAAAAGTAAGAATTTTTTATAGCCAACCATTTCGAAATTTCAAACTGAGATTACGGTACTTCCTCTATTGCTGGCTGGTCATCAGCAACAAATCTTCACAGGTATTTTGAGGTATTTTTCAGGTTTTTAATTAAAGATTATAACTTGTAGAGCACGTACCGTTATGTGTGATATATTAAATGAAAGGTTATATTATCAGCATTCGTATTAAAGTTAAATAAATTTGTTATGTGCTCTAGATCAAACGATATAACGTGTTTAGAAAAAAAAACATCTTTTCACCGTTATCTCAGAATTTTGATTATGAAATTAATTGAAATTTTGCACAATCATAATTTATTTAATTACCTATCTACTGTATAAATTTCATTCATCTATCTATTAAAACAAAAAAGTTATGATCAATTGATTTTTCGTGTCGCTTTTTCGTTTCAAATCACTACGATACTAAAGAAGTTTTCACTTCAAAAAGACTGATAGAAGCGAATGAATAGATAAAACCAAAAACCATTTTCCAAAACCTTGAATTTATGTACCAATCATAAATTTTTGTTTCTCTTTGTCGCTTTCGATCGAAGAAAAACATGTTGCAAATAATCAGGAATTTCGTAGATAAATGCTCTTCTTCATTTCATCAGGGGGGGTAAAAGCGATGGAAGGCATACGAATTTTAGCTATGAACTAATGAGAATGTGTATGGAATCTCTGGAGCTCATTGAAATCCTTCCATTCTAAACCAAGCCACTATAACAATGATTTCACTAAAATTTTCTGCTTTGCTTCATTAAGAACAAAAAGATATTCCTTCTCAACTTTAATCGACCTCTAACACCTTATAATGTTCAAAATGCGGCCATGAGTTTTTCTTTTCATATTTTTTCCTACCTCAAGCTAGCTCTGTTCATATATTCCACCTATTTGATATATTTTCCAGATAAAAAAAAAATATAATGTTTAGCGTGTTTGCTTTATCCATTCAGAAATTAGTTTTTGTTTACGTTGCGGATTTTGTAGCTGGTGTTTCCATAAAGAAACACACATAAAAATGAGAGCTCAACTATTAGAACGGTATATACCATAAAGCAATATAAGTTCGTAGACTATTAGACTAGAGTTGTTGTCTTCATTGAATACAATATAGTCGACTCTCATCTTCATGGCCTGGTTTTAATTGATTGGTTTGTCTAATGCCGGGCGCAATTACGATCTTAATCATGATCTCGAAGTAAGCCAAACAGCAAGACTACATCGCTATACTACTTCTACTTGTATACACAGCAGCATCTGGGCGGATTATTATAGGTATACCTAAGAAGAGCATCAGTTGTATGGTAAAACAATGAGGTCTTTTGTATAAACGGATATTAATGCTGACCGTTGTTGTAGAAAAGTAGGTATACTCATGTACAATCTCGTATAACATCATCATTCGAAACAACAAAAACAACTACTATCGGTATTGGCATGGATAAAGTTTATAGGCGAAGTAATATCGCTGGTGTTCAATGCATTATGGGCTTTTGATGCCTCAGGAGCACACTTTTTTTTTTGTTCGAACCAATTTTTGTGTTTTTTTTTTTTTTATTGGGAATGAATGTGAATGTAAGTTAATTGAGATGTGATCTAAATTGTTTTAGTTTTTATTGCGATACAAATTCATGATAAATTTAAAATGTAACAGTGTGGTGTTAAAGTTATAAAAACTTTGAGTAAAAAGAGGTTGTCTGTAAAGCCGGATTACGGACGATGATTTTACGTGATAACGCCGAAAGAAAACGGGTTGTGTGCTTTTAAAATGAGTCAATTGAAGCGTTCATTTATTTCAAACAATCATAATTTACAAGAAAAAGCTAAAAAAAAAATACCTTTTTTATTTTCTCATTATATTAGTTTTTTTTATTTTAAAAGCTTACAAAAAAAAATTATGCAATTTAAAAGCCGGGTATTTCTTCTTTTATTTTAAAATTTTTATAATGCGCAAAGAGTATAAAAATAATTTATTGAAAACAATAATTTTCATCAAAAAAAGCAAAAAAAAACATGAATTTTTATCTTCTCACGTCATTAATTCCATTTTTTTCCCTAACAACCTATAAAAAATTTTATACCATCTGAAAGCTTATTGTCTTAGCTAAATATAAATATCGATCAGGTCTATGAGACATCTACAAAAAGAGCTAGAAATTTTTTAACTCGATCAAATTTCATTAAAAAAAGCAAAAAAAAAAACATTTATTTTTATGTTCTCAGGCTATGGAATCAATTTTTTTGTTTGACAACTTATAAAAAATATATACCATGTCAACTTATTATTTCACCATTCATATGACGTATCAATCTCATTTCAAAGATGCCTACAAGAGAAGTTAGAATTTTTTAAAGTCAACCATGTCGAATTTCCAGACTGATATTACGGTACTTCCTACACTGGTGGCTGTTCGGGGGGCAATAGATCTCCACTGGTGTTTTGCGGTTTTTCGCAAGTTTCTTGATTTAACATTGTGTAGCTTGTAGTTAGTCTACCGTTATGTTTGATATACCAAATGAAAGGTAATTGTATCAGGATGCTCATCAAAGTTTTATAAAATTTCTATCTGCTCTAGGTCAAAAGTTATAACCTGTTAAATTCTAAAATTTTATTTTACCGTTATCTCAAAATTGTGTTTACGAAAATAATTGAAACTTCGCACACATTTAGTCGTGGTTATGGTCTATCATTACTCTATATACTTTATTCCTGTATCTATTAAAGAAAAAAAGATAAAAATAAAAAACGATGAAAATCGGTTAAAAACGGTCAAAAAACGTGTTTTTAAAAACTTGTTTCTTTCGTTTTTTTTTTTCAAAATCTTTGCACATGTATGCATAAGGCCTACCAACCTACATGTCCTATAAGTTTGAGATTTTTTAATGCTCCAAAAAAAACTAAAAATCAAAAATTACCCAAAAATACCCCTAAAAAACAAGGTGTTTTTCAAAAATTCATATTTCGAAACGCATATTTGCAACTGTTAAAATAATATGGGTTGACAGATGAAAAACTGGTATTACTTTTTTTAGAGACGTCAGATTGTCTAGATTTTAGATTTTTTGGCATCAGCATTAAAAAATACCTCGAAGACATGTATCATATCCGTATATAATACCATTGTCTATTATTGCTAATTTTGAAAATCTGCTTTCCCGCTTTGACCTTGAAAATCGCGACTCGCGGACATTAGATTTTTCCAAAACGAAGATATTGAGCAAAAAAAAATTCTATTAGCATTCATTCCGAGATTTACCCCTTTTTTTCACCTTATTTTACTGTATTAAAAGAATTTTCAAAGAATTTTTAAACGAGTTGTAGTTATCTAGTGCTCTCAGGTTTGCGGGCAAGGAGTTCCAAGGCACAAAGAATTCTTTTTTAGAATTTCTAAATTTAAAGGTAGGTACAATGAGAATATTGCTTCTTTGTGATACTGGGAAATTAAGCTTTTCGTAAAGGTAGTTTGAAGCTTTTGTATGGACAAGTTTAAATAAACTACCTGCCTGTGCAGAAACATGATCGAAACGACGTAAACCATATATAAAACGGGCTGTGTTGTTAAACGTTACTTGAAGTTTGCGTTTACTAGCACTGTCCAAACAGCAGAAAATCGGACTTCCGTAGAAAATGGTTGGTAGGATAAGAGTTTTGGCAGTAATCATTTTCGTTGAAACTGGAAGATAACTTCTAGAAAGGTGCAGAACCCTCAGAGCAGCATAAATTCGACCGATTGTACTTGCCAAATGTGTATCCCACGATAGGGTTTGGTTTAAGATTACACCAAGATTTTTTACTGTTTTAACGTAGTTTAACATTGTCCCATCAAGTTCAACCCTAGGAAAATATGACATATCAAGAGCAGTGCTATTAATAACGATTGCCTGGCATTTATTTAAATTAAGTTTCAGACGATTTTCTCTGTACCACTGTCCTATACGCATCAGATCCCCATTTATTCTCGCTGTTGCATCCTCTCCTCAACCATACCTACTTGATAACTAAAGTGAATTTGCACATCATCTGCATACATATGTATTTTACAATGCTTGAGTATCAGAGGTAAGTCATTGTTGAACAACGTGAAAAAAAAGCGGACCTAATATTGATCCCTGAGGCACACCCGAACGAGTAGACAGAAAATCAGATAGCTTAGAGCTCGCATAAACTGCATGAGTTCTATGGCTAAGGTATTTTTCAATAAGGGATAAGAGCGCTGAATTTTTAAAAAAAGAGAAGGTTTTTAAGTTTATTCAAAAGTACTTCGTGCGAAATAGTATCAAAGGCCTTAGAGAAATCCAATAAGACCAGTGTAGTTACATAATTGTTATCAATTTGCTGCCGTATGTCGTCGATTACACTGGTCTACAAAATTTAATTTTTCTTTTGGTGCCGAGACTATGATATACTTTTCTATAGGTTTTTGATGTGCTGAACTCGAATCTGAAATCAGAAATATCCTATCAGCTCCCGTTTTTGAAATATTACCGTTAGAAAGTTCGAAAAAAATCGTTTTTTGACTTTTTTGGAGTTAACAGGATCTTCCCCACATGAACCAAAATATACTCTTCTGAAGGTTTTGGGTGTGTTGAACTCGAATCTGAAGTCAAAAATATCCTATCAGCTCCCGTTTTGGAAATATTACCGTTAGAAAATGCAAAAAAAAACCTTTTTTTACTACTTTTGATGTTATGCCCCTAATTTGAAGAATTTTTTTTTTTTTAAATACAATTAATAACGGTTTCTATTAGAAGTATTTTCCTTCTTTCAAGACCTGTTTAAATCTTTGCAATATCTCGTTTACTGCCGGAGATATCTTAAAATTAAGTTAGTTTGTTTTTATCAAAAAGGAGATGAAAACGTGATATCTGTTTGATACATTACAATAACCCAAACAACTGACGATATCTCGAACAATAAAAAAGATATCGAATAGATTTAAAAAGATCTTGAAAGAAGGAATATAGTTCTTACCTATAGAAACCGTTATAATTTATATAAAAAAAAAAAAATGTCTTCACATTAAAGCATAACCTCAAAAGTAGTTTTTTTACATCTTCTAACGGTAATATTTCAAAAACGGGAGCTGATAGGATATTTCTGACTTCAGATTCGAATTCAGCACATCGAAAACCTATAGAAAAGTATATCATAGTCTCGGCACCAAAAACCTTGTAGACCTGTGTTATCTTTAGAAGTGCAGTTGTGCAGCTGTGTTTTGGTCTAAACCCTGATTGAGTAGGTGTTATCAGCCAATGGGTTTCTAAGAATGTCATAATCTGTCGACTGACAAGCTTTTCAAATGTTTTCGAAATGAAAGGTAATATAGCAATTCAATTACTTAAAAAAAAAAAATAAAAACTTTCATTACATTTATTGCATGTCCAATTTTTCAGCCACTCTAAATCTTCCATTATGCCTACTAAAAAAGTCAAAAGATAGGTATTATATTTATCCATAGCATGTTACAGGTAGTTTAACTTGGTAAATGTTTCAAGTTAATCACGAAAATATTTTCATAACAAAAACCAAACACGAAACATAATAGTTCATAGTATTCGGTTGAAGATTTCAAGATGAAAAATTTTCCTTTTCTATTTATCTAGCCTCTCCATTAAGTTATTGTTGGATATTTTTTTTATTTCTTTTTTTTTAACAAAAGATGACTTTTCAACTTTTTTTTAACTCACCAAATAGTATAAATAGTACGAGTATTATCCACGAATGAACATTTATTTTTGGTCTGCACACATTTTACCATCACTTTTGACCCGATTCTGTGTGGAAATGACGTTCATTATCATTAGTTCGCTAGCTTTTGTGGAAGTAGTTTAGCGGGGAACCTCTCGAGAGACAGTAATAGATATACACAGATAGATACCCAAACGATATTAAAAAAAAAAAAAAAAAAAAAAACATTTACAAAACAAGAGTGCGGAGAAGTAGAAAATTGGAAAATTTTTCATTTTTATCTTTTTGAGAATGCTACTCGCTATGCGGCGACGACGAACGACGGCGGCCTTGGTTTAATGTATCGTTTTTATTGCAAAGTTTGAGGTATACAATCTACGCTATTGCTCTACGAATGACTATGGACACAAAAAAAATAGAAGAAACTATAAAAAAGGGTTTAAATAGAAGGGCAATGGGGAGTAAGTTGAAGAGAGCAAACTGAATCCGGTCATTAAGTGGGAGTTGTTTGGAGAAATTTTTATCGCGGGTTTTGGTATGAGGGACATGTCGAAAATAGCTATAAAAAGGGTAAGGGGTTTAGCTAGAAATGTATGTATTCCGATTTGAAGAATTCAATGTTTAGCTGTAGGTATATCAGCAAGGAATGCAAACTATTTGAAACGAATTGTTTTTTTAAAGAGTTATTTTCTTTATTGTTTGTTTTCCTAAAAAAATTTGCTTGGAAGATGATAAATAGAGAATATAATGAACGGTATCTTGCTCCCGAATTTTGGTCCTGAAAAAATTTGAATCTTCTCTCAGGAACCACTGTTAATGTTAACTATAGTTTAAGAAAATGTGGTTAAGGCTGTGGCTTGAGTTATACATATATAGAAACAAACAGATATACAAATAGGAAACAAGTAGACACAATTACTTCAGTGGCGTATTGAGGGGGGGGGGCTCAGGGGGCTCAAGCCCCCCCCCCCCCCCAAGGCTTCAAGATTATGTTATTATTTAACTGATTTCATCATAATGTACATGATTAACTTAAATTTGTTCGTAAATCTTAGAGATTTAGAGGTAGCACAGATGCTCGAGCCCCCTCCAAATTCTGAAACGGCAGTTTGTGTTTGTTTGAGTAAGAGCCTTAGCTGGCGTTGAGGGTTGGGGTAATTTTTTCGGATTTTAGTCCAATTCCGAATTCTTCAGATCTTTTTTTTAGTATTTTGACGTCGAATTACATCACCGTTAAATTTTGCAAAATTTCTTATGCAATCTCAAAACGCCGTATTTGATCGTCTTAAGTATATTTATAGAAATAGAAATTTTTAATATCTCGAAAATCTAAGTGGTTTCTTTATGCAAATTCCAGTTTGCGTTTCTGATTTGATTAAAAAAGCAACATATTACGAAAAAACATATAGTAGGTATATTTCGGATTAAATACAAAAAGAATTTCATTCAAAATTAGTTTTTGAGACTTTCACATTCTGCATTTCACTTTTTGTGTATTCACTTGCCGAAAGTGAAATTAGGTGTTCAGCATTTTTCACTCATTTAGATTTTCTGATCGAATTCAATTCACTATGTTTCTGTTCGTGAATTTAGGGCCTTTTTCAATGAATCTGGAATTGAAAAAGCAACAGTAATTTTACTTTAGAAACAAAATAAAAATGGATCCTTCAGTTTTGACAGTTCGAAGCACTTTCGAAGTTTTCGAAATCGATCGAAATGAAGAATATATTAATATTTCGGTCGAATTGTGGAACATGGGCGAATATATCGAAAATAGTGATGAGTTGAGTATATCTCAAAAACTGTAGACGTGATAGAAATAATCCTGTAAACAGTTTTGGATTCAGCACATGACAAAGTTCGAACGAAATAAAGTGTTTTTTTAACCTTCTGCAGATACACCTCTTTTTTGAGAATTTGGTTTATACTTTTTCATGTCGCTAGAACTTTTTTCGGTCTCACTATTTTACTAAGAATCATACCTATATGAATATGATGTAGAATTTTCCGAGGAATTCGAATATATTCACAATTCCAAAAAAGTGCATTTTCACCCTTATAAAGACACTTTTTCGTGACCACTTTTTATTTTTGTCCTGCCAAATTCGCACCCGTGTGTTGACAGAGGGTTAAGGATGACACTAGGTACTTAAGGAGGAGACAGTAGTACGAATCTGTCGAGAGCAGTAAAATGGGACTATATCACTTTCAGAACCGCAGCACAGCGCTTCACTCTCGATCAAAGATGAATAAAAAGAGAGAACAATAATTTTTTGCACCATTTACCCTCTAAAAAATTTTTGAAAAATTTTCCAGCCCCCTTCAAATTTTTTTCTGGATACGCCACTGAATTACTTATATGAACCTTTATCACAAGTTAAACTATAAAATGGAATCACAACAAGCTAAATAATAATAATGCACGACTGGGTCGTTATTATGGTAAAAGTTACTTAAAATAAATAAAAAAAAAAATAAAATAAAATAAAATAAAATAAAATAAGTTTTTCAAAAGTCCATAAAAAATATTTTAATTTAATTTCATAAGAAATTTATTAAAAACTTAAAAATTATATAAAGTTCGTTTTTAACATTATTATTTTTTTTATGTTTTGAAAAAAAAAATCTATTATACAGGGTGTCCCACAGTCACCGCCCCAAATGAAAACCATGGATTCCTGAGGTCATTTTAAGTCGAAAAACGTATGAGGTAATTTTCTCGTTTTCGTCCCGTTTTCGAGTTACCACGGTTTTTATGAGTTTTGCTCTCTTGTCCTTTAACTGGCCTTATCTTTGCCAAACTACGTTTGATTTGAAAGATTTTTTTTACAACCAATCAAGAATTAATTACAGTTTAAGTTTGTCTCCGAACTTTTTTTTCTGCGGACAACCGTTTTTCCACAATTTTGCATCAAACTCAATTTTCTTCGTTTTTTAAGTTGTTTTTTACACTTTAATATCATTTAAATCAAAAAAACACGTTAATGAGTACTAATTTTTTGAGCTTTTTATTAAAGCCCAGTTTATTTTCATAAAAAAAAAAATAAGTTTTTTTTTCATAAAAAAGGCTACTGAAAGTAATTAAAAAAAAATAAACAAACTGAGTGAACTAAAAAAAAATAATTTTTAAATACAAAATTAATTTAAATTAATTTAAATTAATTTAGTAGAGTAAAGCAAATTATTAGGGAACCCGGGGGAACAGCTCTGATTTTGACGATTTTTTTTTCAAACGTAGGTAATTAAAAACACTTTAAAGTCTATAGATTAAAAATTGCCGATGTTGCCGTATTGTTTTTTTTTTTTTAATTAAAATAAATTTTTTTTTTTTTGAACAAAACCATTTTTTTGCTTAAGTTTCATAAAACAAATGATAGCAAAAGATTCTCTAGGTAATTTAAGGAAAAAAATATAAGGGAGAAAGGGACAATCTTCCATCGTTCAAGCGACAAAATGCAATTTTTTCACAAACTGACTTCAAACACAAAAAAAATATTTTGAACACAACGGCAACACCTACAATATTTACAGACACGTTTTTAAAAAGCCAGAATCTCAATTCTATCTGTAAAATTTAAATCCACTAAATTTAATGAAGAGTTTTTGAAAGAATAGCCCTCAACTCAAAATTTTGGAAATAAAAAAAAAACTTAATTAAAAAATGTTAAATGGCTTTTTTTTAACTTTTTCGTAGTAAGATATGAATTTATTAAAAAAAAAATTTGTTGGCCATAAATATTTTCAGTTGAATTACGAAGAGGAAAAGGTAATATATATTACAGTTTGAAAACAAAATATAAAAACTACTTCAATTTCATCGAATTTTCTTGATAAAAACCGAATTTTTGCATTGAAATAATTGAATTTCTCAAAGACTTTGGCAAATAAGAATAAATATATAAAAAATAACTTTATATTTAAATGTTAAACTTAAAAAAAATGAGTAAAATATTTTTCAAAACTTCTATTAAAAAAAATTTCTTCCAAAATGAAATACTTTTTAATTTTTTTCATAAACCGTAATACATTTTGATATTTCCTTTTATAATTTCAAATCATAATAAATGTGGCCAAAAAAATTTGTAAATAAATGCATTTTATAATACGAAAAAAGTTTTATAAACGACATGTTAAAATTTTGTCAATAATTTTTTTTTTTTTTTTTTAAATCTGAGTTCAATTACCATTCTTTCAAAAGCCCTTCATTCAATTAACCTAATTTTAGTTTTATTAATATGACTAAGCTTCTAGCTTTTTAAAAATGTATATTTAAATATTGTAGGTGTTGCCGTTGTGTTCAAATATTTTTTTTTGTGTTGAAAATTGCATCTATCGCTTGAACGATGGAAGATTGTCCCTCACTCTAATATATTTTTTTTCCTTGAATTTCCTAGACAATCTTTTGGCATCAATAAATTTATAAAATTTAAGCAAAATTTTTGAATTTTTTTTTGTTCACAAAAATTTTCAATTAAACTTACAAAATTCGGTAATTTTTAATCTATAAACCTTAAATTATTTTTAATTACCTATGTTTGAAAAAAAAGATCATCAAAATCTAAGCTGTTCGGCCGGGTTCCCTAATATTGCCATTTTTGAGCTTAATTAAATTTTTGAAAATCTCTCACCCCCTTTTTAGGGCTTCAATGCTTTATTTTGAAAAAAAAAAGTTCATGTTTCATAAATTCACAATATAGTATCTATCTAATAAATTATTGAGTTTTATAAATTATTAATATAGGTACATATATTTCAAAATGACATAAACCGGTATAAAGGTGCCTAGTAACATGTCACTTTTAAACGCTAGAATGAACAGGTTGATGTTTACTCTGTACTCCTACCTTCGCATAATAAACTCCTCTTAAATTATTGAATTTCTGATGAGAACTTATTAAAATTTAAACATCACTAAGTGATTTTCCACAAATAATTTCCCATCCATGAGAATTTCACTAACATTATTTATAACCTCAATTTCATAAGTCTTCCATTTAACACTTACCATTCCCAACCCATTTTAATTCCTCATCAAAAAAACAATAAAACTTTCAAGAAACATTGCTCAACAATCATCTCCCTAACGTCTTTTTACAAATGAAATGTAGGTAAAACGAAATTTTGATTTTTCAACCATCTATATGCCATTTGAGAGCCCTTCAAACTTTGACAATGATGACAAAATCGTTTGTTCTTCATAAATAATTGTTATCTGATTTTGTCTTCGTCTTCTTGTCGTGTCGTTGAAGCTCATTTCATAACTGAATGCGGCTTTGTGTAGGTATCATTCACAATTATTCATTTTCTATGACTTTTTGTCTGCAAATCTGTCAAAAGGTGTCACTCATTTTCAAGATTCTATACAATAATCTCTTCGCGACTACCCACAACCATCTCAACTAGCTAGCTTAGACAGAACCAGACAGTTAAATGTCACATTAATTTACCAACTGTTACTCAGACAAATACTCCACTCACCTTTACACAAAACAAAACACTCGTACTATAGATTAGATATGTATTTGGTGCTGTTTAATTTGTGGAATTCATCTGTCAGAGATACCATGATTTTACCAACACCCCCACCGACCTCACTCAGGTGTGTATTAGAGGCCTTCAGAGGTTATATACAAAGTTCCACCACAGCACAGATCCTTTGCCATTTAAATTCATCTAATTCAAAGTTAACGTTGACCATAAAATATTCATATAATCCACCGTGGTCACGAAATGACCTCTGATTCGCCGAAGTGTAGAGTAGGTCCCTGTGTGTCCTTAACATTAATTTAACATTGAAATTTAGCAGGTGGCAAATTCCAAAGGGGGCGAAAAGCATCACGCAGCCTTCCAGCGAGGATAATATACAAACAAACGTGGCATAATCAATGTGGAATACCGCATCAGCCAAAACAGCGATATCGCATATACTCTCTTAATGGCCAAGAAGATTGAATGATATATTGATACAAATGGCAGATGGAATTTCGAATTAGACAGAGAATTACAGAATATTATTACGACAGGATCCCAGATGATGAATTTCAATCTGTCATATTAATTAAGCTTTGCAGCGCTATCAATTTGCATCTCTAGAATCTCTAATAAAGTCCTTAAAATTGCATAATAAATAATAAAGAAGAACAATCTTCTTTTTTATCATTTCAATATTCTTTTTTTTTTGTGAAATTTATTTCCAAAGGACATCAATTGGATTTTTTCTTCTTTTTTTTTTGTATTTTATTGTTTTCAAATATCCTTAAGCATCTAATTAATTATTATTTCCTTTTTTTTTTTTCCAGATCACATTCAAGCAGCTGGAGTTGATGTTGAACCAAATACAGCATTACTAATCGAAGGACAAAAAACAGAACTTTTGTGCAGATATGGAAGACCAATTAATTATTGCCGTATTGAAATACCCGGCGAGAAAGTACTTAATTTATCACCGTTATGGAGTAAAACCCCTGGATTCTCATACTATGGTACTGGTTTGGATAATGGGCAGTGTGGTGTTACAATTGATAGGGTCAGTGCTTCGCACAATGGCAAAGTCAAGTGTAGTCTGGGTTTTGAAGGAGAAGAATATGAAGGAAATATCGATTTGGTTGTTGCGTGTAAGTACTTTTTTTTAATTGGGATTTATTTTTTGTATTTATTATATGATTTTATTTTTTTTTATGTTGAGTAAATTAAAGAGAGGTAAATTATATTTAAATGAATCAGGTGAATTTTGGAGAGTTTTTGGAGAAAGGAGTTGCTTTAAAATGTCGGAGGATATGAAAAAAGAGTTTACTCAAGTTTTTGCGTTTACTTTGCAGAAATGAAACGACAGATAGGGTTACTTTAGTTGTTTTACAGAATGACTGTTCAATGATTTGCATCTACATTATAAGGATGATATAAGACCCTACTAACAATTTTGCTTCTATAATGCTTTACAGAAGCAACAATTGCATCTGTAAAGCTTTATAGAACCTAAATTGTTTGTCGGGGATATTACAATTTTTTTTTTTTTGGTTCTAAAGTTATAATTTCTATATTATATAAAGCTTCTTAAGGAAAGTGAAATATTTATTGAAAAGATAAATAAAACAAAAGTTATGAACATTTTTAAAAATAAGTATATTCGTTTAGACACTCCTCAGTGATTAAGAAACGGAATAGTTTGCTTCTATATAGTTTTATAGAAGTTGGAGTGCCATCTGTTAAACTTTAAAGAACAAAAATTGTTAGTGGCGATGTTTAGTATTGAAAAATAAAACTAAATTGCGGAGATGGATTGTATATTTCAAATCGAAGGTTCGGTAGAGGAATATAATATAGAAACTAATAGGAGTAACTTATGAAAAGGAAAATAAATCAATTCTTTTAACGTTTTTAAACAAAGCAGACTTGTGGATTGGCGCAAATGAATGAATTTAGTTTTGAGATATTCAAAAAATTATTTTTGTAAGGTCAAAAAAATCTAAATCCTTTTTTTTTTATTTTGTAGGTACTCCGAAAAATCGATTGCTAGACACTACAAGAATATACTCACCTCTCTTTATATCAATGGAAAGGTCCTCTGCTTCGCAATTTTTCGTTTTTACATCAAGCTTCTATTAAAAAAAATTATTTTTTTATAAATTGACTTTTTAGCAAATTTCTTTATCTTGTAGGAAATTGAACGCTCTAAAAAAAAGGCATCAGACACTTTTTTCGTTTATCTATAACCGTTTAATAGATATTTGAGGTAAAAAAATCGAGAAAATCTTTAAAAATTCGTTTTTTGTACTTATTTTTGTAACAAATTGAAAAATTATAATAATCAAACGTGAAAGACAAAATTTTTTTAGTGAATATCCTGTAAATAAAATTTAAAAATAAAACTAATTTTTGTTTATTAATTTTAAATAAGTTATAGTTTTATTTTATTCAGAAAGGATAATTTTTTCTAGGCTGAGATATCGTGTTTGAAAAAAAAATTGTTTTTTTAACAATACCTACAAGATAATACCTCAGTAACAGATTATTGACGAAAAATTTAATGGAAGCAGAAAACAATAGACTTTGAAAGTCTTAAAATTTCACCCGCATTCACTTTTCTTGTCAAAAGTTTTAACCGCTCAAAGCATAAAAATAAGCTTTTTCAAAAATGTCGTTCTTTTACTTTCGTTAAATATTAAAACAAATTTTTTTCAAGATAGGATATTTTTGATGTTCTACAAAAACTTACTATCTTAAAACTTTTACGGTTTACCTTTCAAGTTATGGACAAAAACTTGAAAAGTATAGCAAACAGATTCGAAATTTGTATCCTTACAAAGACCGGTCATATCGTCGCTTAAAAAGCAAGGTTACACTTTTACATTATGTATGTAATAATATTTATTAAAAAAAGTGTCACTTTATAGATTTTTTAAGAAAAGTTATAGCTATTTGCCTTCAAAATTCACATTGAAATTTTTAATTTAAAACATCGAGGAATCGAGGGATTTTGAATTTTTCTTTGAATAAAAAATTATGTTTGGCAAAAATTTCGTCTAGAAAAAAAAAGGATCTTAAAAAATAATAAAAATGAGGGACAGTTTTTCATCGATTAAGAGGTAGAACAAATTGAATTTGAACATAAACAAATTTGAACAGGAAAAACTTAGAATTAAGAAAAAGAAAAAACATTTTAGATGTTGTATTTTTTTATTCAAAATTTTAAATATTTTGGATATATTTATTATTAGATGAATTCAGAAGTGAAATTGTTGCAGTATTACATGTTCAAAAATGCTCCATTTAAAAATGAGCATTTAAATTGTTTTTTATTGGCATTTATGATTTTTAGGATTTTTGTGCTGAGTTATGAGTCATAACTCAGTCATAACTTATGACTATTGTAATATCAGCTCAAAAGTCTCCTTATAAAATATTATTTTTAATGCAATAAAGATTTTGTTTTCCTTTTAGCGTGAATTCAAGAAATATTAAAACATGTCTCAACGTTTTTTTTTTTGTTCGTGTGACAAAATAAGGAAAAATAGCTGCTTCAAATAGCAAAGGGTTGAATGAAAGATTTTGAAGTGAAAATTAAAAATAAACTGGTAACATAACTTGTCCACTGAAATAAATTTAATAGTTACTTTTTAAGTTTTTCTATAGAAAAAAAAATGTTACGCATACACCACAGTGACCAACAAAGCTTTTCGATTTCTCACTTGAATGACATGCATTGAAAAATTTCTAAATACATGTACATATAACTAAATCTAATATCAGCCAAATCCATATGTACTTTAAACCAGGGTTGAAAAAGAACCGATGCATTGTAAACGTTGTAAAAACAATTATGTACCTATACTTTTGCAAAAAATATTTGTTTGCATTAAAAATTAAATTTCAATGCAAAAGTGTAATCAATAAAATCGAAAAAAAAAAAATAATATTTTTTTAAGAAATTAGAAGAAGATTATGGAAACAAAAATTCAATGCTTTGAAATTCTTATATTTTCATACAATTTTCTTTTTTTTTTAGTTGCGATTTGCTTTTAATTTTTTATCCAAAAAATTCCTAATAACAAAAATTTTTTGTTTCCAATGATTTTTAATTTGCAACAATTATTCTTCTTTCATTTCAAATGCATTCTGGTGTTTTTACACACTGCTTAAAAAATATTTAAATTAGATCTACCTCCTTCGGATTTATTTTGCAGTGCAAAATTAGTACAAATAAGGGGGACAAATAATTTTAATTAATTTTAATAACCTTTTTAAAAAATAATAAATATAATAATAATCCAGTCAAATAAGGGTTTAACCTCGGAATGAATGTTAGTAGAAATTTTTTTTGCTCAATATCTTCCTTTTGCCATTCTATAACATATCTCAAAAGTCTAGAAAAATCTCATGTCCGCTTGTCCCGATTTCAAGGTCAAATCGCGAAATGGAGATTTTCAAAATTAGCAAAAATAGGCTATGGTATTATATACACATATGATACATGATTTCAAAGTATTTTTTAACGTTGATTCCAAAAAATCTAAAATCAAGGCAATCTGACGTCTCTGAAAAAAGTTATACCTGTTTTTCATCTTTCAACCCATATTATTATAACAGTAGTTGCTAACTTACCACCGAAAAACCCTTTAAAGTAATGGTAGCGGAATCATATTTTGCATGAGGGTTTTCATATCTATTATCATTAAGAATCAAAACAATGCAATGCAAAAAAACATTTATATCTATGACAAATAGTATTTTTTGAGAAAAGGGGAAATTTTGGGATGTGCACTAAAAAACATCCTGGTACAATCTTGGAATTAGTGCTAATAGGCTAATTTTTTTGTTTCTATCTTTGTTTGGATATTCTATAACTTATGTCAAAAATCTAAAAAAAAATCTCATGTCCGCAAGTTCTAATTTTCCAGGTTAAACTAAGTTAGGTGCAGATTTAAAAAAAAATAATAAGAAAACTTTAGATTCTTATATGTATACCAACATAACCCATATCATTTCAAGGTATTTTTTAACGCTGATTCCAATAAAACCCACAAACAAATCAATATGACCATCCCTGAAAAGTAATGTACCTTATTCATGTTGATCTGACACAAATATCTGAAGAGTAGTTTTTCAATTTTTTCAAATCTGCACCTTATCTTCAAACCAAGCAAATTAGGACTTGCGGACATGAGATTTTTTTAGATTTTTGAGGGTAGTTAAAGAAACTTTTGAGATATGTTATAGAATGCCAAAAGGAAGATATTGAGCAAAAAAAATTTCTATTAACATTCATTCCGAGATTTACCCCTTTATTTGACTGTATTATAATAGTAATAATATAAAAGAATATTAGGCGTCTTAAACGCCACTTAAAACACATTTTATACGTTTACTTATTAATTTTCGAAACAGGTTTTTTTCAAAAACTTACAACATTTATAAAACCACTTTAAATATGCGTCAGAAAACCGCATTTTATCTTATTCTTTACCTACATTTAATCTTGCAAATGAATATAAAAATTGTTCGTATTCTCAATTCCAGTGCGACCACACCAGCCCGTAATTGAATTGCTATCCAAGCCCGATCAGGATGAAGCTTTTGCAGCCGAAAGCAAATTCGCTGCACGTTGTATTGTTCGTGATGGTCGACCAGCTGCGAACATTACTTGGTTTGTTGATGACTTACCCATTTACCAAGGCCTCAATCCACCAGAGGTGATTGAATCCCAAAGTGACAAAAATGTCACCCTCTCGACCACAGCACAATTATTGCAGAAATACTTAACGCCCGAGGACGATGGCAAAATGCTAATTTGTCGCGCCCACCATCAAACCGACCGTGAACAGCCACAGGAGGGTAAATTTTTACTCAAAGTCAGATGTAAGTACAAAAAAACACCTTTTCCCGCACTCATACCTCCATTTCCATTAACTGAATTGAATTTTTAACCATCATTTTATCGTGTGTGTGTGTCTGTTGATGATGTCATTGCAGATGCCCCAGTTCCACAACCCGAGACAACTGTTTATGGCCTTTACCTGGAACATACTGCCATGGTCAATATTACAATTCGAGCCAATCCGACGCCCATCACCGAATGGACCATCGAAGGTATTGCCATTCCGCAAGGCACCCAAAGCGGACGTTATTCAGCCTACGAGCCAGTTCAACTAGGCAATGGATATTACAATGTTACACTAGCCATTGCCGGTCTCACACTACAGGATACAACGAAAACTTACAACCTCAAGGCCTCAAATGCATTCGGTGTACGAGAATATTCAGTGAGGATAAGTTCGTCGGCAACACCACCCAGTTCGGGACTCGATGTTGGATCGATTGTTGGCATTGCTGTGGCAGTTGCTATTCTTGTAATTATTGTTCTGTTGATTGGATTCGCTCGAGCTACAGGACGTTGGTGTTTCGGAGGTAAGTTTTTTTTTTTTTTTTTGAAATTTTGTTGGATTTTTGTCTATATCTTTGATAAAAAAATAATATTTGTTATATTTTATTTAAATTAAACAAAAATAATGGGAAGCCATAAGAGCTTATTTTTGGTCCTTCTACGAGCCGTATGAATGTCAATTTCCTTTCTGGCTCTGGTGACGTTTATAAGCTCAGGAAATGCAAATTCTTAAAGTTCAAAGTAGTGATGGGAACTATCGAATAAAAACTATCAAACTATCGATAGTTGTAAAATATTCATTCATTTGAAAGTTTTAAAACATTCATTCATTCATTGATTTAGTTACTATTTTCATGCGAATAGTTTTTTCATTCGATAGTTTTTTATTCGATAGTTTTTTGTTCGATAGTTTTTTCATTTGAATAGCTTTTTTTATTCGATAGTTTTTTTCATTCAAATAGTTTTTTTGCAGGATAGTTTATTCATGCGAATGGTTTTTTTTATTCGATAGTTTTTATTCGATAACTTGTTCGATAGTTTTTATCCGATAGTTTATTCGATAGTTTTTTTCAATAGTTTTATTCGATAGTTTTTATTCTAATGAATAAATGAATGAATTAATGAAATCATTTTGTTACTAACTATCGATAGTTCAAATCATTCGATAGTTCCCATCACTAGTTTAAAGCGCCTTAAATGTTCTGAGAAATATTGTTTCCATTAGCAAAAGATTCCCTTAAAAATAATTGTCTTCAGTTAAAAATTCCATAAATCCCTGTCATTGACCTGTTCTTAGCCTTGCCTTTTTGCCATATCTTAGCTGATTGCAACCAAACTAATCCCACTTCTGATACTTTTGTTATTAATACTTTCACTTTAATCATAATTTCGCGGATAAACTTTGAATATACAGGGTGTCCCACAGTCACCGCCTCAAACGAAAACCATGGATTCCTAAGGTCATTTTAAGTCGAAAAACTTAAGAGGTAATTTTCTCGTTTTCGTCCCGTTTTCGAGTTACCACGGTTTTTATGATTTTTGTTCTCTTTTCTCTTATCTAGCTTTATCTTTGCCAAACTACGTTTGATTTGAAAATTTTTTTTTAAAACCAATCAAGAATTTATTACAGTTTTAGTTTGTCTCAAAACTTTTTTTTCTGCGGACAACCGTTTCTCCACAATTTTGCATCAAACACAATTTTCTTCGTTTTTTAAGTTGTTTTTTTCCCTTTCATATCATTTAAGTCAAAAAAACACGTTAATAAGTATTAATTTTTTGTGCTTTTTATTAAAGCCCAGTTTATTTTCATAAAAAAAATAAGTTTTATTTCATAAAAAAGGCTAGTGAAATTAATTTAAAAAAATAAACAAACTGAGTGAATTAAAAAAAAAAATAATTTTTAAATAAAAAATTAATTTAAATGAATTAAAAACTTTTCCTGAGCTTTATTTATTTGTTCTTTTCTTAACCACAATAGCTCAGAAAAAGTTTTTAATTCATTTAAATTAATTTTTTATTTAAAAATTATTTTTTTTTTTAATTCACTCAGTTTGTTTATTTTTTTAAATTAATTTCACTAGCCTTTTTTATGAAATAAAACTTATTTTTTTTATGAAAATAAACTGGGCTTTAATAAAAAGCACAAAAAATTAATACTTATTAACGTGTTTTTTTGACTTAAATGATATGAAAGTGAAAAAAACAACTTAAAAAACGAAGAAAATTGTGTTTGATGCAAAATTGTGGAGAAACGGTTGTCCGCAGAAAAAAAAGTTTTGAGACAAACTAAAACTGTAATAAATTCTTGATTGGTTTTAAAAAAAAATTTTCAAATCAAACGTAGTTTGGCAAAGATAAAGCTAGATAAGGGAAAAGAGAACAAAAATCATAAAAACCGTGGTAACTCGAAAACGGGACGAAAACGAGAAAATTACCTCTTAAGTTTTTCGACTTTAAATGACCTCAGGAATCCATGGTTTTCGTTTGGGGCGGTGACTGTGGGACACCCTGTATACCATCTTGTTGTGACAGGATTTAAAGGAGGAAGGCGTACGTGTTGTCGTCCATTTCAAAGAACTCTTTCCCAATAATGAACTCTCTTGATCCTTGAAATCCTGGTAGAAGTAACTAAATACACACACAGAGTAAAAACAGAAACCACGCTGAGCGCCGCACGAGGACGACGAGCTAAGCTCGTTATTTTGCCATAATTTGGCTATGAAATGAAAACCATCTTTCTCTCTCTCTCTCTTTCACTGTTGAAATATTAATCTTGCTCGAAATGCATGAATCCTTATTATGGTTTCATCGTATAGTTTGTCGTTGTGTCCTTGCCATTTTGGATGGTGTGCAAAAAAAGGAAATGCAACTCATCAAACGCGTTTTGGACGATATTTCATAGTTATAGCAGAGTAATATAATTATACACAGCGCCCTCTATATTTTCCATCACAAGGGATTTTAAGGAAGAAGAAAAGTCCTTTAATCCAGTCTGTATTTAACAGAAGGATGACAAAATATCGCGAAATTTAAATTACTTTTGTCACAACTCATAGTCAGGTTCAGCACAATAAAATATATATGAATCTTACGCAAAGCTCTACACAAATGTCACATGGGAGTGATTTATATTTTCTTGATTCAGCATTATTCTTCCAAAAAAGGAGCAAAAGAAGAAGAAGAGAAAGTTCACATGCAAATGTGACATCAGATATCATTAAAAATTACCGCAAGTAAAACCAGAAAAGGAAAATAAACTTCGGCGATTTCCTTTTCAGTATCGAAATGTTCGAATCTTCGAATTCGAACGATGACTATGGAAACACCCTCTCCTACTGATTTTTTTTTTTTTTGTTGTAATCTCAAATCTAAAGGAACAGCTGTTCGGTGTAATTCCTTCTGTGTAGGATTAAAAATGTTTAAATTATGTTTTACTTAATCCTATTAGAATTTAATTTAAAAGTTCCTCTTTTTCATATTGAAAGATAGAAAGTGAGAGAGAGGAAAAAAAAATTGTAGAAAAGACGAAGGAAGTCGGTCTTCTCGATTGCATTTCGTCCTTGTAATCCAATTAAAAATTTATTTTCAAGAGAAAGTGTTTAAAAAGAAGCCCAAACCAAAATTCAAACCAAAGTAAAGTAAAGCTTCGATATGAAAATGAAGGAGAAAAGGAAAAGAATTTTTAAAATAGAAAGTTTAATGAGAATTAGCGTTAAGTATAAAATGGAAGTTCTTTGGCAACAGAGGCACAGGCACAGCAGCAGCCGCAGCATGACGAAGGACAATTTAAGTTCCTACATATAGGCATTAAGTGTATATTAGTATGTGCTCCTTAATAAGGAAAAAAGTATTTCTTGAAATTTCATGATTTAAACTTTTTGAAAAAGTAAACAAAAATTTTGTTCAACTTGTTTGAACTTACAATAATTAGCCAAGTTAGTCTAAGTAGGCATAGATTTTAGGTTTTAATTTAAAAGCAAAACTAGTTACACCTTGTGCAAAAGCTGTGAAGTTTTAATACACTGAAATTGTGTATTTGAAATTCTGAAAAGAAGGCATTTCTTAAATTGAATTCAAAAATGCATTTATATGAATATCCGATTTATACTCTGGTAGTCCAAATTTCAGTTTTTAAAAAGGTTATTTGTTAAATGCATCAGTATGATCTCAAAAAAAATATTTGAAATCGAGTAAGGATACCCGCAATACAACTTTTTCACACAAAATTGAAATAAGGATTTTTTAAAAAATCGAGTTCATTTTAGTAATCAATTTTTGTATTACATCCTCCGGCAAACATTGCCTTTGCAGCTAAATTTATTGTCAATAGCGAGACTTAATTCATCCACTTTTGCATTGAGACTTTTTATACTTTTGATTTGCGTTAGTGCGAAAAAGTTAGAAAATTAAAAATAATTAGAATCAAAATATTTTTTTGACGTGATAACGTCTTATAAATCGATGAACCATGGCAGCCACCACAAAAAAGTGACGCCATTTTCTCCCGTTCCACTCTCGCACTTTCGCAGTGCGGCAAAAATTTCAATTAGAAATAAACTATTAGAGCAACAAAAATCTTCTTAATAATCTGAAATTTAATAAAATTGAAGGATTTAAAAAATTTCATCTTTTAATAGGGTACATAGGGGTAAAATAAAACTGCAAAAAATTGGCTATTTTCTAAACGCGACAATGTATAGAGTTGAATTTTTTTTTAATCGATAGATAAATTTATTACAAAACTGACAATGGATTTGAAAAAAATTCTTAAAATTTCAAAACCAAGTAATAAATGATTTTCAATTTTGTTGTCACAGTTTTGAGATAACGGTAAAATAAAGTTCTATTTTTCAACAGGTTATATCTTTTGATCTAGAGCAAATACAAATTTGATTTAACTTTATTGAGCATCCTGATAATATTACCTTTCATTTGATATATCACACATAAC
Source organism: Episyrphus balteatus (assembly GCF_945859705.1). Classification (NCBI taxonomy): domain Eukaryota; kingdom Metazoa; phylum Arthropoda; class Insecta; order Diptera; family Syrphidae; genus Episyrphus; species Episyrphus balteatus. The sequence continues at coordinate 35,202,086 of NC_079134.1, forward strand.
TGTACATTCACTACAAGCTACACAATGTTAAATTAAAAAACTTGTAAAATACCTCGAAACACCTCTGGAGATCTGTTCATCATGAACAGCCAGCAGTGCGGGAAGTACCGTATTCTCAGTTTGAAATGTAGACATGGTTGGCTTTAAAAAATTCTAACTTTTTTTCTAGGCTTCGCAGAAATAAGATTGAAACGTCATTTGAAAGGTAAAATAATGAGCTTTCATATGATATAAAATTTTGTATAGGCTGTCATTGAAAAAATTGATTCAATAGCGTGAGAAAATAAAATGATTGTTTGAAATAAAAAAACGCTTCAATTGACTCATTTGAAACAAAAGCAAACAACCTGTTTTTAAACGACGTTATCACGTAAAATCATTGTCCGTAAACCGGCTTTACAGACAACCTCTTTTTTTGAACAAAAAAAAAACTTAATATTGTTGACTTTTTCTTAGAAAATCAACGAGATATAAGACGATTTTGCTCATTTAAAGTCACTGAACTTTGAAAAACATTATGAATTGTTTGTTACTATGTAAATTAAGCGTTTTTCAATTTTTGTATTGTATACATTTACTAAATTTATAGTGGGATGAAGTTCGAGGCCTGGGTTCGAATCCTAACCCAGAACTTACTTTTCAAGTAATATGCGAATAAGAAAAAAATTGTTTCCTATTTTTTTCGTTATATTATGATGTTTTTCTTGAAAAAAAATTTGTTGGAAAATTACACGTGTATAATAATTTAGCATATTGCATGTTCAAAAGTTTTGAAAATAATTTCAATCTGCGAATAAAATACCAATACGATCGCTATAGGCAGTTGTGTCCTTACAGAATCGTAACAGTTTACCCAAATCTATACTTCATTATCGATTGACAGGGAAAAGCAAAAGTGAATACATTTTATTTAAGGATAATTCATATCAATAAAAATAAAATTGAAAAGTAAACAAAGGCCAAAACCCAAAAGTTAAAAGTTTTTCGAAAAAATGAGTGATGAGAAAATTTAGGATTATGTATTAGACAAGTTGAAAAATCTATTAAATCGTAGCATATGCTTGAAAGTCTTGAGTGCATGTGTGAAAAAAATGGATTTTATATAAATTTCTGGCCAAAGTAACCCTCTTATGGAAAAAAAAGTTATGAATGAAAGATCTAAAACTTTTATTTATATAATTTTTTTTAACATAACTTCAAAAATATTTAGAAAAGTGGTGCAAAAGATAATTTTTTTTTTCTTAGGAATGAATATAAAAATAATATGTTGGAGTTCAAACAACATATTTTTCACATTGCCAAAAAAGTCAGAATGTTTTTTTTTTTACTAAATAAAAGCACAAAAATCGGATGAAAATTGAAAATGCTAGAAATTTTCGTCACTAACATGATTTTTTAATAAAAAACTGATTTTCGATTTTTTTGAAATAAAAAAAAACGTTCTTTTTTGTTAGAGATACAAATTTAAAAAAAAACTACCTACCTTTTGACCTTTTTCTCAATAATGTTTGAGTCATTTAAAAAAAATGAACAAGTTAAACTTATAGATCTTTTAGTTATCTACAACTTTTATAAATATTTTTTTTTATAAGAAATTTTGCCACAAATCGTTGAAAACCTCAGTTTTTAGACCTCTTATTGAAATTTCAGAAGAATATCTCTGATCAATATTATATTCTCCAGTTCTTAAAAAAAAAAAAGATTCACACAACAATTTGAACATTGACAAAAAAAAGTAAGAATTAATTAAATTTATGATGATATTTTGTATACAAAAACATTTTTGCACACTTCAAACACAATTTTTTTTTTATTTCTAAATTATTTAAAACCATTGAAAAAAAATATCTACCTACTCTTTAAACAAAAATCACAATGCATGTTTTATTTTCAATATTATGTTGTTTGTCCTCTTGTGTTTTTTTAATCATTAAAATTTTTATTAAATAAATACACTTAAATTTTACACAAAAAAAAAATGTACAATTTTACACAAAACAAACAAATTTTGAAGAAATTTTGTAACAATACATTATTTTTACAATGTTTCTCCTTATTAACAACAACGACAAGAGCTAAAAATAATTCAAAGTTGGAAAATACAATGTGCATTGCTGCAAATCTATCTGAAATTTAAATTATATATAAACTTTTCTTATAAATTTTCTTAAATATGCATTAAAAAAAAATTCAACCTACAAATCCCAACATTTATTAAAAAAAAAATTAAATAAAATAAAAAACCTACTTCCTCCAAACATTCGTTCTAAAATTAGTTCTTGTTGTTGTTGTTACAGGAGCAACATTGAACACTGACATTGGACCAGATTCTGAAGCCCAAATCAATCCACATCACAATGATGATTTCGAAGGACGTGATTTCGAAGGTGACCAACACATCGATACAACACCACAATCCGAAGAAGTTACCCCACCTGTCACCGACAAGCTGGAAGCACAAAAGAAGGCAGATTTGAAAAATGTTAAAAACACTAATGGACATCATAATGGCGGCAGCGATTTGAAATCCAATACACCCGTTTAAAGGGGTTTTTGTGTAACAAAAGATTGTTTCATTGTGCCAATTTCGCAGGACATTCTTTGACAAACAAAAAAAAAACTTTTTTTTTTTATTTTTATTAAATTTATTTTATTCTTCTTGGTTCAAAATTTAAATTTAAGAATTCTTAAAGATGACAAATATCTCATTTTTTTTACTGTTATTTTTTTTTCTTCTTCATAATTCATATAAAAATAAAATCAAATCTATAAAAAATATAAGAATGAATGCAGATAAAATATCTTTTCGAACGGATCATGTGTTGTGAATGCTGTAAAGTTTATTGTTTTTTTTTTATACTCGTATTTTGTCTGTTCTTTTTAGTGTTATACACGCACAATCTGTACTTTAATATTTTGTAATCTGTCACAATTTTTTTTTTTATTTTTTTTTTTTTATATTTTTATGCTGTAACAGAAGAATCTCATAAAACATCCAGTAAATCATTTTTCTTTTCCTTTGTATTTTTGTATGAATCCCAAATGGGAAACAGTGAGTGAAGAAAATGCAGTTGTGGTAAAAGAAGAACCAATTTGCTTTTCATTCTTTTGATCCTGAAATTGAAAGAATTTCTTTGAGAAGACATCCTTATCAAAATATAGGATTTTTATGTCCTTTCTGTAAAATTATCAATCAATAAAAATATGCCTTTTCTATCAGAAGATAAGGAGTTCTTTAAACAGTATTTTGTTAAATAATTCTTAAATACTCCAATTTACTGCCATTCACCACAGAAAAAATCCCTTATTGCAACTGCAGACTATTCACTCAATACCATTCAATTTATTCAATCACGAAAAACATTCACTTAAAAATAATAAAAAAAAACACATTCAAGAAAGTTTCATAAAAACAAACAAAACTTTAGATTAAGTTCAAAAGAAAAGCAGCATTCCTGCAAACAGTTTACCGTCCTTTTGTAATATTTTTTTTAATATAAAACTTTTATAATTATACAAAAAAATAATATTATTTAAGATTAATGAAATAAAAAATATAAAAAAACAAAATTTTTAGAATCAAAAATAAAATATATTCAGGCTATATACAAATTATATAAAAAAAAAATAAAATCTATCTCGAATACTATATCTCGAATTGAAAAATAATAAGGATATTTATAGTGTGTAATTTATTAAAATACTAATTAATTTTTACAATTAATAATTAAAAAATTAATATACAACTTTAAATTTTATACTTAAATCTCAATATAATATTTACTATTACCTTTTGAAAAATTTTATAATATATATAAATATTTTAATTTTTTCTTTTTATTATTTTTCACTAATATTTAAGTAGATTTTGTATAGAATTTAAGAATTTTTGTATAAATAAATTTAAAATAAACAAACAAAAAAAGTTAAAGAAAATTTTGTAAAAATTATTCCTTTAACTTTTAATAAACTTACATAAAATAAAAAAAACCTAGTTAAGCTATAATATCTACTTATATAAATTTTATTAAAATCTCTGCCTTTATTTTTTAATAAATATTTAAAAAATAAAAAAAATTAAATTGCATGGAATTTTAAATATAAATATAAATTAAATGATACATTAATGTTTTTGCTGAAAAATTCAAATGCACAAAAATTTTTAATATTATATTTTATGTAGTTTTTTTTTATTTTTATATTTTGTTCAATTAGTTAGGTTTACAAATTGTAAAGATAATTAAGGTTATAATGTGAAATAAATATGTTTTATATTAAAAAAATAATAATGATGATTTTTAAATTTTAAAATCGTTTAGAAAATGGAAATGGAAAACTTTGAAGAAAAATGGTTCAAAAAAAACCAAAAACAGTAGTTTTTGAAAGTCTATATTTAATCCAATTTTAGCCGTATTCAATTTTGGTGACCATTATGTTAAAAGATAAAGTATCTTCTTTTCTCCTTTACATGTTCAATATCTATAAATGCTCAAATGATAAAAATAGACCATTTAGTAAAAACATCAAAAATTTCTTTTTTTTTTTTCCTTTTATGAATAGTTTTTCTTAAGTTTTTTACAATATTTTAATTCTAATTTTTTTTCAAAAGGATACACATCGATAGCAAATTCAATTATCTACAAAAAAATGACTGAATAAAAATTTTCAAATTCGGCTTGCTTTTCAAGTTATGTAGAGACAAAAACTCAAAAAGTAACAGAAAAAGTCAAAAATATTGATCGTTACAAAAATGGTGATATCTTTATAATTTATCCATAGATTTTGAAGAAAATTATGTTTTTATCTTTGCCAGAAAATGTGCTATTACATAAAAAATTTAAAACTATGAGGATTCGATAGATTTTGATTTTTTCTTGCAGTAATAAAGTTTTTTTGCAGAAATTTTCTTTAAAAACTCGATTTTTTTTAAATGTTTTAATACATTGCACTTAAACAACTGGAGTGACCAAGACAAATTGTTCTAGCGTTTGTTGCTTATTTACTCAGCTTTCAGTCGCCGGCTTTTCTGTTCAGATTATTCGTTTATAATTACTCAAGATATAGCCCGAGTACTAAGTAGGCTGGAAAAAACAACAACAAAAAACTTTGAAAAATCATATTTATATAGATAAAATTTTGTTTAGATAATATTTTCGAGTCTTCTGGGCTCAAACCTATACGATGTATAACTACACTTGGTGTCCAAAAAATTTTTATATTTTTGTAAACTAGTGTAATAATACTGTTTTAGGAAAAGTCTACAGACAAGTACCTACTTAATCTATTTTCTGAACAATATTTTTTTCTTGTATCGAAATCTAAAAACATAATTATGTATAACTCAAAATCCACAAAACAAATTTAAAAAATTGGAATAAAAAACCTGTCATCGATTCAATGATCCTTTTCACACAAATTGCACCAAAAACAATCACATGTTTCTCATAGATAAGTTTCTTCTTTTTTAAAAGAAAGAAATTCACTTGAACAAATAATAATGTTTATAATAGGAGCTCTAATTTTAAAGCTAAAATTGATTATTGCATAAAAGTAGTTTCTTTAACTCGTTATATCTCCGAATTTACTTTTTTTTTACATGATTCGCTTCAGCTTTAAGCCCTCTATATGTCAATCTTAAATCAGTGAGGTCACATTAACTCCATATTGCACCAAAAATTTAATAACACCTTCCTTTAAATATTATATATAACACATTTGTTCACTGGGGCGTATACGTGTTTTTTAAATCAGTAAACAAAATCTGTTAAAAAGAATATTTTTTACTTACCATATAGAGCTGCGAGCAGTGAAATAGTAGTGTCTACTGCTTCATTTTTTGTATCTTGTGTGCCTTTGGTCTCAATTAAGTTTATGAACGGTCATAATGTGACAACCCTGCGAAAAAAATTAAAATCCAGCCTGATTGTTCGACTCTGACATGGTGATGAGACTAAACAAACATTTTAGTACTACTTTCGAAAATAATACAATAGCTCGAAAATATAAGATGGAAGGTATTCGTTCAAAAAAAAGAAAACGTCTCTTGGAAACAAGTATTTGCAACAAATTGTAACGATTCAATCAGCAGTAGTTTCAGTGTATTATTATTTTCACTATTAATACAGTCAAATAAGGAGAAAAAGGGGTAAATCTCGGAATGAATGTTAATAGGAATTTTTTTTGCTCAATATCTTCCTTTTGCCATTCTATAACATATCTCAAAACTCAAAAGTCTAGAAAAATCTCATGTCCGCTTGTCGCGATTTCAAGGTCAAATCGCGAAATGGAGATTTTCAAAATTAGCAAAAATAGGATATGCTATTATATACACATATGATACATGATTTCAATGTATTTTTTTATGCTGATTCCAAAAAATCTAAAATCAAGACAATCTGTCAACTCATATTATTATAACAGTTGCAAACTTACTGCCGAAAAACCCTTAAAAGTTATATTAGAGGAACCAAATTTTGCATGAAGGTTTTCATATCCATTATTATTTGGATTAAAAAAAATGCAATGAAAAAAACATTCATATCTCTGAAAAATTGGTATTTTTTGAAAAAAGGGGAAATTTTGGGATATCCACTAAAAACATCCTGGTACAATTTTGGAATCAGTGCTAATAGGCTAATTTTTTTTGTTTCTGTCTTTGTTTGGATATTCTATATCTTATGTCAAAAATCTAAAAAAATCTCATGTCCACAAGAAGATAATGTTCTTTCCTTTTTCAAATGCTACAAGGATCAATTTGTTCCACCAAAATTTAGCGCGCAATCAACATAAATTCCCGATTGATGGTGATTCGTAATCCTGACTTATTTTTACATTCCTCTAGTTTTAATGAAGCTGTTAATTTAATGTGCTTTCATTAAAAAAAAAAAAATGTTTTTTTCTAAAAATAATGTTAATAATCTTAAATAATCTCTACAAAAAAGGGGACTTAAAAAAGCTATCAAAATTGTATTTCTTAAAAAAAAGAGATTTTCAGTTTTTCAATCCGAAGTGATGTTACACTTTTTCCGACTACAATTATTATTTTTATTAAAGTAAATTTTAAAATCGCGACTGACAACTTTGATGGCGATGACGATGACGACGACGACGGTATGATGACTATGAGCTGAATTTGTTCAGCGAATTCAAAGCAACAAAAAAAAGTGTAACACACACAGCAAATTTATATGCTGCCACCACGGCTAAATCAGCAAGGGATGGGTTCAGCGAATATTATGATTTGATGATTATAATTTAATGAGAGAATTAAAATAAAATAAAAGGTAATAATAAAATTTTTGAATTCCAACTTACTTTCACCAGGGGCGTCGCAAGCTGAAATTTAAAAATGAAAAGGGCGCCAGCAATTTTTTTTTGGAAAGGAAATTACAAACCTTTTGGAGCGAAAAACGACGATGGAAAATTAAAAATAAAAAGAACGAATTTACTTTCTCTAGTGGAGATTTGAAAGCTTTTATTTGTTTGGGAAACCTTGCAATTAAGTAGGGCAAAAACCCAAAATCTTTTCGACCAATTAAACAAAGAGTTTTAGATTATTAAAATGGAACGCTAAGTTCAGTTTTTCGAACTGTTAAAAATTGAAACTAACTGGGTCGCGTGTCCCGCAATTTCGGGAAAATAAACCGGAACAAAAGCCAACGGATTTTTAAGCAAAAGGTTATTCAAAATTCACCAAGATAAAACGAATTATAAAACCAATGAAAAATATAAAAAAAACTACTTATCTTTTTTTTTCTGGATTGCCAACGATCCTATTGTTTTCCAATTTCCAACCCCAATTTCACCCTTGACCACTCTGCCAATTCTCCTCCTAATTTTTCTTTTTCAAAAATATTAATTTTAACAACCACTAAAATTTTTATTTTCGAACACTATTTAACGAAACTATACTGCCGAAATTAAATTCTTTACCACTTTAAAATTTTTCTAACTATTATCTTTTTTTTTTACAATTTTCCAATTTTAATCTTTCTTCTGAGCTTGCCAGTTTAAAAGTCAACGCCAGAAATTTTTCTTCCTGGGCGATCCTTTTTCGCTCTCATGGTAGGTAGGTAGAGATGGCGGTCAAGGCAAACCATGTTTGATTGACCCAATTAGCGCAGGATGCGCCGTTTTGATACCAAAACTTATGAAACCTGTGAGTGATAATTGGATTTATTTGAAATACATTTTTTAATTGGTTTTTAAAAAAGGGAAAAACAAGTGTTAGGCAGTCCTAAATCCACTTTGTTGCATTTAGGAACGAGATCAAGTCTTTGATCTTTGATTCTGAGATGTTATCTATGACATTAAAGAATTCGCTCCCCAGAGAGAGTGCTCTATTCCTAGCAAGGGCGGGACATTGACATAGGAAATGGTAGACCGTTTCTTTTTCTTGCTGGTCCAAGCAGCTGCGACAGTAGGTATTGTGCGGTATACCCAACTTTGCTGCATGTTCCCCTATCGGCCAATGTCCTGTACACACCGCAACGATTCTGCTAATATCTTTTCTGGGTCTAGAGATTAGGTCATATGTTTTGGATTTATTATAGGTGGGCCAGATTTTTCTGGATATGACGCAGCTAGTCAAGTTGTGCCACCTATTGTTAGCTTTTGTTAGGTATTTTAAGAAGATATCGCCCTTCATGACTCCTATGGGAATGTTGACTATTTCTGCTAGTGACTCATGAAGGGCTGATCCTTGCCTGGCCAGTTCATCCGCCTTTTCATTGCCTTCAAAACCACTGTGACCTGGGATCCAGATGAGAGTGATTGTGAGGCTTTCACTCAGCAATGAGAGTTCCTCTCTGCACTGCTGAACCAATTTGGAGGATGTCGTGACCGAAGCAATTGCTTTTATAGCTGCCTGACTATCTGTTAGTATAGCTATATTTTGGTTTTGATTTGGATATACTCTAAGTAATTTGCAAGCTTCTTTAATTGCCAGCAATTCCGCTTGGAATACACTTGCAAAGTTTGGTAGTCGAAAGGATTTTGAGATATTGAGGGATTCATAGTAGACACCCGAACCGACCCCACAGTCCATTTTTGAGCCATCAGTGAAAATGCAGGTGTCGAAGCCTCTCGTCACAATGCCCTCTTCCCAGTCTGATCTCGACGGGAAGCTGACCTTGCAATTCATTACAGTATTCAAAATAGGGGTGCAGTAGTCCGTGGGTGTCAGAAGCATATCCGATGGTATTAAATTTGTTGTGTCACTGTGACCAAAAGATTTTGCCTTCCAACTACCTGTTTCTTTTAGCCTTAAAACGCTACAAGAGACCTGGTATTTGATATGAAGGTCTATGGGTAAGAGGTGCAAGAGAACGTTTAGAGCCTCCGTGGGGCACGACCGGAGGGCTCCAGTCGTCCCTACGCTTGCTGTTCTCTGGATTTTCTTAAGTTTGTTGATGTTATAAGCTTTACTGAGTGCAGGCCACCAAACAATGGCGCCGTAGGTAAGAATGGGTCGTACAACCGCTGTGTAAGTCCATAGAATCATTTTTGATTTAAGACCCCATTTTTTCCCAAAGGTTTTACTGCAGGCATAGAAAGCAATGCTCGCTTTTCTAACCCGCTCTTCTATATTAAGCTTCCAGCTCAGTTTAGTGTCCAAAATTACACCTAAATATTTGGCGCTAGAAGAAAGTGATAAGATTTGGCCGTTGAGCTGAGGTAGAGGGAAGACAGGGATTTTGGTTTTAGTTGTAAAAAGCATCAGTTCCGTTTTACTTTGATTAACTCCTAGGCCACAGCTTGTAGCCCAGTTGCTAACTTTTCTCAAAGCCGTGTCAGTCATTTCACTGATCACAGGTAAAAACTTTCCTGATACAAGTACAACCAGATCATCCGCATATGCCACTGCCTTCACTCCACTTCTCTCAAGCTTCACGAGGATATTGTTCATGACAAGGAGCCATAACAGTGGGGAAAGAACGCCACCCTGAGGCGTACCCCTATTAACGCATTTAAAACAGTTAGAATTTCCTAAGCTTGCTTGAATTCTTCTCTCTTTTAGCATTGAAATAATCCAACTTCTGATATAGTCTTCTACTTCAAAAGTCACTAGGGCTTCGAGAATAGATTCGGTTAGGACATTGTTAAAAGCTCCCTCTACATCCAAGAAGGTAGCTAGGGTATATTCTTTAAAGTGTAACGAGTTCTCAATTGTTCGAACGACTTCATGGAGGGCTGTTTCCGTAGATTTGCCCCTCATATAAGCGTGCTGCGAACTGGCTAGAGGACATCTTTTAAAAATGTCTCTAATATGAGTTTCTAAGATTCGTTCTAAGGATTTAAGTAAGAAAGATGTTAAACTTATTGGCCGGAAATCCTTCGCGGATTCATGTCCTCTTTTGCCCACTTTGGGTATGAAAACCACGCTAACTTGTCTCCAAGACTTGGGCACATGATTAAGAAGAAGGCAGCCTTTAAAGATTTTTTCAAGCCATGGAACTGCTATCTCTTGCTGATTTTGCAGCATAATGGGCAGAATACCATCAGGGCCTGGGGATTTGTACGGAGAGAAAGTGTTAATAGCCCAAGCTATATTTTCTTTTGTTATCAGGAGGTTTACTTGCTCAGTCGTAACTGATAGCAAAGTGGGATTTATGTTCACTTCAGAGGTGCTATCAACGCACCCCGGAAAATGAGTAGTCATTAATAATTCTAAGGATTCAGCTGGAGATATTGTCCAGGATCCGTCAGACTTTTTAAGAAACGAGGGATTTGAGTGTTCCCTCGATAAAACCTTGCTAAGCCTGGCAGAATCCTTAATATCTTCTATGGAGTGACAGTATTCCTCCCAGCTTTCCTTTTTGGCTGATGCTATGCTACGCTTGTAGACTCTTAAGCAATCTTTATAGGGTTCATAGAATTTGTGTTTATGGCAGATGTTGAAGATTGTTCTAGTCATTTTCCTCAGATTAGACAGGTCTTCGTTCCACCAAGGGGGAAATATTTTGCTACTATGTCTCACCGGACAAGAGACTTTAAAGGCAGTGATCATTGCTCGTTCAAAGGTCATTACCTTTGATTCGAGCTCATCCACCGAATCTGTATTTATATTGGGTATATTGCGTAACTTTGCACTAAAAACTTGACCGAAATTCTTCCAGTCAGTTCTTTTGGGATTTCTATAAGGGGGTGGGATTTTGGTTTCAAACTTAAGTTGGAACAGAATCCAACTATGGTCTGAAAAGGATTTTAAAGGGGATACTCTCCAATTTTCAACCTGCAAATTGAAGTTGCTATTTGTAATAGTGATGTCTAGTACATCCTCCCATCCTTCATAGTTCCTTGAACTAAGAAACGTGAATGTTGGAGTAGTACCTCTATTGCAAAGAGTTAGGTTATTTTCAATGATATAATCAAATAAAGACTCACCTCGTTCATTGATCTCAGAACTACCCCAAAGAGTATGACGTGCATTTGCGTCACACCCGATGAGTAGGCTTGTCTTCATTGTACTGGCTTGAGTTGTCAGCCTACGTACTTCCTCCGGCGGTGACTGCTGGTCATGTGCCATGTACGCAGATGCCAAAAGTAGTCCATCAGTATTTGAACCCTCTAATTTGACAACGGTCAAATCAGAGGTGCTAAGATTGGGACACAAAAAAGCTTTTAAGTGTTTTTTAGCTAAAATACATGTTCTTGGCTTACCTTGGCTCGAACTGACGGGCTTGTAAAAAAGGTCATATTGGCTGTCTTGGAGACCTCTCACTCGGAGGCCATTAATCCAGGGCTCTTGTATGATGCCCACATCAAAGTTTTCCTCCCTTAGAAAAACTCTCAGGTTATCTGAAGCACATTTAGAGTGCTTCAGATTAACCTGAACGACGTGCAGCATGTTTTTAGTTTATATCGGATTCTGCATCGTCAGTTACCAGCCTCTTGCCGGAGAACCCTGCCTCTTTGGGGGTATCGTCATCCTCGACGATATCCTCAACTAGGTTAGGGTCCGCTTCCTGACTTTGCAGAATCTTTATTTTGGCATTCCTAATGCCAAAACGGAGTTTAAAGTCGGCTTTTTCGAGAGCCCCACGACTAACCTCGCAGATCCTCAGAAGGTAAGACGCGCTGTTCTTTTGCGGCTCTTCAGTCTAAATGACTGCCCAGTCATGCATCGGAATCAGCGGGTTTAACCTCTGAAGACTGCGGATCAGCTCCGTTCCACTTGGCTTGATACACATGAGGGGCAGCCAAATGCGAGCCAGTGGTTGTTTAGGAATCTCCTTAGCTGGGATAAGCTTGAGCTTCAAACCATCCCATTTAGTGCTGATCTCATCAACACTTTTACTAAGGAAATCCCTAGAAAACCCATCCTCGCACTTAATTACCCTGTATCCCCTGAGCATCTCACCAGAGTCGAAACTAGGGTAGGGACCCTCATTACCCCCAGTGCTTTCGGCCAATCCGGAACAGCCGATTCCGATCACGTCATTCAGCAACTCTCAGCTCATTGGCTGCAGAGCGCCCATGTCGGAATCAAACGGTCCTACCTACTCGCACTCTCGTTCTCCCATGGTTTTGCGTTATCATCATGGAATTCGCCGGCAGCTGAATCGTTTCCAGTGGCGGGAATTCCATGAACGCATTCAGCCATTCATCCCCATTTTTTTTTCAAGATAAAAAGAAAGAAAAGAATTAAAGTTAAAACAATCTAATTTCGGCTAACAAAATGCATTTGTCCCCACCAGGATTACTAATGAGAAAAACTTGGCAAAGATGGCACCCAACCCCATTCATTTTTTTCTTTTGTAGGAAAGTTGACAATCACTTGTTTTTCACCGCGATTCTAAAATTAATACCAGTGGACTTTTGTTAGATTTGGGGGAATAGAAAAATAACCTTAGCGTTCCATCTTTTACAAAAATATATAAAGGTATGTTGGGCCCTCGGCCATACTCAAATTTGAGTGTCTTCAGCAATCGGGAACCAAATGTAACCCGTGCTTTTGCTCGTATACTAATATACTTTTATGTCGACCATCTTTTGGTCAGTCTTCTGCATCAACCAGTTTTTGTTAGGCCATCTTTTGCAGTTTTAATTATGTGTTTGGTTTGACCCCCTCTGGGCCGATTTTTGAAGATAAGGCACGACCATCTGTCGGCATATTTACATAATTAAGGCTCAACCACCTGTCGGCCGATTCTACTACTTCACACTCCCTCGGTATAATAGCAGAGTGCACTTCGTAGATTCGCACACCAATCCAATTTAGGTGCTAAGATCAAGTTTATTGTTTCTACAAATTTACTGAAAGAGATTACCAATGGCTGATGACCCATGGCTGCCCTTGTCTCTCTCAGTAAATCGAAGGAAACACCTGTAAAACAAACGGGATGAAAGGGACAGAAAGACCAGTCATTGTTGCGGTAAATTTTACCGTAACAAATCCCACCCTTTCCTCCTTGGTAATGAGCTTAATTTTTGAGAAAAATTTAGCCATTTCCTTCGGATGAAATTGGATAACAACACAACAAATGAAAGGAATTCATCAGGCCAAATATGGCAGTCTTCTCAACCAAACAAAAAAATTTAAGTATAAAAAAAAGTAAAATTATCGTTATCGTTACTCTACTTTAAGAAGGGACTTAGACTTAATCATTTTCAGATAGTGAAGTAAAAGGTTTCAGATCTTTTGTGTGCCAAGTGCCACGATCTTTTCCAGTGTCATCTTCGAGAACATAGGTCCAAGGAGATAGTTTTTTCCTTATTCTAAAAGGGCCCACAAATTTTGGTGCCAACTTTGCTGCATAATAATTGGCAGCGTCCGAAAGAACAAAGTTCCTGCGCCATACAATATCGTTTGGAAGATATTGAACATCTCTCCTCCTGAGATTATATGCTTCTGCTGATTTCTTTGATGCTGCTCGAATTTTAACAGCGATATCGGCCCTTAGTTTTCTAAACTTTTCCCCTATGTCCCCTACTGATTTTTCACTACTATCCCTATCCAAAACTCCATCACTTATTCTTATTTCATCCCTCCCACTTGTACACATATCCCTTCCAAAATTAGCATAATACGGTGTAACTCCTAAAACTTCATGCTGCGATGTGCGGATGGCACAAGCAACTTTCGCAAGTTGAGAATCCCAAATTCGATGATTTTCCGAAACATAAGCCCTCAACGTTGTTTTTATAATCTGATTGATCCTCTCCGCAGGATTTGCCTGAGGATGATAATGCGGTGTAAATCTTATCTTCGACGAATATCCCTCACAGAGTGCCCTAAGTTCCCTACTCTTAAATTGTGGTCCATTGTCGCAAATGACAACTTTCGGAACTCCAAACAAAAGAAAAACCCCATCTTCTAACTCCTTGCACACAGCCTTTGCCGTGGCAGACCTCAAAGGAAACAATAACGGAAATTTGGTTAAATAATCTACTACTGTGAGAATATACATAAATCCTTTGTTAGACTTGGGCAGAGGGCCCACTAAGTCGACACTAATCATCTCCCACGGAGCGGATGCTCCTACTCTCTCCATCATAAGACCGGCTGGCTTGTCGTTAATAGGTTTCACTTGTTGACATATACTACATTTCCTAACATATTTAGTTATATCTGACCTCATCTTAGGCCAGTAATATTTTGCTGCTACTCTCGCGAACGTTTTCCTTACCCCCATATGTCCAGCTAACGGACTATCGTGACATTCTTTTAAAATATTAATCCTATCCCTTTTCCCCACAACTAACTTCCACTCATCATTGTTCTCATGAACTACTACATGAGTTGATTTAACAAACTTATATAATCGGCCATTCTCTACCCTCCAAGCTGGATAACCTAACGGATTCGATTCGACGGATTCTATCATTCTCTTCACCCACGGGTCTATATCCTCTTCTGAGATCCCAGCCACTGCTGGAACTCCGCGAGACAACATGTCTGGAACGACATGATCTTTCCCCTTACGATGAACGATTTTAAAATCAAACTGCTGAAGCCTAACTGCCCAGCGAGCGAGCCTTCCCTGCGGATCCTTTAGATTACTAAGCCAAACTAATGAGTAATGATCGGTTATGACAGTAAAGCGAACACCTTCGATATACGGCCTTAACTTCTCAATTGCCCACAAAACTCCCAAGCACTCCTTCTCTGTAGTGGAGTAGTTCCTTTCATTTCTGTTCAAAGACCTACTTAAGTAACATATTACTTTTTCCCCTTCCTCAAAAGTCTGTGTGAGTACGGCCCCAATACCGTAGTCGGACGCGTCGGTTTGGACAACAAATGGAAGATTAAAATCCGGGCATGTCAAAATGGGAGCAGTAACTAAGCACTCTTTGGCTTTCCTAAAACTATCTTCGCATTCTTGTGTCCATGAAAACTTCTTGTTCTTTTTCAGCAAATCTGTTAAGGGCCTAACAAGTGTTGCAAAATTTGGTACGAAACGTCTGTACCATGAAACAGTCCCTACAAAACTTCTAACCTCTTTTGAGTTTTTAGGTGCAGGTATCCTAATCATGCTATTCACTTTTTCCGGATCAACATGTAACCCGTTACGATCAACTACATATCCCAAAAATTTCAGAGACGGTCTACAAAAGTTGCATTTCTCCCTACCTACTTTAAGCCCTGCCTCCCGTAATCTCCTAAAAACTTCGTTAAGAATTTCGAGATGCTTCTCGAATGTATCCGTAACAATAATAATATCGTCCAGATACACAAAAACGTATGGCTCTAACTCAGCTCCCAACACACTATCTATAAATCGTTGCCACGTTGCTGGTGCATTGTGCAACCCGAATGGCATTCTTTTAAAATGAAATAATCCCCTCCCCGGTACCGTAAAGGCCGTAAACTTTCGAGATTCCTGCGACATCGGAATCTGCCAATAAGCCGACTTGATATCAAGCGACGTTAAAAATTTCGCGTTCCTAAGCTTGTCTAAAATTGCTGAAATGATCGGAAGTGGATATGCATCACGCTCAGTGACCGAATTAAGTTTCCTATAGTCGACGCAAAACCTATAAGTTCCATCTTTCTTCTTAATTAAAACTATTGGGGAAGCCCATGGACTGTTTGATTTCTCAATCACACCCTCTTCTAACATCTCCTTCAACGCCTTGTCTATATGTACCTGCAAAGCAGGTGAAACGGGATAGTACCTTTGCTTTATAGGTTCGGCCGACGTCCTAATAATGTGCTCTACCATTGTTGTCACCCCCAGCCCTTCTGGCATATCTCTGAACAAATCCTCAATTAAACCATTTAGTTTACCCCTCTGATCCTCGTCTAACTCAGCCTCCTCTGTGATAGACGTAGTTTCTATCGAAGCCACCATATCCTGACTCGAAAAACTCCACATACGTGAACGAAGATCCGGAACTATTCCCGACAGTGCCCAAAAATCTGCACCAAGTATCATCGCATGCGGTAGGGTAGGTATCACCAAACACTCTATTAAAACTGACTTGCCCTCGACAACAATTGGTAGATTTATAACCCCCAAAACTCCTACTCCTGCACCATCTGCTAACTGAACCTGCCTAATATTTGATTTATCTAATTTTAGATCTAAATCTTTTAAAACCTTCCAAGCGTCCCTACAAATTATAGTTCGCGATGCCCCAGAATCTAATAATCCCAAAAACCTAAT
Organism: Episyrphus balteatus; assembly: GCF_945859705.1. Lineage (NCBI taxonomy): Eukaryota > Metazoa > Arthropoda > Insecta > Diptera > Syrphidae > Episyrphus > Episyrphus balteatus. Next base: position 35,218,696 of record NC_079134.1, read on the forward strand.
CCCATAAATATTTACCCCTAAATATGGACGTCTATCGTCCCCACTACTATCCAATGTGAAACCTAATTTTACCTTTTCTGCCAGCTGGTCGTCAGCAGGCGACCTAACTAATTCCGACGACGGTGCTCTTGTCCTGCTGGCCCAAGAGATCGTTGACCGTTTCCCGAGCAACGCCTACAGTTACTCCGGGTTACACCAGTAGCCCCACATCCAAAACAACGCCTAGGAGCGGAACAGGTATTTGAAAAATGTCCTTCCCTATTGCAGTTAAAGCAGCGAATGGTCCTATTGGGTGGGGGGTTATTAACTGCAACTGTTGCCTCCTGCACTGAAGCAACATAAGCAACATCAGGCTCCAAAGCCTGCCTGTTGCGACCAGAAGAAGAAGGTGGTACGAAAGACTCTACGTTCGACCTTATTGTCTCAAGCCTTCTACCCAACGCAACAAGTTCGCTGACTGACTTAATATCAGCCAACCCCAATTGCGTTTGGTAAATGGGAGCTATATTCTTCATGAGAATAGTCAACTTCCTATTCTCACTCAGTGGCTCAGAGAATCTTTTAAAAAGAGTCTGCATGAGAGCGATGTACATCCCCATCGTCTCATCTCTACCCTGGGTACGCCGCCTGACCTCGTCCAACAAGAGGTCGTCATAGTTGGAGGGCAAAAACTCCAACTTTAATTCCCTAACCAATTCTTTCCATGTTGTAATCGTATCCCTAACCGACCTAAACCAAAGAAGAGCCTTCCCAGTAAATAAATCCACCGCTGACCTGAAAACCCTAGCCTCCGAAACTCCGCGCGATTCCCTAAGTTCTTCAACTCTTTCAATAAAAGAATTCACTGATGAACCAGACCGCTCACCAGAGAATTTCACATTCCACTTTTCAATACGCTCAGAATTCCGGTCACAGGGCTCACCCTGTATTTGAAATTCTGAACTCGCACGTTGGCCGACCTGTGCAGCTGGTAACGCACCCACGACTGCTGTCGACTGTTGATTGTTGTTATTGTTGTTGTTATTATTATTGTTTGTATTTGAAACCCCACTATTTTTATTAGAACCTTTGGGTGGCTCCTCGCCCCCTTCAACCAACGTTGCCATTAACAGAAGAAGCTCCCCCCTTATATCGGCCACATCATTCACCTCCTCAGAGGATTCTGCCTTTGCCCTACTAATCCTACCTAACGACCATTCAATTTTGGTTTGAACCTTCAAATACTCAAGCGACTTCGGATCTTTCGGAGGAGTTTTTAACAAATCCTTAATTTCAACTATTTTGTCTTGTACTGCCTGTAAATCCTCTTCAAAAGAAAAAGGATAGTGATGATATTCCGATGGAATGGAACCCGCGCGTTCAAGAATCCTTGAAGACCTTAACGTGGTCCTCATACTGTCAACGGTACCCTCTTTCAGTCCCCGCGCCTTCAACTCATACGAGAGTTCTTCTTTATTTAATTTATTGATATCCATTTTCAGGTAAAACGTATTTAATTAAAAAAACAAACCGAAAGAATTAAAAAAAATTATAAATATTAAAATAAAGCACGGTATCAACGCCCAGTTGATTGCTTTATACTGACGTTAACGAAATTGAAAGAAAAAAAAAATAGAAATAAAAAAAATTAATCAACCCGAAAATAATTTACTTTAGTTAAAAAAAAATATTTAAAAAAAAATGTGTATCTAATTAGAGGTACCACAGTGTAAATAAATCCCAATTAAAATTCTTATTTAAATTTAATTTAAAAAAAAATGTAAAAAAAATTCTATTTATAAAAAAAAATTATTAATTAAAAAAAATGGATCTATTTTCAGTCACCCGACTGTAAATAAACTTCTCCTTTAATTAAAACTTAATTACAAGTAAAATCAAACAAAAAAAAAAATATTCAAATAAAACTTTTATTGATATAAAAAAAAAAATTAAATAAAAGTGGTTCTAATTTTTAGCTTTGGAGTGTAAATAAACTTCAAAGGTGAAGTGAATTAAATATTCTATTCGAAACAAAAAAAAAATTAAAAAAAAATAAAAATTAAATTTCGTACAAAAAAAATATTAAAAAAAACAAAGGTCTAATTTAAAGTACCAGACTGTATAAAAATTTAGCGTTTATGTTTATTTAATTTAAATTTAAATCAATATAAAATATCTACTCAAAAAAAATAAAAATCGAATACAAAAAAAATTATTTTTAATGTGTCACCGTTTTGTGGTACCAGACTGTAGATAAACTTCACTTATAATTAAAACTTAATTACAAGTAGAAACAAACAAAAAAAATTCCAAATAAAACTTCTATTGAAATAATAAAAAAAACGTTAAAATAAAAGTGGTTCTAATTTTAGACACCGGAGTGTAAATAAACTTGTAATGTGGTTTTAATTAAATATTCACTTCAAAACAAAAAAAAAGTAAAAAAAAAAAATTATTAACTTACGTAAAAAAAAAATAATAATAAAAAAAACAAGGTCTAATTTTAAGCACCGGACTGTAAATAAATTTATCAAACGATTTGTATTGTGTACTTAATTCGTACCAAAATACAAAAAAAAATTCAATTCAAATTCCCTACAAAAAAAATAATTTAAAAAAAATTTTACCAAATTTTCGCACCTGACTGTAAATGCAACACGAAATTAATTCCAAATATTGATTCAAGGCCAACAATGTAAACAACTGATTCTTATCAGTTTCAAGCAAGAAGAAAAAAAAACAACTTGATCTTCTATGACAGTATGACAAATGATCATTAACAAGAAAAAAAGTTTGCAAGCCAAATGCTATGTATTTTATGCGACACGAAATGTAATATGCAAGACAGGGATAGATATATTCGACCAATATATAAAGTACCGATTTGAATATTAAAAGAAAATTATGTGGGTATATATGTATGTTGGTATATAAAAAAAAACAATAAAAACACCGCAATGAAATATCGAATTAAATTGAATTAGGGAATAATTTGTATGAATATATGAATATGTAGGTATATTGATTTTATTTAAAATTTTTAGAATACAAAAAAAGAAAAAGAAAAAAAAAACTTACATGGACTCCCGGTATGTGTTATACCTTTTGTTTCGATAAACCAAATTTTCTGCTCACAATTTTATCAAGTTTGATATCCAATCAAATAATACGAAGAAAAAAAGAAACACCACTCAATTTATTTTGAATTCAGTTTTCAAAGCTATATTGCACTGGGGAAAAAGAGAAAAACAAAATATAAGTAAAAAAACAAGATGAAAGGGTTATTTTTTTTTTTTTTAATTTTCCTAAAACAACACAACACCAGGGAAGGAAATTACACAGCACCAAATTATATGCTATATATATTTTTTTTTAATTTTCCACAATTAACAACGAAATTTATTCCAACTTCCAAAATTCAAATGCCCCACGTTTGGGTGCCAATTTGTTACACCAATCCAATTTAGGTGCTAAGATCAAGTTTATTGTTTCTACAAATTTACTAAAAGAGATTACCAATGGCTGATGACCCATGGCTGCCCTTGTCTCTCTCAGTAAATCGAAGGAAACACCTGTAAAACAAACGGGATGAAAGGGACAGAAAGACCAGTCATTGTTGCGGTAAATTTTACCGTAACAGTGATTTATCTTTTCACCTAAAATCATATCTTGATATCAGCTTGAAATTTCATGAAATTTTTTTCTTTAATTTTCAAAACCATGTTTTGAATTATTTTACTTTATTTTTCACATCTCTTTGGGTTTAAATATTTATTCTTGTCTCTAAATTAATTCCTATAAATATGCAACGATATCTGTTATTTGGTTTATTTTTCTTGTAAAATCCATCAAATTCTTTGCTATGAAAAATTTCATAAATTATTTTCAATTTCACGGTTTATTTACCATTATTTGTTTTTCAGGAAAAAAATCCAGATCTCCTACCAGTGAAACGTAAGTACCTTAATCATTTTTCTCAATGATGATATAATTACTTTTCAGTTCACATTTATTATTGAGCTTTAACTTTTGGATTTTTTTTTGTAAATATCTACGTAAAACTATTAACTGCATGTAAAATTTTGATTCCATCTCATTTTGTAAATTTATTTTCATTTCATTTCTTACTAATTTTTCATTAGTTTCGCTTGTTTTTTTTTTGTTTTTACTAAATTGGTCAAAAATTAACCAAAATTAATCATAAATCATTATGAGCATAGATAAATTATTTGATCATAAAAAGGACATTATGTGTTCAAGATTGAAATAACATTCCAAAACCCATATCGCATTGATATTATCTAGAAAAAAATGACGTCAACACATTTATAGAAAAAAATAAAATAAGAAAACTATGCACAAAATACATCCCAGCAGAATGCAGCATCATTATCTCATAAAAAAAACAAAAATCTCACTATTTCCTCTTTTAAAAATATTCAATATTCACCAAAAAAAAAATTAAAAATAAATATTATGAGTAAAAAAAATTACAAAATTAAATCGACTTAGCTACATAAAACTTGCTCTTTCCTCTTTTGTTGCAAACACAAATTTTTTCCTCTATTTATTCTCATTCATGCCAATAAATAAATCGTTTAGACACGATGATGGTACTGCTACCCAACAGCCAGGACCAAATGTTGCCCTCCTTGAATCAAACATCAACTCTCCAAACACACCAAATGGTGTCACTATCGTCGCTAACAACAACAACAACAACAAAAATGGCACCAGTAACGGTAATCAAAACAACATGAACGGCAGTGGTCGTCAAAGAAACAGCTCCTTAATGGCCTCAACGGGGGCAGTTAACGGTGCTGGCAACGATGATGACTCCTTTGAATATGCCACAGATCGGGAGAGTGGCGTTTACAATGCAACCACTGTCCCACTTAGGAATGGACGCAACAGCACAACTTCCCGTCAATCTACAGCTTCCGATGAAAATGACCAACATCAGCAGGGAACTGACCTATTAACTCGGGGCAATCAGTTGGGTATTCCGGAATCAAGATGTACCCGCTGGATACCAAAGGATCAGAGGGAGCTTCTGGAGAGGCAAGCGAAATTGTTAGCGAATCGTATACAAAAACCAGTTGAAACTGAATTCTAGCACACACACATTTAACACCCAAACACACACACACACACAACACAAATACACTCAGAAAAATGAAAACACATAACGAAAAAGACACAATGATCACCTCTACATTGTATTTAACGAGATTTATTAGATTATACCTGTGTAATGTATATTTTTTTTAAGTGTACCTCTATGATATTTATTTTTATTAAGACGTTAAGAAGCGAACTTTTGAGAGACAAAATGTTAATAAATTAATATTTTTTGTAATATTAAAAGCTGAAGACGACGAACAAAAAAAAATGTGTGTGTAATTGATTTTAATTATGTGTAAAATGTCCTTTTTGAATGTTTTTTTGTGTTAGAAGGATCAAAGGTATGAGGGAACTTCTATGTTTGTTTTCTTTTCAAAGAAAACTTTTTTTGCTTTTTTTTCAACAGAATCATGCATTGGGGTGGTGCCTTAGCTTTGGTTTCTTAGAAAAATAATTCTCAAAAGCATGCTAATGGTGTTGTTTGAAGGTACCATATGAAAATAATTTTATATAAAATGGTAATTATGTTGACGGTTTGTGTCAAAGTCTTGTAAAACTTTTGAGTTCAAAAGGAAATTCTTAGAAAATGTTTTTTTGTATTTGAATGAGTAGCTTTTTGGCTTGTCAAAAATAATTTTTTAATGATCGTTTAATTCGGAGAAAAATGTTTACGATTTCCACCAACTTTGTTAACACAAATTTTTATATTTTAGACAAAGAAGGAAAAATAGAATTCCACTAAAGTTAAATTACTTAAAAAAAGGAAAATAAAATACGAACAAAAAAATAGTTTAGGAAAACTGTCTTCCATTTGACGTTGTATTCTTCCTTTAGCTCTCCTTAAAATACTGGAAAATTAGAAAAAAGAATGGAGCGAAACTGTATTTTTTTAAAACTAAAATATTTCCATTCAAGTGACGAATCAAAAAATGTACAGTTCACTGTGGCGTAACATATATATTTTCTTTAAGTAAGTCGTTGAAAATTGATTTTTTTTTTAATTTATAGATAAATTTGTTACATGAATATCGTAGGTGTTGAATTTTTTTTTAAGAATTTCAAAACTGAGTTATAACGGTACATGTCATATACTAATTTCGGAAAAGTTTAATTTTCTCGAAAACGGCTCCAACGGTTTTGTTAAAAAAAAAAAACATTTAAATGTTAGTTTTTGAACAAGGTTTATCTTTTGATGAAAAATCATTATTAACGGTACCTACCATAGAACCGCTTTTTTTGAAATCTGATTTTCTGCCAAACTGCAAATTTACTTCATTATTACGCTTTTTTGCTTTTTATAACGGTAATATTTCAAAAACGGACGGCAATAAAATTTTTCTGACTTCGGATTCGAATTCAGCACCCCAAAAACCTTTAGAAAAGTATATTTTGGTTCTTGTGGCCAAAAAAAGGTTTAATTTTGTTGACCAGTGCTATTAAAAATAAATATGCGGCAAAGTTTAAACATCCATAACTTTTTTTCTTATGAATTGCACTAAAATTTTCTTTCAGATAATGAAAGCTTATAAAATTTCAAATCACATGTTAGAAAAATGGTTTTTCTACATACTCCAGAAGTTAGTAAAAAATGCAATTGTTTATAACAAATTCAATTATTTTTAAATAATTTTTTTTTTTTTAATTTTTTGATGAGTACCAAGTTTTAATTATTTTTATCATTTCATTACTGAGATATAGCCATTTTAACAAAAAGACCTAACAAATTTCATTTGTTTGTAACTTTTAACAAAATTGAACTTTTTCAAAAATACTTTGGAATATTATTTTTAACATATAAATCTTTCAATATATACAAAAAAAAAGTATCAAATTCAAGAAGTCGGTTTAAGGTGGCCCACTTGAGAAAATTTGACTCATATCTCAAATAAAACTGCATACTTGTTTTGGAGGGAATTTGATTTCAGATGTTGTTTTATTGCTTTGAAAAACCAATTTAATTTTTTTTTCTCTACATTTCCCAAATGCCTATATAAAAAATCTTAAAAATTTAAGCAACTTGAACTACAAGAGCAAGTTCGTGCGACCCAGTTTCATTTATTTTAATAGATACATGGCTGAAATTAATGGTCAAGATAGATAGTAATAGACAGAACTATGTTTCTAATATTCAAGAAGTCTAAAAGTAACAAATAACATTTTGAAAAAAATTATTTTTATGTTTAAAAAAAATGTATCCTTTTTTTGAAAATCGAATTGAATTTCTTTTTTTAAACCTTAAATTCAAAAGAAATCGTATATACATATTATGTATTTTGAAAAATAAAAATCCCGAAATTCGAAAATAGTACAGGTAAAATAGTACCTACATAAAATCAAGAAATAAAAAAAAAAAATGTTACACTCATGTAACTTGGCAAAAAGTTTGCTTTTGGGATTAGAACCAAGTACAAAAAAAGTATAGAAATAAGTTGGACGGAAGGGTGTTTTTTTCGAAGAGACAGTAAAATCTGCAATTGCTAAGAACTTATCTATAAATGTTTAATTTGTCATCAAAACCATAAATAAAATGAATCATTGGCTTTTTGGGACCAATTGAAAATTTTACTGTCTCTTCGAAAAAAACACCCTTTCATCAAAAATTTTTTTATGAAAACTCTATATTCTTGCTTTCTGTCCCAATATCAATGTTTTTACTAAATTTCATTAGAGTTACCCATCTTTTTCGTTTTCACTAAAGAAAACATCCTTTTAACCATGATATTTTTATAGACACTTAAGATTCTTCTTTCATATCTTAAAAGTAACATAATTGTTAAATTTCAATGGGGTACCACGAATATTACTCTAGTATTACACACTTTTTCAAATATACCCATATTTTCTTTACCACAAAGAAAAACACCCTTTCATATAAAAAAATTTATAGACTTACATTATTCGTAATTTCATGGGAAGGAGAACATATTTAATGAATTTCATAAGGGTACCATTTATTCCATTGATTTTATCGGGCTTATCGCGGATTTTTCCCTGTTTCCCCAAAAAAAACCCTTTAACCTAAAATATTTGTATAGACTGTTCGGGTTCTTGGTTTCTGTTATAAATTAAACTTTTTTACCAATTTTCATTGGTGTAACAATTTTTTCTTAATTTTTGTGGTACTAATTCCGAATTTCTTAAAAAAAAAACACCCTTTCACTCAAGATAATTTTGTACACTTTATAGATTCTTAATTCTTCTACCAACCTAAACATTTACACCAAGTTTTAAAAATTAATACAATTTAAGTCAGCTGTTATTATACCTTCCTCACACACAACTTAACCCATCAAAAAAACACCCTTTCACCAAAAATAATTTTAAGTACGTTATAAATACTTCGTCTCTGCTTTATCTAAAACCTTCATCCCGAATTTTATCAGTGTAGCATGTTTTTCACATGGGTTTCGGTTATATTTTACTTGTTGAAGTCAAAAAACAAGCACCCTTGTTTTTAATCGGCAATAACTTTTTTTTAGAGCAATCGTATTGACTTTATTTTTATGTCATTAGATTCAGCATCAAAAAATACCTTGAAAACATGTGTCATATGATGATATTCGACAAACTTTTTTTCAGTATATTTTTGACCTTCACCCCCTCCCTCTTGTCCGCGAAAAAACACCCTTCCAAGCAAACTTTTTGCCAAGTTTCAAGAGTGTAACAATTTTTGAAGTTATACTTCTTATGGGAGGGTGGGTATGAAAATTTACTTTTTGACAAGAATGTCAAAGGGATTATGACGCGATCACCCTGGGTAGCAGGGCTGTCGTTTCACCTTTAGAGTAGGCAGTACTTTAGTATTTAAAAATGCAGTACGCCGCAGTACGGCAAACATAAAACACACAACACGTTGCAAGTTACATGTTTCATGTGGCAAGTTGCATGTGGCAAGTCGTATGGAGCAAGTTGCATGTGGCAAGTTGTATGTGGCAAGTTGCGTGTGGCAAGTTGCATGTGGCAAGTTGCGTGTGGCAAGTTGCATGTGGTAATTTCCATGTGGCAAGTTGCCAGGGTTGCAAAAAGCTCACATTTCAGCTCAGCTCACAGCTCAGCTCAAATTTTAGCTAGCTTAGCTCATTTGAGCTGAGCTGAAAGTGAGCTGAGCTGAAAGTGAGCGCCCCAACTTCCAACGCCTATATCTCTGAATTTTGAAAAAAATGAAAAAAAAATTTTTGATGCCAAAAGGTAGCGAGGACTCTAACCTACATTTGGGTACAACTCCCATCCCTGTAGGTGCACGCGTTCTCAAACCGGGTGAACTTAAAGGTAAAAAAAAAGTTAAGGCCGATTCTGAAAAAATAGGTATGATGTGGCGGTTTAACATGGAAGATGATTTTTTAAAAATCTGAGAATGTGCAAAGCGTAGGCCCATGACACAAGCTATCATTGGGTATCACTCCCAAAAATTGCTCTCAAGCGGTTTAGCTTCCAGGAGCATTCAAAGATTCGGGGATTTTTCGAAAAAAAAATTTACCCCAACTTTCAAACGCGATTTTCTCGGAATTTTGAAAAAAATCGAAAAACCGGATTATACCACTATCGGCTAGCTGAGAATATAAGCTTTCATATGGCACCACTCCCCTGTCTCTAGATCAAAGCGTTCCAACGCCTATATCGCGGAATTTTGAAGAAAATGAAAATAAAATTTTTGATGCCAAAAGATAGCGGGGACTCTAACCTACATTTGGGTACAACTCCCATTCCTGTAGGTCCACGCGTTCTCAAACCGGGAGAACTTAAAAGTAAAAAAAAAATAGGCGCGATTCTGAAAAAAAGGCATGATGTGGTGGTTTAACATGGAAGGCGATTTTTTAAAAATCTGATAATGTGCAAAGCGTAGGCCCATGACACAAGCTATCATTTAGCATCACTCCCAAAAATTGCTCTAAAGTGGTTTAGCTTCCAGGAGCGTTTAAAGATTCGGGGATTTTTCGAAAAAAAAATTTACCCCAACTTTCAAACGCGATTTTCTCGGAATTTTGAAAAAAGTCGAAAAACCGGATTGTACCGGAATTTTTTTTTTATGATAAAAAAAGAAATATTTTACTAAAAAAAATTAGAAATATATTTACTATCAAAAACACCAAGAGAAAAGATCACGAAAAATTATCTGTCTTATTTATAAAAATATCTATGTGTTAAAATAATTCCATTAATAACTAGAACCAAACATCTTAAGCTATGGTGTTATATAAAAGTTTAAAATATCTTCATATTTTATTATACTTTCCAAATAAAAATCAATGTATCCTCTCACCCATCACAGCTCAGCTCAGCTCACTTTACCTTAGCTCACCCAACAGCTCAGCTCAACCATCAGCTCAGCTCACTTTCAGCTCAGCTCAAATGAGCTGAGCTATGGTACATATCTCAAAAGTGAGCTAGCTCAAAATTTGAGCTGAGCTGCGAGCTGAGCTCAGCTCACTTTTGAGCTTTGTAGCAACCCTGCAAGTTCCATATTGCTACTACTAGTGCTGAAGCACACACAATTCTCATAAAATTACCATATCGCACATTTTATGCGCAATCATTTACTTTCGTTAACCATATATAGTACGTTCTGAACCGCACAACATGAGTAAAGTTCACAGATTAAATTGAAAACTACATGGACGCAAGGAGGATGAAAGAATTAATTTATTGTTCACTTGATAAAAATGTAAAAAACGAAGTGTGGATTAATTAATTTAATAATAGAAATTAAAAATATCAAATGAAATTCATTTATACATGTATACTGAATGAGAAGTATAACTTCAGTCGAGTGTAATTGTGTACACACACTCTTTTTTTTTAAATGCCTATTTTACTTGTACTAAAATCCAAAATGAAAAACAGAAAAATTAAGTTCATTTTCGGAATTTTTGAGTTTTCAGAATTTTGGATTTTTGGGATCTTATGATTTCAGAATTTTTATTTTTGGGATTGTGTCCATCTCGCCATTTAATATCGTCATAATCTAGTACGAAATTTAAAATACCAAAATAATGCAAACCAAATACTCGAATAAAAGATAAAGCCTTAAAGAAATATAACATGATGAATGGTTAAGTCGAAATTGAATTAAGAAAAAAACACAAAAAACAAAATTAAATAAAGTTCCTGCACGGACGAATATATGGTATACTGTCCTTATTACCCTCTCTACGCTTGTCTGACTGTCATTTTTTATGTTTTTGTATGATAAAGACGTGAAAAGTCATTTTGAGTGATTACTTTACAAGTACATACAAGTTGAATGTCAAAACCAGAATATATTTAATTATTCTTGTTTTTTTTCCGTACAAGTACACAAACAAAAAAATATTAACAAAAACAAAGAAAAATCTCAAGTAACAAAAAAGTATATGTAAGTAGAGGCCTACGTTAAGCTCATTTTACACAAACTTACCAAAAAAAAAAAAAAAACACTCAATGAAAAGGAGCAATACAGTAGTGAAAAAGAAACCCTAGAATATTAACTTATTTTTTGTGATGTTTTTCGAAGAACCAACAATGCACTGCTTTTTTTCTATATTACTATATTTGAAGATATTTTTGTAATTTTCTGTAGTTTCTTTTGATCATTTGTCAAAGAAAACAACAAAAAAAAAACAAAACGAAGGCTCACGAAAAGTGATTAAAATTCACTAGAAGATTAATTTGTTTTTTGAAACTTTGTTCAAGAGGGCTACTGTGGCGTATTAGTAATCTTCTTTTGTTCATTTACAACAAAAATACAAAAAAAAAATGTTTCTGAAGGGACGGTTTTTCTTAGAAGAAATACTGTGTTTGGTAATAAATACAATTATTTCAATCAGTATGGATGGACATGAACAGGACGTGACCTATTGGAGGTGAATACTAATTTAAATTTTAAGGAATTTACAAATATAGCAAACAGGAATGACATAAAAGAAGAACAAAATTAAATACATCTTTGACAGGAGAAGACAAAGTAAAGGTGATTGCAAAAATTATAATTTTGTTCAAAGTTTTGCTAATCACTTCTTGTGAAAATGACAACATTACAAAATCTTGTTATTAATTTTTAGGTTTTTTTCGGTTTTTCTGCGTAGGATCAAACTAATTAATTATTCGAAGATCAAATTTTCTAAACTTATAATTATTTCTTTGATTATTTCAAGGATTTTCGGAAACTTTTTCACATGTTTCACCTTTTTACCCTCGTCTTTATCATCAATGCTTAACTCTCTAAAAGATTTGCTCCTATCTATCCCACCTGTGCCCCTACAAGTAATCGTATACAATTTTTGAAGAATTCAGCTGTATTATTTGAATTTTTGATAGTTCTTCAAATCCACACTTCAATTATATAAATCTATGAATCATACACATCGAAGTAGTGATGGGAACTATCGAATGATTTGAACTATCGATAGTTAGTAACTAAATGATTAGAACTATCGAATAGTTCATTCATTCATTTATTCATTCAAATAAAAACTATCGAATAAAACTATCGAATAAAACTATCGAATAAAAACTATCGGATAAAAACTGTCGAATAAACTATCGAATAAAAACTATCGAATAAACTATCGAATAAAAACTATCGAATAAAAACTATCGGATAAAAACTATTCGAATGAGAAATCTATCGTTTAAGAAAACTCTTCGAATAAGAAAACTATCGTTTAAGAAAATTATTCGAATGAATAAACTATCGAATAAAAAAAAACTATTTTAATGAAAAACCTATCGTATTAAAAAACTATTTGAATGAAAAACCTATTGTATAAAAAGAACTATTTAAATGAAAAAAATATCGACAAAAAAAACTATCGAGTGAAAAAACTATTCGAATGAAAATAGTAACTAAATAATTGAATGATTTAAAACTATCGAATGAACGAATATTTTACAACTATCGATAGTTTGATAGTTTTTATTCGATAGTTCCCATCACTAACATCGAGATTGTTGATAAGACTAAAATTCTTAAGAAAATCGTTTAAAAAAGAAAAGATCGGAAGGATGTGCATTTTGAAAATTTACCAAACTAGCTCTTTGCTCTGATCTGTATAAGAACTTAAACCACAAAAATTATAGAAAAAAGGTAAAATAGTTTTTATCACCAAAAACACCTTAACCAAAAACTGAGATTTCTCAAAATTGAGAGAATATTTTAGGTATACATATTTGAATCTTTGCCCACACAATTTACTCTTCTTCATCAGGTTAAAATTTTCACAAAAACCACAAAATACATGATGATGTGACACTTCAGATTGGTTAACATTTTATATAGATGAAAGTTTTTGGTTTTGCTTCTTGCTACTCTCGTCTACACTGGATACACGTTTAATGTTTCATTACCACAAAACTGGAAATTTAAGCCCAAAGTCAAGAAAATCGATTGACTTGTGGCTGTTGTGGTCGGTCGAATGATTAAATTTAGCTTACAGGGATGTGTTGTTGCGGTGTGGATGGTGAGTTAAGTTCCTCATAATATTCGCTTGACTAGACAATAATATTGGAATCTATATAAGTCACCCACCTACTCTCTATAATATTTCCTACTTACACATACATTCTCAATACATCATCTTCATCATGAAAGAGAGATGAACGACAAGTTCATAGTCAGAATGATGGGTTTGTGTTTCTTAATCCATAATGCAAAAGCCCAGTCAGTAGCAGATTAGGTTAATGATATTCTCGATACTTGGGGATTAATTAATAGGCTTCAGCGTCTTATAGTTTAAATGTAAATTACATTGTGATAGACAATGTGGGAGGTTTTCGATAGAAGTCCTGTCAATAGTTAGTTAGTTAAGTATTATGTATAAGGTTTTGGTGAACAAGCTTAATTAGAAATTTGGAATTTTGGAGGCGTTTATTGGGCATCAAGACAATCTCTCTGTTTTCTTAGAAACTGAAACTGAATCTTGACATTAAATGTTATTAATATAATCTGTTTAATTGTTAGAATCCCGAATTTGAATTATTTAAAGATGATAGTGATTCGGATCATTTTGGGAGGAATATATCAAAATTAATAGATTGATAGCTTATGGTTTTTAAATAATTGGAATTGGTGAATGAATTTTGGGGATTTCTCTAAATCTACTTAATGGAAACTAGAGGTTTTTGGGAAAGAAGACATAGTTATTGAAATTTGAAAGCCTTCCTAATCAATACTTCAAGTTATCTTTTATCAAGTACATTTATGCGATTAATGATAAGGATGAAAAATAAGTTGACTTTATAAAAAGTAGTCAATATGAAATGCTAGGACTATTGTTTTGTGAGCCGTTTGAAAAAAATGGGTTCCTAAAATCTTTCTTCGTCGAAAAGACTACCTGTTATAATTTTTTTTCCATTTCGAGTTATAATGGTTTTTCTGTTTTTGGATCTTTCTTTCGCAAACTACAACTGATTTTCAATACATTATGTTTAAATCGAACAAGTTTATTAAACGTCAACGTCAACGTCATCGAGTTGCTGAAATTTCGTTTATGCAAACATTTATTTTTTTTTTAATAACTTAATGTTTTTATTCAAAATCCGTCCAAAATAAAGGCGGTTTCTGTTCGATAAAGAAACAAATTTTAAAAAAATCATTTTTTGAATTAAAAATTAAAATACAAAAAGAAAAACAATATTATAACGGTTATTTTTATTAAAATAATAAACAAAAAAACTTTTAGGTATACAACTTTTTGACCTATAATTTTTTTTTATCGAACAGAAACCGCCTTTATTTTGGACGGATTTTTAATAAAAAGTTTCCATTTGAAAAAGTTGTTTATCTGGACATTTTTTCTTTTATTCATTATCCAAAAGGCAGTATTTTTCATTATTAATTCAAATTTGGTAACCAAAAATTCAATATTTCTACTTTGTATGTTTTTTTTTTTTAAGTTTTGAAGCGGAAAATTGAGTTTGTTTGTGTTTGTTGACATCAACATTTGGAATGTCTTCTTCTACTCTACGTGGAAGATATTCAAGTTATTTTTATTTTGTATTAAAAGAAACCAATAGCTATAGTAGTAACTAAGATGGAAAACTATTTCTTAGTATGTATTATTTCAGAACAAAAATCCCACACACTCTTTCACACTTTAACTAACCACTTAAAAAACTCTTGCTTACTACTAAAATCTGTACAAACATTATTTCGTCTTAATTTGTTTTTGCAACATTTCCCTCATCTCAACACTGAACCATACATTTTTATGCTACAAATTAGTATTACCACAAGACAAAAAAACGATTAGGTCAAATATACTACAAACAATGGCTATTATGGTTTCAACTTAATTACCTTGCCATATGTTTTTTTCAATTCTAATCTCACACATACAACAAAGGATATGAAGAACAAAACAAAAAATTAAACAACAAAAAAAAAAACATAAATCCAGATCCTGGATTATAAATAGCCTCAAGATTATACCTATACAAAATAATATTCCCAACATGGGCAGAAAGAAAAAAAAAAAAAAAAAAATGGCAAACCATAAGTCAGTAGCATCACGGCGCGGATGAAATAGTGCCAAAGGGAACGAAAGAATGAACAAATAGCAGACATACTTGCAGACAGGAAAACATAAAAATTAATTAAATTGCCACCACCGAGTGTATCCTTCGAATATTATAACTGTAATCCACAATAAACCACCACCCACCACCATATCCTTGTAATATTTTTTTTTTGCATTCCTTATAATTAAATTATTTTATTTAATTTTTTTTTATAATTTTTTTTGTTCAAAGAAACATACTTTATGTAAAGATGGCTCATCGTCGTCGACGTTGTTGGTCGTATTCGTCTTCATCGTTGTCCTGAAGCGACATAACAGAGACGCACGACTGAAGTCTGGATAATGATCCTTTGCGTTGCTATTTTTGTTTTTTTTTTTTAATCTTTTTTGTAATTTTTTTGTTTGATGTAAGTTTTATTTAAAATGGTGTTGGATGGTGTTGTTTTTTTTTGTTAATTAATTTAAATAGTTTTTCTTTGAAATTTATAAAAACAAAAAAATATTTTTCTATGTGTGTGGTATTTTAGTGTGTTTATAATTTTGTTAAGCTTAATTTATTTTTATTTTTATTTTAATTTGCTGGGTGTATTATTTTGTTTGTAAATTTATTTTTTTTTATCCTTAAGTAAGCAAAAAAAAAACACTCAAAAAAAATTTATAAAAAAAAAATTCAGGTAAAACATAAACAAAAACAAAAAAAAATACCTTATATTTTATAAATCCTAAAATCTAGTAGCGACACAGAGAGTGCCGACATTAAGACTGAGACAAAGTCACATGCTGCCAAATCTCAAAGATTACCATCATTTTCATCGTTATTCATGAGAAGGAATGAAAAATCCAAAAAGGATTCAACTTTGGCATCAGATCAACCTGGAACAACTAACACAGGGACCAACAGCACTACCACAGATAATGCCGAGGATTTGCTGGGTGAATCGAATAAGGCGATGACAGCATCAACTGGGGAGGTTGCTATCGGTGGTATAAAAGCCCCAGAGGATTCAACAGCAACAGCGCCATCAACTACAACAGGGACGACGACGACGACAACAACAACGGTGGCTGGAAAGGACAACGCACCAAAGGTACAAAAATTAATTTAATTCATTTTTATATTCATTTATCATCATCGCACTGAGAGAGAGAGTTTAAATAGCTCAAAGTGTTTTTTTTTTCTGGGGTGAAAAATGTTAAAATTGTATATTTATTTTTGAAGGGGAATGTTAATTTTAAGGGTCATTATTTGTAGAGTATTTTGATGGAAGAATAATAGTATACAATATTCCGTGGTACACTGAGCTTATAAAGACAAACGGAGCTAGGGTTGCCGTCTATTCATTTTATTTTGATAAACTGTAATACAAAGAACGTTATTCCTTTCTTAATTCAACCGAACTGATGTGAAAAAAAAATTAAGAGCTAAATTCATTGGATTTTATTTTAGTAATTATCAAAAAAAGACAGGTAAAATTTTGTAATTAATTTTTTTTTTCAAAATTTTGAGTTTGACATTCATTTTTCAAAATTTAAGATAGGCATAAGCTTATGGCTCTCTAAAAAATGCCAACTTTTAGTGACTTTGGCCCAATTTGTGCCACGTCAAAAATCATTTGCATGGCAATTTTTTGACGAATAGTGATAAAATTTATCATTGTGTTATCAAAAATTAAATAGCAAAGGGGGAGGAAAAATACCAAAAAGTATGTTCATATGAAGCTGAGGGATATTTAACTTATCAAAAGCCCAAATATAGTCAGAAATGTAAAAAAAAAAAACTGGCGACAAAAAAGTAGGTAACGCAGTGGTCATATCTTTTATAAAATATGTAAAACAACTTCTCAAATTGTAATAAATAAATTATATTTATAGCACCACTTCACAATAACCGGAAATCAATTAATTTATATGAAATTTGTTGCATATAATAATTTTGAAATTTATCTAAAATAACTGCTATACCAATTTCTTCATATTGGTAACACAGTGGAGTAGTAACGCAGTTCTAAATATCTAGTTATATCGTAGATATGAACTTAATGGAAAAAAACAATGTAAAAATGTTGTCACTACTTAGATCAGGGTTGTAGAAATATAAATTAAAAAAAAAAAATGCATTTGAAATTAAAAAAAAAAAATATTTGGGCCAAAATAATATTTAGTGCCTAAAACAATGTCCCTTTTTTGAATTTCATTTTTCTTGAAGAAAAAGTACAAATTAGTAGAAAAACTATATTCAGTTATAAAATTAACATTATTTACTTTTATAAGTTTACAACCCAATTTTGGATAGAATTGTTTACAAATCATGGTTACATTGTGGTTTATCTTGGTAACGCAGTGGTATTTAAAGTTTTATAGCTGATTTTTGGTAATAAACTCTTAAGAATATTTAATTGAAATTAATTTTTCTGTGATTTGACTTTATAGGAGACTAACGTCGTTCCTTTAGTTTCAAATAGAAATACCAGAGAGCTTAATTATATGATTTTACAAATAAAACTGAAATTTGCATTAAAGTAACGCAGTTGTTTGGTTTTGATCACTTTCTGTTCAAACTGTCATAAATATAGAAATATCATTATAAACATAACCATTCTATGTCAACTAAAATATATGAAAATATATTGATAAAAATGTCCATATTTTTTTTTTTCAAATTCAGTGTCGAAAGGGACAACTTTTTAGGCACTAAATAGTATTTTGGCCCATTTATTGCAAATAAAAAAAAAATTGCATCGAAAAAAAAAAAATAAATATTTATTGCAACTGAAAAATATTTGCATAAAGAAAAAAATTTGTATTGCAATTGAAAAATATTTGCATTGAAAAAAAAAAAATATTTATTGCAACTAAAAATATTTTGCGTTAAAAAAAAATGTATTGCAAATGAAAAAAATTTGCATTGAAAATAAAATTTTTATTGCAAATTGAAATATTTTGCATAAATATTTTTTTTTTTTTAATTTTGCATTGATTTTTTTTTCGATACCGAAATTTTTCATTTGCAGTAAAAATTTTACTTTCAATTCAAATTTTTTTCATTTGCAATAAATTTTTTGTTAATAGAAAATATTTTTAGTTGCAATAAATATTTTTTTTTTCAATGCAAATATTTTTCAGTTGCAATCTTGCAATAAATATTTTTTTTTAATTTGTAAAGGTAAACAAATGCATTAAAAATGAAATGATTTTTTACACCACTGACTTAGATATCTCACAAATGTGGTAACACTCGCACATCTTTCAGTAACTTTTAAGTTATTAATTTGGCCAGCTTATTCCTTCTGGCCAATGGCTACTATTTAATTAAAAAGTTACAACAAGTTGATCAAAATGAGGTAAAAAATTAAACTACAGTAACTTCTAGTTTGTTCTAACATGGTAACGCAGTGTAGCTATGCTGGTGACAAAATGTAATTATTCAAATATTATATGAATTTAGTATTTACTGGATAAAGTCTAAAACATATTACATTGGCAACAATAGCTGTGGTTTATTTTCCCCGTGATCCAGATCAGATCATAATATTTATTTGCGAAACAATAACATAACAAAATCCTGATTTTGGCGTAAAGCTAATAAAAACAATGATCTGATCTGAATCACGAGGAAAATAAAACACAGCTAATGTTGAAAAAGACTTGGACTCCACTAGGTTCCAGAAGTCTTGTAAAATTAAATCGAAATTTAAAACAGATTGAAATTGATTCTTTGATTATTTTTCGAAAACTTTGTGATATCACTTTAGTTGAAATCGAAAGCAATAATGTCCTCAATTTTTTCTTTGTAATATAATTTTGAAAAAAAAACAATTCGTTGGTGGGGCTATTTTTAACTTCTTAAGTTTGTTACCTTCAATTTTTAAAATCTTTAATATTCATAAACATACTTAAATTTTACGAGAACAAAATTTATGATAATAAATAACACTGATCAACAAGGTTTTTGTTACAGAAACCAGGGTATACTTTTCTACAGGTTTTTTGTGTGCTGAGCTCGAATCCGAAGTCAGAAAAGTTCTATCACATCACGTTTTTGAGATATTACCGTTAGAAAATCGAAAATGTCGTTTTTTACCAGTTTTCGAGGTTATTTCTTAACCTTTGGTTATTTTTTTTAAATTAAATTTGTAACGGTTTCTAAAAGAATTAAGTTTTGTCTCTCTAAATCCGTTTAAATCTTTTTAATATCTGTTTTCTTCTTCGAGAAATCTTAAGTTGAAATCAACGTGTTCGGGATATCTTATATTCATTTGCTTTTATTAGCAAATCTCGAAAATTTCTTAACCATTTGCTTTCAAATTTTGACACAACGTTCCATTTACAATCCCGTAAGTTTTTATAGCGGCGAATTTTGTGAATCGCGACGAGATACAGCAAATCGTGACCGTGTCAGGTAGTTGTAGTAAAAAATTAATAGTCAGAAAATTAAAACTTTTTTCTTGTTAAGAACAATGGTTTAACTTACAAGAATGTAAATAAAACGTTGTGTCAAAATTTGAAAGCGATTGGTAAAGAACTTGTCGAGATTTGCTATTGCACATGAGTATGAGTTATTCCAAACACGTTGATTTCAACTTAAGATTTCTCGAAGAAGAAAACAGATATTAAAAAGATTTAAACGGATTTAGAGAGACAAAACTTAATTCTTTTAGAAACCGTTACAAATTTAATTTAAAAAAAAATAAGCAAAGGCTAAGAAATAACCTCGAAAACTGGTAAAAAGCAGCATTTTCGATTTTCTAACGGTAATATCTCAAAAACGTGATGTGATAGAATTTTTCTGACTTCGGATTCGATCTCAGCACACAAAAAACCTGTAGAAAAGTATACCCTGGTTTCTGTAACAAAAAAAAAGTTAAATTTTGTTGACCAGTGTAATTATCACTTCTAGGAAGACAAACAACTTGTGTACGCCGAATTGGTATTGAAACCATCAGATAATAACCCACCGATGCCATCGTCGAAGAATTCAACCGAATATGCTGAAATTGTCTACGTACAAAAACCAACACCTGGAACAGCAGCTGTAGCAGCAACAACAGCGGAAAAAATCGATTCAAAAGGAAAGAAATAATTTTCCAAACAAAACAAAAAATAATGAAAAAAAAAATCTCAGAGAGTGTGTTATCCTTTATCAAGAGGCATAATAATAATAATTTTTAATAATAAAAAAAAAAAATATGCGATATTTCCATGTCGATTGTAATTAAGTTTTAAATTTTTAATTTCCTCTTCTCACAGACAGAAAATTCCCACTAATGGGTCATTAAAGACGAACAATATTTTATTCCTTTTTTGTAATATTAAATTTATATTTTCAATAAAAAAACAGCTTGATATAAGCTCATAAAGAACTTTATCATTACACCAGCACTTAAGTAATATACGCACATTTTTTTAATATACCTACACATATACATCATTTTAATTTTTACTTTTAAGATATCTACATGTGTGTATATTTTATACATTTTTTTTTTATTTCGAATAAGAATTTTTATCGCACAAACAACAAAAACAAAAATTAAAAATGTATCTTTTTATTGAAAATAATAAAAAATATTTATAAATAAGTGTATAATTAGATTTAAAATATAAATTAAATTTTAGTGTATATGTATTTTGATGATAAATAATAATAATAAAAAAAAAAAACTCTTTTTATATTTATAATGTTGTTTAAGAAATAAAATTCAATTGAATACGGTATGCATTCGATAAAATTATTTGTTTTATTAATAGGAAAAAGTAGGTACTTATGAGAAAAATTATGAAGAAAAGATTAAAATATAGATTGGTTAAAATCTTCAAAATATTGAAATTTTGAATATTGTATTTATTGTTTAGTATAAATGGTCAAGGACCTTGAATTAATCCAATAAACAAATAAATACGAAAGAAATCCAAATTGGTGTTAATTAAATAAATATTAAACAATTAAAAACATAAATGACAGGATGATATTAAACAACACTCAAATTTAATCAACTAATATAATTAGTCAAAGAAATTAGTGCAATAGAAATATCAATTTCAATTCGAAAATCCATAAAAAAGCTTGAATTCATCCTTATAAGCGAGTTTTTATTAATGTTATTTGCAGGATACATATAAAAAGTACATATATTTTTGGAGGCAACACTGTACCTACCAAAAACGTGAAAATTCTTTTAATTATAAACTGGTGTACATTTTGACCAAAAGTCAGGAGAGAAGGACTCCAAAAACGGCATTATGTTCAAAAATGTTTAGAAAATAATACTCACATCCTTATTTTTCAGTATATTGATCAAAGTATCTTGATTAAGCATATAGACATTTTTTTAAATTTTGACACCACATATCTATCAATTCCGTGTCAATTTTTTGACGACATTAAATCCGAAATGACTGACAACATTTTTTTTATTGCGGCTTAAAACTTTATATTAGGATGTAACCCTTATTAAGAAGTTTAAGAACTTACGTAGATTTTACAATAACATTGAAAAAGCAATAACTTACAAAATAGGAAGATAATTCAATTTAAAAAGAGTTGACTTTGGTCCTAAATTATCTGCCTCCGAAACTAAGAAAGAAAATATATTTGGATGCAAATAACTCACCCAACATGACTTCCAAGAAAATTTTGGTTTTCAGATATGAATATAGAGCTTAAATGCAACTTTTTTTTTTTTGAGGTTTCGTTCGATGAAATTGGAGAATATTTTTAAAAATACATTTTTTTCGGCAAGGGGTACCCCTTGGATTTATTTTTCGAAAATCTGAAAAAATAATTATGTAATTTTTTTACCAAAATGCATATAGGCCTGTTTACAGTAAAGCAAAACTTGTTTCGAGACTTTGGATCCAAGTTATGTACATATTTCCGAAATCACTTATAAATATAGTTTAAAGAGAACTTTCTTTTAATGTCTCACTTCACTAAGTTAGACAAAATACCTTGGCTCAGGGTACCTGACGCCAGCTCAAAGTGTACAATCCTAAAAATCACCAAGAAAAGGAAGCTTCAAGAGCTATTTTAGCTTATAGGTACCTGAAAGGTACCTATAAGAATTTTTATTTTGTTCTTTTTCGTCGCGAAAAAAAAAACAAAGATGTGGATTCCCTATAACAGCACTGATTTGTATTCACTGAATCCGTTGTCAACTTCAAATCAATTCAATTCAAATAGGTACAACTGAATATGACTAAAAGTATGCAACAATTGATATACATTTTCTAACCAGACTACTATAATACAGGAAACAACTCAGGCCATTTTCGACCCAACTCTAACTTCCACACCAAAGATGCCAGAAATTTCAAACTCGCTACATTTGTTGAGCTGGCAGAATTCAAATTCCTCACAAAATTTTAGCTTCTTACGATGAGTAGTTTTTGAGATATAGGACTTCAAAAATCGCGAAAACCGTAACTGGCTCATTGACTCACTGACTTACTGACAGATCATCAATATTATGGAGAACTTCCCGCTATCGTAGAAACTTGAAATTTTACATGGTGATAGGATTTGTGGTGTATACAAAGGAAAAAATTTGAGATTTTCAATTCAGAGGGCGTGGTAACCGCCTATTTTCGCCGAATTTTCATCAATTATTATAGAGCACTTTTGACTATCGTAGAATCTTGAAATTTAGTAGAATCTTAAAGCTGGTAGTTTATACAAAGGAAACAATTAAAAATTTGAGAATTTTAGCCAGGGAGCGTGGCAACCGCCCATTTTCACTGAATTTTCATCAAATATAGAGATTTTCAATTCTGCAGTTATATCTTGCAAAATGTAGTGAAATCACAACAAAAACATTACTGTTAAAAATAGAGCCAAGTTCTCCTATGTTGGAATTATGCTGGCACAAAAAGTACTAAAATGTAAAAGTGTACCAAGTTCTAAAGTTTGGGTTCAAATTCGTATTAATAAAATTTTGATTGTTTACTTGGCAATTTTTGAAATAACTTTAAAAATCGACAATTAAAAGAAAAATTTTCAAGAGAACAATCAAAATTTTATGTTGTTTCATTTAATGTTCTCAAATGGGTAATTTCACCACAAATAGGAACGAAATAAAAGTGTACGTTTAAGAAACTAAATGATGGTACATATTTAAACACTTTGTTTATTTTTTACTTTAATAATTTCATATTGCCATACATTTTTTTATATATCTCAATCAAAAATTAGGATTTTTTGAGTAAAATATGGGAAAAATTAACGGCGTACAAATTTTCTAACTGTGTTGCTGGTGGACGCGAATTTTTATAAAAATTTAAATAATTTACTTTGAAAAATCTCGATTCAATTTGATTTTTTTTTTCAGACTCTGACCAAATTATTCATTGTTAAATGTTTGAAATTTGAAGTTATTGATTTTTTCTATAATATTTACATATAATGTATAAATAATATTGTTTTTTTTTTTTCAAAAAATGTCACATATGTTACAAAATTATGTCACACCCGTTACATTTTTCAATTGTTACAATTGTAATTCTATCATATGGAATACGATATCAACGATTTTTTATTCAAAAATCTACAACATAACCGAAGTAGACTGACTCGATTTTCTGACGTCACACCCGTTACATATAATTTTTAGAGATTGTAACGTTGAAAAACAGGTTAACAAAATGTAATTTTAAAATTATATTACCAACTTAAAATCTACATTAGGTGTCAAAACTATTAAATGCCTTATTAAGAAGAGTGAGTATTACACAAACCAGAAACAAAAAATGAAGTAACTGTGTCACACCCGTTACATTGGAAATAACCAATATAACCAAAAAATCTATGACTCACAAAAAATTCCAAATGAATATTTACTTCAACATTCTAAGGATTTTATTGACTCAATATAAAAACTGTATTACTAAAAACATAAAAAAAAAAAACAAATCCAATACAAAAATGACAAGCAATTTACAAAGTAATTCCAATAAATTACTGCATCAAATATGTTAACCCATGTAAATGTAATTTCCCCAACAAAAAATAATAAAACTGCAGACTAAATCTAAAAAAATAAAAACAATTTCGTTTGTTAAAGGAAAAAAAAACAACAAAATCTTTAAATAAATAAAAAAAAAAAACATTGCAATCCAAAGGATATTTCGAAATCGAATGCTTACATCGTAAATAAATTTAATTCATGTGATATGGCTGCCAAATTCAATATTTTCTTATCCACATAACAAAAGTTAAAACTCTCTGTCCGTGTGCAATGACATCCTTCTGGTGCTTTTGCTTTTGTACATTTTTATTTTTTGTATATATTTCATATAGGTATATAGAGGAATTGAAATTCTTGATCTTTACAAGGTGTCCTGGAATTCATCAAAAATAAAAAAAAATAAAACTCATATAAAAAGCTTAGAAAAAGAAATTTATATATCTAAAGCCTAAATTGTAATTAAAAAAATTAAAAAATTTTGAAGGACGAATGTTTCAAAAATAAAGGATCAAAAAGGACAAGTTGAACTTTAGGTACATTTTAAGATATGTTATTTTGATTGGAACACCCTATACCAAAAAATGTTTAAAAAATACCAACATACGGTCGGTGTATAGGTTATATAGGAAAAAATAAAGCGACACGATAATAGAAAGAAGTATAGAAGGACACCATAACACGGAAGTTGAATACATCCCACACTATCTTAAAAGGCATTGTGATGCAATGGCAATGTTTTTTCCGTCTATATAGCAAGATACGACTTTCTCGTCCACAGAAAAATTATATCAGAGATGTCCTTATTTTGTCATCTCACCCGATTTTCTCTCTCTCTCTTTCTATGGACCTACTGCCATGACAATACAAAAGGAACAACACATTGAGAGGAGGTTAACGGACGACAACATCAAAAATAATTCCAAGATTTTTATGTATACGCCCGGTTGAGCGGATACCGAGCAATTTTCTATTGGAACAACCGGCAAGGACGAAGACGATGAAGAAAAGGGGGGCCTAAAGGACGAAGAGTGGCTCGCTCTATAATGATGGCGACATCGTCGTTGAAGTTTACATCGTGGACGCCACAATTGACAAAACCAAAATATGAAATAAGAAAAACAAAAAATAAAAAATCACACACTCGCTAGACTAGACTTTATACTGGGTACTAGACCCCCCACCCCTCATATAATACCCTTACTCCTTATATAGCTTCTGCTGCTTGAACCTTTTATAAATATAGGAAAAAAAAAATGTGAAAAATGTGCAGGATCTAAGCACCGAACCGTGTCCAATTTCCAGATAGTAAAGCTGAAGCAGATCTCTGTGCCAAATAGGCTACGAGGAGAGTAGAGGAATTTTGAACGAAGAATTGTACATGATGTTTATTGTTCAATCACCACGTAAAAATCTTTCAATATAAGTTTCCATCTTTTGGGTGCATTTCCACGTCTTGCTTTTGATGTTATCATAACTCTGGCTCTGGGAAAGAGAGTTTGTTGTTGTTGTAGTTTGTATTTTGATACTGAAAGCTGAAGAGTGTGCAGAAGGATTATACCATTGCGAAATGTGTTAGATTTAAAAACGAAAAAAAAAAATTGAATTGATTCAAAAAGTTCTATGGATGATTTTTATTGACATTGTGCATGACAAGGAAATTGAAGAATATGGGTTTTTGATTGCAATTTGTCAGATCTAAGGGAATTATTTTTTTCTTTTATGTATTTTCGTATGTAAGTGGAAATGGTATCAATAGAACTTGTCTTGTCAGATAATTAAAGTCCTATGGACTTAGAAGGTGTTAAAGCGACATTTGTTGAAATTTAATTTATGTATTTTTTTTTTGTAAATTTGAGTCAATATCAAGTTTAAAAAAAGTAACCTGTTATGTTACTTTGATGAAATTTCTATTAGACGTTTAATGCCATGTAAGCAACTGCTAAATGGGGACTTACCTTTGATAATCCTTAATCTAACTTAACTTTGCTCAAAATTTGTGGAAATCTTGAAATATCTGCGAGTATTTGTTGTAATTTAAAAAAAAAAACACGTATACGCCACAGTGTACATCTGTACACACCGAGAAAGTATGTACACTCCAAGAAAGTTTTGTTTTTCAATTATGAATAAAACTTAAAGAGATCTTTCTTTTTATTTATCACTCGATAAATCTGGAAGAAATTTTTTCAAATCCAATTTTTTTTCGAAAAGTGGTACTTATGTTTTTTTTTTGTTAAAATCGATTTTTCGCTAAATTGGGGTCTATTACTGAGGGTCATACGGATTGGCTGAAAGAAGATGCAAAACCTGCTGGCTTGATTGCTGCAGGAGTCATGAAAGGTCTTAGCTCCATGTTACCAAATACTAACTGAAGTTTTGTTGACCTTGCAAATAATGGGAACATAGCTACCTTCCTAAGTAAAAAACCAAGACCCAAAGAGGTCAACCTTGTTAAGATATCCTTTTTCTAAATGTCATTTGATTAAAAGACCGATTTATAAATAATATTTAAGTGTATACAAAAAAGATAAGCTTTGCATTTGATAATAAAGGGTGTTTTCATAAACGTCGGAAATCTGAGTCGGTCCAATCGTCTTTCTGCTTTGCTGCATTAATGAACACACCAATTCTGCAGAATAATTGCAGGCCTGCGTTTGTACAATTTTCAGCAGTCACTGAGTGTTCATAAACGTCAGAAAAAAAAATATAAAAAAATTACCATAGAATGAGTTTTGTTTAAGCGAAAAAAATTTCTTTTTCAGTTCCCGAAAATATTGTTTTTAATAACACGAAAAATTTGTAAACCGTGTTACATTAGGGTGGGTAAAAAAAAAATACTCTCTTCTAAAAAAAAAAAAAAATAATAAAAACACAGAGTAGTTCATATTTAAAACAAATTATCTATGGAAAAAATATTTTTAATTAGGGTGTTCAAGAAAGATTTTTTATGCGTTTGAAAAAAAAAAAAATGATTTTTATTGCACAGAAAATTTGTTAAGTGCGTTTTTGCTATAGGTAGTAATTTTAAATTCATGCCGAATTAATTAAATTGAATTTGGTTGAATTCCAAGCGTAAATGTTAAATACCTATACCATTTTTCTGAGCCCCCTAATTCGAAAATACCTACCCCAATTTTACATTATACATATTTCATAAACCATGTTTTACAAACTTTCTTTGCAGTGAAAAATAATTTTTTTTGTAATTAATTAAAAAAAAAAATTTTGAACCACCCTAATGGAAAATTTTTTTTTCTTCGATAATTTGGTCAAAACAATATCCACGTTGATTTTTTTTGGATAATTCAAGCATTTGTAGAAGATAACATTTTTTAGAGCCACCCTAATAAGAAAAAAATTAATACAAACTCCTTTTTTCAAAAAACACGATTTCGAAATTTTCTGTGTCATTAAAATTTAAATTTTTCGAAAAATGAAAAAAGAAACATTTTTTGCACCACCCTAATTAATATGTTTGCTTTTCATTTTTTTTTAACAATATTTACATTTATTAACAAAAAAAAAATCGAATCAAGAGTCAAATAAATTTCTTTTTGAGTTCTGCAGCAATAAAATTTTGGCTGCGCAATCTGCCCGATGTTGACGACATACTGACGTTTATGAACAGCAGAACTGCAGTTGGACTAAGTTAGTCCGATCGCAGATCTGACTTTATGAACACGACTAACGCAGGCCTAAGTTAGGCAGACGTTTATGAAAACACCCAAAAACAAATTTTATAAAAGTTTGCTTGATATCAACAAATTGTTTCCGTGTTCTCAGAATGATAGGGTATTTTTTTTTTTTGTTCATTGATTAAATCGCTTTAATAAGGTCAAACTTATCCCAAGTTCTAAGAAATCAAGAAATTTTATTTTATCGTGCTATTTTTTCTTTCAAGTCTTAAAAATTTTATATGGCATGTGGCCGAAAATGACCCCTAACCTTTATGGCTATGTGAAGTTGGCACCCTTAAATGCTAATGTTTTTTTTTTTCAATCCTGCCTGGTTTGATTGCCCTAGGTTAGCCCAGGATAGCCCAAGATTTTTGTTTATTCGCCCACCCTTTGTTCTAAAATTGTAACGGAATTATATTATTATTTTTTTTTTTTTTTCACCTCAAAAATCACCAAAAAATATTTTTTTTATTCAGTGCAAAAATTGTTGGTTTTGCTGTGTGGTTTGTTTGCTAACTACACCATTTAATGTTTATTGTTACTTTTGAAAAATATTTGGATAGATTTTACGAAGCATGTAGCTTTCCTAGGTGCTAATATGGCAAACCAAAAAAATCAATGATTTTTACACTTGAAAAAATATTTGTATTTTGTGGTTTTTTAGGTGAAATGAAACAAATCAACTCAAGCTTCTTAACAGGAATTTTATGTGTATCTCCTACATTTAATCAAGTAAGAATTCTTAGTCAAATAAATAATATTTGAGGCGCAATGCCCACACCAGTGGATTTACCTTTATAAATTATAAATTAAAGAAGGTCACTGTGGTGTATGCGTACTATTTTTTTTTTTTTTTTTTTTTTTGAGTGTTGAATAAAAACTACTATTCTACCATAATTTTTAAACTAAGCGTAGAATAGCGAAAATAAAAGATGGGCTAAGGTTGGACAAACGAACCACAGTGTAAAATCAACAATTTTTACACTGAATAAAAAAATTTGTTGTGATTTTTGAACTAAGGGTGGCCAAACGAAAACAAATTTTGGGCTATCCTGGGCTAACCTAGGGCAATCCAAACAGGCAGGTTTGAAAACAAAAAAATTAGCATACGGGTCAAGGGTCATTTTGGGGCAATGTCATTTGGGGCAGTTTTGTGTAAAACTGCATCAAAAAAAATTTGTACTTCAATCAACTTTGATGGAATTACACGATTGATCAGGCTTTAAGAAAAAAATTACTTTGCATTTTCTTCTTGTTCTTCATTTATTTATTTGTATTTTATTTTTTTCGATTAAACAACATTTTTATTAAATGTGTTCAATTTGTGCATCACATGCTCTAACTAGGTGGTGGTGCTGTATGTACATAACAATTTGGATTATATGCATCAACACAATCCAATTCCGATACACATTCTTTTGATTCAGGATCGTAGAATTTTGGACAGTTCTTAATTATGCTTTCATTATTCTCACATTCGTAGTACTGTGAGCACTTTCCAGGAACATAAAACCTTTTTGCATTGTCTTGAAATTGGCAAATAGTTGCAGCGTATACATCGTTAATAAAACAGTCATCTGGTTTCCATAACTAAAAAAGGTATGAAAACACATACAAAATATAAAAAATAGTTTAACAAAGCAAAAAAAAAAAAACTTACAGCAGCACTGGTAAATCCATTAAGGACAGCAAAAGCAAATAATATCACACACAATCGGGCTGACATGATGATGAATAGTTTAATGACTTAAAATGCCCGAATTTTTTTATTTTATAGCCACTAAACGGAGAATCATAATCTTATAAAGAACTCAGAGATATAGAAGTTATCTGATCTAAGTTTTCTTATCACGATCAATTCATTTGAAAAGAATTTGGTGTTTATCAATTTGTAATTTAATTTAAACATTTATTTATTTATTTATTTATTTATTTAGCTACAAATTACAATAATTATTAGCTTTGAGATTGCAAATATATATATAAAATTTAGTTTTTAAACAACTTTTTGAACCATTAAAATTAAATTAAATAAAATACTTAAATTAAAATACTTATTAAACAATGTGCAAGCAGCATACAACGGCTCATGTGAACGATAGATCGTTCTATTGAATCTTTGATAAATAAAATCTACTGATCTTTATGAACGTGAATGAGAGTTTATACATATTTTAACAGTTTCACCAGTTAAGATATTAAAAACAAATAAAACACTTGATGTTGTCCTTCGATGAATAAGTGATGGGAGATTGATCAAATTCAATCGCTGGGCGTATGGTGGTAAATGTCTGTTATCATCCCATGGCAAGTTACGAAGTGCGTACAAAAGGAATCTCTTTTGCACAGATTCTAAACGGGTAATATTAATACGATAACTCGGACTCCAGACACAGCTACAATACTCAAGACACGATCGGACAAGGGAACAATATAATGTTTTTAATATATAAGGGTCTTTGAATTCATTTGCAAACCGACACACAAATCCAAGACGGCATTTAGCTTTTTTAATAATGTAGTCGATGTGCATGTTAAAGTTAAGTTTAGAGTCCATTAAGACCCCAAGATCACACATATTATCAACTCTTTGGAGAGGTTGACCGCACAACAGATATGTATTTACAAAAGGTGAATTCTTACGGGTAAAAGTCATACATTTACATTTAGAAACATTTAGCTCCATATCATTTATATCACACCAAGTAGAGACAGTATTTAAGTCTTCTTGCAATAAACAATGCTCATCATTGTTTTTAAACGATAACCGTAGTTTAACATCATCGGCGAATAAAAGTGGATGGGAATGTTTTATTATATTATTTAGATCATTGATAAAAATTAAAAATAAAAAAGGACCAATGTGGCTTCCTTGAGGAACACCCGAGTGCACTATTATCTTTTTTGAAATTTCATTTTTAAAACAAACATGCTGTGTTCTTTGGCGAAGGTAAGACTCTAACAAAGTTAAAAACCATATAGGGAATCCAATTATTTTCAGTTTTTTTAGAAGTAATTTATGAGGCACACGATCAAATGCTTTGGAGAAGTCCAGGAATGCTACATCAGTTTGGCAACTATTTTGGTTCTTCGTAATAACATCCGAGCAAAACTCCATAAGATTGGTCGCAGTGGATTTATTCTTCATAAATCCATGTTAGTTAGGCGAAATTATGATTTTGTATCTTTCTTCAATTATTCCCAAGACAAGTTTTTCAAATAATTTTGGAATGCAGGATAACTTCACAATACCTCTGTAGTTAGCAATGTTACATTTGTTACCGTTCTTAAAAAGTGGTACAACATATGAGGACTTAAAAACGTTTGGGAAAACGCCCGTACACCCGTACCGAACTGATAAATTAAACAGATAACACAAAGGACGCGCTAAAACAGATATAAAACGTTTAACAATGAAAGGTGGTATTTCATCTGGACCATATGATGATGAATCATCAAGCTTCAGTACATGGTCAATTATATCAGTTTCTTCAAATATTGGTTCCCATTTTTGAAAAACTAGAATAGTTTTTTGCATCTATTTTTAAGTATTTGACTAAGAACTAAATAGAATATTCAATTTTGAAGAAAAAAACTTGTACCTTGTAATCCAAATTTTAAAAAAAATTAACTTAAATACAAAAAATTAATTTTTTTTTTTTTAATTTTGACTTTAAAATTAAATTTCTCAAAAACTATTTACTCAATCAACTTCATATAAACATCAAACTCAAGAAGTATATTTTAGCTTTTCAAAAAGGTATAGGACATTATAATGTGCTTTTGTTTTTTTGTTAAAATTTTTTTTCCAAATTCCCTCCCGCGTGTATATATGTAAAATGCCTGTAACTCAAAAAAGGGATCAGGTACGACTTTGAAATTTACAAATTTGGAATCCTGAGATCATTTCGAACAAATCTGCATCATTACTTTTGGGATCCATTTTTATAAAACCTGCCGCGTTTTCAAGACCACCGTGGATGCCTAATAAGTAAAGATTATAGTTTTGACTACAGATGAGTATTTTAAATAATCCACAACCGAATTGGATGTCAAATAACGTCTATACAATTTTGTTTTGAAATTACTTAGTTTTTTTAACTTCTTTATTAAACCATTTTGGAGATTCAGACTCAGAAAATGAGTTTTTAAAAGGAACGCACATAGATAGAAAGTTTTTAAGAACAGAATAAAACAGAGAACAGCTACTTTCCACATCAGTATTATTATAAAAATTTGACCAGTTGTAATTCGTTATAAGATTTAAAAACTGCGTATCATCAATTTTAACGAAATCATGAACTTTTTTACCGCGAACCGAAGATTCGTTATATTGGTCTACATAAAATTGAATGATGGATTGAGTTCTTAAATAAAAATGTATCAGCTGCAGATATCTTTGTTAGTTCCGGAACATCGGTGAAAACTAAGTCCAAAATTTTAAAATTTGTATTTTGTATGTGGTTTACTTTCGATACAATCTCATATCTGCACAGTCATCAGTAAAATTAGAAACAATTTCTTGTGCATTTTCTCTTAAGTCCAAAGGAAAGAAGGGGGTTAAAAATGCACCACCTTCAGGATCAGCCATCCAATAAGCATTGGGTAGATTGAAGTCACCAAAGATGAAGCAGTTAGCATTATTTAAATAATCTTTTTCAATGATTCACCGTGTGAAATGATTTTCATTCAAATATTAAATTTTTTGAATGAATTTTAAAGACTTTTGATAGAAATAAATACCACGATAAAAATAAGATGTTTTGATTTCTTAGAAATTGAACTTATTAAAACGATTAAATCCACCGAAAAAATAAAATACCTTATCAGTTATCACTCTGATAAAACAAGCAATCAAGCAAAACTCGACTTTAATAAACAAAAAAATCAGTATGGCAATAATATATAACTCACTTCCAAACTAAGAAGTGGCTTAGAACCGCTTCACTTATAACTAAGTCGATTTTAAAATGATAGCATTTTTTTAGTTTACCACTTGAATTTTTTTCAAAATTTTGGAAAAAAAATTAATTTGTAATTAGCCTAGTAATTTTAGTCGTTTTTACCCCAATCTGCGGAAAAATTCCTACTGGTAGGAATTTTTACGCAGATAAAACCTAATATTACTGGACTAAATTGTTTACCTCAATGGAAACTATCTGCTTACGAATGAAAAAAGAAAAAAAATATTTAGATTGCAAATAATTCAGCAAACCGAACACCTAGAAACTTTTGGTTTTCAGTTATGAATAGAGTCTAAAGAAACCTTTCTTTTGATGCCTCAATTGATTGGTTTGGAAGAAATTATTGAAAACCCCTCTTTTTTGGACAAGGGGTACCCCTTGGATTTTTTTCGAAAATCCTAAAAAAATAAATTTGTAATTTTTGTAGCTGAATGCATAGGCCTGTTCATTGTTAACTCATATCTGTATACCAAAACTTGTTTCGAGGCTTTGATCCGAAAATATCTGCTTCCGAATTTAAGAAAAAATAATGTTTCGGTGTGCAATTGTGTGTTGTCATTTAATTTGCCGCTTACAATAATTTGAAAAAAAGGGCTCAATATGATCACATCTCATAGAAGAATTTACTTAGTTTTGTAATTAAATGTAAAGAACAAAGCAATTTTGGAAAATTAAATCAGTAAATATATGTTTTTTAGTTGTCTTATCAAAAATAATGCTGAAATCTGTTTAATTTAACACGATTGCACTTATTGCATTTAGTCCCAAAATAAATAAACCCTATTCTATTTAATTTTTAATTTACTTTTTAAAGAATACAATCATTAGAAAAAGGCTTCCCTACTTTTCAATACGATCAATTTTTAAGTTCGTTACTAAAAAAACTTATTGAAAATAAAAACGAATAAAATTAATTTCAACTAAAAAAAAATTAAACATGTTGGATGTTTCCAGAATCTTAAAGAAATATCTGCGCAACAAATGTTTACCATCAATTTTACATTTATGTATGAATTCAATTTAAACATTCCATATTTTATGTGCAATATTTTCAAAATATATATTCATCTTCCTCTTCCGGTTTGTTTTCTGATAAAAAAGTTACAAAAAAAAAAATTCAAAGAAAACAAAAAATATTTTAAGACTTATAAAATTTTGGAACACATCCTTATTCATATCTTTAGTTATACCAATACCAACAATAAAGAGAAAAAAAAACAAACCTTGCTCTACTTCCACAACATATATTATCTACTAAAAAGCTATAAATCTTTAATACTCTATAAAAAAACGACAAAAAAACGGCGAGCAGCAGCAGCAGTGAAATAAACTATTGGACCGTTTTTTATGACAGTGAGTGTAGATAGGATACCGATTTGACAATAAACCTAATGCCAAATATATATAAATTTCTACCAAAAGGAAAAGCATCTGTTAGTGCAATATACCCATACTTCTATATCCTTAGACAAAATATATGGTTTGGTTATATTCAAATGACAAAAGCCTTACAAGTCAATAAAAATTCTATGTGTTTGGTGAAAATAAATAAAAATAAAAAAAATCTCAAATGATCAAGGGACTATTCGTAGACGACAACACATATTGTATCCATGCAGTAGAGGAAATTTGAATGCGACGACATCGACATCCACAGCCATTTTCAAAAACACACCAAATAAAAATGGTGGCAAGGATGTATTGGAAACAAACAAACACACCATATTATTACTGGCTCGAATATATCGAACTGACTTTGCATTTCAACCATAACACAACTTTTGTACGGATGTGAATTTTATGGATTCTATAAAAGATGATGTATTGCAAGTAGCTCGAAAATCTATTTTTATTGTGAGGCTCTGAATCCTTTTCCATTTCGGTGATATCTCAATAAAAATAGGCCGAAGGTTGGTGTCTGTATACCTACCACAATTCTGTTATAGGCACTATTTCCCCCCTTTTTTGAACTGGTCTGCGTATTTCTTCTGTGACTTTCTAAAATCCATTATATATATCCTTTAGCCCTTGTTGATCATTGAATTTGCTATACCGAATTTTCCAATGGGTCAGGTCAGGCAGAGGGTAAAGAAAAGACAACCAAATATTGGGAAGCCAAAAAAAAGGGTTTGGGAGGAGGCTTCTCTGAGCGGGTGTTATAGTCGCAGTCAGCCGAGCAACCTCTCGTCCTTCGTCGGCAAGAAGAGTGATATTAAAATTGCGCACTAGGCACGTAATTCAATAAAACGGTTCTTGAATTTCAATTTCAATTTTATTATAGGTTTTCGCAAAAGTTTTGCTCTCTCGATTCGCTTATATCTAGATATCATCTATAAATTTGTTACCAACAAATACAACAACAACAAGAAGAAAAAACTGGAAAACTGATTTTCCTCTGGCTGATGCCTAGGTTAGGTTATGTATATCCCTAGTTTTGAGCACACAATAAACCGTAAGGGATGTTCCGAATCAGCAGGCTAGGATTCCAACTGGAGCGAAATCAAATTTGTTGCGGCCAAAAATAGACGATAAAATATTGTATTTTATAAATACACACACACACAAAAAAAAAAGGATACCTAACAGATGCAGAGAGATAGACAGATACACGCAGTTGTATAATTTATTATTTTTCCTTTTGCTCCGATTTAGAGTTGTGAATTGGGGGGAAAGGGGGGACGGAGGAGGATTGTAGGGAAGGTGCGGTGTGAAGAAGGCGTGTTTCAAGGCTTTATTAAAATTTCATCAAGAGAAATAATCACGGTTGTTTCACTAATTTTTTTTTTTTTTTTGGTTCGCAGGAAAAAAAGGAAAGTAAAAATCTCTTCTTCCTTATCCATTTAACAGGTGTTGCTACCTGTACTTTTTCGAATGTTGGGGCCTAGGCTATTATAGAGGATATAGTGTAAAACTGAATTCTTCGAAAAAGTGGAGAGAAAATTTTACCATGCTTTAGGGTTCTTCAAATAGAAGGGAATATTATTATTATTAATGGGGCAGGATTTTCAGGACATGCTTAATTAATTGCCGACAGAAGATGTTATGCGCATATCATTTGGTCGTCGGCAATAGGTATCTTCTTATTTCTACTACATTTCGAATAAGGGGTATAATTATTCATTTCGTTTTGTTAATTGAAATCAGTAATTTGAGCTTGTAGGCAAAAGTATTATATATATCCATATTGTTGTAAATGCCACATTGATGAAAGATTGTAATCAACAGATTCGGAGAATTGAGTGTTTATCAAACAGAAACTTATTAATTATAAAATATAAAAATTAAAAAAAAAAATGTTAAATGGAATGGTTTGGTAATAACTTAACTGTTGATGGGTGAAAAAAGGTCAAAAGTCAAGTAATTAAATTAAATCAACAGCTAATTAAAAAAGAATTATATACAAAAAGAGAAGGTACCATTTTGGTTTTAATAGGTTTTTTAAAAAGCTGTTTTCTTTCTTTTTTTTTAATAAATACACATTTTAGGGATTATGATTAAAAATTCTTTTTAAATATTTTGTTATTCTGTTTTAATTTTTTTTTTTTTTTTTTTAAGCTTTCGATATACCTAATATTTAATTTTGTGCAAAACACAGCTGTTATTGACTTTGAAAAGGGACATAACACCTCTTTTATACTTCAGCTAAACAGAAGGACCAACGCTACAATTAAAAAGCTCTTCAAGAACGAAGGAACATCGCACCGGCTTCTCAGAATAAATTAGAGACAAAGAAGAGCGATCTAGAAAATACAGGGTTGAAAGTGAAATTCATAATGCAAGTCTCGAGGCATGCAAAAGAGGCTTGAAGTAACCATACAGAGCTAGAAAAATATGTATACAAATCTTATGTATAAAAATAGAACCAGAAAACAAAAATAAAACCCAAATTCTTACACTCCTGAAAGGGTTTGATCCAGCATCACGAAAAAAAGTTAAACGCCATCATTAATACTGATCAAAAAACGTTTGATTTTAAAATCCATATTTTATTCAACTTTATCCGTACCTACTCAATTTTTGTCAGTATCATGTTAAAAGATTTGTGTCTTCTCTTCTTTTTAACATGTTTAAAATAAATACTCAAAGCGTTCCGTTAAAATAAATTATTTAGTAAAAACAACAAAACTGACGATTTTTCTCTTTTCTTAATAGTTTTTCTTAAGTTTTTTATAATATTTTAAACTTAAAACTTTTTAAAAGGATCCATGTCTGTCTGTTTTTAAGGTTATGTTCTTGCGCGTGATATTTTGTAATAAAAATTGTTATTACAAAGAACTAAACTTCAAGTAAAAAATACAATTGCTTATAACAAAATATTATTATTTATAAATTAGGTATTTATTGTTTTTTTGAAATATTTTTTTTATATATTGTTTTGTGTACAATTGGTAATATGTGTACCAAATCTCATTAATTTCTTTTTTTTTTTTCATTACTGAGATACAGTCATTTTAACAAAAAGACGTACAAAGTTTCATTTGTTTATAACTTAGCAAAATTGAAATTTTCCAAAAAAAGAACTTTGGAATATTATTTTTAACATAAAGATATGAATCTTAAAAATTTGACTCAATATGACCATAACATAGTATTATACAGAATTTTGATCATACAGAATTTTGAAATACACTAATTCGACCCACTCCCCAATTCGATACCCATCATCGACTTAAAGAGACTTCTTTGTCAAGCTCGTTCGCCATGGTAGAATGATAATGATGAATGCACGCTAATGTCGGTTGAAAAAATTATAAAAACTTAAAAAATCAAAAAATCAAAAAAGGGGAGGCAGATTTGTTTTGTTTTCTGCCATAATTTTGGGAATATTGAGCTAAAAGGTCCAAAATTGGGATCCTTTTTTGAAACCCGGAACAACTTTTCGAAAACATGAATTTTTCCATTATGAAACAATTTTAGTTGTTTACTAAAAAAAACAGTCTTTTGTCCACTTCCATGCACCGAAAAAAAATTTGATAATAACAGCTATCAAATTAATATTTTTGAGTGACAAAAGTCGTCCAAAAATTAAAATATCAATTTTGATATGATGATCGGGTTGGGGTCAAAATTCTGCCTGGGTCAAAATTCTTTTTTCAAAATTCTGCTTTCAAAATTCTGCTTTACAAATTCTGCTTTTCATAATTCTGTTTTACAAAATTCTGCAAAAAATTAAAAACATTTTCCAAACCATTTTTTAATTTTTTGCAGAATTTTGTAAAATTATCTCCTCGCTGCTTATTTGATTACTTACTCACTTTGTCAGTTATTTTTATGTTCATTGTTTGTTTGATAAATCAATAAATTAAAAAATATTAAGAAAAGATGTTAAATGTTAAGTAATTTCGAAAAATAATTAGAATCTTATTAATTTATCAAATAGAAGTATATGTACGAAAAATTGATTAAGAAAGGGATATTTTGTATCTTTCTTTTTAGTTTCTAATAGTTTTCAATAGTTTATAGATATGAATTATAAGAACGTCAGTCTATGCACTATAAAAATTGTTTGGGACAGTTACACAATAAACAGCAAAGTAGTTAAGTTGCTATGAAAGAAAAAAAAAAACAGAATTAGCAGAATTTGTTTGTTCAAAAAATATGGTGGCAGAATTTTGAAAAGCAGAATTTTAAAAAGCAGAGTTTTGAAAGGCCGAAAAGTAAAAAAGCAGAATTTTGAAAAACAGAATTTTCGTAAAAAAAGCAGAATTTTGAAGCCAGAATTTTGACCCGATCCCATGATGATCATATCATTTTGATATTTTTTTAATTTTAGTTGGATAGTGAAAAATTCACTTTGACAATTAAAATATCAATGTTGACAAGATTTTTCAGTTTCAGTTCGAATAAACACAAATCGCCTTTAAATTAGAACACATTAAAAGTTTGTTATTTAATATTTTTTCAATAATTTGGAATGAGAAATTGATGTGAAAAATTGATAATCTCAAAAAAAAAAAAAATCAAAAATGTGATATTTAAACATCCTGATAATAATAATATTGTTTTAATATTTTAATTATTATAAAACACATCTTATAGAACATTTTTTGTTGATATATACCTAAATGTTAATTTGATATTTTAAATAAATGTTAAGTTGATATTGTTTTTTTTTTTAGTTGTGTAATTTTTTTCTTATTCAAAAGATAATGTTAATTATAATTCAAACAGACTGATGACAGTAAACATTTTAAATATACAATTTGTATTTTTATTTTGTCATAATGGTTAGGTTAAAAGTGCATTTGCATGTCTTTTGATCTAATTTTTTTTTTTTCTTTTGTTGAATGTTTAGTAAAATTTCATCTAACGCATTTATTCCATTATGCATTTATCCTCTCTTTCTCTTCCTCTCCTTCAAATTCTTGCATGTAGGTAATTCATTTCAGCGTCATAAGATAAATTAGCTTCATTCAACAGTCCATGAACTTTAATTATTCCACTTCGTCTGTTTCTGGTGTTGTACGAGAACGCGCGCTCTATGTTTTAAAATTAAATACACATTAACTTTATAACCACTTAAGCTTAAACGAGCTATATACCTACATTTGTATAGAAGCTATACGTGCAAGCGGTATTTGAGTCAACAAAGCTTGCATAATCCTTCGTACTGAAGTGACGTTTAGGATATAAATGAATGTATGTTAATTCTGCTTGAATATGTGTGTGGTAAAAGGATATGAAGAATTATATATGCTAGAGACTGGAAATAACAAAAAAAAAATAATATAACCAATTAACGTTTTAGCTAGAAAATACAATTTATAATAAAAGGAAATTATGAAAATGTCATATGCATGAGTATTTTGCATAGATTTTATACTGTTATGCATTTAGCTTGACAATGGAATAAAACATTTTTGACATTTTGTCATGTTTGCCTAATGCTTGGTTAAAATATTAAAAAAAAAACCTGAGATTTTTATTTTTTAATTTGGTGTCCTTTTTTCTGAGCTCTTAAAAAGGATTTTAAGGAATTTCTTTGAAGTTAACCCCTTTTTTCTACATTACTCTCACCTACAACAATTTTTTTAAATTTGAAGTGTAATGTGTGAATTTTGATGGCAACTGACATATATGACGGAGTTTTTTCCTCTCCAACATTTTTAGCTATCAAAACTACAAAAAATACCAAATAAAAATTTAAAAAAAAAACAAAGTGAAAAAGAGTTTAATTAAAACGTAGTGCAATTTCTTTTATTTTATTCGTTTTCTCACTTTCAAAATCGCATGGTTCTTATTTTTATTTTTTTTTTTTTGTGACCCTTTTATAACTCACAGGACAAAAAGGAAGAAGAATTTTTAGCTCGACGAATACTTTTAGAGTCATCACTATTCAAAAAGGGGGTCCTCCTCTAGCTTTGCGATGGTTGATGCTTGATGGTTGATGATGATGATGGCGTGCATTGCACTCTCGGTTTAATTACATTCAAAAAGCTGGATGCTATGTATAAGAGACAGCTTCAGAAGAAGTATACGAGATAGCAGATATAGCCAGTATCAGTATCTGAAAGAACAGAAAAGTTACCATATATAATAAATTTTTGTCTTGCTGTTTACCAAGTTTTTTAGCTAACAGCTACTAAACCGAAAACTAGTGTGACCATCTATTGTAAATTTATTTAACTCTATTGGTTACAAAATTTCTGAATGTTAATTTTTGTTGGGAATTTAATAACAGATAAATAATAAGTTAGTCGACATCAAGAAGTTGTGTGGTTGAGTCTTTTATAATAAAAATAAAAATAATACAACTTAGTCTTATGGTAAAAAGTAGCTGATCTCAAAGTATTTTATAGTTTGATTTTTTCAGAATTTCTAAGGAAATCTTAAAAAAAATAAAAATTGTTTTTTTTTTATTTCTTTAAACGCAAAAATGATTTTGACCAGAAAATGAAGTAACAACTCCATTTGATTTTTTTCTATACAAGGGAATTTGTGGGAAAATAGTTAGTCGTTTAAAAAACAATTTTTTTTTTTTTTTAATTTATACCTGAGATTTTTTATCAAAAAGTTGTTATAACATTAAAAAAAAAAATATCTTAGAAACCAAGTTTCAAAAAAAATCTTGTTTTTTTCAAATATTGTACCTACCTACTTATTTTTCAGTTTACGATTAACTAAACGCTCTTTCATAAATATTTAAAAAAAAAAAAAATTGTTTTTACTTTGAAAGTACGACATTGCCACATTACAAATACCAATTTTATATACAAGCTTTAGAACCATATTGTGAAGATCAGTAAACATTTTTTTTTTTTTTCGAATATAACACTGTGCTAGTTCAAAAAACCGACAGATGACGCTCATATCTACTAAAGGTAATTCGAGTATTCTAAACACGATGATGTCCTAAGTTTTTCAAAGTAGGCTCAGTTTAGAAAGATTTTGGCCTTTGAAATTTGCTGTTTCAAGTCCGAAACCATTTTTACCATTTAAAATTTTTTTCTTTCAATAGATATTAATAAGAGTAACAGATTTTAACAAAAAAATTCCACTTCAAAACGCAAGTAAAAAAAAAAAAAACTTCAACAAAGAAAACAGGCTTTTTTTTTTTACCAGAAGTTTCACACAAAGTCCCATGTCAGAAAAAAAAAAGAGTGTGTGTACACATGTACACGCGACTGAAGTTATACTTCTCATTCAGTATATGTAAATGAATTTCATTTGATATTTTTAATTTCTATTATGAAGTAATTAATCCACACTTAGTTTTTTTAACATTTTTATCAAGTGAACAATAAATTAATTCTTTCATCCTCCTTGCGTCCATGTAGTTTTCAATTTATTCTGTGAAATTTACTCATGTTGTGCGGTTCAGAACGTACGGTATATGCTTAACGAAAGTAAACGAATTGCGCATAAAATGTGCGATATGGTAATTTTATGAGAATTGTGTGTGCTTCAGCACTAGTAGTAGCAATATGCAACTTGCAGGGTTGCTACAAAGCTCAAAAGTGAGCTGAGCTCAGCTCAGAGCTCAGCTCAAATTTTAAGCTAGCTCACTTTTGAGCTATGTACCATAGCTCAGCTCATTTGAGCTGAGCTGAAAGTGAGCTGAGCTGTTGGGTGAGCTAAGGTAAAGTGAGCTGAGCCGAGCTGTGATGGGTGAGAGGATACATTGATTTTTATTTGGAAAGTATAATGAAATATGAAGATATTTTAAACTTTTATAAGATGTTTGGTTCTAGTTATTAATGGAATTATTTTAACACATGGATATTTTTATAAATAAAACAGATAATTTTTCGTGATCTTTTTTCTTGGTTTTTTTTAATACTAAATTTATTTCTATTTTTTTAGTAAAATATTTCTTTTTTTATCATAAAAAAAATCCGGTACAATCCGGTCTTTCGACTTTTTTCAAAATTCCGAGAAAATCGCGTTTGAAAGTTGGGGTAAATTTTTTTTTTTTCGAAAAATCCCAGAATCTTTGAACGCTCCTGGAAGCTAAACCGCTTGAGAGCAATTTTTTGCTTTGCACATTGTCAGAATTTAAAAAATCGCCTTCCATGCTAAACCGCCACATCATGCCTATTTTTTCAGAATCGTGCCTATTTTTTTTTTTTTACTTTTAAGTTCTCCCGGTTTGAGAATGCGTGGACCTACAGGGATAAGATTTGTACCCAAATGTAGGTTAGAGTCCCCGCTACCTTTTGGCATCAAAATTTTTTTTTCATTTTCTTCAAAATTCCGAGATATAGGCGTTGGAAGTTGGGGGCGCTCACTTTCAGCTCAGCTCAAATGAGCTGAGCTATAGTACCTAGCACAAAAGTGAGCTTTTTGCAACCCTGGCAACTTGCCACATGGAAATTACCACATGCAACTTGTCACATGCAACTTAGCACACGCAACTTGCCACATGCAGCTTGCCACATGCAACTTGCCACACGCAACTTGCCACATACAACTTGCCACATGCAAATCGCCACATGCAACTTGCCACATGAAACATGTAACTTGCAACGTGTTGTGTGTTTTATGTTTGCCTTACTGCGGCGTACTGCATTTTTAAATACTAAAGTACTGCCTACTCTAAAGGTGAAACGACAGCCCTGCTACCGACGGTGATCGCGTCATAATCCCTTTGATATTCTTGTCAAAAAGTAAATTTTCATACTCACCCTCCCAAGAAGTATAACTTCAATAATAAATAACAATTTTCTACAAACAATGAAGGTGAGATGCACGTTTTCATGATTGTGACACTGTATGAGGTCTTGAATTTAAATACATCTTTTGCATACAAACGGATTCTTGAAAAAATATTTAGAAAATTTTTTTTAAAAAAAGTACACATACGCCACAGTGTACATATACTTATTTTTTTTTTTTTTTTAATTCGATGATACGCAAGTGTCAATATTTTATAATGAATAATGTTATGCAAATCAATATCCTTATGTCCTAGTTATAATCTTTAAGAATTTAACAAATTAAATACAATTGAATCCAAAATTAAACCCATTCTAATAAATTTTCATTTAATCATATGAAAAAGAGATAATCCAGTCAAATAAGGGTTTAACCTCGGAATGAATGCTAATAGAAATTTTTTTGCTCAATACCTTCGTTTCGGCATTCTATAA
This sequence comes from Episyrphus balteatus, assembly GCF_945859705.1. NCBI lineage: Eukaryota > Metazoa > Arthropoda > Insecta > Diptera > Syrphidae > Episyrphus > Episyrphus balteatus. The sequence goes on from NC_079134.1 coordinate 35,262,482, forward strand.
CATACCTCAAAAGTCTAGAAATCTCATGTCCGCAAGTCGCGATTTTCAAGGTCAAAGCGCGAAATGGGATTTTCAAAATTATTTATTTATTTATTTATTATTCAATCTACGATATTTAAATCTACAGATTTGCTTAATCTAAAGTAGCAAAAAAAGACGATGGTTTTTAATGCTGATTCCAAAAAATCTAATATCAAGACAATCTGACGTTTCTGAAAAAAGTTATACCAGTTTTTCATCTGTCAACACATATTATTATAACAGTTGAAAACTTACTACCGAAAAACCCTTAAAATTTATGGTAGAGGAACTAAATTTTACATGAAGGTTTTCATATCCATTATCATTAAGAATCTAAACAATGCAATGAAAAAAACATTCACATCTATGAAAAAATGGTATTTTAAAAAAAAGGGGAAATTTTGGGATATGCACTTAAACAAATCCTGGTACAATCTTGGAATTAGTGCTAATAGGCACTTATACCTATAAATCATGTCGCTTATGTTGGTATACATATAAAAATCTAAAGTTGTTTGACTATTTTTTCTTAATTTGCACCTAACTTAGTTTAACCTGGAAAATTAGGACTTGCGGATAAGAGATTTTTTAGATTTTTTACATAATTTATAGAATATTCAAACAAAGATAGAAACAAAAAAAATAGCCTATTAGGACTTAATCCAAGATTGTACCAGGATGTTTTTTAGTGTATATCCCAAAATTTCCCCTTTTCTCAAAAAATACCATTTTTTCATAGATATGAATGTTTTTTTCTTTGCATTGTTTATATTCTTAATGATAATGCATATGAAACCTTCATGCAAAATTTGGTTCCTCTACCATAAAATTTAAGGGGTTTTCGCTAGTAAGTTTGCAACTGCTATTATAATATGGGTTGACAGATGAAAAATAGGTATAACTTTTTTCAGAAACGTCAGATTGTCTTGATATTATATTTTTTGGAATCAGCATTAAAAAATACCTTGAAATCATGTATCATATGTGTATGTTATACCATCGTCTATTTTTGTTAATTTTGAAAATCTCCATTTCGCGCTTTGACCTTGAAAATCACGACTTGCGGACATTAGATTTTTCTACATTTTTAAGTTATGTTATAGAATGCCAAAACGAAGGTATTGAGCAAAAAAAAATTCTATTAGCATTCATTCCGAGGTTTAGCCCTTTTTTCACCTTATTTGACTGTATTAAGAATGATACAAAAGAAAAGATTTTACTTATAAAAATACGAATAACTAGGTAGCTATTCTAAAAACACTTCATAGCACTCTTGAGGAATAAGAAAAATATTGTTTTACATTGTTCTTTGAATTAAATATGGTCACCTTGGGTATACTGAATTTCTTCACACTGCAAAGGATAATCTTATTTTTTTTTTTATTTTTTAGATGATATAAAAGGGAAAAAGATTTATGTTGCAAATAATAAAATTGTGTTATGTGTGCTTGTTTTTTTTTTTTCTTTTTGTCCTCTTCAAATGGAGAACCATTTTATTTTTTATAATTTTTTTCTTTTTTACATGAAATTTGATGAATAGGTAGTGCAAAAAAGTGATGGTATCACATTGCAATCCAGGAATGTATGTCCCAAAGTTATTGTCCTTGAGAAAAAACAGGAATTTCTTCTATGCTCGAATAAAGATATTTTTTTTATATATTTACGAAAATTTTACTCAAAACTAAAGAGATTTTTTACTTGCTCTATAGGGCAAGTATTGGTTTCGTGTCGAAAAAAAAATTGAGGTTTTAATCAAAACCAACATTACGATGATGGAGAATTCCGAAAAAGTGGGTCCCGCAATTCCGTCCGTGCGTCTGTGCGTCCATCTGTACACATTTCCACAGCCTAAACGGGTGGATAGATTTTCTTCAAATTTGGTACAGATGATTTTTATGGAATTCTGAAAGTTGGTTTTTTTTTGTTTTTTTTTATATCTCGTTTAGAACGTATATCCCATACGAAAAAATACGATATTAAGAATTTCTCGAAAACGGCTCTAACGATTTTGATTAAACTTTTTATACGTCATATTTAAAGCAGTGGCAATAAAACTGCATTTTAATTTTTCTCAAAAAAGTCAAATAACAAAAAAAATTTTTTTTTCATTTAACAAAATTTTGCCCTAAATGTCGGCTCTTCCCCAATATCAATTTTTTTTTTTAAATTTAGATCCAGCTTTTTAAATCTACAAGTAGACTAACATAAAAGTGTTTTGAACTGCAAGAGCAAGTACGTGCGACACCAGTCGTGCATTTTATTTTTCTATGGTATCGATTACAATTTTGTTTTTGTAATCTTGTAGAAAGGGAAACTTTTAATTAAATGAAAAATCTTAATTAAAAATCTATATTTAAATTTTATATACCTTCATATTTATATCTATTCCATATTTTATTCTATATTACTTCATTTGAATCAAAAAGTTTCATTAACAATGCGGAATGTATTTATGCTATTCTAATTTATTTACTTTTATATTTTATTAAATTTATTTCATAAAGTGATGAATCACAAGAGATTAGGCCAGTGTCTATACAAATGAAAAATTTTATTTAAAGTGCCAATTTCACTGATAAACCTCCAATTTTTATATATCTACATTTAACGTTAACTTTTTCTTTTATCAATTCGACCAAATTTATCAATGATTGAATTATAAGTATAAATAAAAAGCTCACGTCCGTCGCAGACTTTCTGTCGGGTGATAATTTGGTGTTTGAGTTCTTAGTATAAGTAATCAATTTAGTATGCAAACTGAGATAGAAATTTTTCAGAGCGTGGCCGTGGAGTTGAATGTCTAATATTGAAAATGATCAAATACATTTTTGTAAATCTTAAAAAAACCATGCGTGAAGTCGGTAGTTTTTTTGACAGTACGAAATTGAACTTGAACTTAAGATTTTTGGATCCTATACAAACGGGTTTTAGAAATTAATTTTCTTGGAGCAAAAATAACTGTACCTGCCATATCTGTCTTTTAATGAAAAAAGGCTTTTTTTCAAAAATCGTTATTAACGGAATTTCCTATAGAAATATTTTTTTAATATCTGATTTTTTCTCAAATGATTTGCTTAGTTTCAACGATTTTTTTTTTAAACAAAAGTTTTTAGGTAGGTATATAAAGAAAAAATAAAATTCTGAAAAAAAAAAGTTTTTTGAAAAATTTAATTTTTTTTTTTTTTTTTGAAAAATCGAATTTTGGAATTCGGGACACTGATTTTTTTTTAATTTAAGTTTTAGGTGTTTCTTAATAATTTCTACAAAATGCTACACCAATTTTATTTAAATACTTTTTTAAAAAAATTATATAGGTATGTAGGTACAAAAGTTGTTTATTTTTTTAAACGGCTTTTTTCTAATAATGCGTCTTTAAAAAAGAAATTAAGCTGCATACTGTTTTTGGAGCTCAATTTCATTTAAAGAGTTGTTTTTTTTCATTTGAAGAATGAATTTTTTTTTATTTTTTTTGTTTTCAAATACATTTACCAAATTTGTATAAAAAAAATTTAAACATTTTATAATTTGAATTCTAAGAGCAAGTACGTGCGACCTAGTCGTGCACTTTTTTTCGATTGCAAATTTAAAAAAAAAACAACATTTTTTGCAAATAAAAAACAAATATTTATTGCAACAAAAAAAAAATTCACTAAAAAATACTTATCGCCAAAAAAATTTGTATTAATGGAAAATATTTGCATTAAGTGATACAAAAAAAACTTTGGAATTTTTTTTATAAAATAACCTCAGCTACAATTTTGTAGAATATAATTTTTTGTCTAAAACCTACCATTTTTAAAATAAAAAATGTTGTGACCTTTGATCTCTTATATAATAGGACTAAATGTAAATCCTTAAATCTTATATTTTAATGAAAAAAAAAAAAAATCCAATAAGTTTCATGATAAAAGTAGGTATTCATTTAAATCAAGTTTCCAAGTTTACCACAAATTTTTGTTTTATAAAGAGGCTCCACGAATGGATATGTCATATATTAAGAAATGTTACTTTTGTTTTAGTTTCAAAACTCTTTCATATTCATTGTACCTACTCGTATGTATGTGTAATTTGATTTCTAGCCAAACCTCTAACCTTGTTATACCTTTTACAATCACATGCGACAAAAGAAGAACATATTCAACTTCAACTATAAACTTTAACTATATATAACTGACTGTGATTCAAAGTTTGTCCTCAAACTCAAGCATTATAGAGTAGGTAGATTATATTTATGAAAAAGAATTTGAAACAAAAAATTTTTTTTTCTTCAATTTCTTAGCGGTAGATGTCTTTTGTTTTGTTTTGTTTTTTGAAAAATTCAATTTTAAAGTTTCATAAAGTTATTTTACAAGGAGGTCATTTTGTGAAGAGTGCATGACATTTGGTTGCAAGTAATAATTTTTACACTCTGTGTCAAAAGTTAATACACAGAAAATAATATTTTTAAAAATTTATATAATAAAAATTAACTAGGTATTTTAAATATTTTAAAAATTATTATTTTCTATAATTTGTTTCTTACAATTTTATATGCCCAATTATTTTTAAAGTTGCCATCAAAAATTGAAAATCTGTCAAATCGCATATACGAATTTAACATTCTCCTTTTAAATAGCAATTTAAAATTAAAGGAAAGCGAATTAGTTTGGCCCAAATGTCAAAAAGAAACTTGATAGAATTCGTTTGAAAAAAAAAACCGTTTAAAGTATCGGGAAGTTGCTAAAGACCTAGGAAAATAATATAAATATTACTTTTCTTTTTATAAAATATCGAAATCATTTCCGAGCAGATTTAATTTTAAAATGCCTCCGATTTTTTATTTTCTTTTTTATTAATCAAAACAATATTTTTATACATCACTGTATTTTGTATATGAATTTAATTTTGTCATGTTTGAAATGCAGTTTTTTTGATCTTGATACTGATGATGGTACTTTTCTTGTATATGTTTTTGAAATGTGTATGATAAAGTATCATATTACTTTTGTTTGTTTCATTTTTCAGTTGATTGTCATCTTATTTAAGAAATCTTATATCCCCTCAAGATTTTGAAAGTAAAATTTATTTTTTTAGATTTTTTACGGGAAGTCAAACAAAATTCTATTTGTTGTCTCTTCCTTATGGCAACTTAGAATTAAATTTAATTATTTTTGAAATCTCTTCAATGAATTTTTAAGAAGCTGATGTAAGGTTAAAAGGAATCTCATTGCTGATCCTGTCTTGAATTTTTATATTTCTAATATGTGACACCTTCATTTATTTCAACACATCAACCAAATACAAACCGGACATGATGAAAAATCATCTCATAACCTAAGACCCAGCCCCGAAATTTTTTTTTCAGAAAATCAAAAGATATAGTATAAAAAAATACCTATAAGTCTAATATTTACAGTACTAAATGGTTTGTTTTTGTATTTTAGTAATTTAATTACCTATCTGAAAATCTCGGGTTGGGGTCAAAATTCTGCCGGAGTCAAAATCCTGCTTTCAAAATTTTGCTTTACAAAATTCTGCTTTCAAAATTCTGCTTTTCAAAATTCTGTTTTTCAAAATTCTGCTTTTCATAATTCTGTTTTTCAAAATTCTGCAAAAAATTAAAAAAGGGTTTGGAAAATGTTAAAAAGCGCGCGCTTTTTAACATTTTCCAAACCGTTCTTTAATTTTTTGCAGACTTCTGTAAAATCATCTTCTTGAAAAATTATCTGCTTATTTGATTACTTACCTACATAATTTGTTATTCTTTGAATGTATATTAATTTTCTTTTTATAAATAAATAAATTTGAAAAAATTAAGAACAGGTTTTTAATACTAAACATTTCCGAAAATAATTCAAAATTTTTTAAAAGGGAATATTTTGTATCAAACAACCGATGGGTTCCAATAAGTTATAGATTTTATTTGAAAAATATTTGCGACACTCAAATAAAAAAAATTTGGGAAAGTACCAATGTTGAATTACATTAATGAGGTGTATTTTTCTTTAGTCAGCGCATATGCTATAAAAAAAAAAACCAGAATTGGCAGAATTTTTTGTTCAAGAATAATGCTGGCAGAATTTTGAAAAGCAGAATTTTGAAAAACAGAATTTTCGTTAAAAAAGCAGAATTTTGAAAAGCAGAATTTTGAAGCCAGAATTTTGACCCGATCGCGAAAATCTCCCTAAAAGTCTCTACCAATTTCGTATCGTTTAAGAAGCTGTCGATGAAGTTTTTATAAGGAAAAACAACAATTTTGTGGTCCATTACAACGTTTGGTAAGGGATTTTCAAAAAACTAGTTGTTACCTCTTTGATCCTTTCCTATAAAGTATTCCCGATTTAATTTAGAACTAAATTGATATAATAGAATATTTCAATTTTTTGCTACAAAATTTTAGTGGGAGAAAAATTTCATTTTTCAATGTGTTTATATATAAAATTGTGCGAAATAATTTTTTGTATAAAGCCTAATGGTTCAAATTTATTTCTTCAAAAAAATTTTCTTGCTCGCTAACGCTCGCAATTTATATCAAACAACTTATCACTCCTTGTACCAATTAAAACTAGAGATGCCGCCGAATATTCGGCCATTTTATATTCGGTACATTCTTAAATTTTTCTACGGTAAGCAGAGCTATTTTAAACTTTTAACTATGAATTTCTCTCCTAAAAAATACTTAAAAAGGATATTGACAAGTTTTTCGCCCTGACACAGTTCTAATGACCATTTGCTTTAGCGGAATTAAGAATCGACTGCAGTTACATATAAGGCGTGTTTTTTCTACAACTCAGTAGCTACTCATTTTTTTATTTTATTCGAAAAACAATAAAAACAAATACTTACTTGTGTAATTTTTATTATTGTTTTGCGAATAAAATCAAAAATGAGTAGCAAAAAGTTTTGTGAATCTTAAAAAAAATTTTTTTTCAGTCTGAGGTAACCCCCCCGAAATGAAATCCTAGCTACGGCTATGCTAAGACCCTAATTTGAACACGTAGCAAAATCATCAATTTATTGATGATTCTCCATCCTTTCTACTTCCATCCTACTTAAAACAGCAAAACGGTGCAATGCACCAATCTATTACAGCTCGTAACATGTATTTAAAGAAAATTCAATCCCACTTCTGATCTATGAACTATATAAAGTGACAGTTTGCCATCATCACAACTCCTATATCAACTGTTCAAACTTAATTTAAAACTTCTCGTGTGCTGCATTCAAAATTAGATTAAACCATTGAATAGGGCTTCAATCGTGTAATACCATCCACAGACTCTCACACAGACTTATACATAGTGTGATTTCCCTGAAACGAATTGAACCCATTTTTGCATTTGTCCCGGCTCTCTTTTGCGCTGAGTGCCTCCATGAATCAACCACAAAAACAAAATGACCTCGACCATTCACACAATACATTTGGTTGGACATATATAGACCATGGAGCAAGACCAGGACTAGGACCAAGCCTAGCCGAGGCCAGGCAACACACACGGGACAAATAAAATGGCATCACAGCTAACAGAAGCTGTTTTCGTACTTTCATCGACTTAAAACATTCTAAAGAGCAATTACAACAGACTTACATGCATTTGGCCTATCTAATTGAACTGGCAGGAGTGCGCTGCATAGTCTAACGGTATATTTACATATAATCGTTTCATTTATACGCACACATCCACTCGCTTAGTTTTTAGATCCTAGTTGTAGTCCTATATGAGTCCTATAGAAGTCCTATATAGTTGCTATAGATCGCTTAGTCCGCAAAACTAAAGCCAATTTACGCGCGGCTAGCTGATAATAAAACGGCAACACTGATGCTATGACCCATTCTCTTTTTGCACAGAGACAGAAAACCGCCTGGCAAATAGTAATTGTAACTTTTTAGGCCCAACAACATGGCCTCTGATGAAATATACGCGCTCGGAAGACTTACCCAGAAACAGAACATTCGATGGTGATGGCCCGCTCGTTCTACCTTCACTACACACATTTCGGGCGACGACGTTTAGCCATTAAATCCACGGATAAACATCGGTCCGGCTGGTAATTTTCGAAAAACTTCAAAATAAAAGGAGCGGATTTGGTATATTCGGGCCTGAGACACAATGTTAACTCTCCGTGAACTTTGCTCTCTGCAGTTAACCTGGCTTTACCTTGTACCAAAGTGCAAAAAGCTATTTGGAAAACTAATTCTGGTATTTTATAATGACTTTGGTAAAAGGATTTGAAAAAGGATAATAGCTTCGTGTGGGCCCTTTTTCGCTGAATTTAGTAAATCCACCCCTGTTTATTAAATTCTATTCACCTACAGCAACAATGCAATGAGTTTTTGGACAATTATTTCAGTTGGACGGACGCAGAGATTTTCCTTGTTTGTCGTCCGCGCTGTAGTTTTACAATCCTGGCTGCAGAACCATGGCTAAAGGACGACGACAACGATATAACAGGATAGAGGATTTTATAGAAATTCTAGATGCAAGTATGACCCACCAGAGGCTATAAAATAACGAATGAGTTCGCGCAAAGAGCCTAAATGCAGTTGATCCAAAGAGTCACGCGGCGCTGGGTCATCTGAAGCACATTACACTGCAATGGATTACCTGCTTTAGAGCGCCTCCTTCCCAAGCCCATTCTCCCCATCCAACGGTCTAGTCAGTCGGTCGGTTGGTCACATGGACCCTTTTGTAAAGTATGTGTATTGTGTACATACATTCACATGAATACTGCATGTGTTGTGTTGCCGCAAAGGATTTTTCGGCTGATATAATTAATGGCAAATGCGGGTGACTGGGGTATAGGGTTGGGGGGAGATTATATTTTTAAAGCCGGAATAAGACCGGCTCTCACTTAGACCTTAGTTATTGCATTCGGATTTTAGCACTGGCGGGCGGTATTTCAATTTAAAACAACACGAGTATGAACGGGCTAGGGATATTACAGGACTTCCGTTTGCCATATAAAGTCCCATATCCCGCATACACCCATTCGTCATGAAATTCTCTAGCGGGCAATAGAGGAACTTGCATACAATGCGCCTAGGGAACTAAAATAACGATGATTTATAAAAGTGCATAATGTGGGAGTGGAAATGGTGTCGTTGGTGCTTGTTGCAGGAATATTAAAGGACACACTACTACCATCAGCGAGGAAAAGTGATTACATTCCCCGGGACAAAATACAAGCACACACACATGCATAATCAATGGGCCTGTAAAATTTAAGGGAAAATATTAACGGATTAGATGATTTAGGAGATATAATATAAAATATTCAGCAAAGTCACTGGTTGCTTCGAAGAACAAAACCAAGGCTGGAGATGGAAAAAAGTTTAAATCATCAATAAAATATGGGCATTAAAGCAGATTTAGAGTGGTTTTATGCTTCACTTTGATCGAGTTATATGTCTGTACTTCCAATTTTCGTTTTTGACGTGATAACGTCTTATAAATCGATGAACCATGGCAGCCACCACATAAAAGTGACGCCAATTTCTCCCGTTCCACTCTCGCACTTTCGCAGTGCGGCAAAAATTTCAATTCAAAATTAAAAATAAAATATTAGAGATACAAAAATCTTCTATAGCTTATTTAAAAGATAATAACCTAAGTTAAATACATTTGAAGGATTTTGAAAAATTCTATCTTTTAATAGGGTAAATAGGGGTAAAACAAAATTTAAAAAAAATTGGCTATTTTCTAAACACGACAATGTAAGGATTTGAATATTTTTTAATCAATAGATAAATTCTAATCCAATCTAATCCAATTCTAAACCAATCTATTAATTGTTTTCTAAAACTAAAACATGAGGTAGACCTTTGAAAAAGTAGTGATTGTAGGTAGGGGATTTTTTTTTTTTGACAATTTGAAAAACGTCATTCGAAAGATAATAAAAAAAAGGAAGGGGTCAGATACGGATTTTTTTTTTAAGTTTCTGCGTTTCGAAATATGAATTTTTGAAAAACACCTACTTATTTTGGGGTATTTTTGGGTGAGTTTTTATTTTCTTTAAATTTTTTGTAGCATTCAAAAACTCTCAAGCTTATAGAACATGTAGTCTATGACTGTGCGCATACATGTGCAAAAAAATGGTATTTCAAAATTGTTTTTGACCGAAAAACGGGAAAAACAAGTTTTTTTTGTCCCAAGTTTCTTTGTCCCAAGTTTTTTTTACCTTTTTTAACCGTTTTTTATTTTTATCTTTTTTTCTTCAACAGATAAATAAATTAAATTTATATTGTAGATAGATAATAGACAGGACTATATCTGTGCAAAATTTAAATCAATTTTGTAGTCACAATTTTGAGATAACGGTAAAATAAAGTTTTATTATTCAACAGGTTCTATCTTTTGATCTAAAGCAAATACAAATTTGTTCAATTTTATACAAGAAAATGATTAAATCTAGCCTTTTTGATGAACCATTAAAAAGTTGTAAAACTTCAAACTCAAAAACACAATCTTTCCCATGTAAATCATATGGGAAATAGAAATTTGCGATGCGGCGGTACTTAATGTTAATATTAAGGGCTGAAACTTTAACAGTATTTTTTTTTTCGTCATTTCCAACAATATTTTCGGTAATGCTTTCAACAAAAAAATTTGTTTTTTTGAATCAGTCTATTAAACAGCCACCAGTGTGTTAAGTACCGTAATCTCAGTTTGGAATTTCGACATGGTTGGCTTTAAAAAATTTTAACTTTTTTTCTAGGCATCGCAGAAATAAGATTGAAACGTCATATGAAAAATGAAATTATAAGCTTTTACATGATATATAGGTTGTCTAAAAAAAATTGATTCAATAGCGGGGGAACATAAAATTATATGTTTTTTTTTGCTTTTTTTGATGAAAATTGATCAAGTTCAAAACAATCTAACTCTTTTTGTAGATGCCTAATAGACATGATCGCTATATATATTTTGAACTGAAGCAATAAGCTTTCAGGTGGTATAAAATTTATTATAGGTTGTTGTATCAAAAAAATGAATTTTTGGGTGATGGAAATGATTTTTTCACTTTTTTTCAAAAGAAATGATTGTTTTTAATAATTTATTTTAATACTTTTTGCTCATTCTAAAAATTAAAAAATTGGTTTTATTATTGTGTTTGGTGTTTTCTTACGACCGACCGACGTTATCACGTAAAATCATCGTCCGTAAACCGGCTTTACAGACAACCTCTTTTTTTTTTATTTTGTTGCAAATCTATGAATTAAAAAAAAAAAATCATTTCAAAACAAATGAAACAAGTTTTATGTGAAAATCACATAATAATAATTTTATTTTAAACTTAAAAAAATTGAAAACTTCTTTTTGAAAGGCACCTGCAAACAAAATTTACCATTTTATTTTTTGTTATAACATTGAGAATCAATGAAGTATATTGTTAAGAAAAAAAAGTATATTGTATTGAATCAAAATTAAAAAAAAAATCCAAAAACATATTTTTTTATTATTAATTAAGATCATTAAGATCAAGTTACAATTTTTATCAAATTTTTAAGACAAACAATTATTTTCTGACATTTTCTCAATATTTTTGAGGATATGTAAAAATTGTTCACCTAAGACTTGTGTATCTCCTAACTAACAATTTCTTTTACAAATTTTTGCAATAAGAAAAGTAGGTACCTACTTATGCCAGAAATCGTTAAAAACCCATTTTTCACCCCCGTCTTCACTACCACGATCCAATCGATTTTCCACTTATTTTTATCCACTTTACCATTAATCTTAATTTTCCTCTTTACTTATTTTTTGTTAATATCAAATTTTTCATCAAATTTTGGTCTTGGAAAACATCTTTTGCACTGGTCCAATATCGAAAGTATAAATAAAATGCACGACTGGAACGCACAAACTTCCTCTAAAGTTAAAGTTGAAAGAGAAAATCAAATTAAATTGAATTGAGCTCCAAAAAAAAGCATGCAATTTACTGTCATTTATTAAGATGAACATTTTTATAAAAAAAAATTCTAAATCGTTAGAGTCATTTTTTAAAAATAAGTAGTTTTTATAAATAAATAAAAAAAAAAAAAAAAAATAAAGTTGGTATGTGATTTTCATCTTACTTTTAAACCAAAATTCCAGAAAAAATATTATTTTAATTCAAGAATTATTTTCTTATTTTATTTTTATTTTCATAAATTTGTATTTAAATGCTTTTATTTATAAAAAAAATTGGAAAAAAGCGGTTCTAAGACAGGTACCGTTAATATTGATTAAAAAAAACTAACACTTGGTTTTTTTTCATCAAAATCGTTGAAAAAATTAAACTATTGATTTGTAGTGTAGGTCCGAAAAAATTAACTCCGAAAACACGTGTGTAGAGTCTTCTAAAAGCGTACATTCGTCTAGGCTGTAGCTTCTTACAGCCCAGGCAAAATATAAATATGCTCCGGAAAAATAACAATTGAAAATTTTAAAATGCAATAGGGTAACGTACCCAGTGACCGACACCCTTAAGGGATAATTTGTGTTTGAAAATTCATAACTTTCCCTACACTGCTTCAATTTTAAATATTTAAATGGTTAATTTAACTATAAGAAATGGTTTTTAAGTATAATGAAAGCATAAATAATTTAGAAATTCCTTAAAAATATCAAAATTAAAAATGTAATACCTTACCGGTTTTTTATTTACCGACACCATTTTTTCAGTAGTGGACACCCGATTTTTTTAGTAATGGACACCCCTATCTAAGCTGCATTTACATTACACTCTTGGTTTTATCGCCGGTGTGTAAGATGTCCGTTTTTGAATTAGAACCGAACAACAAGACGGTTTTACTACTGACATTATCTCGTTGTACGGTGTTAGTTAATGAAGGAACATCGTACACCGGCGATACAACTGAGAGTGTAAATGCAGCTAAGCATTCAACTACATTTAATGCACTTTGCAGATCTTCGTCTTTGTTTTGCTTCTGTTTTGGCCTTTTTAAATAATAGCCTAAAATGTCGACGCCGACGAACACTTAAGTACTTGTAAATACTGTTTAAACCTAGATTACAGTTCAACGCATAACAAAACTTAATTTTCAATACCTGGGGTCGAATCACGGTAAAAGAAAAAGGTAGGAACAGATAGCGTTCAGACGTTAACAACCGTGTCCCGTGATTTGACCCCTGTTCTCTGTTCTACTTTAGGTGGGCTATTCTGGTTCTATAAAAAGTTTGATGAAAATAGTTTTCATCGATTCTGATTCAGTGGAAACATGGAAATTAAAGTCAAAATTCTATCACATGAAAATAATTTTCTCATCGAAATATTTTCTGTGAAAAGAACAATACGTACCTGCCATGATAACAAAAAAAAAGGATCTCGAACATAAAAAGATTAGCAGTCGAGCAATACAAACAACCGTTGAACTGCGTACCTACATATATCAAGGCACAAATTTTGATGGAAAAAGGAAATACCTACATCCTTTTTGTTTAACAAGAAAATTAAAAGTTGCCATAGAATACGTCAAAAATTATATTTTTACGATCATACGGTAACGTTTTGACTATTGCCGTATCTATTTAATCAGTAGAAAAATGTAGGGACAGGTAGCTTAAAAGCAAAAATGGAATGATAAAATGAAAAGTCGAATGAAAACTCCGATGGTGAAAATTTTATCATTTCATTTTTTCACAGAACCAGAACAAAACGGTACATGCCTTAAAATTAAAAAGAACGATTAAGGAACACAAAGAAGATTTGACCTCAAACTTGAAGGTGGAAGTTTTATTTGTAAATTAAAAGCAAGTAGGTATGTGTGAACTTAAGGGAAATAAAAATAGGCAAACAAGGGCTAAGTTTTTAGCGTGTGCATGAAAATGATTGTCAAACAATACACACACCTTCCATAAATCGAATGAATCGTTTTCAGATTCCTTTCACACTTTTTTAAAGTAATTTTACGCAGTCGAAAGGAAACCCACTTTATAAACTTATTTAAAAGCGCTACGCGATGCTTTGAATCTTTTGTTTTTTTTTTACACGGTGAACTGTAAACTAGGCCTAAGGAGCAAACAAAAAGTGGTTTGAAAATAATTGGGCCTATTCGGCGAGATCTTTTATACTGCTATTCTGCAGAAAAAGAACGGTGTCCATAACTAATATCATCAAACGTGTCTAATTCCGCCAGTTATGGACACCAGTGTCGGTCACTGAATTTCGTTGAACATTATATTCTAGTTATGAACACCCCACGTAAAATTAAATTATGTTATTATTTTTGTAATAACTTAAATTGAAATAGATCTACAAAGCAATTCTCTAACAAAATATTCAATTTTAATTTTTGTACCATATACAGATATATTGTTTAAACAATGATTTGTACTAACGTCTTTCTTAAGAATTTCTCAAGTTTCATGTACTTTACAGAGGTTCGAAACTTGCCCCTTTTATTACAACAAAACCAATCACTACCAACTATGAAGTAAAGTGTTTTCTGATGGAATATACATGCCTGAACGCGTTAAAAATAGTTTTCGTACGCTACACCCAAACAAAACCTTAAGAAAATGGAAAAACTGTGCCAGGTGTCGGTAACTGGCAAGGGTGTCGGTCACTGGGTAGTTTACCCTATCTTTATTTTACTATAAAAGTGTGCCCAAAATTTTGTGAGTGAATAGTGACCGCGTAGTAAGTTATTCATATATTCAAGGTGATATATCGAAAATATCGGTTTTTGCACATAGCTTGAAAAAATTTTGATTGCAAAACTCGTGCAATCTAGGAACTACGAACTTCCCAACGACCTTGGTTATTTCAAAAAACCGTGAACTGTGAAAAATGTCGGTATTTTTGCGTGCAGCTAATAAATTGAAAATACTTTGATGCAATATTTTGCCTTACCTTGTCTTTCTTTTCTTTTTAACGACTTCCGAAAAGGAGGAGGTATTCAATTCGTCTGTAGTTTTTTTATGTTTGTTACCTCATAACTTTTCATTGAGTGAACCAATTTTGATAATTCTTTTTGATGAAAATAATTATTAGTTCTAAAATTATAAATTATACAAAAAAAAAATTAAAATCAACAGTTTTTTTTAAATTTTACTCTTTGGTAAATACCGAACTTATAAAAAATATTTTATGTTCACCAATAGTTTTTAGTATTGCCTACAAAAAATGTCATGACATTTTTTTCAATACTAGCAATCGGTTTTAAGTTATCGCAACTTTAAACATTTTTAAAAAAGTAGGTACACCGTAAAAATTTTGGTGTCAAAATTTGGTATTGGTTTGACAGCTTGTTTAATAGATTTCGCATTTCATCCAGAGTTAACACCGTTGCCCCTATTGTTTTGTTCGGGAATCGTAGAAAATTCTCGATACGAATGGAATTCGTGATGAGACTTACCTATTAGTTCTTTATAGTGTTAGGTACTCATAGTTAAGAATAATTGCTTGAAGCTCACTAACCTTTTGGTTACTTTATTTCCTCACAACAATCATGCTGAAAAGAAAAAGAATATTTTAACGCGGTTTCTTTGTGTGATGAGGCCATAGAAGTGATAAAAAAAATATGTTTCATATTTTTTTATATTATTTCTATTTAACATAAATTTATGTGCGACAAAAAAAAGCACCAAAAATAGAACCAGATCCATTTTTTTTTAAACAGTGCTATTTTAAAATCACATGTCTGTGCGCTCGCATTTAAAATAATGTGTTTCATTTCTTGCGTCTGTGCGCATGATTTGGCCTCTTATTTGCGACTGCTACTTTTTAGTCGTTTTCGGTTTAGTCGCAAGTGTGTGCCAAAAAAATTGGGGCAATTTTAAAATTTTTTAATTGCGGCTATTTTTTAGAAGCATAGTAATGTGTTCACAGGAATTGAAATACTTGTGATTGATTTTTGCGACTGAATAATCGCGCGACTAAAATCCCATGTGTGCGACTAGCCTAAACTCTTAAACGGTGGCTCCAAATTATCGATATTTCGATTGCAAATAATTCAGCTACCAGACCAGAATATAAGTTGTGGCACTTTTAAACACTATGGATATATATCTCTGCAGTAACAAGATAATGATCCGAGTCAATTTAGGTTTCTCGAAAGGCTCGGACATCCAAGCTAGTGTAGGAATGCCTGGCGTCAATAATCTGGAGACCTCTTAGTCTCATATAAACATTTTTTTTAAGGCAATAAACAGGTCACTTCGTTTTCTAACTCTTGAAAACCTTAATTGAACCAATTAAATCTTTAATTAATTTAAAAGGATTCTATTGAATTTAAATTTATTTACCAAGTGTACCTACCTAACTCATTGTATTCAATGATTTCCAAAGGATAATTTAATCATCATGCGTCACCACACATTTTCTTCAAATATTTATGATAGCTCTTAAAAAAATATTTTCAAAATATCTTGAATATTATTTTTTTTTTTGCTTTATTTTTCATTTTTTTTTTTTTGTAATTTCAAACAATGTGATCTAAATTTTGTTAAGTCCTAAAACTAACAATTGCCATTCACAATTGCACTTCATATAGTTTAAACAAAACGTTGCAAACGAACGATGACCCATAACAAAAGTTCTTCCATATATATCCAAACTATATAAGACCATCAAGCTATTCCATGAGGAAGTAGGAGAGGAAGGATGATATAAAAATAGAATATAGCTCTAGAAAAGTTCAATCCTAAAAAGACTCACTCTGGCAAAACTTTCAAAAACACAATAAATTCAAAATTAGAAAACCCAGTAAAACAATTGCCAGCAAAATGAGTTAGAAAACGGACCAAAAACACAAACATCCGTAAAAGTATTATGAGAGAGAGACAGAGTCAGTCCGAACGGTAGAAGTAGTCATCGAGCTATAGTAAAACTTTTCCATCGTAATTGGTGCAATTAAAATGTCTGCATACAGTTACACCCGTCCAGGAAGAAAAAGGTTATAACCACACAGTAAAACTGGATGAAGATAGCTTCCGCCCAACTAACATGGAGAGAGAGTAGGAGAATCTCCTCTCGACTTTATTAAGCTCAGTTCAGCCATTTTTGCTTATTCAGTTAAAGTTCTTGTTTTGCTCGTTGAACCGGAACAATTGTACATCGCCTTGCAGGTCGGAGATCCTTTGGCCTGACCACAAAACACATCGGAGCTGTGTGCTACTACAATAATCAAATGTAAGATAAAAAGAAAATGCGACCGCATCCTACCGGCTCAGACCAGTCCCTAGCCCAGAACCTCTGGATCAGGGTCCGGCTATCAGAGGCCCGTTCGTTGTTCAAGAGCCAGGCCAATGACGCAAAAACTTTTGTAGCAGACATTTTCAAATATATCCAACACCGAGGAGTTTCGACGAGTTCGAGTGCGGATCTACTCTATTCTAATGGTCTACTTCCCAGAGTGCTGCTGCTATGCTGAGCTGATGTTCCGGTCAAAGAAGAGAGGAAGAGTTTAAAGTTTGCCGCTTCATATAAAGTAATTACTTGGGATTTGGAGAAAATCCTAATCTCGTATAGTGTTCGTTTTGTTATAGATGAACTCTCTCTCGTTGGTTGGTATGAGTTCGCGGAACCCCACCAACAACCGACATAGTTGCAAAAGAATGTATTTCCCAAGGATTCAACAACTATTCTGGTATACAAGTTGACCACTCTGATTGCGTTGGGGATGCTGCTGCTTTGGATGATGATAATTGGTAATAGCATTGAAGGCAAGTACCGTGGGAGTTAAATGGTCGGATTAATCGGTTTGACATCTTAATTGGAGAGAGATTTATATAAATAACAAAAGTGTTGTTTATGCAGATGGCTTCAAGTCATGTTGGACATGGTGTTAACTAAATTAATTGTGAATAATTTAAATTGAGTTTAGGGTAGTTTGTTTTGTTTCATTCTTGTTTAAAGTATTTCACATCATAAAAGGGTAGGTACCTTAAAATAAGATGATGTCCACTTTAAATTTCCGTCAAATTTTCGTAAGTGCCAAATTTAAATATGAATTTTGGACAGCCACATCAAAATTGTATCCAAAGAAAATTAAGAATTTTTCTTAATTATTATCGTTAGCGCTATGTCGAATACGAAAATTTGGCGGAAAGGGCGCCATTTAATAATAAATATTAAAACGTCCAAAACTTTATTATTACACGTTGCATTCGAAAGCAGATATCTTCTTACCAACGTTTCGAAACAATTTTTGGGTTACAGATATGAATTCACAATGAACAGATCATGCATTAAGGTAAAAAAATTGCAAATTTATTTTATTCAAAATTTTGAAAAAAAAAATTCAAAGGGTATACCCCTTGTCAAAAAAAATTGCATTTTAAAATTGTATGAATAATCATTTTTATAAAAAAACAAAACTGACTTCCATGGATCAAAACAGGGTTTTATGGTTTTTCTAATAGTTCCTATATCCAGAACTGAACGAAATGGGACCACATTGCAGCCACCAGCTTTCCAATACAAAAAGAATTATCGAAATTGGTTCACTCAGTCCAAAGTTATGAGGTAACAAACACAAAAAAAAAAAATACAGACGAATTCGAATTTGACATGGACACTTTTTTACCGACATCCAAAAAGGAGGTATTCATTTTTGGATGTCGGTAAAAAAGTGTCCATGTCAAATTCGAAGAAATTTTGCAAGAACATATATTACATAATGCTGATTAAAAAAGTATACAGGCGAAAGTCCCTTACTTACGTGTTAGAGTGGAAATGAGTGGGAGGGGCAATTTTCTAAAAAAATGTATCTACAATGAGGGAAAAAACAATTTAAAATCAACGAAAACCACGTTAATTCAACTATTTTTCGTAATGATTTTGCGTTGAAGACGAAAATTTTAAAATGAAAGTAGAACATCGTTAGTTTAAAGTGGTTTACCGCTATAAGACATCTTTAAATCAAAGTTGTTTCAACTTTGAATTTATCAATTTATTAAAAAAAAAAAGAAAAAATTGGCAGCCGCTGGGGATCGAACCTATACAACTCTTAGGCCACTAGGCGAACGCTTTACCACTGGGCTATCTCACTGTTGAAAATTAGGGTGATAAAATGCTTCAAAAGCTGATGTCCGACAAAAATAAAAAAAATTCGTAAGTTGTTTCAATTTTATTTTAAGGATATTTTATGTTAGTTTTTTCAACGTTAAATTAACTTTGAACATATTACATTTTACGTTGCGGTTTTTCCCTCAGTGTACTTAATTTAGAAAAAAAATTATTAAAAATCAACGATTACACTCACAACGATGTGTTAAACCTTTTGTAAGACCAATTACTTCTTTTATTTTATTAATAAATAAAGCTGTTTTCAGGAATAGTTTTTGAAATTCGTATTTTTGAAATCAAAATTTTGAAAAAAAAAAAATGCAAAAAATAATTTTTGAATAGATTTTTTTCAAAATTTGACTGGGCTAGATAATAAAAACAATTTTTTTTAAAGTTTGCTTGATATCAACAAATTGCTTCCGTTTTCTCAGAATGATAATGTATTTAATTTATACGGGGCGGCGGTTATTTAATCGTTTTAGTAAGGTCAAACCATTCCCAAGTTCTGTGAAATAAAGAAATCTTACTTTAGCGGGGTATTTTTTCAGTCAGAAGTCTTTAAAATTAATTAAAAAAAATTTATAATTGAATGAAAACCATTCCACGATGAATCATTGAAAAAGATTATTAAAGTGATTTGATTTTAATAAAAAAAAAATTAAAAATTGATAAACACCAAATTCTATTCAAATGAATTGATCGTGATAAGAAAACTGTTAAGTCTTATTGATCAGATTATTTTTTTTTTGTTGCTTGTCGGTTTGACTTTTTTATTATTTTGTATATAGTTTCATTTCTTTCTTATAACTACCTAACTAAAATGGCTTTAGCATTTTAATTCATCGTTTAAAATTCTGCGCCAATGTATTTTATGCAGTTCTTTTTTTTTTTAATTTTTAGGGGTGTCCTTTTTGAGGTGGCTAGAGACAGTTTTACCTGTCAAATTTCAAATAATGGCTTGAAGTTGCTATAATTTCATATGTGTCGGTTTTGCCGTTAAACTAAAGAATCGCATTAATAAAACCTTCTTATTCAGTTCGATTCCAAGATTTCTAGCAAGGCGGCCATTTTCCCTTTGGGTGCCATTTTAGGCCACTTTCCCCTAGCTACCATTCAATAGCGGACAAGCCCCATGTTGCCACCTTGTCTGTTTCCATCGTCGAGGAGTGTATTTCTAAAGAGTCGCCATCGGTTGATTGCGAAATGATCAATTTCGTTGGTCTTTTGTTAAACCATAGTGTTACCAATCATTAAATATTTTGTATTGTAAATTTATTTCCTTTAGTGAATACTGTTAAAAAATTAAAAACAAAGTTCGTAATAAAGCTAAACCGCAACGTTTTCGTCTTGAAATTTAAATTTATCCCAACCAAAGCAACGTTATAATTTATTTAAAGTCTTAAATAAAATGAAATGGCCGACGACGTTTTCAATTAGAATGGAATGTTGGTTGATAAATTTATTGTTTCTTTCTTCCTTAACCGGTGCCTAAGTACTCCTATACCCCTGCTATAATCATCATCACCATAGCTATTATTATCCTTATACTATATTCTGGTCTTTTGCTTTTACAATAGAGACCTATGGGTTTCCATAGTTTGCACAAGATTGAGAAACTTCCCAGGTTACAACCAAATACAATACAAGGTTGGGGCAAAAAAATGTAATATTTCCTTAAGTTTTTCTTTTCAAATTTTTTTTTTTTTTTTCTTTTTTTTCACTTTTTGTCCTTAAAGCTTTTTCTTATTTTTCTACTTGTTCATTTTTCATTCTTTTGTTTTGTTCGTGTATTAAAATTTCTTCTTGTTCCATGCCAAGGTGCAGTATAAGTTGTCTTCCATTATACTATTTTTTTTTTTTTTTAACTTTCTTCATACCTTCTAAAAACTAGAGATTTTTATTATATGGCTTGGTATATCCTTGAGGATATATTATGAAGTAGAGTCCTTCTGTCTGAAACAGAATTTGTCTATCATTTTGTCAAGTCAGTCACAGTATATTCCTCCAAAAGAAAAAAAGAGAGAGAGAGAGTGAAAACAACAAAAAGAGACAAAATGAAGTTTCATTTTCCAGGAGCAGGATACGGTTCTTATATCTTTTTTTTTGTTTCAAATAATAGAACGCACCACAGCCTGATAGATCGAGGATATGTTCTGTGCTCAACAGAGTTAGAGTTGGAGTTTATTAAAACTTCTAAATGTTCTTCAAACAATGCTTGCGATAAAAAATTATCCAAGCCAAATGAGATTCTTGTAAGATTGCTATTTGCTTTGAGGCTTCTTTTGCCAGGAAACAAAATTATATATGTATGTGTGTAGGTGAGGACGGGGGTTGGAGGGGGTAGGTTACACATATGCATATTTATAATTTTTACATATAGAAAAGTCGTATATAATGGGAAAAGAATTCAAAACTCTGAGTTAACGACCAGGAACCATGATAATAATAATAAGACGAAAGGGAGGAAAAGTGGAGAGAGAGAGTGGTTTTGATAAGATGAGCGAGTACTTTGTTTTCAAAAAATTTACCACCCGCTGGGGCACTTCTTGGATGAGATTTATGCTTGACAACAAAGGCATAGGAACATACATATATGTTTGTAAAAAAAAAAGAAGATAACGAATGTTGAAACATTTTAAGAACCAAATGAATGTCTTCCATGTTCCATCATCTTCTCGAATCTCCACTTCCTAGTCAATTCATAATTTACGAGTTGTATATGTTGGTTGATGGTTGAGAAACAATCTTGTGCCTTCTTAAACGAAGAGAATGCGAATTTGCTTGCTCTTCTTCTACAAAAGCTGACAATAAAGTTAACATTTCAAAGACAAGAAAGTTGTTGTTATTATTGCTGTTTTTGTTGTTGTAAGTTGCATGAAGAGGATAATGATTTTCCTTCCATTTCAAAAGAATCAAATCATTAAGACTGGCGGAGGTTGAGAGGAGTTTTGCATTGAAATGAAAGCGAAATACAAAAACGAAACTTTTAATTTCGATTGAAAAGCTTAAGCCTCAAGTTGCATAATAATCAACAATTCAAGTTGAATTGTCTTGGAAAAAATGGAAACAAGGAGTAAGAATGTTGTGGCCAAACTCAAAAAGAGATCATAATGAGGCCGAAGAATATTATAGCTATGTAATTTTTGTTTTGTTTTTGGAGACCATGTTTCTGTTTTCAGTCATTAGAATCGGACAAATACAAAAAACAAAACATGAAAAAATGGCTTCCGTGACCTATCCTATCTCACCGGTGGAAGTTACAGTAATGTCACCCAAAGCACTTGTATATACGAGTCGATTGTTCAATTCTGAGTAATTTTCTTTGACTCAATGAAATAACATTAAACTCAGCTGAACAGTACAAATTCAAAAAAAAAAAAACTCAATATTACGTTTAAAGTAGAGCAAATCTTCAAAAGCCGAGGGCGAATGCTGAATCTTAGTTTAAAGGGCTCCAATTTTAAGAGAAATTTAAGTTGGGTACAAAATTTCAACATAAGAGCCTATTATATAATTTTTCCCGTGTGTTTTCATTTATTAAATGAAAATATAACAGGTTAAAAATAAATGTATAAAAAACAAACACACAGATACATAAATTTTGTACACACGTAAGTTGAAATAGGCGCAAAAAGTAAACGATACCGTAACAACGCGGCCGGCTGCGCGATCAGCCGCGCAGATGCCCCACATGGGGCATTTCCAAATGCCCCACGTGGGTCATTTCCAAATGCCCCACGTGGGTCATTTCCAAATGCCCCACGTGGGTCAGTTCCAAATGCCCCACGTGGGGCATTTCCAGATGCCCCACGTGGGGCATTTCCAGATGCCCCACATGGGGCATTTACAAATGCCCCACGTGGGTCATTTCCAGATGCCCCACGTGGGTCATTTCCAAATGCCCCACGTGGGTCATTTCCAAATGCCCCACGTGGGTCAGTTCCAAATGCCCCACGTGGGGCATTTCCAGATGCCCCACGTGGGGCATTTCCAGATGCCCCACATGGGGCATTTACAAATGCCCCACGTGGGTCATTTCCAGATGCCCCACGTGGGTCATTTCCAAATGCCCCACGTGGGGCATTTCCAGATGCCCCACGTGGGGCATTTCCAGATGCCCCACATGGGGCATTTACAAATGCCCCACGTGGGTCATTTCCAGATGCCCCACGTGGGTCATTTCCAAATGCCCCACGTGGGGCATTTCCAGATGCCCCACGTGGGGCATTTCCAGATGCCCCACATGGGGCATTTACAAATGCCCCACGTGGGTCATTTCCAGATGCCCCACGTGGGTCATTTCCAAATGCCCCACGTGGGGCATTTCCAGATGCCCCACGTGGGGCATTTCCAGATGCCCCACATGGGGCATTTCCAAATGCCCCACGTGGGTCATTTCCAGATGCCCCACGTGGGTCAGTTCCAAATGCCCCACGTGGGGCATTTCCAGATGCCCCACGTGGGGCATTTCCAGATGCCCCACATGGGGCATTTACAAATGCCCCACGTGGGTCATTTCCAGATGCCCCACGTGGGGCATTTCCAAATGCCCCACGTGGGGCATTTCCAGATGCCCCACGTGGGGCATTTCCAGATGCCCCACATGGGGCATTTACAAATGCCCCACGTGGGTCATTTCCAGATGCCCCACGTGGGGCATTTCCAGATGCCCCACGTGGGGCATTTCCAGATGCCCCACATGGGGCATTTCCAAATGCCCCACGTGGGTCATTTCCAGATGCCCCACGTGGGTCAGTTCCAAATGCCCCACGTGGGGCATTTCCAGATGCCCCACGTGGGGCATTTCCAGATGCCCCACATGGGGCATTTACAAATGCCCCACGTGGGTCATTTCCAGATGCCCCACGTGGGTCATTTCCAAATGCCCCACGTGAGGCATTTCCAGATGCCCCACGTGGGGCATTTCCAGATGCCCCACATGGGGCATTTACAAATGCCCCACGTGGGTCATTTCCAGATGCCCCACGTGGGTCATTTCCAAATGCCCCACGTGGGGCATTTCCAGATGCCCCACGTGGGGCATTTCCAGATGCCCCACGTGGGGCATTTCCAGATGCCCCACATATGGCATTTACAAATGCCCCACGTGGGGCATTTACAAATGCCCCACGTGGGTCATTTCCAGATGCCCCACGTGGGGCATTTCCAGATGCCCCACGTGGGGCATTTCCAGATGCCCCACATATGGCATTTACAAATGCCCCACATGGGGCATTTCCAAATGCCCCACGTGGGTCATTTCCAGATGCCCCACGTGGGTCAGTTCCAAATGCCCCACGTGGGGCATTTCCAGATGCCCCACGTGGGGCATTTCCAGATGCCCCACATGGGGCATTTACAAATGCCCCACGTGGGTCATTTCCAGATGCCCCACGTGGGTCATTTCCAAATGCCCCACGTGGGGCATTTCCAGATGCCCCACATGGGGCATTTCCAAATGCCCCACGTGGGTCATTTCCAGATGCCCCACGTGGGTCAGTTCCAAATGCCCCACGTGGGTCAGTTCCAAATGCCCCACGTGGGGCATTTCCAGATGCCCCACGTGGGGCATTTCCAGATGCCCCACATGGGGCATTTACAAATGCCCCACGTGGGTCATTTCCAGATGCCCCACGTGGGTCATTTCCAAATGCCCCACGTGGGGCATTTCCAGATGCCCCACGTGGGTCATTTCCAGATGCCCCACGTGGGTCAGTTCCAAATGCCCCACGTGGGTCAGTTCCAAATGCCCCACGTGGGGCATTTCCAGATGCCCCACGTGGGGCATTTCCAGATGCCCCACGTGGGTCATTTCCAAATGCCCCACGTGGGGCATTTCCAGATGCCCCACGTGGGGCATTTCCAGATGCCCCACATGGGGCATTTACAAATGCCCCACGTGGGTCATTTCCAGATGCCCCACGTGGGTCATTTCCAAATGCCCCACGTGGGGCATTTCCAGATGCCCCACGTGGGGCATTTCCAGATGCCCCACATGGGGCATTTACAAATGCCCCACGTGGGTCATTTCCAGATGCCCCACGTGGGTCATTTCCAAATGCCCCACGTGGGGCATTTCCAGATGCCCCACGTGGGGCATTTCCAGATGCCCCACATGGGGCATTTCCAAATGCCCCACGTGGGTCATTTCCAGATGCCCCACGTGGGTCAGTTCCAAATGCCCCACGTGGGGCATTTCCAGATGCCCCACGTGGGGCATTTCCAGATGCCCCACATGGGGCATTTACAAATGCCCCACGTGGGTCATTTCCAGATGCCCCACGTGGGTCATTTCCAGATGCCCCACGTGGGTCATTTCCAAATGCCCCACGTGGGGCATTTCCAGATGCCCCACGTGGGGCATTTCCAGATGCCCCACATGGGGCATTTACAAATGCCCCACGTGGGTCATTTCCAGATGCCCCACGTGGGGCATTTCCAGATGCCCCACGTGGGGCATTTCCAGATGCCCCACATGGGGCATTTCCAAATGCCCCACGTGGGTCATTTCCAGATGCCCCACGTGGGTCAGTTCCAAATGCCCCACGTGGGGCATTTCCAGATGCCCCACGTGGGGCATTTCCAGATGCCCCACATGGGGCATTTCCAGATGCCCCACATGGGGCATTTACAAATGCCCCACGTGGGTCATTTCCAGATGCCCCACGTGGGTCATTTCCAAATGCCCCACGTGAGGCATTTCCAGATGCCCCACGTGGGGCATTTCCAGATGCCCCACATGGGGCATTTACAAATGCCCCACGTGGGTCATTTCCAGATGCCCCACGTGGGTCATTTCCAAATGCCCCACGTGGGGCATTTCCAGATGCCCCACGTGGGGCATTTCCAGATGCCCCACGTGGGGCATTTCCAGATGCCCCACGTGGGGCATTTCCAGATGCCCCACATATGGCATTTACAAATGCCCCACGTGGGGCATTTACAAATGCCCCACGTGGGTCATTTCCAGATGCCCCACGTGGGGCATTTCCAGATGCCCCACGTGGGGCATTTCCAGATGCCCCACATATGGCATTTACAAATGCCCCACATGGGGCATTTCCAAATGCCCCACGTGGGTCATTTCCAGATGCCCCACGTGGGTCAGTTCCAAATGCCCCACGTGGGGCATTTCCAGATGCCCCACGTGGGGCATTTCCAGATGCCCCACGTGGGGCATTTACAAATGCCCCACGTGGGTCATTTCCAGATGCCCCACGTGGGTCATTTCCAAATGCCCCACGTGGGGCATTTCCAGATGCCCCACGTGGGGCATTTCCAGATGCCCCACATGGGGCATTTCCAAATGCCCCACGTGGGTCATTTCCAGATGCCCCACGTGGGTCAGTTCCAAATGCCCCACGTGGGGCATTTCCAGATGCCCCACGTGGGGCATTTCCAGATGCCCCACATGGGGCATTTACAAATGCCCCACGTGGGTCATTTCCAGATGCCCCACGTGGGTCATTTCCAAATGCCCCACGTGGGGCATTTCCAGATGCCCCACGTGGGGCATTTCCAGATGCCCCACATGGGGCATTTCCAAATGCCCCACGTGGGTCATTTCCAGATGCCCCACGTGGGGCATTTCCAGATGCCCCACG
Organism: Episyrphus balteatus; assembly: GCF_945859705.1. Lineage (NCBI taxonomy): Eukaryota > Metazoa > Arthropoda > Insecta > Diptera > Syrphidae > Episyrphus > Episyrphus balteatus. The sequence goes on from NC_079134.1 coordinate 35,289,100, forward strand.
TGGGGCATTTCCAGATGCCCCACATGGGGCATTTACAAATGCCCCACGTGGGTCATTTCCAGATGCCCCACGTGGGGCATTTCCAGATGCCCCACGTGGGGCATTTCCAGATGCCCCACATGGGGCATTTCCAAATGCCCCACGTGGGTCATTTCCAGATGCCCCACGTGGGTCAGTTCCAAATGCCCCACGTGGGGCATTTCCAGATGCCCCACGTGGGGCATTTCCAGATGCCCCACATGGGGCATTTACAAATGCCCCACGTGGGTCATTTCCAGATGCCCCACGTGGGTCATTTCCAAATGCCCCACGTGAAGCATTTCCAGATGCCCCACGTGGGGCATTTCCAAATGCCCCACATGGGGCATTTACAAATGCCCCACGTGGGTCATTTCCAGATGCCCCACGTGGGTCATTTCCAAATGCCCCACGTGGGGCATTTCCAGATGCCCCACGTGGGGCATTTCCAGATGCCCCACATATGGCATTTACAAATGCCCCACGTGGGGCATTTACAAATGCCCCACGTGGGTCATTTCCAGATGCCCCACGTGGGTCATTTCCAAATGCCCCACGTGGGGCATTTCCAGATGCCCCACATATGGCATTTACAAATGCCCCACGTGGGTCATTTCCAGATGAACCATGTGGGTCATTTCCAAATGCCCCACGTGGGTCATTTCCAAATGCCCCACGTGGGTCATTTCCAAATGCCCCACGTGGGGCATTTTCAGATGCCCCACGTGGGGCATTTCCAGATGCCCCACGTGGGGCATTTCCAGATGCCCCACGTGGGGCATTTCCAGATGCCCCACGTGGGTCATTTCCAAATGCCCCACGTGGGGCATTTCCAGATGCCCCACGTGGGGCATTTCCAGATGCCCCACTTGGGTCATTTCCAAATGCCCCACGTGGGTCATTTCCAGATGCCCCACATGGGGCATTTCCAAATGCCCCACGTGGGTCATTTCCAGATGCCCCACGTGGGTCAGTTCCAAATGCCCCACGTGGGGCATTTCCAGATGCCCCACGTGGGGCATTTCCAGATGCCCCACATGGGGCATTTACAAATGCCCCACGTGGGTCATTTCCAGATGCCCCACGTGGGTCATTTCCAAATGCCCCACGTGGGGCATTTCCAGATGCCCCACATGGGGCATTTCCAAATGCCCCACGTGGGTCAATTCCAGATGCCCCACGTGGGTCAGTTCCAAATGCCCCACGTGGGGCATTTCCAGATGCCCCACGTGGGGCATTTCCAGATGCCCCACGTGGGGCATTTCCAGATGCCCCACATGGGGCATTTACAAATGCCCTACGTGGGTCATTTCCAGATGCCCCACGTGGGTCAGTTCCAAATGCCCCACGTGGGTCATTTCCAAATGCCCCACGTGGGGCATTTCCAGATGCCCCACGTGGGGCATTTCCAGATGCCCCACTTGGGGCATTTACAAATGCCCCACGTGGGTCATTTCCAGATGCCCCACGTGGGTCATTTCCAAATGCCCCACGTGGGGCATTTCCAGATGCCCCACGTGGGGCATTTCCAGATGCCCCACATGGGGCATTTACAAATGCCCCACGTGGGTCATTTCCAGATGCCCCACGTGGGGCATTTCCAGATGCCCCACGTGGGGCATTTCCAGATGCCCCACATATGGCATTTACAAATGCCCCACGTGGGTTATTTCCAGATGCCCCACGTGGGTCATTTCCAAATGCCCCACGTGGGGCATTTCCAGATGCCCCACGTGGGGCATTTCCAGATGCCCCACATGGGGCATTTACAAATGCCCCACGTGGGTCATTTCCAAATGCCCCACGTGGGGCATTTCCAGATGCCCCACGTGGGGCATTTCCAGATGCCCCACATATGGCATTTACAAATGCCCCACGTGGGGCATTTACAAATGCCCCACGTGGGTTATTTCCAGATGCCCCACGTGGGTCATTTCCAAATGCCCCACGTGGGGCATTTCCAGATGCCCCACGTGGGGCATTTCCAGATGCCCCACATGGGGCATTTACAAATGCCCCACGTGGGTCATTTCCAGATGCCCCACGTGGGTCATTTCCAAATGCCCCACGTGGGGCATTTCCAGATGCCCCACGTGGGGCATTTCCAGATGCCCCACATGGGGCATTTACAAATGCCCCACGTGGGTCATTTCCAGATGCCCCACGTGGGTCATTTCCAAATGCCCCACGTGGGGCATTTCCAGATGCCCCACGTGGGGCATTTCCAGATGCCCCACATGGGGCATTTACAAATGCCCCACGTGGGTCATTTCCAGATGCCCCACGTGGGTCATTTCCAAATGCCCCACGTGGGGCATTTCCAGATGCCCCACGTGGGGCATTACCAGATGCCCCACATATGGCATTTACAAATGCCCCACGTGGGGCATTTCCAGATGCCCCACGTGGGTCATTTCCAAATGCCCCACGTGGGGCATTTCCAGATGCCCCACGTGGGGCATTTCCAGATGCCCCACATATGGCATTTACAAATGCCCCACGTGGGTCATTTCCAGATGAACCATGTGGGTCATTTCCAAATGCCCCACGTGGGTCATTTCCAAATGCCCCACGTGGGTCATTTCCAAATGCCCCACGTGGGGCATTTCCAGATGCCCCACGTGGGGCATTTCCAGATGCCCCACGTGGGGCATTTCCAGATGCCCCACATGGGGCATTTACAAATGCCCCACGTGGGTCATTTCCAGATGCCCCACGTGGGTCATTTCCAAATGCCCCACGTGGGGCATTTCCAGAGGCCCCACGTGGGTCATTTCCAAATGCCCCACGTGGGTCATTTCCAGATGCCCCACGTGGGTCATTTCCAGATGCCCCACGTGGGTCATTTCCAGATGCCCCACATGGGGCATTTCCAAATGCCCCACGTGGGTCATTTCCAGATGCCCCACGTGGGTCAGTTCCAAATGCCCCACGTGGGGCATTTCCAGATGCCCCACATGGGGCATTTCCAAATGCCCCACGTGGGTCGTTTCCAGATGCCCCACGTGGGTCAGTTCCAAATGCCCCACGTGGGGCATTTCCAGATGCCCCACGTGGGGCATTTCCAGATGCCCCACATGGGGCATTTACAAATGCCCCACGTGGGTCATTTCCAGATGCCCCACGTGGGTCATTTCCAAATGCCCCACGTGGGGCATTTCCAGATGCCCCACGTGGGGCATTTCCAGATGCCCCACATATGGCATTTACAAATGCCCCACGTGGGTCATTTCCAGATGAACCATGTGGGTCATTTCCAAATGCCCCACGTGGGTCATTTCCAAATGCCCCACGTGGGTCATTTCCAAATGCCCCACGTGGGGCATTTCCAGATGCCCCACGTGGGGCATTTCCAGATGCCCCACGTGGGGCATTTCCAGATACCCCACGTGGGGCATTTCCAGATGCCCCACATGGAACATTTACAAATGCCCCACGTGGGTCATTTCCAGATGCCCCACGTGGGTCATTTCCAAATGCCCCACGTGGGGCATTTCCAGATGCCCCACGTGGGGCATTTCCAGATGCCCCACGTGGGTCATTTCCAAATGCCCCACGTGGGTCATTTCCAGATGCCCCACGTGGGTCATTTCCAAATGCCCCACGTGGTTCATTTCCAGATGCCCCACGTGGGTCATTTCCAAATGCCCCACGTGGGGCATTTCCAGATGCCCCACGTGGGGCATTTCCAGATGCCCCACATGGGGCATTTCCAGATGCCCCACGTGGGTCATTTCCAAATGCCCCACGTGGGGCATTTCCAGATGCCCCACGTGGGGCATTTCCAGATGCCCCACATGGGGCATTTACAAATGCCCCACGTGGGTCATTTCCAGATGCCCCACGTGGATCATTTCCAGATGCCCCACGTGGGTCAGTTCCAAAGGTCGCATTAGTTTTATAGTGAAACTGAAGCAAATTTAAGAATACACATACAAAGAAATTTCCTACAAAATCCACAAAATATTCATACAAATTTTGGAATTTTAAGAAATTGATAAAATTAATTTTGACGTGATAACGTCTTATAAATCGATGAACCATGGCTGCCACCACAAAAAAGTGACGCCATTTTCTAACGTTACACTCTTAGATGCCCCACGTGGGTCATTTCCAAATGCCCCACGTATGGCATTTGAAGATGCCCCACATGGGGCATTTACAAATGCCCCACGTGGGTCATTTTCAAATGCCCCACGTGGGGCATTTCCAGATTCCCCACGTGGGTCATTTCCAAATGCCCCACGTGGAGCATTTCCAGATGCCCCATGTGGGGCATTTCCAGATGCCCCACATGGGTCATTTCCAAATGCCCCACGTGGGGCATTTCCAGATGCCCCACGTGGGTCATTTCCAAATGCTCCACGTGGGGCATTTCCAGATGCCCCACATGGGGCATTTCCAGATGCCCCACGTGGGTCATTTCCAAATGCCCCACGTGGGGCATTTCCAGATGCCCCACATGGGGCATTTCCAAATGCCCCACGAGGGTCATTTCCAAATGCCCCACGTGGGGCATTTCCAGATGCCCCACGTGGGACAATTCCAAATGCCCCACGTGTGGCATTTCCAAATGCCCCACGTGGGTCATTTCCAGATGCCCCACGTGTGGCATTTCCAAATGCCCCACGTGGGTCATTTCCAGATGCCCCACGTGGGTCATTTCCAAATGCCCCACGTGGGGCATTTCCAGATGCCCCACGTCCGGCATTTCCAGATGCCCCACATGGGGCATTTACAAATGCCCCACGTGGGTCATTTACAAATGCCCCACGTGGGTCATTTCCAGATGCCCCACGTGGGTCTTTGTTTTTGCCTTATTTCCTGGTGCCTAATTTCGTGGAGTCCGAAACAAGGTTCACCTAACACGCAGATCAGAAGTAGGTTCCAATTTTTTAAAAGAATTGGAAAGAAAACTTACCTCATAACCTTTGTAAATAAAGGTATAGGAACCTTCTCATTACGTCATCATGTTTGGCTAAAAATAGCATATTCATCAGAAAAACCAAAAAACCCACAAAACCAAATTGAACATTTCCCTTGTCTATTTATGGCTTAAAAAATTACAAAATATACCAAACTCAACTTTGCATTTGGAAATGAAGTGGGGCATTTGGAAATGACCCACGTGTGGCATTTCCAAATGCCCCACGTGGGTCATTTCCAGATGCCCCACGTGGGTCATTTCCAAATGCCCCACGTGGGGCATTTCCAGATGCCCCACGTCCGGCATTTCCAGATGCCCCACATGGGGCATTTACAAATGCCCCACGTGGGTCATTTACAAATGCCCCACGTGGGTCATTTCCAAATGCCCCACTTCATTTCCAAATGCCCCACATGGGGCATTTCCAGATGCCCCACGTGGGGCATTTCCAGATGCCCCACGTGAGGCATTTCCAGATGCCCCACATGGGTCATTTCCAAATGCCCCACGTGGGGCATTTCCCCACGTGGGGCATTTGGAAATGCATTTGGAAATTCCCCACGTGGGGCATTTGGAAATGACCCACTTGGAAATGCCCTACGTGGACCATTTCCAAATGCCCCACGTGGGTCTTTGTTTTTGCCTTATTTCCTGGTGCCTAATTTCGTGGAGTCCGAAACAAGTTTCACCTAACACGCAGATCAGAAGTAGGTTCCAATTTTTTAAAAGAATTGGAAAGAAAACTTACCTCATAACCTTTGTAAATAAAGGTATAGGAACCTTCTCATTACGTCATCATGTTTGGCTTAAAATAGCATATTCATCAGAAAAACCGAAAAACCCACAAAACCAAATTGAACATTTCCCTTGTCTATTTATGGCTTAAAAAATTACAAAATATACCAAACTCAACTTTGCATCAACTTAAAACAATGAAAATAATAATTTCATTTTCCAACTTTACAGACGCAAAGCAAGTGAAAAATAATAAAAATATTATTTCTATGCGTAATATTTACATTCAATTTTTATTTTTTTTTTTTTTTTTTTTTGCTTCATCCTTCCTACACATAAAACTCAAGCAAATTGGAAAGTTTTTTTTTTGCAGAGCTCAAAGACAACTTGGAAAATTATTGAATGAGAATGAGAAAACTTTAAATCGTATTCATGCGAACGAACACAAACAAAAACAACAAAAAAATAGAACAAAACAAAAAAAAAATCAATTTAATATTTTTTTTATTTTTGCACTCGGTGCAAAAACTTTGTTTAAATTGAGATAAAATATTGAAGTCGAAATTACACACTTGTAAAGTAGTCGATGCAAGTTTCTAGTTCTCTAGAGATTGAAATAGTGTATTGGACAAAAGAAAACAAAAAAAATTAAATTCAATAAAAATAAAATTCAATGATTAACTCGCACTTAACAAACTGAAAATTCAAAACTCTTGAAATCTCTAAACACTTTGAATCATTGTTAAACATAACTTTGAGTGTTTTTTTATTTTTTTTTTTTTATTTTATTAAATTTTCAGTCAAAATGTTTTCTCATAGAAATAAATTAAAGTTCGTGGAAAATCACACACAAATTTGCAATTATACGCGAACCGGGGGATCTATTTACTAAACACAGCACGAAAATCTTATTCCCATCAAAGCAAAATGCTTTTTCAGTTTCTGACGGAGTTGAAATTGCTTCTGTTCTCAACCATGCAACGTACACTCCCGATTCCGATGCAAAAAAAAAAAAAAAACAAAAAAAAAATCCTTAAACTCACTTAGACATCAATCACTGTTAGGTACCTGTCACCTGGGGTGGGTTTCGTCTTCCATCTTTCCAAGTGGTAGATATCATTTCAGTTTGCACTTTTTTCAAAAAGAAAAAAAAAACAAAATAAGTCGCTTTCAACCGAATATCAGTTCTTTTTTTGAACTTGTGGTTGAATGCTGTTAAGGTTAGATATGCATTTCGTTAAAAAATTTCAAACAGCTTTAGAAAATGGTCATTGAATAAAAAAATTGCCAAGAAAAGAATCAGAATTAAATCGATTAAAATTTTAAACTAATTCTTAGAATTTGTGCCTTTTATGTATATCTGGGCGCTTTTTGTGCTAGAATAAATTCCAACAAAGGACAGTTATTAGTTAGTTGAGATTTAAGTAGAAAGAATGAAAAAAAACATCTGATTTTCTTATAAGTATATTTTCGAACCTACATTTTTAAACGTGAAAGTTCTTAGACCATAAAAAGCAAACATTAATGAAAAAGGTCTTGTAATATAAATATATTTCTTAGTAATTATTCTGCCCATATCAGCTTAATTAATAAGCTGATATGGGCTACAGCCAGCTTCCCGCATTTAGTTTTTTTTTTTTTTAATTAATTTTAAACATGGGTTAGTGAGAAAGTACTCACTACTTTTTTTCGAGCGCGATATGGGTACTAATAAGGGCTGCGAAATCTTAATCTTAATTTTTACGCAATAAATTTATAATTTAGACAGTTCATTTATCATTAACAAAAGTCAATATGTTTGATTGTTTAGTCAGCGATTCAATTAGGTTTTATACAGGGGTTCACTATGGCGTATGTGTAACTTTTTTTTATTGAAGAATCTAAACAAATTAATCCAGTCAAGGGACATTTTTTAAGCCCGACCTCATTACATAATTCTTTTTCTTAATAGTTTCAGAAGCAGATAACTTGGAGCCATAGTCTCAAAACAAGTTTTGGTTTTCAGAATAAGTTCCAAGTAAAAGAATTGAAATTTTTTACAGATTTTTGAAAATAAATTCAAGGGGTAAAAAAAATGCATTGATGGTCAAGTGCATGTAATACACGCGGGGCACTATACCTTGCCTGTCCAAATGGTATATAGGCTCCTGTGTTATTCATAAACTCCGAATGCTTGGACAAACTTCACCATTAACAAAAATTATATTTTTCGTTTTTTTCTTCCAGAAAATTCTTCGTTCAACCAACTTCAAAAGTTCTACAGTGTTACACATAAAAGCCGGAGTTGCTCAAGGATCAAAGCTAGGGCCGAATGACGTGTGATTGAAATGATCTTTCTTGTAGACAGTTCGCTAACATACGCCTTATCAACAGTGCAAGCGTTAGCAGTCAAGAAAGTTAAGGCAGACGATACAGGTAATGAATGCAGCTGGCTATTTCGCTAGAGCATTGTTTATGGAAGAACCAATAAAATAATGAAAGGCAAGAAAAATTATGTCTCTGCTCAAGAGATGTAAATGATTTAGTTATTGTTTGGTCGCATAATTTTTAAAGGTCTTTTTTTTAATTCAAGGTATTATTTAAATTCAAGTGAGTTTCCACGACAGCTAGTCACCAACTCAAAACCACAACAATAAAGTCAACCAAATTCGGCTTTTAATTTAAGTTCTTTTTGACATTTATATTAAAATTTTATCTGTAGTTTTTAAATATTGTCAGTAATTAGTGTTAAATTAAAATACATTTTTTTTAGGTTATATAATTCTACAAAATTTGGTGATACTTTTTATTCTACGGCCAAGAAATTCAATTTAAAAAAAAAAGAGGTTGTCTGTAAAGCCGGTTTACGGACGATGATTTTACGTGATAACGTCGTAAGAAAACAGGTTGTGTGCTTTTAAAATGAGTCAATTGAAGCGTTTATTTATTTCAAACAATCATAATTTATAAGAAAAAGCTAAAAAAAAATTACCTTTTTTCTTTTCTCATTATATTAATTTTTTTTATTTTAAAAGCTTACAAAAAAAATTATGCAATTTAAAAGCCAAGCATTTCTTCTTAAGAATAAAACCATTTTTAAATTTTTACAATGCGCAAAAAGTATAAAAATAATTTATTGAAAACAATCATTTTCATAAAAAAAAAGCAAAAAAAAAACATGAATTTTTATCTTCTCACGTCATTAATTCCATTTTTTTTCCTAACAACCTATAAAAAATTTTATACAATCTGAAAGCTTATTGTCTTAGCTCAATATAAATATCGATCAGGTCTATGAGATATCTACAAAAAGAGCTAGCATTTTTTGAACTCGATCAAATTTCATTAAAAAAAGCAAAAAAAACATTTATTTTTATGTTCTCACGCTATGGAATCAATTTTTTTGTATGACAACCTATAAAAAATATATACCATGTAAAAGCTTATTATTTCACCTTTCATATGACGTATCAATCTCATTTCAAAGATGCCTACAAGAGAAGTAAGAATTTTTTAAAGTCAACCATGTCGAATTTCAAGACTAAGATTACGGTACTTTCGGGGGGGCAACAGATTTAAACTGGTGTTTTGGGGTTTTTCGCAAGTTTCTTGATTTAACATTGCGTAGCTTGTAGTTAGTCTACCGTTATGTGTGATAAACCAAATGAAAGGTAATTGTATCAGGATGCTCATAAAATTTCTATCTGCTCTTGGTCAAAAGTTACAACCTGTTGAATTCTAAAATTTTATTTTACCGTTATCTCAAAATTGTGTTTACGAAAATGATTGGTCATGGTCTGTCATTACTCCATATACTTTATTCCTTATCTATTAAAGAAAAAAAGATAAAAATAAAAAACGATGAAAATCGGTTAAAAACGGTCAAAAAACGTGTTTTTTTTAAACTTGTTTCTTCCGTTATTCAGTCAAAACTCACTAAACGATTCCAAATTTTTGCACATGTATGCATAAGGCCTACCAACCTACATGTCCTATAAGTTTGAGATTTTTTGAACGCTCCAGAAAAAAGCTAAAAATCAAAAATTACCCAAAAATACCCCTAAAAAACAAAGTGTTTCTCAAAAATTCATATTTCGAAACGCAGAGTGTTGGAAAAAAATCCGTATCAGACGCCTTATTTTTTTTTCCCTCATCTTTCACCTGGCATCTTTAGAATTGTCAAGAAAAATTTCCTTTACCAAAAATCATCATTTTGTCATAGCTCCAACACGTGTACAACGTTCAAACAAAACGTTATAGCTTAGTTTCAAAGTTTTTTAGAATTTTTTCTTAAATGCAGTTATTCTTAAATTAGTCTCATACGCTCTACAACTTTGCGTTTAGATTTTAGCCCAAATTTCATCTTTCCGTTTTACCCCTGTTTACCCTATTAAATGAAGGAATTTTTAATCTTTCAAATAAGCTATAGAAAATTTTTGTATATCTAATAGTTTATTTTTAATTTTGAATTGAAATTTTTGCCGCACTGCGAAAGAGTGTAACGTTAGAAAATGGCGTCACTTTTTTGTGGTGGCAGCCATGGTTCATCGATTTATAAGACGTTATCACGTCAAAATTAATTTTATCAATTTCTTAAAATTCCAAAATTTGTATGAATATTTTGTGGATTTTGTAGGAAATTTCTTTGTATGTGTATTCTTAAATTTGCTTCAGTTTCACTATAAAACTAATGCGACCAAGTTACGTCCTTTAGTGTCTTCCTCTTTGACAAAAATGATAAACGAAAAACAACGAATATTTCAAAATTTCATTGAAAAAAAAAAAAAAAAACTAAAAGAACACCATCGAGGAAGATTGATTAGGTTTTAACCATTTAACAAATTTCCCTAGTTTTCTTTTGGACACCATCCAGAGAAAAGAGAGAGAGGAGACATTGCTCAATATGAAAAGGGTTCAACCATCTTTATCATCCTTCAGTTCGCTAACAAGGATGTAGAACTAACAACCCAAGAGCAAAACGCATAGTATATGCAAAACTTTGCCTTTCGCACGAAGACCGACAACGATGACGACCACGTCCACGACACCAATGAACGTGGACAAAGAGGGAATTTATATTTTTTTTTTTTTTTTTTTTTTTTTTTTGTTTCTTATTTTTTGTATGTTTAGTAGTTAGTAGAGAAGAGGTATCTTCTTTTTCAGCAGGATGGCAATTGTCCAGAAGGTAAATCTGTTCGATAGACCATGAGTTCGTTTGGCATAGAAAAAGGAAAACATCCATTTGTCAGGGTCCAATGTTCGCAATGGACATAGAATCATATGTATGTATGTGTATAGTGTATATGGTAAGGTTAGATGGAAAGAAAAGAATTTAAAAGGGAAATTTGCATTTAGTCTGTGCGTACAAGAAGAAAAAAATAATAGGAAACAGAAACTTCACACAAAAAGCAAATAAAAATAGAAAAAAACGTGATTAATTTTTGTTTCCTTTTTAACACTGGATCAGTAAAACAAAGAAACACAAACTTGTGAAACAAATAGAGATTAATATTGTTGAATGAATTTCTGATAGAGTCTTTCTAAAAATAACTTGTACCATTCTTGTCATTAAAGATCAATTTAAACTGTTACAAATAAGAAAAATTACACTTTGGAATTCTTTTTAGTTCGCATCCAGTTTCAACAAACAATTTTATTCAAGCTTCTCAAAGTTTTCGGAAACCACTAAGCCAAGTCATAGCTTGAAATCCCCCTTTTCAAGAATCTCACGACTGACCTCACAAGTTTTCAAAAAATAAACCGCGCTGTTTTTCGGTAGTTTCACAGTCTTAATGGTGGCCCAGTTATGTATGGAAACTGTGGGCTTAACCTCTGAAGACTGCAATGAAGGATTACATTTTCTACTGTCTCCCTACTAAATTACTAAAAGTACGACCCTAATCGCACTCTATTTCAATTACTATTTGGACCGCAAGAGAGTCATAGTTTTACACAGGAAATTACTCTTTGTGTTCATACAACTCACAACCAATGTTGCCACAATGTTACAAGTGTAACAAAAGTGTTATACTTTTCAAAAATTTAATAATTTTGTTACCATGTTATTTTTCAGTTTCACATTGCTGTAATACCCGATGGTATTTTTTCGTTAAAATGGTCAACAATGCTCTTGGAGTCAAGAAAAATGCACAGGACAGTAAAAAGTAAGTGACAAATGAGTGAAAACTCTCCAAATTTTCGCTAGAGCTGCGTACTGAAAAACGAAAAGTAAAACGAAATTGTTCGTTCAAGATTTCGTTAACGAAATTTTGTATGGAAAATTTCGTTTCGCTTCAGCTGCGTACTAGGCTTAAAGTCCCCAAAGTCGATAACGAAAATATATCATCAAGAACTCTTTCAAAGTCAAACAAAATTTTAAATTAAATTATCATCAAAAACAAATATCAGAAGGTACGTTTTTGAACGAAAAAATATACATATATACAGATAAGTAAAAATTAAAAATAAAACCGTCAATACAGCTCTTTACTAGTATAACAGGAAAAATGTCCAGGAAAATAAAATGTAGGTAAGTTACAAATGAGTTTAAACTCTCCACATAATTTGAAAACTGAAATTCTTGTCTACAGCTGTGTCCTGAAAAATGAAAAGCATAATTGGTTTTTCAAGATTTCGTTGTGAACATTTTGTTTGAACTGTTTGTATGAGCTGTGCTTTTTGAAAAGTGAAAACTATACCAGTTTATTTGAAGAAGTCTCCACCTCTTTTTCGCTGCGGCAGCCTGCTAGACTTTGTAAAAATAAGCTTTCAAATAAGATAAGATCTATTATTATGACTTTTTTTTAGTTTGTTACACTTTTTTCCCATTTGTTACACTTTTTGAAAAATTTTGTTACACTTTTAAAAAAGCCTGCGGCAACACTGCTCACAACTAATTGATACTTGTTGATACTTGATACGTTGCTTATAATAAGATTCCCACTCCGAATGCGTAAGAGGTCATACCGATTCTTCCATCGGACTCGCCTGTAAATTAGTCCATTTATTTGCATACAGAAAACCAGCTGGAGGAACGGCCAACACTTCAAAAATACTTCGAAATATAACAAAGAAACAATAAATTATTACAGGACTTCCGAATCAAGACCCCAACCCCAGCCTCCCGTTAAGCCATAAAAAAAATGATAAAATTTATGATATTCTGAAGACAAATAAAGAAAAGACTTCAAACTAAATTTCGTACTTTCTTCAAACAATATCTTGGACATAGCACTTTTTGGTGTCAAAAATCATTTTGCACGGACATTTCTGGACGAAAAGTTCAAAATTTCGTACAATATTAGTATGGAAAATATGAAAAATCTGCCAACTTTTTTTTAATTCAAAATGGCGGTCAAAATGAGCGTTTAAGAATTTCCTTTTTTTCAAAAATGTATAAAGGGTGTCCTAAAAGTAAACGTCGAAACGAAAACGGTAGATATTGTAGGTGGTGAAACTAATCAAAAAAATAATTAATAAAATCCTAGCCATATACATATTTTGTGAGTTATGATGGACTTCCGCAAGAAAATCGAAAAAATGGTCACTCTGTAACGGTCTTTCATGTGCCGTGACTACGAATCTTAAGTTTTTTTTTCAATTTTTTCTTTTGCTACGGAAGCTGCTAACAAATGCATTCAAAAATTTTAACTCAGCAGCATAAATTTTGCAAAAATATGACTTTTTTGCCTAACCAAGTACTCAAAATTTTTACATGACCCTAATTCAACGAACCGTAGTGTAAAAAAAATGCCCTACGATATTTTGACAAGTTACCTTAAAAGTTGGTGTGTTCAATTCTCTTTTCAAAATGGTATAATATTGTTGAGATTTATGTTTATGAATGAAAATAGTGGAACCCTTATTTCGGTCTTTTGACCGGAAATGGCGATCGTAAAACACCACAAACCCAAAGCAGGTCCATGAAATAGCGTAATTAGAGGTTTTACTAAGTTGACAAATTTTGGACTTTTTTTTTAATTTTTGATTCCTTTTTATTGAATGCTGTATAAAGGGTTCAGGAGAAAAACGGCACATATCCACTTTTTGTTAAAAATAAACTAATGATGTCTTGTAGTATTTACTGAGCACTATCTGATGGCATCCTTACTTGAATCATTTAATTTCAAAACATGATAAGTCCATGATTTTAAATTTTTCAGGAGAAGAAAAAAACGTTCTATTTTCTTTTGATGTGTGTAGCAAAATTTATAAAAAATATATATTATGTAGAACTTTTGCCTAGGTACAGAAAACCTTTTCGTTTTTAATTTTTGGAGCGACATACAGTTCAAAAGATAAAAAATAAAAACGCTTTTGGACTTATCATACTTTGAAAATAAATGGATGTGAAATTAGTTTTAAAATGGGTATATAATTTTGCTTGCATCCTCAGTCAATCAAACAATTGTATATGAGATTAAATTATAATGTTCGGAGTGCTTTATTTAACTTTAAGGACACTTTAAACTTAAGATTTTCAGCCAGTAGTCTAATATAGCATTTACACATAAAGAAGCTGTTGTCGGGGACTTATCCTGTTTTTGAACTAAAAAAATTTTTCGCGTAGCTGTAAATTCGGATATAGATGGAGTAGATACTTCATATTTTGAAGACAGACGTGGTTATCCCTAGAGTACAAATTTAGTAAAAAAAAAACTAATTTTGAAAAAAGTGGACTTATCATGTTTTGAAAATAAGTAATTGTTAAAAAAATAAATAAATTGGGAGCTTGTATAGTACTAAGTTGTATTGAGAACAAAATTTTAAAATGCGTTTTTCTCGAAATAAGTTGGAATGGACTTGTGCTGTTTTTCCCCTGGACCCTTCATATGAATCCAAGATCTAATACCTCTTTGATATACACATTGACTTGCCTTTTCGTTAAGAAATGGTCGTGCAAATGATTTTTGACGCAAAGAAGCACTAAACCCGACTAACAATTTTGCTTCTGTAAAGCTTTATACATGCTTATTTTGCTTCTATAAAGCTTTATAGAAGCAAAATTGTTAGTTGGGAAGCCACCACTGTGCGGCGAAAATTATTTAAAAACGACGGCAACACCTACAGTTATGAGTGATACATTTTTCAAAAGTTATTTTAATCAATACTTTTTGAAATAATCGATTTCAAAGTCAAATTTTGGGCAAAAAAAAAGTTTAAAGGTACACTTTCAAGGTCATATATATATATGATGTGCACCGCTGAGGCCTTCCAGCCCAAGATTTTCTTACTTAGCATGCTAAAAACTACCACTGTACGAATTTTCAGCCTTACAAGAGCTACCTTAGTCAAATGGGCCACTATCTCACCTACTATAGGGGCTCTTACTCGCAGATAAGATCTGAATTGCACTTTTTTGTGTATTTTCATATAAATGTCAGAGAATAGAATACTGAACCAGAACACTTTTCTTTTCGCTCAAAATAATGCATCCATTGTCATTTCATCCTTTAAATTTATAATTTGATTTGCTAAAAACCAAACACGTCGCAAATTGTTGGCACCTTCATTCTTCATTGTTTCTACTTCCGAGTGTATTTGTTTTCCTATACAAAAAAAAAAAACATACCTCTAAATTACATGTATGCATACAAAAAAATTTGCTGTAATAATAAATCTCCTCTGCAGGGCATTCCTGTGTGCATTTTAATAGTGAAAAAAAAAAAACAAACCAACTAAAATATTATCCTGCTTGGAATCTACCTATTGCTCTGCCGCCGCCACCGCGAAATGAGCCATATTTTTTTAAAATTTTTTTTTTCACTTGTCCCTCATACTATTTTCTGAAACTTCATAATATTATATCCTAGTTCTATGTCAACATCAGAGCTTTTGTTGGTATAATTTTTGGAATCATGCCCAACGCTTGGCAGGAGCTCGTAAATTATACCTACCACAAAAATTTAGGTTATACTCGTACCATTATTGTTTGGTTTTTCACGTTTTTTTTTTTTTCTTTTTTCTTAGTCAGAAAGGATTTTCACCCACATGCTATGAGATGAGGAAAGAAAAAAGTTCTACTGCCGCCTTAGTTATTTGTTTTAGTCTAATTTTACTTAAGTGTGTATTTTTAACCTTTTCCTAGGGTGTTGAGGGAATTTTAACATTAGGATAAGTATTTGAGTGTTAAGAATTTATGGACATTAAGTTGTCAAATTTTTTACTTGGAGGTACCTATTACAAAAACAAATGATAAAAGGTTAACATTTCATTAGTCGTTATTTTACTTGTTTTTTGGAATAGCAATGTGGATTACCTACCGGGCAAACAGTTTAAAGGGGCTGGAGATCACTTATTTATTAGAATATATTTTGTTTTTTTGTTTTCCATACAAAATTTAAAAAAAAAATGTTTATTTTTTAAAACATTTTTGCATAAAAAAATATTTATTGGAACTGAAAAAAATTTTCAATAAAAAAATAATTTATTGCACTAAAAAATAATACTTTGCACTAAAAAAAAATTTTATTGCAAATAAAATAATGTTAAAAAAAAAATCAATGCAACATGTGTGCATTTAATATTGTTTTTCTAATATTTGTTGAGTTCTTAAAATTTTGGCTATTTTAACATACATTAGCTATTTCAACTATAATATTGACCCTAATACAAGCTCAAGAAGTCAAAATTGTAAGAAATTCGACGAACATTAAAAAATAAAATGCACGACATTTTAAGGTTCAAGCGTTCAAGTTGGTAGAATTTTTAGGGCTTTTTATATAGAAATTTATTGTAAATGTAATTATGTAGGTACTTATCTATTATATATATTAAAGTTTGACTTATTTTCTTAATTTTTTTTTAAATCAAAGAGGCATAAGAGAAGAAGGTTTAAGGCAAAAAAATTTAAGATTTTATAGGGTAAATAGGGGTAACACGACATTGAAA
This sequence comes from Episyrphus balteatus, assembly GCF_945859705.1. Taxonomy (NCBI): domain Eukaryota; kingdom Metazoa; phylum Arthropoda; class Insecta; order Diptera; family Syrphidae; genus Episyrphus; species Episyrphus balteatus. Next base: position 35,305,649 of record NC_079134.1, read on the forward strand.
AAAGAGGCTATTTTCTAAACGGTAAGTCGTAAAGAGTTGACTTTTGTTTTAAATCATAGACAAATTTATTCAATAGTTAAAAAAGGTATTGAAAAAATTCAAAAAAATTTCAAAACCAAGTTTGTGAAGGTTTTTTTGCAGTCATAGACCTGCGACAAAAGACTAATTAGAGGTAGGTACGTTAAATTTTGCACAGAAATTTGAGTTGCACCATAAGAAAGATATTAAAAAAAAAATTAGGGGTCTAAAAGGGATTTTTTTCATAGGCCCTGATTTTTGAAATAAAAATTTTTGAAAAACAACCTAATTTTTAGGGACATTTTTGAGTAGTCTTTTATTTTTTTGGAATTTTTAAAAGTCTGCAAAATTTTTTAACCTTACAAACATACCAATTTTTATTTTTTGAAAAATCAATTTTTTTTTAACATTTTAAATTTTTTTTTAATTTGTCGAATAATTTTTTTCTTAAAATAGCATAACAATTTTTTTTGAAAAAAAAAAAAATTATTATTCTGAGCAACTTTTACCATAAGAGGTAAAGTAGGTGCATATTATTTTAATCAAATCTTGAGAGCCGTTTCTTATATGTACAAATAGTGACATTTTGGTCATAGGTATGCAAGTATACTTTTAATTTTGGCCCTAAAAAAAATTCAATTTCCCCACTTATGTACTTGTTCAAAGTACCTAAGTGTTGCTTAGAGCTGTTTTCTGAAACGAACTTAAGAATTTAAGTTCTATATAAAATACAAATAATGTTAGTTTTGCTTTTAAAAGAATTAACAAAAAAAAAATTAAATTTTGTTTTATTATTGGGAAAATATCTTTATAAAGCTTTTAATATTCTAATAACACTGGTCAACAAGGTTTTTGTTACAGACATCAAGACATACTTTTCTATAGGTTTTTTGGGTGCTGAGCTCGAATCTGGAGTCAGAACAATTCTATCACATCACGTTTTTGAGATAATCCCGTTAGAAAATCGAAAATGCCGCTTTTTACCAGTTTTCGAGATTATTTCTTAGCTTTTGGTTATTTGTTTTAAATAAATTTGTAACGGTTTCTAGTAAAACTAAATCTTGTCTTTCTAAATCCGTTTAAATCTTTTAAAAATTTCTTTTCTTCGTTGAGAAATCTGAAGTTGAAATCAACGTGTTTGGTATATCTTATGTTTATTTACTTTTAATAGCGAATCTCAAAAAGTTCTTTGCCAATCGCTTTCAAATTTTGACACAACGTTCTATTTTGAATCTTGCAAGTTTTTATATCTGCGAAAGTGGTGAATCGCGGTGAGATACATCAAAGCGTGACTGTGTCAGATAAGTTATACTAAATAATTACTAGTGAGAAAAATATAATTTTTTTCTTGTTAAAAACAAGACAAGAACTTAATGGAATGTAAACGAAACGTTGTGTCAAAATTTGAAAGCGATTGGCAAAGAACTTTTCGAGATTCGCTATTAAAAGTAAATAAACATAAGATATACCAAACACGTTGATTTCAACTTCAGATTTCTCAAAGAAGAAAAGAGATTTTTAAAAGATTTAAACGGATTTAGAAAGACAAGATTTAGTTCTACTAGAAACCGTTACAAATTTATCTAAAACAACTAACCAAAAGCTAAGAAATAATCTCGAAAACTGGTAAAAAGCGGAATTTTCGATTTTCTAACGGGACTATCTCAAAAACGTGATGTGATAGAATTTTTTTGACTTCGGATTCGAGCTAAGCACACCAAAATCCTATAGAAAAGTATACCTTGGTTTCTGTAACAAAAAAAAAGTTTAATTTTGTTGACCAGTGTAATATAATACATTGGATTTTTTGTATAGAAAAAATTTTAAAAAATTCAAAATCGTTCAATGTGTTTAAAAAAAATTCTTTGGTATGCTATTAAATAAATAACACCGGCACACAAAATAAAAAAAAAGAGTGTGTGTACACATGTACACGCGACTGAAGTTATACTTCTCATTCAGTATATGTAAATGAATTTCAATTGATATTTTTAACTTCCATTATTAAATTAATTAATCCACAATTCGTTTTTTTACATTTTTATCAAGTGAACAATAAATTAATTCTTTCATCCTCCTTGCGTCCATGTAGTTTTCAATTTATTCTGTGAAATTTACTCATGTTGTGCGGTTCAGAACGTACGGTATATGGTTAACGAAAGTAAATGAATTGCTCATAAAATGTGCGATATGGTAATTTTATGAGAATTGTGTGTGCTTCAGCACTAGTAGTAGCAATATGGAACTTGCAGGGTTGCTACAAAGCTCAAAAGTGAGCTGAGCTCAGCTCACAGCTCAGCTCAAATTTTGAGCTAGCTCACTTTTGAGCTATGTACCATAGCTCAGCTCATTTGAGCTGAGCTGATGGTTGAGCTGAGCTGTTGGGTGAGCTGAACTGTCGGTGAGCTGAGCTGAGCTGTTGGGTGAGCTAAGGTAAAGTGAGCTGAGCTGTGATGGGTGAGAGGATACATTGATTTTTATTTGGAAAGTATAATGAAATATGAAGATATTTTAAACTTTTATAAAACACCATAGCTTAAGATGTTTGGTTCTAGTTATTAATGGAATTATTTTAACACATGGATATTTTTATAAATAAGACAGATAATTTTTCGTGATCTTTTCTCTTGGTTTTTTTAATAGTAAATATATTTCTATTTTTTTAGTAAAATATTTCTTTTTTTATCATAAAAAAAAATTCCGGTACAATCCGGTTTTTCGATTTTTTTCAAAATTCCGAGAAAATCGCGTTTGAAAGTTGGGGTAAAATTTTTTTTCCAAAAATCCCCGTATCTTTGAACGCTCCTGGAAGCTAAACCGCTTCAGAGAAATTTTTAGGAGTGATGCTAAATGATAGCTTGTGTCATGGGCCTCCGCTTTGCACATTGTCAGATTTTTAAAAAATCGCCTTCCATGTTAAACCGCCACATCATGCCTATTTTTTCAAAATCGTGAATATTTTTTTTTTACTTTTAAGTTCTCCTGGTTTGAGAACGCGTGGACCTACAGGGATGGGAGTTGTACCCAAATGTAGGTTTGAGTCCCCGCTACCTTTTGGCATCAAAAATTTTATTTTCATTTTCTTCAAAATTCCGCGATATAGGCGCTGGAACGCTTTGATCTAGAGACAGGGGAGTTATATTCTCAGCTAGCCGATAGTGGTATAATCCGGTTTTTCGATTTTTTTTCAAAATTCCGAGAAAATCGCGTTTGAAAGTTGGGGTAAAATTTTTTTTCGAAAAATCCCCGAATCTTTGAACGCTCCTGGAAGCTAAACCGCTTGAGAGCAAATTTGGGAGTGATGTCAAATGATAGCTTGTGTCATGGGCCTACGCTTTGCACATTGTCAGATTTTTAAAAAATTGCCTTCCATGTTAAACCGCCACATCATGCCTATTTTTTCAAAATCGTGAATATTTTTTTTTTACTTTTAAGTTCTCCTGGTTTGAGAACGCGTGGACCTACAGGGATGGGAGTTGTACCCAAATGTAGGTTTGAGTCCCCGCTACCTTTTGGCATCAAAAATTTTATTTTCATTTTCTTCAAAATTCCGCGATATAGGCGCTGGAACGCTTTGATCTAGAGACAGGGGAGTTATATTCTCAGCTAGCCGATAGTGGTATAATCCGGTTTTTCGATTTTTTTTCAAAATTCCGAGAAAATCGCGTTTGAAAGTTGGGGTAAAATTTTTTTTCGAAAAATCCCCGAATCTTTGAACGCTCCTGGAAGCTAAACCGCTTGAGAGCAATTTTTGGGAGTGATACCAAATGATAGCTTTTGTCATGGGCCTACGCTTTGCACATTTTCAGATTTTTAAAAAATCGCCTTCCATGTTAAACCGCCACATCATGCCTATTTTTTCAAAATCGTGCCTATTTTTTTTTTACTTTTAAGTTCTCCCGGTTTGAGAACGCGGGGACCTACAGGGATGGGAGTTATACCCAAATGTAGGTTTGAGTCCCCGCTACCTTTTGGCATCAAAAATTTTATTTTCATTTTCTTCAAAATTCCGCGATATAGGCGCTGGAACGCTTTGATCTAGAGACAGGGGAGTGGTGCCATATGAAAGGTTATATTCTCAGCTACCCGATAGTGGTATAATCCGGTTTTTCGATTTTTTCAAAATTCCGAGAAAATCGCGTTTGAAAGTTGGGGTAAAATTTTTTTTCGAAAAATCCCCGAATCTTTGAAAACTCCTGGAAGCTAAACCGCTTGAGAGCAATTTTTGGGAGTGATGCTTAATGATAGCTTTTGTCATGGGCCTACGCTTTGCACATTTTCAGATTTTTAAAAAATCGCCTTCCATGTTAAACCGCCACATCATGCCTATTTTTTCAGAATCGTGCCTATTTTTTTTTTTACTTTTAAGTTCTCCCCGTTTGAGAACGCGTGGACCTACAGGGATGGGAGTTGTACCCAAATGTAGGTTAGAGTCCCCGCTACCTTTTGGAGTCAAATTTTTTTTTTTCATTTTCACATGCAACTTGCCACAGGCAACTTGCCTCATACAACTTGCCACATGCAACTTGCCACATGCAACTTGCCACATACAACTTGCCACATGCAACTTGCCACATGAAACATGTTACTTGCAACGTGTTGTGTGTTTTATGTTTGCCGTACTGCGGCGTACTGCATTTTTAAATACTAAAGTACTGCCTACTCTAAAGGTGAAACGACAGCCCTGCTACCCAGGGTGATCGCGTCATAATCCCTTTGACATTCTTGTCAAAAAGTAAATTTTCATACCCACCCTCCCATAAGAAGTATAACTTCAAAAAGTGTCATGTACCAGGAACCAGACCTATCTTTCTATATGTTTTTGGGCACGCTGAATTCGAATTTCAAGTCCGTTTGGCCCTGTCACCCTCCAGTTTTGAGTTAAATACAAAAAACTAAAAAAAAGGAAGTTTTTTGCCTTTTTTGGGGTCTTTTTTACATTTTTATCAAAACTGAAGGGTGTTCGGGCAAAACGGACTTAAAATTCGGATTCAGAGGGTCCAAAAACATATAGAAAGATAGGTCTTGTTCCTGGTACATACAACTTTTTTTTTGGTGTGCTGTCGCGAAATTTCGCTTTCATGCCCGGCACACAAAAAAAAAAGTTCCATGTACCAGGACCCAGACCTATATTTCTATATGTTTTTGGACTCGCTGAATTCGAATTTCAAGTCCGTTTTGCCCGAACACCCTTCAGTTTTGAGAAAAATGCAAAAAACTCCAAAAAAGTCATAAAAATCCAAACAAAATGCAGTCACAGCACAAAACTGGAGGGTGACCGGGCCAAACGGACTTGAAATTCGGATTCAGCGTGCCTAAAAACATATAGAAAGATAGGTCTGGTTCCTGGTACTTGACACTTTTTTACTTGCGATATAGGTACTATATATCAAGTTATGCATTCGTACAAAAAAAAAAAGTTGAGATAACATTTTTCCATGACATTACGATTATAGACAATGCCAAAAAAGTGGGTCCCGGATAGAGCTGTAGGAAACCGTATGTATTCGTTACTTAAATGCGGGTATTCACTTCAGTAACGAGTAACGAAACGTTACTGCCCAAATAATTTCGTTACTCGTATGTTTCGTTACTGGTACTGAACAAGTAACGAAACATGCGAAACATACGAAACGTGCGAAACGCGCGAAACATACGAAAAATACGGAACATACGAGTAACGACGATACTCCAATTCCAATACCAATTTGGATTGGATATACGAAATGCGAAACGAAAACAAAATGGTACACTGCATTTGTCGTGTGCGCATTATTTCGCATCTCGTATCGGTTCGGTATCATCATTTATGTATTTTACGATTTTGTTGTTCTGTTTTTGTGTATGTATATCAAAAGGGGTAAATAAGAATTCAGTTTCTTTCTCTTTCGTACCTGTTTTTTATGGACATGTGGGAGTGAGATATGTGAAAGTGTGTTTGAGTGTAGTGTAGATACATTCCAATTAGAATACCAATTTGGATAGGTATACGAAATGTGAAACAAAAACAAAATGGTACACTGCATCTGTTGGGGCATTGCCGTACTTGTATTCTGTTTTCTCCTTTTGTAATTAATAAAAAGAATTTTTCTTTTCCTTTGTTTGATTTGTTTAATTTATTTTATTCTTTAGTTTGATTCAAACAAATAATTACAATTTTGGTTTTATTCGTGGTTTTAAGTTTTTGTTTTTTTTTCTTTTGATTTCAAGTAGGTACTACTTTCTTGCTTGTGTGTGGTGAGGTGGTGTCTGACATGAGTGACGACAACTTTGAATGAGAATATGGAATGAATTTGACTGAATGAAATGATTGAATGGTTTTTTATTTTAGGTTGGCTGCAATGACAATTTTTAAGTTTGGACCGGGAGGAAACGAAACATGGGCGTGTTCGGGAATGAGGATAATTTGCGTTCCGCAATTTTCCCTAAAACTGAGTACGCTTTTTACGTATTCGTTTGCGGTTCCCTTCGGTAGAACATTCTGAATTGAACAGCATTTATCGCATCTCGTATCGGTTCGATATCGGTATCATCACTTCATCACCACGACGCAACCAATCTGTTTATGGCCTTTGTGTTAATAGTTGATATTTAGCTTAAGAATGTACAAAAGTTTTTTGGTTTTTCAAAAAATTAGTTTATTTTCGGTGCAAAATTTTCAACACAAAAAAAAGCAGAGAAAACGAGGTTTGAAAATCACTCTCAATAGAAAAAATAAATGAAAAATTGTTCGACATGGTTGTATTGAAGTGTTAATATTTCGAGATCTGCGCGTTGCACTTTTGAAATAAAGGTCTCTAAAGAATTGTGATAAGATTACTGAAAGAATATAAACAAAAAATTACCCAAGTTTTGTCTAAAAATTTGGAAAAAAAATCAAAAAAGTTTCCACGTTTGATTAAAAACAAAAACTCTTATTACATGAGAATGCCGCAACTAATTTTAATGTTTATGACCTTAAAATGTAGCTTAGATTATAGAAATTGTTTTTTTTTTTTTCAAAAAAAAAAAAATTAACACCCTTATACCAATGTACGAAACATACTTAAAATACCAAACATACCAAACGCATCAAAGACATGAAATATACGAAATGTACGAAACACACGAAGCATGCGAAAGTAACGAAAGTAACGAAACATGCGAAACACCCGAAACATACGAAATATGCGAAAAATGCGAAACATACGAAAGTAACGAGTAACGATATTATTGATGCGGGTACTAGTATCAAAAGTAACGTATGCATGCGGGTACTCATTTTGTCGTTACTTTTACAGCCCTAGTCCCGGAAGTCCGTCTGTCTGTCTGTCTGTCTGTCAGTCTGTCTGTCTGTCTGTATAAGGAGCTACAGCCTAAACGGATGGACCGATTAATGCCAAACTTGGTATGTAGCGTTATTTGGCGACTCTCCAGAGCAATTTTTGGAATTAATTTTTTATATCAAAATTCTGTAAAAATGCTGTAAAAAAATATCGTTTTGATAATGTAAAAAAGTGCGCGCGCACTTTTTTACATTATCAAAACGATATTTTTTTACAGCATTTTTACAGAATTTTGATTTACAGAATTTTGATGTACAGAATTTTGAAATACAGTATTTTGACCAACCAGAATTTTGCTATACAGAATTTTGACTTTCAGAATTTTGTTCCTACAGCATTTTGCACATACAGAATTTTGACATACAGTATTTTGGCATACAGTATTTTGAATACAGAATTTTGCAACATACAGAATTTCGACCCCAACCCAAATTTTGTTTTTAGATGTTGATTAGTGATTTCTAAAAAATGGCATACCAATTTTATTTTAAAACTTTTTTTCCAAAAAATTATTTATAAAAAATTAGTTTTTTTAAAAAACGACTCTAACGATTTTTAAAATTTTTTTTCTAAAAATGCATCTTAATATATCAATCAAAACTGCATACTTGTTTTGGAGGGCAACTTAATTTTAGATTTTATTTAATTTTTTTTTTTAACGAATTTTATTTTTTTTTTTCCAAATTTCTATATAAAAAGTCTTAAAAATTTAAGCAACTTTAACTCTAAGAGCAAGTTCGTGCGACCCAGTCGTGCATTTTATTTTATTTTGTGTGCCGGTGTAATCAGTAGACAATAGCCAAGTTTTCAAAAAATTTCATGGAAATTTAAATTTTGTTTAAAAACAAAGAATTCCAATTTTACTTATTATTTCAAACTATGTATTTTAAATTTGTGTAAAAAATTTTATTGAAATCGGTTAAATCGCTAATTAGTTCCTAACTACTGAATTTAACAATTGTTTTTATAACACGTAGATACCGTTAATAAATATTCAAAAAAATATTATTTTTTTTACTTTGAAAGTCTGGCTAAACGAATTAATCAAAGATCAAAATTTATACAAAGTTGTTGAAATTATTTCACCGAAAGATTCTTGTACGGAAGGACAAAAAAAAAACAAATAATACTTATGAATTCCAACATAGTTAAACAATTAAAAGGTTTGAATCTTCATTTATTTACATTTCATCAACTTAGAAAAAAAATGTGTACCCATTATATAAAATTGCTATTATACGTCGCGGATATTGCGTCGCGTAAGTTAAAGCAATAATTTAGTTAGTTATTCGCCATTTAATTGAATGCTAGAATGCAAAGAAAAAAAAAACATAAATACTATGCTGCTGTTAAATGAGTACAAAATAACGGATATTTTCTTAAGTTCCTTTTTTCGACACAATCTAACAATTAGTTCGATTAACAAAGAAACTTAAGGGACATGTTCTCTTTGGGACAATAGAACACGGGACATGTCCCACATGAAAAGGTTTCTGTACAACAATTGAGAATGCATATCTGAACAAACTTATATCGTAGCTTATGTATATAAAAAGCCTCAAATATATTGAGGATTATATGTTGTCCCCAAAGTCAAAATCAAACCTCAATGTTTTAAATTCAATGTGTGACTCTGTCACATCCACATTAGATAATAAAGTCGTAAGAAAATTTATTCCATCACCCCTAGAGTATCACATTATCTGTCCAGGCCTTAATAATTTCACAGCTTATTTAACCCGCGCATAACATATTAAACAATATCAACAAAATCCTTTCCATCTGTCTTTCTAGTTAAGTTTTTATGCTTTGGGCATATTCATTTTTTAGCGCGATCGTCAAAGAAATAAATAATTAAATATTCGTGATGACCTCTTTTTTTGTGGTTAGTTATAACCACACACATCTCACAACAAACATACTCCAGATTTTAGAAACGTATATTTGCTACTCACAATCAAACCCCACCATCAACGAGAAAGAGAGAGGGTAGCTTCCCGACAAACATCCTCGAAATATTGAATAGAAAGTTCTTTAGGGAAAGTAATCAACGTTTCAACGTTTGCGTTTGAATTCCCCAGCAAAAAAAAAAAATTAAGGACGAACAAATCCTAACCACATTTAAAGCCTACATACTCAAATAGATCTCAATCCCACACCATACCACCACCACCAACCATAACCCATTCAGTGGGCCAGAGGAACTTTGGCTTAGAATATGTTTGTTTGTTTTTTTTTTCTTTTTTTTTTTTTAGCTGGCAAATAAATTCAACCCATTTCCATTTGAAAATGAAATTTCGAATACACATCGCAAAGCGGATACAACTTAAAAGCAAAAGGACGAACAAATATGCATTTTGTAAAAAAAAAAGAAGGAATTGTAGAGGAAACTAGGGGGAGTTGAGGATTGATGAAGGAGCCTTCCTTTACATGAACACAAAAAAAAAAATCAACGACGACGACAACGACTACGAGCTTCAAATGCCAGGAATAATAATACTGCTTTAGGATATTCTCCAAGCGAGAGCTAGCTAGCGAGCTCTTTTTTTCTCTTCTAGGTTAATCGACCTAATTGTTAGATTAGCCCGAAAAAAAAAGGAACTTTAGAAAAAGGAGGTAGTATGCTATCCTTTCAGAATAGTATTTATGTTTTTTTTTTCTTATTCCTTTGCATCTGTGATTGTGATTGTGGTACACGAGTAGAGAGATATAGTATTTTGTTTGTTTGGCCTGAATCTTCTGCCGCCTGAGGATCCTTTTCAACAAAAAAAAAAACCGGATAAATGGTAATAAATTGCCTTTTGTGGTCTATATACTTTAAGCTTACACCCTCTTAGCCAACGATTAAATATAGAAATTTAATTCCATAGGCACAAACTTTCTATTCTTATTCCCCTTCATTTAGCCGGGAGGGGAAAAATGATTTAATTTGAAAAAAAAAAATTATTTAAAAACAACGGTTACATTAAAAGTAACGTAATGTACGTTTTTGTAAAGCCAAAAACTATATCTTTTAATTTTTTTTAAATAAAGCTGTTTAATTGACTAGTTTTTGAAAAATTTGGTTTTAAAAATTAAAATTTTGAAAAAAGTGAATAAATAAATTTCGAACTAATTTCTTTCAAAATTGTATGTAATTAAGTGCTAATTTAAATTACATAATTTTATGTTCTTATTTGTTTCTAAACGAAAACTGAAAACTGGATCCAAAAACGTCTTGTCGTTTTCGATAAATTAAAAAAAGAAAAAACTTTGTTTCAAAAAAGCCATATATTTTTGTTGAAAATTACTTTTTCAAAAACTGTTCCATTAAACAGATTTATTAAAAAACAATATACAAGAACAAGTCTTTGGCTTTACAAAAAAGTACAGTACGAAATAAATGGTGTAATCGTTGATTTTAATAAATTGTTTTCCAAATTAAATCATTTTTTTAGAAAATCCCCCCTCCCTGCTAAACGGAGGGGAATAGACACCCCCGTCCCATACAATATTTTCTTGCCTTGACTCAACCTATACGCTCTAGGTTTTTGGTAAGTTCCTCTCGTACATCCTTCATCTCAATGGTTGCCAACCCAAAAACCACGTTTCATAGCTTTGGTGTTCATATCTCTGGTTTTTCGTAACTTCGGTTTTTCGTAACTTTGGTTTTGCGTAACTTCGACGTTACCATTTCTATTTCGTTGATTAAAAGAGTTCGAATTTATAAATCGATCGAGTTCTTACCTGAGTCGAGTTGCGATGAGTCGGGTTATCTTGAGTCGGGCTATGGGTTGAATCGGGCTGTCGTGAGTCGGGGTGTACAAAGTCGTGTTGTCCTGAGTCGGGCTCTGCTTCTACTGAAATAAAGTATATGGAGTAATGATAGACCATGACTACGACTATATGTGTGCTAAGTTTCAATCATTTTCGTAAACACAATTTTGAGATAACGGTAAAAGAAAATTTTATAATTCAACAGGTTATAACTTTTGACCAAGAGCAGGTAGAAATTTTATTAAACTTTTATGAGCATTCTGATACAATTACCTTTCATTTGGTATATCACACATAACGGTAGACTAACTACAAGCTACACAATGTTAAATCAAGAAACTTTCGAAAAACCTCAAAACACCAGTGGAGATCTGTTGCCCCCCGAACAGCCACCAGTGTGGGAAGTACCGTAATCTCAGTCTGGAAATACGACATGGTTGACTTTAAAAAAAAATTTTAATTTTTTTTAGGTTGTTTAACAAAAAAATTGATTCCAAAGCCTGAGAACATAAAAATAAATGTTTTTTTTTTGCTGAGACAAATATATAGGTTGTTAGGGAAAAAAATGGAATTAATGACATTAGCAGATAAAAATTCATGTTTTTTTTTTGCTTTTTATGATGAAAATGATTGTTTTCAATAAATTATTTTTATACTTTTTGCGCATTGTAAAAATTTAAAAATGGTTTTATTCTTAAGAAGAAATACTTGGCTTTTAAATTGCATAATTTTTTTTGAAAGCTTGTAAAATAAAAAAATTAATATAATGAGAAAATAAAAAAGGTATTTTTTGACTCAAAAGCACACAACCTGTTTTCTGACGACGTTATCACGAAAAATCATCGTTCGTAAACCGGCTTTACAGACAACCTCTTAACTAAGAACAAATGAGGCTTTTTATAAAGAAAGAAACATTTTTTTAAGTATGTATAAAAATTAAAAAAAAAGAAAATAGTTTGAAATTTTTAATTTTTTTATTTTTAACTAAAAATTTGAGTTTAAAACCTTTATAATTTTTTAACTAATCTTAGAATAAAGTTCAAATAAAGTTCAAAGAAGCCGGGTTCCCTAATATTGCCATATTTTGAACTTTAGTTACTCTACTATATATTCAAAAAGCTTTTATTTAAAACGACAAAATTGGTTACCCAATTGAGGTTGAAATGCTTCATATGTCAAAAGTAGTAAAAAAAAATGGCAAATCAACAATCCCACTTCTACATTTGACATTAAAAAGTGAAAAAAATCGAACATTAATTAAGCATCAACTTTTCTCCGAAATCTATTAGATAGCATACCTGTTCTATTCCTTAAAAACCCCTTTGAAACATTCTCTACTACTAATCAAAGAATTTAAAAGAAAAAAAATGAGGTACTTATGTGCTCGTCGGTAGTTGTTCCATTTGAAACAAATTTCCGCTTTCAATTATATTGTCGAATTAATTTACAGACAATTACCTTTTACCTCTACGAAGGAGTATTGTCATTTATGTTAATTGGTTTAAAAGTTCAATCCTCGGTATAATTGGGTTGTCATTGTCATGGCCTATATGATGATGGCATAGAAATAGGTGCCCTCTGGTGGTAAAGACTTAATGCAATCGTACCCTTATGGTGCACCATTAAATAAAAATAAAAAAAACAATTAAATAAAATAAAATGAGAATAGAAACTTGAAGAATCTACATCCACCCGCTTGCTATAAGGATACGGAACCGAACTGATGCCGATGTGATGCGATGATTCTGACGACACACGAGGACATCGAGGACGACAGCAACGATGACAACGGGAGCTCTTTTGTCACGTTCACTATTAACAGAATGTCAATCGATTACATTTAAGACTGTCAATTGTTAAAGTAGAAAGAGAAAAAGAGAGAGAGAGAGAGAGGGAGAGAGAATTAGAAGAGCTGCCTTTCCTATTAAGAAAAAAGTAAAGAAGGATGAGGTCTTCACTGGGAATGTGAATGTTTGAAGGCACCCATCAGGCTGGTTTGGAAGATGGTTTTATAGACGTCTCTGATGGACTTCCTCATCTCTCCTTTCCCATTTTCATTCTTACTTTTTCCATCAATGGAAGAGGAAACTGTAGCAACGACAACAACGACGTCTATACTTGCGAATATAATAACGATCTCAACGATGACGCTGACGATAATGACGACGATGACGATGAAAAGGACGTCATTTCCGACCAACAACGATGTGTTAAGTGTTTCACATATATTTTTATACATCGCATCATTTTGTATTGTGTTGCGCGTTGTGTTGCTTTCTTCCGGTTGTCCTTTTTAGCCAATAGTTTGGAACGTGTCTTCTCATATAAGAACCATTTTTCTTGGCATCCTTTTCCTCCAACCAAACAAGAAAAAAAAAAAATACCAAAAAAAAACCAAAGCACACAAATCAATAAAACGACCATGTCCTTGATAAACCGTAGGAAAAACTAAAGTACCTATGCCAGCATAATATATAACCAGGCCCATATCGGATAAGGCTCTATAAATAATTTAATGGAGCAAAATCAGAGACCAGGACGAAACACAGAGAGAAAGAGAGAGCGAAAGGCGCGCTGACAGTTGTAAATATTACCCAAGCTTGGTACGATTTATTATTTGTATTCATAGAAATTGCCATTACGTTTGGTATATGAATCACTTTTTATCGATTTGGGGGGGGGGGGGGCAAAAAATTAAATTTGTTTGATAGGCCTTGACTATTTGGTGTTATCTCAATTCAGGTTTAAATGTTTGCTTTGATATAGTTTTTGAGCAGAAAACAATTTGAGTGTGGGTAGTATTTGGTTACCCGCATTTTCATTGAATTTATATGCTGCATTGGTATTTTCTACAAATCCATTAAACAAACAACATTATATAGATTTTAATGGCACCCTTATGGGATCATTTTATTTCTTATTTTATTCCAAATAAGCCACGAGTTCAAACAAATTGTTTAAAGCAGGCATGTCAAACTTGCGGCCCGCGGGCCGCATGCGGCCCACAACGCTTAACTCTGCGGCCCAGTCCGCATTTTTAATAATTTCGAGTTTAAGTTTACAATTTACAGTATTTTGCCATATTATTAGGCCTAAGCGAAAAAATTGCAATTTTTTGTTTCATGTTGCTCAATTTTTAAAGTTTTTGTTGAGATATCCAACATTTTTTTTGTCTCATTTAATTTTAAATTTTGATAAAAAATAACGTATGTACAGCCCTAAAAGACGTTTTCTAAGGATTTCATGACCAGAGAGTTTCCAGATTGGTACAATACTTTAATGTTTGTATAGAAGAATAACGTGACATTCTTAATTTTATGGCAAGAACCCCAAGCCTCAAGCATATTCCGAAATCGTAGAATCAAAACGAAAATGTCTTTAAGAGCTTAATCCCTTTTACAAGTTATTATTTATCGAAATTTATGAATTCTTTTACTTTTTTTAAGTTAATCCGTATCTATCCTTATCGGTCGTATCAAAAATAATCCACAAAAAAATATAAACTTAAGTCATTAAGACGAATGAGTTACCTATAAGATCCAGCCTAACTAACCTTGGTCTTAGAAAAAACATGGTAAATGGAATACATTAATGTAATCATTTTTCCTGTTTTTTATTTAATAATTTGTTTAATAAAAATTTTAGTTCTACTTTTTTCTGCGGCCCATAAAAATTTTGATCTCGCTGTTTTGGCCCTTAGTTACCATTGAGTTTGACATGCCTGGTTTAAAGGATAACAAAAAATTACACTGGTTTACAGTCAAAATGGACACTAAATCGCACTATTTTTTTCTTACGTACTTTGACCTCAGGAATACGTTTTCGAGATATAATTTTTCAAAATTTCTTGTCTTTTTTTTTCCAGCATACTTAGGGCTGGTTTGTTCACACTCGATTATCTTTTAATCAAGGATTATTCCATACAAAAATCCTTGATTGAAAGATAATCGAGTGTGAACAGACCGGGGCTTAGTATTCGGGCTATATGTTGAGTAATAAACAACTAATATGAACAAAAAAAAAACGGTTCCTGAAAGCTGATCGAATAAGCAACAAACACTGGAATAACTTTTTTGGGTCACTCCAAAATTATATCTCGAAAACCTATTGATAAAAAATATTTTTTTAGATAAGATTTTCGAGTTTTCTGGGCTCAAATCTATACGAAAAGTATAACGGCACTTGGTGTCCAAAAAATTTTTATTTTCTTATAAACTAGTGTTACCTTAAAAAAGAGTTTATTTTGGGTGAAAATTTCCCAAGCAGTCATTGCGTTACTAAAAGAAATGGGTTTCCAGATTAAGAAAAATTTTAAGCTTGAAAATCAGAAAAAAGTAATAAATCATCTTAATTTCTATTAGGTAGAGTGTCCCCTTGTTGAAATTCGTGCTTTGTTTCTTTTGAGGTTCAAGATAGAAAGCAAAAAAGCTTAAAAAAAAAGGAGAATATATAAAGTTTTAGCGCAAGAACTCCCAAAATCAGCAAACTTCAAGTCTGAGATGAGATCATATGATTTTTTAAATAAAATGGATGATTTCATAAACGTATCGCTTTGAATCAGAACTTTTTGCTTGGTACCAAAATTATTTTTCAATGCATCGTAAAAAGTTTACTGAGAATAAAATCGTCAAAATGTACCTGGAACAGTATTAGAGTCTTCTTGCTAGAGAATACGTAACGTAAGCGGTATGGGTAACGGTGCATTGTAAAATGTACATGTACCGCTACTTTATAGCTTTATATTATGCGATTGCCTCAAGAGAAGAAGATGTTGAAACGCCGATGAATTGCCACCGATTAGGCCATTCTGCCCCATTGTGTGGCGCACAGTGGGGAACCTTGTATGCGAGAGAGTGGCAAAAACTCCGTAAAATCTAAACTACTGGACAGATTTTGATGAAATTTTCAGGAATAATAAGCAACAAGAAAATAAATCAACACCAGTCATTTCCGCCCATAAAAGTGAAAGTTTTTAGTTGAAAAAAAAAAAATCATGTGTGCATGATTACACGTGGTTGAAGTGAAACCTTAAAAAATCATTTTTCTTGCAAAAAAAAAATCGAATAAGTCTACCTTTTTTTGAAGTTATACTTCTTATGGGAGGGTGAGTATGAAAATTTACTTTTTGACAAGAATGTCAAAGGGATTATGACGCGATCACCCTGGGTAGCAGGGCTGTCGTTTCACCTTTAGAGTAGTCAGTACTTTAGTATTTAAAAATGCAGTACGCCGCAGTACGGCAAACATAAAACACACAACACGTTGCAAGTTACATGTTTCATGTGGCAAGTTGCATGTGGCAAGTTGTATGTGGCAAGTTGCGTGTGGCAAGTTGTATGTGGCAAGTTGCATGTGGCAAGTTGCATGTGGCAAGTTGCGTGTGGTAAGTTGCATGTGGCAAGTTGCGTGTGCCAAGTTGCATGTGGTAATTTCCATGTGGCAAGTTGTCAGGGTTGCAAAAAGCTCACATTTCAGCTCAGCTCACAGCTCAGCTCAAATTTGAGCTAGCTCACTTTTGAGCTAGGTAATATAGCTCAGCTCATTTGAGCTGAGCTGAAACTTCCAACGCCTATATCTCGGAATTTTGAAAAAAATGAAAAAAAATTTTTTGATGCCAAAAGGTAGCGGGGACTCTAACCTACATTTGGGTACAACTCTCATCCCTGTAGGTCCACGCGTTCTCAAACCGGGAGAACTTAAAAGTAAAAAAAAATAGGCACGATTCTGAAAAAATAGGCATGACGTGGCGGTTTAACATGGAAGACGATTTTTTAAAAATCTGACAATGTGCAAAGCGTAGGCCCATTACACAAGCTATCATTTGGCATCACTCCCAAAAATTGCTCTCAAGCGGTATAGCTTCCAGGAGCGTTCAAAGATTCGGGAATTTTTCGAAAAAAAATTTTACCCCAACTTTCAAAGGCGATTTTCTCGGAATTTTGAAAAAAGTCGAAAAACCGGATTGTACCGGAATTTTTTTGTATGATAAAAAAAGAAATATTTTACTAAAAAAAATAGAAATATATTAACTATTATAAAAAAACCAAGAAAAAAGATCACGAAAAATTATCTGTTTTATTTATAAAAATATCCATGTGTTAAAATAATTCCATTAATAATTAGAACCAAACATCGCACAACATGAGTAAATTTCACAGAATAAATTGAAAACCACATGGACGCAAGCATAGAGGAAGGAATACCTAGAGAGCCGACTCGTACCCCCCTTGCCTAAAACACCCGCAAATTTAATTTCAGATAATCTCTCTTATTTTTCTCTTGTTTTCCTATCTGTGAATACGTGTGAAAGGTACAACATTGTATATATATTCTTATAGTACTCTCATGAAGTAGAATTTTCTGTTTTGCGTCGCCACCGCTGGGATCGCTAGTTTATTTTATGTTTGAACCTTATGCAGAAAATTGAAGTGCAGATCTACCAAAAGATGTCGCTAAAGTATTTTCATGAATTGATAGTACTATAGAAATATATATACAATGGGTACAATTCGTATAATGCCTTCCTTTCACCAGTAGATGTCCTCACAAACTTTGAATTTAAACATGATTTTGGTTTGTATATGAACTTGAATAGCTCAAATAGCTCACTCCAGACACCCACCTTTCAATAAATATGTACAGAAATAAAAAAAAGGTTCGTGTTTTGAATTTATTATATTATTTTTTTATGAATTAATTCCTCTACTGAGCACTTAAATTGTTTTTAATTGTTTTGAGCCCAACTCCACAGTTGAATGTGTTGGTGCCATTTAAAATGCACGGGAAAACTACCACATATAAGCACTGTGGAGTTTTTCCTCTCATTGCAGCTTGTAGGGTGGAAGAGAAAAACCAACCGAAGTCGCGTCTCTCGGTATGCCTTCCTCTATTGACGCAAGGAGGATGAAAGAATTAATTTATTGTTCACTTGATAAAAATGTAAAAGAACGAAGTGTGGATTAATTAATTTAATAATAGAAATTAAAAATATCAAATGAAATTCATTTACATATACTAAATGAGAAGTATAACTTCAGTCGCGTGTACATGTGTACTAGAGTGACCGCAACTCCCATAGAAAAAATTTTTTGTCGAATTTTTTTCGGGGGAACCCCATAAAATGTTCCGCCTTTGCAGATTTTTAGATAGCCAAAATTTCAGCTCGATTGGATAACTCTAAATGGTGCCGACACTCGCTCAAAGTATCAAAAATCTCTGTTTTTTCACTGTTTTTCGAAGAAAATTAGCTCTAGCTCCCAAACAGATTGGGTTATTTTCACTTTTTATATATTTAATTAAAGGTAGTGTTGTTACACATAATTCAGATGCTTAATTTGTTTAGTTTTACTAAAAAAGAAAAATATTGTCATCAATTTAAATTTTCAGTACTTACCACAAAAAGAGCTGAAGTGCAAACTCGATTTAAAATTAAACTTTTTTTTAACTGTTTTATTCTGCGGATAGGGATAGAATGGATGTTTCTCTATCTCTGGGCCCTCGGGTAGCAAAAGTATGAGGTATAGTCGTGGGGTGAAAGAGCTATTAACAATGAAACTTTCTTTGTTATTGGATTGATGTAAGGCATCTGATAGAAATGCTTCTCGCATAATTATAGCTACAATAGAAGCACTAGGGCAAAATCCAATTGACTTTGTAGTTTCAAAATCAAACTTACATTCAACAAGAAAAAACTTTTGCTTGGTTTAATGCCCCAAGAGCTTATCTGGCTCCTAAACAAGATCTTGATCTTTTGCGTAATTGCATTGAATAACGCAAGATAGACAAAGATATTTCAGAGCAGGCAGGTCTGGCGTTCTTTGACCTTACTTTACCAGATGGCGAACAAAATTAGAAACTGCCAACATAATTTTGAAAACCAGTGAAACGGAAACCAACAGAATAGTAAATCCAAAGCTATAGACACATGAAGATGAACAATTTGTCACAGCAGGGTTAAAAAATATTGTGAACAAAGAAACATTGAACTTTTTCAGCCGATTGAAAATAGACACAAGTTTTCTCAAAGAACCTCCAAATCTTTGGCCCGAAAACCCGCATTTTAAAGAAGGCTTTAAAAAAGTGCAATCACTTAAAGTCGTAAATGACATCACAGAAAGATTAGTCAAATTAATAACGGATTTTAATAACCTTTTAACTAAAGATGAGGAACAAAAACAATATGTACTTCAAGTAGTCAGTGAGTGCCGAAAATTGTATCCTGATGCTTCCAAAACTACTTTGTAAATCTGTTGATTAAATTTTTTTAGTATTTACTTCATTAATTATGTATAAGAAATGTAACACGATGTTATTTTTTTTTGTTTTTTAGGCCGTGTGTGAATTGCGTAAAATAGTTCACATAGTGTAAAATATTTGACACCGTTGAGGTGAATAAAAAATTTTCAGCTGTTAAAAATTTATTGGGCTCTGGGACCTGGTTAAATTTGAGTTAAATTTTTTTTGCAGATGGTTTTGTTTTTTTTTTTTTTATTAAAAAGGAGTTTCATAGCAGAAAAGAGGCAGAAAAAAATATTAAACAATAAGCCATACAGCTGAAATTTTTTTGTTCACCTCAATAGTGTCAAAAATTTTACACAGTGTTAACTATTTAACGCAATTCACACACAGCCTTAGAATTCTGTTAAATGTTTCGTTTTTTTAAATAAAACAGTTTAAAAAAAAGTTTTATTTTAAATCGAGTTTGCACTTCAGCTCTTTTTGAGGTAAGTACTGAAAATTTAAATTGATGACAAAATTTTTTTTTTTGGTAAAACTAAACAAATTTAGCATCTGAATTATGTGTAGCAACACTACCTTTAATTAAATATATAAAAAGTGAAAATAACCCGATCTGTTTGGGAGCTAGAGCTAATTTTCTTCGAAAAACAGTGAAAAAACAGAGATTTTTGATACTTTGAGCGAGTGTCGGCACCATTTAGAGTTATCCAATCGAGCTGAAATTTTGGCTATCTAAAAATCTGCAAAGGCGGAACATTTTATGGGGTTCCCCCGACCAAATTTCGAAAATCGATTTCTTGCGGTCACTCTAATGTGTACACACACTCTTTTTTTATTCTATCACCTTTAAATTTACCCACCTATAATAAATTTTATATTACCCGAAAACTTATTGTTTCAGCTCAAAATATTTATATCGACCATGTCTATACAACATCTACAAAAAGAGCTAGAATTTTTTGAACCCAATCAATTTTTTCATCAAAAAAGTACCTACTATTTTTTTAAATGACAACCTACGATAAATGTTATATCATCTGAAAGCTTATCAATCGTATTTCTACCATGCCTACAAAAAAAGTAAGATTTTTTTAAATCCAACCATGTCGATATTTCAAACTGAGATAACGGTACTTCCTACACTGGTGGCAGGTCATCGGCAAGAGATCTCCACTGGTGTTTTTGGGGTATTTTTCAATTTTTTTAATCTAAGATTGTGTAACTTGTAGAGCACCTACCGTTATGTGTGATATATCAAATAAAAGGTTATGTTATCAGCATGCGTATTAAAGTTAAATCAAATTTGTATGTGCACTAGATCAAAAGATATAATGTGTCACATCTTTGTACCGTTATCTCAGAATTTTAAATATGAAATTAATTGAAATTTTGTACAGTTATAGTTTATTAAATTACCTATCTACAGTACAAATTTCATTCACTATCTATTAAAACAAACAAATTATAACAAGTTGAAGTCGTGTCGCGTTTTCGTTTCATCTTGTTTCAAATCACTACGATACTAAAGAAGTTTTCACTTCAAAAAACCTGAAAACTAGTACTTTTGTATGAAATAGGACGAAAATAACCTATATGCCTAATAATAAACAGTGCACAAAGTTTTCTGACATTAGCTCTCTGTCTTTCTGTGTCTATTTCTGTCTGCCTTGGTAACTTGGTAGCTAAGGATTTGTGATGATTCTCTAGAGGGCAAATTGAAAATTTATGTTGGCCAAAATTAACGGTACTTACCAACCTATGAACAAAATAGATAAGGTTATTTTTTCTCTAAAATGCCTCTAACGTATACTTTTAAAAATTATTTTTTTGGTTCGTTATTAACGGTAATTGCCATAGAACCAATCCAATCCACATACAATTTTAAAGAAAATTTCTGTGAAAATAACATTTTTGGATTTTAAAATAAAAGTTCAAAATTTGTTTTGAAAAATCAATTTTTTGAAAACGGACTGACCTTTGGTTTATTATGTATGTCAATAAATATTTCATATTCAATTGAATACCAAATTTTTTTTTGAAAAATGCTTGAAATTTTGTATGTAAAAAAGAACTATGTAGGTATGTTTAAATTTTTTTTTTTTTTCTAAAAATACCTTGTTTTAGTTACTTTTTATAAGAAATTTCATTGCATACTTCGTTTGGAGGTCAAAGCTATTTAAAGGGATGTTTTTGTAAGTTTAAACCAAATTTTATATTAACTTTTTGAAATGAATTCTATAAAGATAAAATAAATAATAAATAAATAAATAAAATAATTATATTAAAAAAAAAAAACCTTCAGTATTATTTGATTAATTTCAGGCAGCTTAGACCAATTGTATTTTTAAGGGAAGGTGTAAATTGTAAATTACAAATGATGTCTTTGTTTATTAATTACTTGTTATTATTAAGTTTTATTATTCTCATAATCTTTTATAAATTCAGTTCTAAAAATAACAAACACCTCATCTACCTACCTTCGTTCACAAAAAAGTTTCAAATTACATTTTTTGAAACAATGATGACTCATTTGAATTTATTTACAAACTTCATTTCGGTTTTCATAGTAATTTTATACTCCAGTAACAAGAAATTCATAGTTTTATATTTAATATTTTAATTGAATGTAGTATTTGAGCAATATTTTATGAAAAAAATATATTTATACAAGTAATTCCTAGAAAAAGCAAAAGGGTTTTGCAATTGTTTTTTTTTTTTTTATGAATCTCTATTACATAAAAAAGAATTTTTTTCTCTCTGTTTCAATTTATCAATGTTGTAAAATGACATGGATTTTCTAGAATTTTTTCTATATTCTGAATATTTTATAATTTATATAGTATATATTTTTCTTTTTAATATTATTAAAGATAGAAACAATAAAGGTTTTAATAATTCCCAAAATATCATTGATGCATAAAACAACACAGTAAACGCTTAACCCGCATATTCGTTTTCATTATTTAGAATTTTGTCAACCATTGTTATTATTTTTACTTTGAAAAGGTAATACATCATAATTCGGCTAATTTTTTTTTCTATTAGGATTGAAATTAATTGAATATCGTAAGTAAAAAAAATTAACAATAATGCAATTAATAAATCTACTAAAAAGTGCTAATTTAATAGATTTTAAAAACATTTTCCTAAAATTCCATGACATAAAATTAAAAAAAAAAAAATAAAAGAGAAAGATATAAGAACGCATCAATTCGAAATATAAAAATTAAATTAAATTAAATTTTTATTCGTTGAACCAAATATGAAAGATTATCACCAGTCGTCACCACCATCACCGATTCGAATGCAAATAAGTTTCTTTCGTTAAATCAACAAATCAAATGCAAAAAGGACATTGAACTCCTCATATACTTTTTTTCCATTTCTCATCACAGTATAAATTTAAATCAACACAAATAAAAATGAAAATGAGATCGAGGAAGAAGTAGAAGAAAGGAGACAGTAAAAAAAATCAATACAACTGTCATAAACATTTTCTGTCATCAACAGCAACAGGAGACAGGAAGATGTTCCTTAATATATCTTCTTTTTTGTTGATTACAGTAAAAAAAAATTCTTAAAAGGGACAAGTTTTGTATTCACAAAAAAAAATGGAACTCGAGAGAAAAAACTTAAAATGGACTTTGAAAAATACCTAGATTTTCACAAATTTATCTTAATATTTAGGTATGTTTGTATATGTAATGTATATTGACCCAAACCAATTTTTCTGAACTCTTTTTACTAAGCAGTGGCGTACGTTGAGTCGCCGGGATCGCGGGGCAAGACTAAATTTTGGGGGCCCTTTGATATTAGATACTTATATTCCTTGATACTAGAGACTTAGATACAAAAACAAAAGTACGTATACGCCATACATTTTTTTTTCTATGGCTTATTTATTTTTAGGGGCCCCCAAAATTAAATATTTAGAGACCCCTAAAATAAAAAAATGTTTAGCTTAGAATTGATAGTTCTTGGGGCCTCTGTTCTGAAGTAATAAATACATAGGTATTTGATTTACCATCATTAGACATAATTTTTTTTATTTTGGGGCCCCTGAAAAATAATTTTTGGGGCCTCAAAATTAAGGAGCCTCTACCCTAAAATATAATATAATTTTTTTTGAGCCAAGAATTAATAGGTATTGGGGCCCTGTTCTGAAGTAATATTCGGAATGCCACCAATAACGTAATGTTTTTATTTTGGGCCCTGATGTTTTTATGTTGGGGCCCCCGAATTGATATTTAA
This sequence comes from Episyrphus balteatus, assembly GCF_945859705.1. Taxonomy (NCBI): domain Eukaryota; kingdom Metazoa; phylum Arthropoda; class Insecta; order Diptera; family Syrphidae; genus Episyrphus; species Episyrphus balteatus. Next base: position 35,329,237 of record NC_079134.1, read on the forward strand.
TTTTCCATTTGATTGTTTTGAAGTAGCTGAAGTAATAGCTTTTGAGGATCCTCAAATAATATTTGTCATGTCATCAGAAAATTTGATGAATATTTTTGGGCTCCTTAATAATAGATTTTGGGGCCCCCAAATTAATATTTGATTGGCTCTCAACTAACGGAGTTCCTGAACAATTATTTTTTGGGACCCTTCATATAATATTTTTGGAGCCCCGATCCCCGGAGTCATATTTTTTGGGGCTGGCCTTAAGTGGTTTTTTGCTTTTTTGGGGCCCCTAGTGTATTATTTGTGGTTGCAAAGATTTTTCAAGTAATATTTTTTGGGGCCCTAAGATAATATTATAATTTATTCTTTCAAAAAAGCTGTTTATTTTTTTGGGGCCCCTGGGGTATAACCTTTTTATTAAATCAATATATGTTGTGTGGCTACCAATGCATTATACATTACACTAAATGATATAATTTGACTCCCTTGTATCCGAAGGGTATGTATCAAATACATTTTAATTTACTTCGTAACTCAATTTATACTAACAGTTTCCTTCTCTGCATTGTCTCCAGTTGGGGCCCTGGGGTCAGTTGGGAGAGTGTACGCCCCTGTCATTAAGAACATTATTTTGTACAGAGGGAAATTTAGTAACCAAAATTATTATTCAAAAATTTTTTTTCCCCTATTTTTAACTTTGAAATCGATTATTTCAAAAACTATTGGTAATATTATATTGATTTAAAAAATAGAATCAAATGCACAATTTTGCCTTTTGAAAATGGTATCATTTATTACTGTAAGTGTTGCCGTTGTTTTTTAATATTTTTTTTTATTTTGATAATTTTTTTTAGAAAAATGCCCCTCCCACCTAAACGGGGGGAGATAGACCCCCCTCTTAAAGAAAAAAAATGTTTGTATTGAGCTCCTCTACAAAAACCCTTCATGAATTCCTGGCGTCCAACTTATCCTACTACGTGCCGAAACAACATTTTTGTTCTATACCTAAAAGCTCGAATTTCTGTATCTGGGTTGAAATCGAAAAATTTTTTTTTCTAAGCCAATTTTGAAGTGATTTTCATAAAAAATACATCGATCAATTGGGAAATAGATATAGTTTTAGAATATATTTTTTTAATAGCATGTTGTTTTGAAAACATATACTTTAAATTGATGCCAAAGTTGGGCAAATGACAAAAAAAATTGAATTTTTGAACTTTGACATCTTATAAATTCTAAGTGGTTTAACCGAGTTACATGTTTTATACATTGTTAAAAAGGTATATTTATCTTCTATCAGAAACTGTAAAAAAATCGAAAATGGGTAAAAAATTGTCGAAGCTAGAATTTTTTCAATGGGTGAAGGTCCAAAAAACCGTTTTTTGCCCGTAACTCCAGATTTTGGGGGTGTTAGGGGATTTTCAAATACCGTTTCGTATTCAATGCGACTAGCTCTACAAAACCTGATAGGTCTCCGCCCGCGTATATTTTGAGTGTTACACCGTGTTATTTAAACCTAGTCAACATGAAATTCTTTTCCTTATGTCGTTTTCGATTGGCTCTCCGGAAGCGTCCGGAATCATTCAGAGGCCTTCTGAAAGTGTTTTATTCGCACGAATATGACATACAGAACGCTTCTCAGAATAAAAATTGTCTTCCTGCTTTCAAAACAGAATTCACTCAAAATCACTAATATTTAAATAACACAAAATAAAAAAAGTGTCATGTACCAGGAACCAGACCTATCTTTCTATATGTTTTTGGGCACGCTGAATCCGAATTTCAAGTCCGTTTGGCTCTATCACCCTCCAGTTTTGAGTAAAATGCAAAAAACTCAAAAAAGGAAGTTTTTTGCCTTTTTTGGGGTCTTTTTTACATTTTTCTCAAAACTGGAGGGTGACCGGGCAAAACGGACTTGAAATTCGGATTCAGGGGGTCCAAAAACATATACAACGATAGGTCTGGTTCCTGGTACATACAACTTTTTTTTTGGTGTGCTGGCACTGTCGCGAAATGTCGCTTTCATCTCCGGCACACAAAAAAAACACCCTTCAGTTTTGAGAAAAATGCAAAAAAAACTCCAAAAAAGTCATAAAAATCCAAACAAAATGCAGTCACAGCTCAAAACTGGAGGGTGACCGGTCCAAACGGACGGTCTGGTTCCTGGTACATGACACTTTTTTTATTTTGTGTGCCGGTGTAATTAAACGTCAAACCAAATTTTTTAATAGAAAAGCAAAAAATTTGTATTAGATTATTCACCAACACAGATATAAAATTTCAGAATTGAGTATGGAAGCGATTCAGACTGTTTTATTGGATTTCAAAATGAGTGATGAATCCTTGAGTGAAACCAATCGAAAACGACATTAGATTCTTAGCAACTGATTCAAAATTTAATAATTGTTACACAATGATTGTTTTTTTTTTTTTTGCATAATTTGTTAAATTTTAAATTGTTAATTTTTTTTTAAATTGGTATTTCAAGTTTCTACTTGCTACTACGATTGCACTTTAATCATAGTCCTTTTATCCTTTTAGTATTTTGTTTTAATTTGGGTCTAATGTTTTTTTTTTCATAAGATTTAACTTTGAAAAGTTAAACTGAATATTGCAAGAATACAGCGGAGAAAGTTTTTGTGTTCCTTAATTGACTGGTATCTTTTTCAACAGATTCAAATTTACGTTTTAGCCCTACAAAAAATAATTTTGGTAGAAAAAATCAATTTAAATTAAATGCATGACTTAATCAAACGTTCCTTCTTGCAAGTTTAGGATTTGTAAAAAAAAAAATCAAACTCGAGATAGCATGAGACATTACGATCATAGAGTATACTTTAAAGTGGGCCTTGCAATTCTGTATATCTTTGTGTTTTTTTTTCTATATCTAACTGCAGCCCAAACTACTTAACCGATTTGGTTCAAACTTATTAGAGGCTTTCTTAAAATTAAGAACAATGTTAAAAAACAATAACTTTTTTCTGCCGATTAATATTTTCTTTTAAGCCCTGGTTTTTCAATCGTCAGTTAGACTATCAGAAGAATAAATGTCCATATAAAAAAAGTTTTTATTTCTAGGAATAAGCTCTAACTGAGGTTTATCTGACTATTGAAAAATTGGCCCTTAGTCTTGATTTTTTAATCGTCAGTTAGACAATTAGAAGAATAAATGTCAATATAAAAAAAAAAACTTTTATTCATAGGAATAAGCCTTAACTGGGGCTTATCAGATTTTTATTTTCTTGGCTATTTTGCTTTTCCATTATCAAAAATCAAAAATTAAAAAGTACTGTCTTTAATCTACTTCGATTCCATGAATGGGTTTTATTAACTTTTAAAATTGGATCTTAAAAATAAAATTTCTTGGTACCAGTGTGGTACCAGAACGCTCATTAGTGAGCCTAAAAAAGAAAGTAGTTTTCCTATTTTTCAATTTTCTCAAAAACTAGAAGGCATACAAACATATGGTTTTCAGTTTTTGATAAGGAATTTTATGAGTTAGTTTACTTTATCAATTTATCCCGTAATGAAATCCAAAATCTTGACAAAAATAGTTTTGATTGTATTTTTTTAAACTTCCTTTTCACAATTGTTGACTTTAAAATCGATTATTTCGAAAACAACTGATTAAAATAACTTGATTTAAAAACTATAATTAATTGTACAATTTTAAGCTTTTGAAAAAGATATCATTTATAACTGTAAGTGTTGCCATTGTTTTTTAATAATTTTTTGTATGATTTTTTAGAAAATTACCCCTCCCGCCTAAAGGGGGGACAAAAAAATTATTGTATTGAATACCTCTACTAAAAACCATTTTCAATTCTCGGCGCCTCAGTTATCATAGTCGAGCCTTGCGTTCATATGAATTTTTCTCGAAAGAAACACGTTTACGGGGGGTATCTCGAAAAAGGAAGCTAATCCGATTTTGGTAAAAACAGATTATTATTGCTGAGGCCTTCAGCAACAAAGCCTCATCTTTGGTTTTTGTCGTCATTTTAGGTCAACCTTAAACTTGTTCAGGCTTACTGTGTACCCTTAAAAAAATTCCAATCTCTAAAGAATCACTAAAAAACTTTTACTACGAAGTTTACATTTAATATCTTAATCCTTAAGATTTTCAGAAATAATTTTGTCAACCATACAGCTTATTAAACAATATTTTGTCATATCCGTGCACTACGGTGTATGCGTAACATTTTTTCTTATCTGATACAAATTTAACATTGAGTAAAAATAATTGTTTTAAAGTTGACAAATTAATCAAACCCAATGACTTTCTAAGACCATTTTTGATCTAATAACTGCTATAAGATTTTCTCTGTGAAAAATGTTATTGTTGTCTTATTCAAGCAAGTTGGTACGACATAAACATACAAGAAATAATATGTATATACAGATTTTCAAATCATTAATAAGATATGTCATATTAGTTCACATAGGCATACAACTTCAGGAGTAAATACAGAATTTTCAATTTAAATTTTTCATTCATCGATTTATTATATCACATTTGAGTCGCAAGGGAAAACCTTGAAATCCCCAAATGAAAATAAAATCATAAACCTTCAAAATGCAATAAATTCAAAAATATTCTTTTCAAAAAACATGAAGCAAGCATTTTATATTGAAGAGGATATGTACCTACATATTTGGCATATATATTGCTCGTATTGCTGATAGCATTTGATGGTTCTCTTGTCGGATTGTGATGTCTCTTAGGCTTTCAAATTGTCATCCAAAGACAACCAATTTTAAGTGATTCTCTCATGATTATTTGGTTTTGTCTGAATACATAATTTTATCAGAATTTATGCATTCTTATTGATTTGGTAACTCTCTGTTGGGAGATTTGAAAAAAATTATTTTGAAGACAGTCAGATGGAAACATAAATAATTTTTTTTCAAGAAATTGAATAAGATTTGATTATACAGAGTTGTTTAACATAATTATTGAAGATTTTGATCTTTCATTTTCCAAAAAGAATCAATATCAATAGAAATAGAATCAATATTAAGGTCTAGCATGAAAATTAATTTTTCTGATTACATGCCCCAGGCAGGGTTCCCAGGTTGAGGGGAAAATCACCATTTTTGACGATTTTCTTAGACGAAAGGGATAAAATAGGGGACGGGGATAAAAACGGGGGAAAAATATCTAAAAGGGGAAAAATTTAAACTTACAAAAACGTTAGACACAATCTTTGAACAATGGAATCAATTTAAATAAAACTTAATTTCGAAATTTCGTATTCCACTCTGAGTCGATTTTGTAATTTGACAGCTCTACTAAAAACTAGTGTGCTTCCATTTTTTAATTCACTCCTCAAAAACGAAATTTTCAGCCAGCAGCCGCGGCAGTAAAAATATAAAAGTAAAAAACAATACTTATACATTTTTAATACATCGTTGTTAAAAAAGCCTGCCTTAATCTGCATAAATACTCTATGATTTACAAAAATACATTAAATATAGAAAATAAAATCCATTTTTTTTATTAAATTAGCAATGAAATTTTAGATTTACCCTCAAAATAAAATTTATGAAGTAGTTCCATACATCATAAATTTTATTTTGACTGTTTTTAGTTTGAAAATGAAATATGTATTTTGAGCTTCATTTTTGTAATTTTTTTTATTTACTTATATCCATTATAAAGTTTTTATTTTCATGAATAAATTAAATACAAAATTAATATGTTTAAAAAAAGATTTAAATAAAAAAATTAAAACAAAATAAATATTTGCATTTTTCTGGAAAAAAGGGGATTTTTTTTACGAAAAAGGGGAAAAATAAACGTTTTGGTGTTAAAAAAAGGGGATTTTTATTTTGAAAACCTGGGAACCCTGGCCCCAGGTTCAAGACTCGGAAAATCGATGAAGCAAGGACGACCTACCCTCATCGTTATACCAGTTGAGAGTTTTATTTTCTTAAAAGTAGTGTCTAAAGAAACAGTTTGCACATGGGTAACCTGGCAAAATCCTGTCAATGCATAGGGTTGCCACGCTTTAAAGTTAATTTTTTGAGTTTTTTCGAAAACGCCACCCTACTTATAGGATATGTCTTATAGATGTTAGATGTTAAAAATTATTATGTCATAAAAAAATTTAATTAAAAAATTTGAATATTCAGGATTTTAAGAAATTTGAAATTTTAGTAGGGTAAACAGAGGTGAATTTAGAAAAAGGTCAAAAAAACCTATTTCCTTAACAAAAAGTGTTTAAAAAAAAAATTCATACTGAAATCGATAGATATTGTAAATATAGTATCCATCTTAATTTCTACAATTTTTTCTATATGAAATAATTTTTTGACCTTTTTCTAAATTCACCTCAGATTAAATTACTTATATTTCAAATTTTTAAAAATCCTAAATATTCAAATTTTCAAATAAGAGATCACCAGCAGGAAAATTACAAGACTGCCATCAGAAGTGATATTGAAGAACTACTAGGATTCACCAAGAAAAGCTCTGTTCGACTTCAAGTTGAAAAACCCACACAATCAACCATATTCACCAATTCGATCGAAAATGAATTGAAATCACTTTTCAATTTTCACGTGAAATTAAATTGCATGTTCTACATTTCAATCGATTTCGAAAACTTCGAAATTGCTTCGAACTGTCAGAAATAAAGGATCATACATTTTAATTTTATTTTTAAAGCAAATAATTGCAATATTATTGAAAAGTTTAATAGAAAAGAGGTTGTCTGTAAGGCCGGTTTACGGACGATGATTTTACGTGATAACGTCGCGTCGTCAGAAAACAGGTTGTGTGCTTTTGTTTGAAATAAATCAATTGAAGAGTTTACTTTTTTCAAACAATCACAATTTACAAGAAAAAGCCAAAAAAATACCTTTTTTATTTTCTCATTTTATTAATTTTTTTATTTTAAAAGCTTACAAAAAAAAATTATGCAATTTAAAAGCCAAGTATTTCTTCTAAATATTTACAATGCGCAAAAAGTATAAAAATAATTTATTTAAAACAATCATTTTCATCAGAAAAAGCAAAAAAAAAAAACATGAATTTTTATCTTCTCACGTCATTACACAGAGAAAAATATGACCCGCTAAAAACTAACAGATTGCCATATTGTTTTACCGTCCATACATTTCATGAGGAAATCTTATTAAAATCAACGATTAATAAGGTTTTTTTAAGGAGATTTCTTATTATTTTTATAGAAAAAATCTTATTAAAATTTGACTGAAAAGTTGATTTTTTTTTTTGCAACTTAGCACTAGAACAAAAATCGCGATCAATATTTTCATGGCAGGTTGGTTCAGGTGGTAAGGTGGGCGACAAATGATTTGAAGTCTCCAGTTCGATTCCCAGCCTGATCATCGTTTTTTTTATTTTTTTTGCAGATTTTAAAACAATAAGGAAAACCCGATTGTTTTAATAAGGTTTCCTTCTTGGATGAAAACCACAGAGAAATCTTATTGTTTTTGTTCTATTTTATGTGGTCTATTTCTATTTCTCTGTGTAATTACATTTTTTCCCTAACAGCCTATACAAAATTTTATACCATCTGAAAGCTTATTATCTTAGCTCAATATATATATCGATCTAAGAGACATCTACAAAAATAGCTAGAATTTTTTGAACTCGATCAAATTTCATTAAAAAAAAGCAAAAATAAACATTTATTTTTATGTCCTCACGATATGGAATCAATTTTTTTGTTTGACAACCTATACAAAATATATACCATGTGAAAGCTTATTATTTCACTTTTCATATCACGTATCAACCTCATTTCAAAGATGCCTACGAGAGAAGTTAAAATTTTTTAAAGTCAACCATGTCGAATTTCCAGACTGAGATTACGGTACTTCCCACACTGGTGGCTGTTCAGGGGGCAACAGATCTCCACTGGTGTTTTGAGGTTTTTCGCAAGTTTCTTGATTTAACATTGTGTAGCTTGTAGTTAGTCTGTCGTCATGTATGATATACCAAATGAAAGGTAATTGTATCAGGATGCTCATAAAAGTTTAATAACATTTCTATCTGCTCTTGGTCAAAAGTTATAACCTGTTGAATTCTAAAACTTTATTTTACAGCTAACTCAAAATTGTGTTTACGAAAATGATAAAAACTTCGCACACATTTAGTCGTGGTCATGGTCTATCATTACTCCATATACTTTATTCCTGTATCTATTAAAGAAAAAAAGATAAAAATAAAAAACGATGAAAATCGGTTAAAAACGGTCAAAAACGTGTTTTTTTAAAAACTTGTTTCTTCCGTTGTTCAGTCAAAACTCACTAAAGGATTCCAATTTTTTGCACATGTAGTTATTCTTAAATTCATCTTTCATCTTTCCGTTTTACCACTGTTTACCCTATTAAATGACGGAAATTTTAATAATCCTTCATTTGGATTAAGCTTTAGGTTCTTATCTTTCAAATAAGCTATAGAAGATTTTGTACCTCTAATAGTTTATTTTTAATTTTTAATTGAAATTGGAAATTGAAAATGGAACGGGAGAAAATGGCGTCACTTTTTTGTGGTGGCTGCCATGGTTTATCGATTTATAAGACGTTATCACGTCAAAAATAAATTAATGAGTAAAATAGTGAATGAGTTGAGGAACGAAGAACCTGTGAGAAATTTCCAGTGTACATAACTACAAAAAAAAAAATTGATGAATGATGAAACAGGTTCACATCAAGTAGAATGACAGATTTGACCCAGGATATGAATATGACAGATTGATATAATTTTCAGAACGATGAAAAACTGTCTTCATCAGTTAAACTGAAAATTCGACTGAAAAACGCAGAAATCATTCGCGAATAACACTCTCTTAAAGCTATTTCAATGGGCTGAGAAAGCATTCATAAGCCCATAGAGTAAGGATAACAAAAAATGTTATCGGTAGGACATAACTCCACCCTAACCCTAGACTATTTAGCATCATAAAAGATTAAGTAAGTTGACCTAATACTACCACACACAAACATTTCCCATCACCATTCAATAAAAGTCCTTGGATAATTTGAAACTCTCAACAAAAAAAATGCAACAAAAAAATCCAAAAAAATTAATTTATCTTGGCCACATGAACCAAAAACATACAAACCGAATGCAAAACCAATGAGCCCCAGTGGATAAAAAAACGTTTCCATTTAGTTTCAATTTTTTTGTTCAAAAAATAATACAAATGCTCTTTGTTTGTAAATTGCAGGTTTAAAAACTTTTTTTTTGTTGATTTTTTTTTTTTGTCTTGTGTGACCAAAAAAAAAAATTCCTAAGCATAACTTTGAGCAAAAGTTTTTGTTCTGCATCGCTCATGCCATAAATCGTTGCCGCTGGAGAGCTCCTATTTCATCCGCCTTTCATATTTCAATGGTAAAGTCTTGAAGTGTGTATTCATTGGAGTTTCCAAAACAAAAAAAAAAAAAACAAAAAAGTATACAAAAAGTTGTCAAAAAATATGGGAATATAATGAGAGATGAGCTTTTCATAAAGCTTATTCAGCTAAAAGCTTAAATTTTGAGAGAAAGAGAGAGAGCTTTCAACAAAAAAATTTGTTTAGCTTTTTCGAAGTTAATTTTATGTTCCACAGAAATGGTTCTCTTTGGGAGAGAAACTATAAAAAGGAGCTTTTTAAAGCTTTAAAGAGAGTAACTCGTTAAAAAGAGATAATATATCCTTGCTGGATATTTGATTCTGCTATTCATGGAAAAAGAATTTTGTTATCACTTTACAAACGAGACGACAGCCAAGGTCACCACAATCAGCATTCTTATGTATTCTTTGTGTTGGTCTTTTCAACGTGCCGTTGTTGTTTTTTGCCAGTAATTGTTGTTGTTTTTGTTGTTGGTGTAAATCTAATTCCGCTCTCTTTTGCAAAAAAGCTTTTATTTTGTTCCTATTTAAAATGTATGGCATTTCTGAAAGTCCTGGGAAAACCCAAGTAAATACCAGTTTGTGATGTATGTTCTAATAAAACGTGGGGGCTTTCGAGACGCTTTGCTTAACGGTACCGTACCGTTACCGTCGTCGTCGACGACGTTTAGTTTGGGTTGAGAGAGAGTGTATATATTCACACACAAAAAAACCATCCCACATTGATAGTGAATTCTAGGAATTTGCAAAACTTGTACAAGTTGAATTTTCATTGAAAAGATTTTTAGTGAATCGAAGAGTTTTTGTCTGGATACGAAGAACACACTATAATAAAGCCTTTTGCTTCAATGCTGCTACGACTGCTTAGGAAGAGCGAGCCCTCTATTATTTTCTCTGAAGGAAACTCCTACTCAATTTTTAAAATGCCAACTTAGCGGTAATAATATACTTTGGTTTATAGTGAACGTTGTTTGTGTTCAAGCTGTTGTCCTGCTGGCATATATGTAGGTAGAGTATAGTGAAAGGACGAGTTTTTTTTTTTTTTTTATTTGTTTAGTTCATGAACAACAGCTATTCTTTTGGGTACCTTTCTCTGAAATTTTCTTGTTGTTATATCAGTTTTTAGAGTAGAATTGAGCTTTTGTTGGACATATGCCAGAAAATGCTAGAAATATGCCATTGGAGCAATGTTCCAAAAGGAAACAAACTAAACTTAAGAAAAACAAAAATAAATACAAGCTGAAGTGGAGATGGATTTATAAGTTATTACATGGATACAATGGCCTGGCCTGTGTACCGTTTTGTGTAGATAAATATTGTTTGGAACGAAATTTCAGTTCAATGTGTCACATATTTAGCTGGCCTACCTACACACATTTTTATGTCGAAAAATTGAAGCTTAAAGGTAACTATACTCCCACATAGTTTGGATTTTTTGATAAAGGATGAGGATAATAACGATGACGTTGACCTAGAAGGAAATTTGGCAGTTGTTTATTGTTGTTTTAGGTAATATGGCAAGAAAAGCTAAGCCATGGGTTGTTATATTATCTTCTTTACATAAAAGCTAAGCGCCTGGTTTTCTTATACCGAACAACCAAAAAGTCCCACCTACATATATATGAAATTTTCATACTCTTTTCATGGAACGTATTACATTTTATCATCTATCAGCTTAGGAGCAACAAATTTATGGTGGTTTTTTGTGTCTTAGAATAACCACCTACTCTTACAGAATGAATAGAGAAAAGGGTGATAATTTAGTCTTTGGTCCTTAAAACCTTTTCTCTTTTTTTTTATTTTTTTTCTTAAGGTAAAGGTGGTACCTGCATCCATCTACAGTAGGCTTGTTTGAGGTCCTTCATTGTTAATAAGATAAATGAGATATTTACAAGAAGATAGATACATACATATTTTTTGTGTCAGGTTGATAGGTTGTGTTTGAACAACCAAATTACTCAAATATTGAAAGGTGATTGTGTGGTTTGATGTGGTGAAAGGTGAAAAATGATATAGTGTATCACCCAAACAGATTTTATGTTTATTTTCTTTTTTTTTGAAAGAACAAAGGTTATAATAGCTCAATTAAGTGGAATTTTTTGGATTTTGTGGTTAGACACTTCAAAATAGTTTATGATTATTTAACTCTCACAGAGACCCTTTTACCTTATAGTTCTTGTTTTCAATTGACACAAAAGAAACGGTTTGCTCGAGAGTTTGTATTTTTTACTTGCGATATAGGTACTATACAGGGTGTCCCAAAAGTTGACGTCGAAACGAAAACGGTAGATAGAGTAGGTGGTGACAAATATCAGAAAATAATAAAAAAAAATCGAAGCCATTTATTTTGTGAGTTATGAGCATTTAAAAAAAAATGTCGAAAAATTGGTCACCCTGTGACGGTTTTTCATGTGCCGTGACTAAAAATCTTACTTTTTCTTATTTTTTTCTTTTGTTACGGAACCTTGAATAACCCTGCTATCAAATGCATTCAAAAATTTTAACTCAGCTGCATCAGTTTTAAAGAAAATAATACTTTTTTACCCAACTTAGTACTAAAAAAATTTACATGACTCTAATTCAATGAGCCGTAGTGTAAAAAAAAATGCACTACGATGTTTGCCTTAAAAGTTGGTGTGTTCAATTCTCTTTTCAAAATGGTATAACATTGTTGAAAATAAAATTTCCAAAAACATAATTTTTGGATTTTTAAAAAAAATTTGAAATTTTTTTTTTGAAAAATCAAATTTTCGAAAACGGGACATTGAATTTTTTTGAAATTTTGTTTTTAGATGTTGATTAGTGATTTTTACAAAATGGCATACCAATTTTATTTTAAAACTTTTTTTCCAAAAAATTATTTATAAAAATTAGTTTTTTAAAAAACGGTTCTAACGATTTTGAAAATTTTTTGTCTAAAAATGCATCTTAATATGCTAATCAAAACTGCATACTTGTTTTGGAGGGCAATTTGATTTTAGATTTTATTTTATTTTTTTTTTTAAAACGAATTTATTTTTTTTTTCCAAATTTCTATATAAAAAGACTTAAAAATTTAAGCAACTTTTGCTCTAAGAGTAAGTTCGTGCGACCCAGTCATGCATTTTATTTTTTTTTTTTGTTTTGCTATTCCAATTTCAATTATACCTATTTAATAAATGATGTAATAACAGAAGAAAGAATAATTGTAATAAACTTGAGACCTTTAAGGGACTTCAGAGACTTCCCTTTAAGGGACTTCACAAACAGATTTGGATTAGACTCGATAAGATTCTTTCGCATGTGGAATAATTTACGGATGTAAGAACTCTTTATACAAACATAGATGCTAAAGCCGAGTTTTACATCGTTGAAGAAACAGTCTAATCCAGCATTTACAGCTGCAGGAATCGTGTGAATATTAGAAATTAAGCGTTTCGCATTCTTGAGACTTATTACAAAATGTATTCCCCCATCGATAATACACCTTCACACCCAAAATTATTTAATGAAGTCTTTTTATTATTTTTTTCTATCCTACACTGAAAGAAAAAATAAATTGAAGTTAAAAACGTAGTTGTTTCAAAGACGAAACTTTGATTTATGTGACTTTAAGATACGAAACCATCAAAAATTAACATTTTTCAACGTTGATTTTAAAATGTTCATCTTCAACGCAAAATCATTGCGAATAATAATTAAATCAATGTGGTTTTCATTGATTTCACGTTGTTTAATGGTGGCTTTTCCCTCAGTGTAAATGTAGCGTAATCACTAAATTTTTAATTTTTTCAATCAAAGCAATTTTTGCTTCCAATCTCAAATGTAATGTAATTGCTGAATTTCAATATTGTGCCATTAGCATTACTCAGTTTTGGAAATAAAACCGCATTTTTTCTTCACCTAAAAAACACCATTTTACATGAACAAAATGTAGGTATACACTTATTTTATTCGTAGTTTCCAAGGCAAAGACAAGTCTTTTAATCAACGTAAGGTTAACATTTATATTTTTACTGATTTTATCGAACTTATCGCGAATTTTCCTTATTAAAAAAAAAAAAAACATCCTTTAACCCAAAATGTAAGTAAAGACTGCTGAGATTCTTGGTTTCTGTTGTAAATGAAAAATTTTAACCAATTTTTATTGGGCTATCATTTTTGTTTGTCACTTCAGTATTCTGAATTGTATATTTAAAAAAAGAAAATTTCACACTAAGTTTAAAAAATATACAAAGTTTATATCAGTTCTTATGATATCTTTCTCAAATATGTATAATTCAACTCAAAAAAAAAACACCCTTTCATCAAAATTAATAAAAAATTAACTCAAAAACATTTGTGTCATGATTATATTCCACAAACACTTTTTACATGCGATATATGTAGGTTAGGGTGGACCAAAAAAATTATTTTTCATTATTTTGATTTGCTCTATACCGATAACTTGTTTTCTCGACACAACATAATGCTACCCTAATTTTTTCAGAATTTTTCGATGACGTTTAGTTTTTAATTTTTTTAAAGCTTAAATAATTTTTTAATCGAAAAGCTGTTTGAGTAAAAAGTATTGGGTTTCAATAGGTCTACTTGCTTCAATTTTTCTTTGGTCAAAAAAAAATATTTTTGACTGATTCCCAGGGGTTAGAAGTCGAAATTACTGATAAATGCTGGCAAAAAAGCCTTAAAACTATGTTTTACTGTTTTTTATAACGGTTAAAATTATTTTTATCGTATTCCTCATGAAATTTACTATAAAAACCTTGCTTTTATGTTGCTCAATTCTTCTTAAATTGAAAAAAGAACAATAATTTTTAAAAAAGATCGTACCTTGGGCGCTGAGTTTTGATGACGGTATTTTGTAGAGGAGTTAAATACGATCATTTTTTACTATGGGAGGGGTGGTCTATCTGGCTCCGTTAAGGCGGGAATGGCAATTTTTTTAAAAATGACTTTAAATAATAAAAAAAATATTAAAAAACAATGGCAACACTTACAATTATGAATGATACCTTTTTCAAAAGCTAGAACTGTACACTTCATTCTAATTTTAAAGTTAGGTTATTTCAATCAATTGTTTTTGAAATAATCGATTTAAAAGTAAAAAAGGATAAAAGTTTAAAATTCCTTATCAAATACTGAAGTCCATATGTTTGAATGCTTTCTAGTTTTTGAGAAAATTGAAAAATAAAAAAATTCTTTTTTATCAGACCAACTCGAGATCTTACTTCTGGTTCCACGAAATTTTATTTTGTAAACTATCCATATTTTTTAATGATGTTGTTATTGATGCAGCGCCTCATTATATTGAATATCGGATATGTATATCGAAAACAGCCTAAAAATTATAATCTAATAAAAAAGAATTTTTTTTATTTTTCGATTTTCTCAAAAACTAGAAAGCATTAAAACATATGGACTTCAGTATTTGATAAGGAATCAATTGTGACACTTTATTTTATCAGCCATTTTTTGTATTGTAATCCACAATCTTGTAATTGTAGTATTTAATGTGGTAAAGTAATTTTTAAATACAAAATTAATTTAAATCAATTAAAACTTTTTCTGAGCCTTATCTATTTGTTCTTTTCTTAACCACAATAGCTCAGAAAAAGTTTTTAATTCATTTAAATTAATTTTTTATTTAAAAATTATTTTTTTTTTACTTAAATGATATGAAAGTGTAAAAAACAACTTAAAAACGAAGAAAATTGTGTTTGATGCAAAGTTGTGGAAAAACGGTTATCCGCAGAAAAAAAGTTTTGAGACAAACTTAAACTGTAATAAATTCTTGATTGGTTGTAAAAAAAATCTTTCCAATCAAACTTAGTTTGGCAAAGATAAAGCCAGTTAAAGGACAAGAGAGCAAAAATCATAAAAACCGTGGTAACTCGAAAACGGGACGAAAACGAGAAAATTACCTCTTAAGTTTTTCGACTTAAAATGACCTCAGGAATCCATGGTTTTCATTTGGGGCGGTGACTGTGGCCCACCCTGTATACAGCTTTATTGAATTTTGGATTTTTGTTTTTATATTATTTCATGTTTTTTAATTTTTAACTTTAAAAAATAGTTAACAACTATTACTATATAAGGCTAAAGTAGTAAATTTTTTTAAGAAAATAAATAGGAAAAATGTAAAAATTGTTTTTATTTAAACAAAAAGTAAAAGAAACAGTATAATAAAATATTTTAAAGTGTCGTTTAATTATTGGAAACTTTTAACGCGAATACATTGTAGAAACAAAAAATTTAATGTGGCCAGGGGAACCAAAAAACTAGTTGAATCGTTTGTTTCAGAATCAGCATAAGTTCATGAGCACTAACTTTTCAGGAGCAACAAAAAACTGTTTTTTTATGTTAAACTTCCACAACTCTTCAAATTTAGAGTATGCCGAGTTATAATCTAGCTACAGACGCATTTAAAAACCTTTAAAATATAAACTTTTTTACAAGTCTTAGGTGGCTTTTAACCCTTTAAAGTAGCTAGACTTAGGTATGTCGTTTCTGAAATAAACGAATTTTTGTTGGTAAAACTTTTGTTTTTATCTAGCTATAACTTTTGAACCCTGCTTCTGTTTTTAATAAATAAAATAGCAGTAGATAGAGTAAATCTTTACCTTTTTATTGATGTATAACTTAAAGGCTTGATTGTCATGATGGCTGTCAAAATAATTTAAAACTAGTAAAATGTCATATATTTAACAGTCAAAAATGTTGCCACCGCGTGAAATATTTCCATATTTTTTTGGAACCCTTTACTTTCAGTTTTCGTATTTTAGGGGGTCTGACATACTTAATTTTTTTCCAGAAGATGAATTATGGGACTTATGTTGTTTCTGAATTAAACGATTCAGTTCAAATGTAGGGGTCTTTTGAAACTTCGCAGAAACTGCATTTAATAGAAAACCATAAAAATTTGGGATGAATAAGTTACCAAAGTCTGAGAGCACTTAAGATGGTCTTTCACCATATTCTGTTTAGACCATTACTTTAAGTACACTCTGTATAGTAAAAATAAATTACTTTACTTTACGAAGGAAATAATAATTTTTTCAGGCAGTTCCCAAGAAAAAGAAAAAATATTTATGTAATATTTATATTTTTTTTTGCTTAAAATAAAACCAAATTATTTAAGAATTCCTGTTTTTGATTAATTGAATTTTACGAGATTGTTATTTGAAATATTATGATCTAAATTGCTTTTTTTAGAGATAAAATTCAAATAGAAATTTATATTTCTTAACCTAAAAACTGTTACCTAATTTTTATATTCTTAGAAAAAAAAAATGTCCTAAAAATCATAATTTTTCTAGTGAAACAAAAAAAAAACCAATATTAGAAATTCAAGGAAGCACCGGCATCAACTTGAGACTAAAACCCTTCAAATTATTTATTCGAATCTTATCGTTTTGGCCTGGATTATGGTCTTAAAATGTATTAATATGCGGCTCTTGCGTTTATCAGCAAAGTAAAGTAAGTTTCTTTTATGTCCTTGTTTGTTTTTGTATTTTTTTTTCTTTCTTCTTCTTTTTATTCTTTTACTTTTTCTTTGAGATGAAAAAAAAAATATATAAATTTCTAACCACAAAGTATCACTTAGATTTATGACAACCTAGTCTTCATAAAGCCATCAAAAAGTTTAACTATACCAGATTCCATGAATATCCTTTGAGATTGTGTATAGTATAGTAGTATCCTTGATGGGATTAAATAAAACCTAAACTCTTCATTATAATGCGCTTTTGGTTTATTTCTTCTTAATTATAAGTTAAGCACAAACCACCTCTATACTTCTACTACATTTAGAGACCTTGCTCTATACCTATCTACCAGTTATTGCTGAGATGCCACCGTCACTGCCAACCAACTTTGACGCACCGGCCACAGCCGTCACAGAAAGTTCCTTCAAGTATCTAAGCCTTGGAATAGTAAATAATCTAAAAAGAAGAAGAAGATAAAAAAAACTCTTAAATTATCCCATAAAAACAAAACGCAAAGACATTATCCATAAAATATAAAAACTTCATCTTGAGAGCAAAAAACCTCCTAGAGAATGAGGTAGGGGAGAGGGTGGCAAGAGGGGGAGAGACAAAAACTCATGAATTCACTCGAGATTTAATGTTATTGAAATGAAAAAAAAGGAAAACAGAAGAAGAGGCACAGACGGAGACTTCAGGTTCAGATTCAGAGCCACCACGTCCGTCATGGCAACTTAGTTCTCTAATTACGAAAATATCCTTGTTTTATTACCGCACATTATTAGTAGGAGCGTATGTATCCTATTCAGGTGAGATAGTTTGACACGTTCGGTGCTTTTATTTTCGGCGCCTTTCAATTAATCATCATAAACGAATTTATGTGTTTTATGTTTTATTCTAGGACATTAAAAATAGTAGTCAGCAGATGACGATATTAAAATTAACACAGATAGATGAGTGAGTGATGAATTTAATCTCAAGTATGAAATATTTTTTGTTAAAGAAGACAAGGTTAAGGGTTACTAACCTTATACAAGTAAGTTTAGTAAGTGTTGAAGCTGTCAAGTAATAGACTAAAAAATTTTAACGGCATTTCTAAATGGAAAAGTTCACTTGGAAAAGTACTTCATAACAAAAAATGACCACCATTTCCAGTTGAAAAGCAAGCACTCAACATTTTACCAAGAAGTGTATTGAATCACCAATTTAGAAAAATATAGCACGAAGGCAGTGCTCAGTTAAGTTCTTTGCCAAATTTGTCACAATACCCTTTTTTACAAGAACCAAAACAGGCCATCTTCGAAAAAATGCGAAAAATGTGGGTCTCGCAATTCTGTCTGTTTGTCTTTTTTGGTTAAAACTATTAAAATAGATCTATTGGGAGCGGGTCATAATTCTGCTTGTCAAAATTCTGTACGACAAAATTCTGTAGGGTCAAAATACTGTAACACCGTACGTCATTATACTGTAAATACAAAATTCTGTACGGCAAAGTACTGTATTTTCGATACAGTATTTTTAAATTTCCTTTGATAAAAAAAACACTAAATAGTAACTTTAAATATAATTATTGACAGTAAAGTTGTAATTTTATACAAACATAATTATTAAACATAAAAAGTAAATCAATTCTAGGAACACAAATCAAACATTTCTTAAGCATACAAAATACATTTTTACAAAATGTCAAAATCAATATAAATTTAATTTTTTTAATGCGTTTTAGGTATGCAACGTGATTTAATTCAGATTGTTTTTTTAAAATAAGTGTAGTTCTGATTTCTCTCTCTTTTTTCCGTAGCTCCTAATAAAGTACCTAGTATAATCAGCATTAGAAGCTTGCCTCTTTATTAAGTTGATCTCTTAGAAATTCATAGTAAACCCTCTTTTAAATATATCTGTATTTCAAAATTCTGTAAAAATGCTGTAAAAAATATCGTTTTTATAATGTAAAAAAATGCGCGCGCACTTTTTTACATTATCAAAACGATATTTTTTACAGCATTTTTACAGAATTTTGATGTACAAAATTTTGACATACAGTATTTTGGCATACAGTATTTTGAATAAAGAATTTTGCAACATACAGAATTTCGACCACAACCCAGATCTATTAAATGAAAACAATATCAACTTAATTTCCAAGATGGCGGCTCCTGACCTCCTATCATCATCCCAACAAATTGATTTTTAAAGGATATTATACAAATATAATATACACCTGAATACAATCCATGAAAATAATTTTTCATCGAAAAAATTCTATTTCATTTTATATAATTTGCCTGTGGTGTTTTTGGATTTAAACAAAATTGACTTTTATCTACCATTTTTTTCGAAAAGGGAGCAAATTTTGATTTTAAGTGTCAATTTTTCAATTTTTTAAGAATTTTTTTTTTAATTTTGAAAACATAAGAAACAATTTTTTAAATGACTCCTGCAAATTAAAAAAAAAGAGTGTGTGTACACATGTACACGCGACTGAAGTTATACTTCTCATTCAGTATTATGTAAATGAATTTCATTTGATATTTTTAATTTCTATTATTAAATTAATTAATCCACACTTCGTTTTTTATATTTTGATCAAGTGAACAATAAATTAATTCTTTCATCCTCCTTGCGTCCATGTAGTTTTAAATTTATTCTGTGAAATTTACTCATGTTGTGCGGTTCAGAACGTACGGTATATGCTTAACGAAAGTAAAGGAATTGCGCATAAAATGTGCGATATGGTAATTGTATGAGAATTGTGTGCGCTTCAGCACTAGTAGTAGCAATATGCAACTTGCAGGGTAGCTATAAAGCTCAAAAGTGAGCTGAGCTCAGCTCACAGCTCAGCTCAAATTCTAACCCATGGATATTTTTATAAATAAAAAAGATAATTTTTCGTGATCTTTCCTCTTGGTTTTTTTAATAGTAAATATATGTCTATTTTTTTAGTAAAATATTTCTTTTTTTATCATAAAAAAAAATCCGGTGCAATCCGGTTTTTCGACTTTTTTCAAAATTCCGAGAAAATCGCCTTTGAAAGTTGGGGTAAAATTTTTTTTCGAAAAATCCCTCAATCTTTGAACGCTCCTAGAAGCTAAACCGCTTGAGAGCAATTTTTGGGAGTGATGCCAAATGATAGCTTGTGTCATGGGCCTACGCTTTGCACATTATCAGATTTTTAAAAATCGCCTTCCATGTTAAACCGCCAAATCATGCCTATTTTTTCAGAATCGTGCCTATTTTTTTTTTACTTTTAAGTTCTCCCGGTTTGAGAACGCGTGGACCTACAGGGATGAGAGTTGTACCCAAATGTAGGTTAGAGTCCCGGCTACCTTTTGGCATCAAAAATTTTATTTTCATTTTCTTCAAAATTCTGCGATATAGGCGTTGGAAGTTGGGGCGCTCACTTTCAGCTCAGCTCAAATGAGCTAAAGTATGGTACTTAGGGAGCTGAGCTAAAATGTGAGCCTTTTGCAACCCTGGCAACTTGCCACATGGAAATTACAACATGCAACTTGCCACATGCAGCTTGCCACATGCAACTTGCAACACGCAACTTGCCACATACAACTTGCCACATGCAACTTGCCACATACAACTTGCCACATGAAACATGTAACTTGCAACGTGTTGTGTGTTTTATGTTTGCCGTACTGCGGCGTACTAAATTTTTAAATACTAAAGTACTGCCTACTCTAAAGGTGAAACGACAGCCCTGCTACCCAGGGTGATCGCGTCATAATCCCTTTGACATTCTTGTCAAAAAGTAAATTTTCATACCCACCCTCCCATAAGAAGTATAACTTCAAAAAATCCGAAAATTCTTTGTTTTCAAAGAAATCGAATGGCATACCTATATCATTTGTAGACTAAGAACATTCAAAAAGTTAACCCTACAACTGGACATCCGGGTCTGAACACTCCGAGAACAACTTTGTCAGCAGACTTCTTAAGTTAAGTTTATCAATGTATTAATTTATTTATATTTTATAACTATGTCTATTAGAAATATAACTAGTAGTGGAGTAACTAAAGCTCAAAAATTGGCAATATTAGGGAACCCGGCCGAACAGCTTAGATTTTGATGATATTTTTTTTCAAACGTCGGTAATTAAAAATACTTTAAAGTCTATAAATTAAAAATTGCCGGTGTTGCCGTTTTGATTTCTTAAATTTAATTGAAGATTTTTGTGAACAAAAACAAATTTTTTTCAAAAAATTTTCTTAAATTTCATAAATTAATTGATGCCAAAAGATTGTCTAGGAAATTCAAGGAAAAAAAATATATGGGAGTGAGGGACAATCTTCCATAGTTCAAGCTATAGATGCAATTTTCTTATTAATTGACTTCAAACACAAAAAAAAATATTTGAACACAACGGCAACACCTACAATACTCAAATATACATTTTTTAAAAGTTAGAAGCTTAGACATGTATGTAAAATTAAAATTAAGATATTTGAATGAACGGCTTTTGAAAGAATGGTAATTGAACTCAGATTTTTGAAAAAAAAAATTATTGAAAAAATTTTAACATGTCGTTTTTTAAACTTGGTCGTAATATAAAATGCATTTATTTTCAAATTTTTTTGTGCCGCATTTATTATGATTTCAAATTATAAAAGGAAATGTCAATATGTATTACGGTTTATGAAAAAAATTAAAAAGTATTTCATTTTCGAAGAAATTTTTTTAATAAAAGTTTTGAAAAAAAATGTAAATTATTTTTTTTTTTAAGTTCAACATCTCAACATAAAATTATTTTTTATTCATTTAATAACCCTTACTGTTGAAAGTTAAATAGCAAAAATTTAAAGTTCCTATTTACCACACTCTTTGAGAAAATTAATTATTTCAATGCAAAAATTCAGTTTTAATAAAAAAAAAACATTGAAATGAAGTAATTTTTCATTTTTTTTTTCAAAAGTGTGATATATTTTACCTTTTTTGCTTCGAAATTCAACTGATAATATTTATGGCCAAACATTTTTTTTAAAATAAATTCATATTTTATTAGAAAAAGTTTGGAAAAAAGTCATTTTAAATTTTTCTAATAACATTTTTTTTTTTAAATTCTGAGTTTGAGGACCATTTTTTCAAAAACTCTTAATCAAATTTAGTGGATTTAAATTTAAGAGATAAGAATGAGCTTCTGGCTTTTTAAAAATGTATTTTAAAATATTGTAGGTGTTGCCGTTGTTTTCAAAATAGTTTTTTTTGTGTTTGAAGTCAGATTATGAGAAAATTGCATTTATCGCTTAAACGATGGAAGATTGTCCCTTATTCCGTTATATTGTTTTACCTTAAATTACCTAGAGAATCTTTTGTTATCATTTGCTTTATGAAATTTAGGCAAAAAAATGGTTTTGTTAAAAAAAAATTTAATTTTAATTTAAAAAAACAGTACGGCAACATTTGAAAAAAAAAAATCGTCAAAATCAGAGCTGTTCGGCCGGGTTCCCTAATAATTTGCTTTAGTTATTCTACTAAAGTTATAATTGTTCAAATATTTTTTATGAAAAAACAAAAAAAAAAAAAAACTTTCCACATATGCCACAGTAACCAGTAACAAATTTGTTTTCATGCCTTGACATTTAAACAAGACCTTATGTGTGCTACCATTCCGCAAGTACTATGTATGGCATCATTTTAATTAAATCTCATATTGTCAACAATAAAACAATTGCAATAAACTTTCGAATCTAAATACACTACCTTCTCATCACCACAAAACACATAATTTCTATATTGGCCTTAAACTTGTTCAAGACCTAGAACTGTCTGATATAGGAGTATTGGCAGTGTTATGGTATTTCTTTTCTCCATTCTCACGGTTGTTTAGTATATTAACTTTGTTTGTCGGAATCTCCTGTCGTGCGAAAAATAATCGTATACCATATCCGTTGCCATGGAGAGAAAAAGCCATCAATGTGTATGTTATAAGCCGGATATACAATCAAGAATACTACTACTCTATAATATACCTCGTTCTTCGCTATGGGAAGAATTACCCCCTTGAACATAACATTTCCGCCGCACTCTCTTATGCGAATCGATGAGATGTTGTCGAAGACTTTCGAGAGTTTTATGTCGATGTCGACTCAACAACACTAACAACAAAAAATAAGGATATCAGATTTCCGAAGAGGTATGTATATGTATTTCGTCTTGAGATATTGAGATGGGGTGCTGGTATATTGAGCGGTTGGTTAAGGAGCATCGAATATTTTCTTTTCTTCCTTTTGACTTGCTATACTACTTTGCTATTGAAATTTCAACCCACACGCATTTTTGTGTTTCTTCTTCTTTTTTTTTCTAACATCATAACGGTTGATAGCCCAAAATATAATGATGTTAAGAAGACCACTGTTATAGTCAAAGGATGATAACCAAAAAATAAACAAAAAAAACCATAAGGAAGGTTCTTTGTTGGCCCGTAAACGACATTTTTGTGATTATTTGAAATTACTTTAGATCCTTTTTTTTACATCTTGTTCTTATTTTGACTGTTGTTATAATTTTTTTATTGCGTACTCGTATTTTTTTTTTTTATTTTTTCTTCAATCCCTGAAATACTAAAAGACTAGAACGAAAAAAAAAAGAAACAAAGTATTTGAGAAGGTAGTTAAAAGTTCGAAGAAATGTTGATGCTTAATTGGGTTTTGTTACATTTTAACAAAATCATTTTTCCAACGAATGAAGGGAAAGAAAATTATTTGTTTTTCTTCCATCGAACAGGACGAAGAGTTTCAATCAATATTAGCTCCTTGTTGTTTCTTCATTCAATCTTTCTTTTTAATTATTTTTTTTTTTTAATTTCAATTTCTGATGTCCAGACTGGCAGGGTGTTAATAAAGTATGTCCAGCAAAAATATGATGGAAAGGGATTAACAATGGTATGTAGTATGTTTGTGTAAGACCTAAGACCAGGAGAAGTTTTACCATGTTTACACTTGAATTCAACATTTTATAGGACAATGTTGACTTCTCGCTAAATGAAAAAATAAATCTGGCTTGGTCTATTTTAAACGCAGCAAACAAATATTTGTTTCTTAGTTTACTTTGGGAAAAAAGTTAAATAATTTTTTGTATACCGAATATTCAACAGTTTTAGCATTTTTAATATGGTTTCGCACCGGAAGAAATATTCTTAAATATTAATAAAGAAATGAATAAATAAATCTTTGTAGCTGAATGTGAATAAACATAAGATGTTGAAATATAAAAAAAATAATTTATTAAATAAGATTTTTTGCATAATGATCCCAATAAGGAAGTTCCTTATTCATCCTGATAGGATAAAAGCTATTTCCATTTTGAAATCCTCTTTAGACATGCACATTAAAAAAAAAATCACCCCTAGACTATGTTTTAGATTTTTTTCATACCGAGGTGTTTAAAATATTTAAAATAAAATATTTATTCCTCATTTTGTATTAAAAACGTAAACGAAAATGTTATATGACAAAATTACAACTGAACACTGAACGAAAAAATGAATTTATGAGATTGGGAAAGAATTTTGTATTATTTCTTTTAAAAATGATCTTGAAAATAGAAAAAAAAAATTAAAACAGAGTTGTACAAATATACGAAAAAAAAATTTTAATATTATATTTAGGTAGGTACATATAACGTAGGTAAAACAAGTAAAAAATAATTGCAAACACAAATATTCAATGCGAACCAAACCAAATACCCACTGCATTAAAAAAAATAATAATTACAAATAAAACTAAAATGCAACACTGGGTGGAACGTATTTGCTTTTATGGTTAAAGTATTTTTAAAATAAAAGATTTTTATTGAATTAAATAATGTAAAATTTATAATTTGACTTTTTTAAAGGAATTTCTTGAGTAATGTTAAAAAAAAAAATCTGTTTTAATAATTATTTAAATACCGTTTTAAATGACCTTTTACACAAAACCAAGTATGCCCCTCGAATTTTTAGAGCCGTTTTTTAAAATAAAACTATTTTATTTACATAAAATCTTCTGACATTTTCCAAAAAAAAGTTTTTATGCCATTTCTGAACGAATATAATTCAACATAAAAGAACAAAACTGTGATAAAATTCATCAACCCATTTTCAAAAAAAATTAATTTTTCTAAAAAAAATTTTAACGGTAATATTAAAATTGGAAAATTTTTAAAAAACATATTTTTGAAAAAATAATTTTTTTGAAAACGTGTTAGTGAATTATTTGAAATTTCGTGTTTAAATTTTAATTAATTATTAATTTAAAATGGCATACCAATTTTTTGTATACATATGTATAAAAAATTATTTTTTTTTTTTTTAAATGGCTGTAACGATTTTCAAAACTTTTTCTTCTAAAAATTCTCTTTCATAAAAGAAATAACAGGGCATATTTTTTGTTTTGTAATCAAAGTCGTTAAAATCGGTGTTTCATTAATTGAGTCGTTATATTTGAAAGTGGTATAAGTCACATTTTCCTTGTGTATCAAAAAATGTCAATTTTTTTCAAACAAACACAACAATTTAACGGATTTTCTGTAAAAATACAAATTAGGGTACACTGAGGGAAAAAATAAATTGAAGGTGATACGTCTTTGTTTCACACATAGCCGCGAACCGGTTAAACGGCCTGGATAGCCGGTAGCTATGTACACTTTCTTATGGGCGCCTTCAAACGAATAAAATAAAAACGTATAAAGAAAAAACGTGTACCCAGACCGGTTAGCCGGTCGCCGGCTATGTGTGAAATGGGCCTTATTAAAATGTAACGGCTCAATTATGAAAACAGATTTTATGTATTTTTGAAGTGAAAACTTCTTTAGTATCGTAGTGATTTGAAACAAGATGAAACGAAAACGCGACACGACTTCAACTTGTTATAACTTTTTTGTTTTAATAGATAGATAAATGAAATTTGTACTGTAGATAGGTAATTAAATAAATTATAATTGTACAAAATTTCAATTAATTTCATATTCAAAATTCGGAGATAACGGTAAAAAGATGTTCTTTTTATACACACGTTATATCTTTTGATCTAGTGCACATACAAATTTGATTTAACTTTCATACGCATGCTGATAACGTAATCTTTTATTTGTTATACCACACATAACGTTACGTGCTCTACAAGTTACACAATCTTAAATTGACAAAAAAATTTAAAAATACCTCAAAACATCTGTGGAGATCTGTTGGCGATGACCAGCTACCAGTGTAGGAAGTACCGTAATCTCAGTCTGGAAATTCGACATGGTTGACTTTAAAAACTTCTAACTTCTCTTGTAGACATCTTTGAAATAAGATTTATACATCATTATACAAGGTGAAACAATAAGCTTTCACATGGTATAAAATTTTTTATAGGTTGTCAAACAAAAAAATTGATTTAATAGCATGAGAACATAAAAATAAATGTTTTTTTTTTTGCTTTTTGGATGAAATTTCATAGAGTTTAAAAAATTCTAGCTCTTTTTGTAGATGTCTCATAAACTTGATCGATATATATATATTGCGCTAAGACAATAAGCTTTCAGATGGTGTAAAATTGTTTTTAGGTTGTTAGGTAAAAAATGCATTTAATAGCGTGAGAAGATAAAAATACGTGTTTTTCGCTTTTTTTTATGGAAATTGATCGAGTTCAAAAAATTCTAGCTCTTTTTTTAGATGTCTCATAGACTTGATCGATATATATATATATATATATTCTAGCTCTTTTTTTAGATGTCTCATAGACTTGATCGATATAGGTATATATTTTGAGTTAAGACAACAAGCTTTCAGATGATATAAAATTTATATAGGTTGTCATATAAAAAACATGGATTTGAAAATGATAGAATAAAAATAGGTAGATTTTTTCTATTTTATTTTTTTTTGCAAGAAAAATGATTTTTTAAGGTTTCACTTCTACCACGTGTTAATTGCACACATGATTTTTTTTTACTATGGCTGTGTTCCTATGGGCTCAGTGAAGTACTTTTTAGTGCTTCAGAATCCATTGAAAGACATTTTTTCTATAAAAGAAATGGAGTTGAATACAACCAGAAGTACTTAGCAGTAGATACTTAAGGCCAAAGTAACACAGCTTATATCGGAAGTGCTTTAATTAAATCAAATTATAATTTTCCCTATTAGATATATGAGCAAGTGCGTCCGAATTAGTCGTGCATTTTATTTTTATTTGTAACAATTTTGTTTTTTTTTTTTTAATTTGTAACGGAAGGCATGTATTTTTAAAAAAATGATTTTTGCAACCCAGTTTTCAAACAACATACAGACAACAAGCAGACATAAAGTCTGCTTGTTATTATATAAATCTCTATATCAATAGCACTAAACAAAAACTTTTGAGTGCAAACAATTTACTAATTCTTTGAATAACTAAAAGTTGCAAATGCGAGCGACTAGCCTAAGGAATTTCTTCATTATTAATGTTAAATTTTGACTAATCATTATGTCACTATGCCATTTTAAACGACTAGAAACAAATCTATTAGTATTATTATTCGCTGCCAATAAAAATAATCTAATATTCAGTTTCAATTTTTCTTGTAGAAAAATTATGTTGCGTATACACCACAGTGACCTATCTGAATATGGTTAGATAAGGTCATAGAAATTCTTTATCAATGTTTGTTCGATTTTTAAAATCAGACAGCCTTTATTCTACAAGTCAATCATTATTCTTTTCTAATAATAGTAATTGATAAGTAGCTAAAAAAAAGTATAAAGTTAAAAAGTAAATAATTTTTTTTTTTTTGAAAAAAGCATGTTTTATGTTATATCTTAAAAAACGTATAGGATAAAAACTTATTATTATTGTTGGCACTCAGCAACAAACCGCCCATGTTTCTCTTTGTCGTCTTTTAATATAAGGCTAACCAGTTGAGGAAAACCACTGTGTCAATCATCCTATCCGTTTAGTTTTGATATTGCCTCTGAAAACTGCAGATTTTGTGACATTTTTAGGTTGAGGGTGTGCTCGATCCGTCATTTTGAATTTGATACATACAAGTGCATTTCGCAAAATAACTCAAGAACATTTTGTTTTACGAAACAAAATGTATTGAAAAATTATTATTCTAACACTGAATTGGCATTTGAATAAAAGTACATACATAAATTAACCTATATTGCTTCAATTTAATTTTTATTTAAAGAATTTTTTTCAAAATTTTCATCGTTTTGTGTAGTTTATGCAAATCAAACAAAATTACTATTGCTTTTTGTCTCAAGGATACCATAAAACAAGCACGTGGAAAGATTTCACAAGAGAATCAAAGAAACATTTGTCTTCTTTTGCTGAGGTCTGTCTTCTTATGCAGGGTAATTTTTCTAAAATTTACTTAAAATACTCAGTCAGTCAAAAAATACCTTACTAATCGCAGCAACAATAACGTATAATGAACGACCAACAACAATCACACGCATATTTTACTTTCTCACAATAATTCATTCTTTGTTCATTCATCATTTTCTCTTTGTGTCCAGTTAACATGCTTGAAGTAATATGAGAAGACTCAGTGAATACGAAGGAAAAAACACCAGAGATGAAAATATTGTTGACAATGTTACGAAAATTCATAACAAAAAGTACTGAAAAATGTGTGTTTCAGACAAACTGAAGAACCAAGTTAATTTTCATCTCTGAAAGAAAACTCCTAAGAAAACACACAACAACAACAAAAAAAAAGCACTCATAGCCTCAACCTCCTTTACAAAAAGAAAAGCCAAATAAATGGCCCAAGCTTGACGAACGTCCGACCCACCAAACACAAGACAAGATAGAAAAGAAAGAAAAAAGGACCAACATGTTAATGAAAACAACAACAACAAAAAAGAAACAACATTTCACAACAAAGCAAAAGAAATTGGGATGGAAAAAAAGTAAAAAAAAAAAAATATCCGTAACAATATACAAAAATCGTTACAAGGCCATTCCGATGAAGCGAGGAACAAACATTTCTGTTTCATCATTTCCTTCACTTTTCCCTTCGCCAAGGACACGATATTAATTTTCGAATGAATTGTATTATGTACCGCGTCTTATTTTTTTTTTTTTCAGTTCATTGTCCTGTTTTACTTTTCGTTCGTCTTTGTCCTGAAAATTTATTTAAAACGTGTCATCAATTCCAAGCCAAAAATGTGTTTACACAAAAAACATTCAGTCCTTCAATTTTTTCTAAAGTCGGGTGGGTAGGGGAGTGTATAAAAATGAACAAAAAAAAGAAATGGATGTTCTTCCCGCTGTGTGTTGTGTTAGATTTATTTTGTTGATGACTATGTTCTAATTTAAGGCTCCTTTTGCGGTCTAAAGTTCTGACAAAGAAGACAGAAGTAGAGATTTGTGACAATGAGTGAAAGTCAATGTCTCCAGGGTTGATGTAAATGGGGTAAATCGTATTTGATATACAGCATCATCACTTAAAAGGCAAATCAAGACGCATAAGACTTTACCTACTTATTGGTTTAGTTATAAACTTGGTCATCATTACAATATAATAACAATTTTTGAAAACTTTTATATAAAGAATAATTATCAAAGAGACAAAGGTAAATTGTGTATTCAAAGTGTTAGTTCAAGTTCAAAGGTATACAATGCAAGGCTTATTTAAGATTAAATTATATGAATATTTAATTTATTTTACTCCATTATAAGAGTTTCCGAGAATAAAATCATGGGACTCTAGTTTTTTACATAAAAAATTATTGATGGTTAATGCTGGGTTTGAATCCAGAACCTCTTCTGTGATAGTTCATTGCGCCACGGGGTTTCGTCAGATAATAACAATAATTGAGCTCTGCATATCATAAAAAGTGGTTGTCTGTAAAGCGGGTCATAAGAAAACAGGATGTGTGCTTTTGTTTAAAAAAATTATCTAAATTACAAGAAAAAGCCAAAAAAAAATAGTTTTTTTTTTCTCATTGTATCAATTTTTTTATATGAAAAGCTTACAAAAAAATTACACCATTAAAAAGATAAATATTTCTTCTAAAGAAATGCATTTTTAACAATGCGCAAGAAGTATTAAAATAATTTATTAAAAAAAATCATTTCTTATGAAAAAAGTGAAAAAATCACTTCAATCACCCAAAAATCCATTTTCTTATACAACAACCTAATATTAATTTTATACCATCTGAAAGCCTATTATTTCAGCTCAAAATATTTATATCGACCATGTCTGTGCGACATCTACAAAAAGAGTTAGAATTTTTTAAACCCAATTAGTTTTCAAAAAAAAAAACAAAAATTTCAATCTATTTTATCTTCTCACGCCATTAAATCACTTTTTTCTATGCCAACCTATATTAAATTTTATATCATAAGAAAGATTATCATTTCATTTCACCTTTCATATGACGTTTCATGCTTCAATCATATTTCTACGATGCCTACAAAAAAAGTTAGAATTCTTTAAAGCCAACATGTCGAAATTTCAAATTAAGAATACGGTACTTCCCACACTGGTGGCTGGGTCATGGGCAACAGATCTCCACAGGTGTTTTGATGTAATTCTGAATTTAATTTAACATTGTGAAGCTTGTAGTAAATGTACCGTTATGTATGATATATCAAATGAAAGGTGTAGTATTATCAGTTTGCTCAATAAAGTTAAATAAAATTTGAAAGAACGTTTTGAAAACTATATTTTACAGTTTTCTCAAAATTGTGACTAAAAAATTGATTGAAATTTTGCACAACTATAGTCCTGCCTATTATATATCTACGGTATAAATTTCATTCATTTATCTGTTGAAGAACATAAGATAAACATAAAAAACAGTTAAATCGGTAAAAAAAAAACAACTTGTTTTCAGTCAAAAATCATTTTAAAATACCAATTTTTTGCTCATGCATGTGCACGGTCATAGACTATATAATGTTCTATAAGTTTGAGATTTCCTGAACGCTACAAAAAATTGCTAAAAATAAAAACCCACCCAAAAATACATCGAAAAAAGTAGGTGAATAAGTGAATGGCATTTTCATTTTTTCATTCTTAAAAGCGATTCCCGTTTCCTAAAAAAAATTAGGCATATTGTGCCGAGTGTGTTGCAACATATAAAACGATAAATTGAAGTAAAATTTTCAACGAAAAACCTTTTCCCCAAAAATAGAAGCAGAATAAATCTAGTACAGCTGATATATGTTATCAAGCTTGGTAAAAGAGGTTGAAACTAGTGATGGGAACTATCGAATAAAAACTATCAAACTATCGATAGTTGTAAAATATTCATTCATTCCATGGTTTTAAATCATTCATTCATTCATTCATTCATTCATTCATTTAGTTACTATTTTCATTCGAATAGTTTTTTCATTCGATAGTTTAGTTAATATTTTCATTCGAATAGTTTTTTTTATACGATAGTTTTGTCATTAACCCTCTGTAGGCACACCTCTTTTTTGTGACGTGATAGGCACACGGGTGAGAATTTGGTTTATACTTTTTCATGTCGCTCGAACTTTTTTCGTCACAATATTTTATAGAGAATCAAGTATGACATTGATGTAGAATATTCCGAGGAATTGGAATATTGTATTCACAATTCCGAAAAAAAAATATTTTCACCCTTATAAAGAGACTTTTTTGTGACCACTTTTTTTGAAAAATCGTAATTTTTTTATTTTTGTCCTGCCAAATTCGCACCCGTGTGCCGACAGAGAGTTAAAATAGTTTTTTGACTTGATAGTATTTTCTTTTCAACATTATTCTTATTCGATTGTTTTTTCATTCCAATAGTTTTTTATACGATAGTTTTTCCATTCAAATAATTTTCTTAAACGATACTTTTTTCATTTGAAAAGTTTTTTAATACGATAGTTTTTTCATTTGAAGTTTTTTTATACGATTGTTTTCATTCAAATGGTTTTCTTAAACTATAGTTTTTTCATTTGAATAGTTTTTTAATACGATAGTTTTTATTCGATAGTTTATTCGATAGTTTGTTCGATAGTTTTTATTCGATAGTTCAAATCATTCAGTTACTAACTATCAATAGTTCAAATCATTCGATAGTTCCCATCACTAGTTGAAACGTTTATTGTAAATTCTTGCCCAATCTCCTCCAATTAAATGATATTTTTTTAATTTAGGGCATTTTTTACTTTGCTTTGGAAAAATGCCATAGGTTAGGTACCTTCAATAATGGACTACATTCAAAAATCTTTATTTAGTTTCAGACATGCCCTAACTTAAAAATATAATTTGTCTTTAATTAAGTCCATGTTTCAAATCAGTGCCTTATTAAAGGAAGGTATTTTAAGAATCTAGGGTATTTATTGAAGGTAAAACATGTTTTAAGAAAGAGCCCTTTTTTAAGGAAAAGCATATCCAAACTAGGGTATTTTTAAACTGGGAGATTTTCTTACACAGGAGCTTTTTTAAAGTTAATGCATTTTTATGCAAATTTTTAGATTTGTTTTACTATTCTCTCGATTTTCACATGATTGAACTTTATGTGCCACATTTTGCAAATAAATACAAAAATGTCGTCTACATATAAAAATAAAATACTCATACGCCACAGTGTACCGTTCCAATTATTTTTGTGTATAATTTAATATCTTTCATTATTTTTAATCCTTAAGACACTTTTTCATCGACAAATCGTATTTATTAAGTGTGTAAATATAAACGAGTAGTTCCTCAATAGATCATTGCTCTCATACAAACTCATATAACACACTGTCAAGAGTCTCTAAAATCTTAATGTCCCTTAAAATAATATACTTGCGGATATTTGTACAGATGTACAAATATTTTTATATCCAGTGGTTTATATATTTTTTGTATCTTTTTCAGTCAGTCGTAAATGTGTACCTTAAGGAACTTACAAATCATTAATGATCCTGCAGTAAACTTCTTGTGTCAATAAAATGTGGAAAGATGGGACTTTTGCTGTAAGAGTTTTTTTTTTTTATTTTATTTTTATACAAAACCAACACTACAAATTAATTATCTCAGTAAACTTCTCACAGAAAAAGTTAAAAAAAAAGATAAGAAATACATGAAAAAAAAAATACACAATGTGACCAGGATTAATTAAGCCCCCAAACGCATTTTCAACTTTAACGTGATGCTCGAAGGTTGAAGTGTTCAAGAATAAACTCAGTAAGTAAGCATCAAGTAAGGACAAAACAAAGGAATTACTTTGTACTGCACAATGTATAAGGGTAAAGTTTTTTGAGATTTTTTTTTATTTTTGTCTTGAATTATTGTATTCCCTTCAGGTGCAAATGTGGTTTGCTGCATTAAACTTCAATGGTCAGTTTTTTTTTTTACCAGAACAAGCAGGGAGGAGGTTACACACAAAAAAAAGTTCCCAACAACGAACTAACTTGTCAACCTGCGCGTGTTCCTTTTGTGACTCCTCAGAGGACAATTGTCCTAATGAGTGTCAGCCAAATTGATTATAGTCTGGAATGTTATGTTGGTGTCAATTTTGTGTACTTGAAAGGTCCTAGCTGATCAAATATACAATCTCGAAAAAATGATCTAATAGATAATTAAAGCTTGACTTCAAATTAAGCAACTCATGAGTTGTGGAATGTTCTGAAATTCTTGATGGTGCTTAGTTTTATAATATTTTGTAAAGATGTTGTCACCAAAATGATTTTTGATGCTGAAGTTCATATAAATATGTATATATGATAAAAAATTAACTTTCAAAATCTTTTTGAACCATTTTTTGTTTAACACATTTTACAAGTGGTAATAAGGAGTTTTGTATATTTTTGTCTTTACCAATTTAAATAAATAAAAAATAAAATTCTTGTATTCAGTGGTCTTATGGTTTGAATTAATGATAAAGAAGTAATTTTAAATAACAAATGCATACAATAAAACCAGGTAATTACCGTTTGTTAAAACATGTGTTAAGAAAAATATGGTTCAAAAAGACCAAAAACAGTAGATTTTGAAAGTTAATATTTTATCCAAATTTAGCCGTATTCAATTTTTGACAATACACGACAATTTTTAATGAAAAATAAAGTTTATTCTTGTCTCCGTTCCATGTTCAATATCTATAAATACTCAAAGGATAAAAATGGATTATTTAGTAGAATAATTAAAAATGTCGTTTTTTCTCATTTTTGAATAGTTTTTCTTAAGTTTGTTTGCAATATTTGAATTTTCAATTATTTAAAAAAATACCGATAGGATATCGATAGGAAATTTAATTATCTACAAAAAATTACTTGGTACAAATTTTTAAATTCGGCTTCCTTTTCAAGTTATAGACAAAAACTCAAAAAGTAACAGAAAAAGTCGAAAATATTGATCGTTACAAAAATTGTCATATCTTTATCAATTATCCATAGATTTTGAAGAAAACTATCTTTTCTATATATGAAAAATTTAAAACTATGGAGATTCGAAAGATTTTGATTTTTTCTTTAAGTAATAAAGTTTTTTTTTGCAAAAATTTCCTTTAAATATCGATTTTTTAAAAATGTTTTAATGCATTGCACTTAAACATCTAAAGTTACCCAGAAAAGTTATTCTAGTGTTTCTTACTTATTTATTCAGCTTTCAGGTTCTGGTTCTTTTGTTCAGATTAGTCATTTATTACTCAAGATATAACCCAAATACTAAGTATGCCTAGAAAAACAACAACAAAAAACTTTGAAAAAATAGTGTAAAAGTGTAAAAATCATAAAATTTTACTTCAAAAACAGTATTGAAAAAAAAATTAAAAAATGGGTTTTTTAGAAAAAAAAAATAAAATTTGTTTTTCACCTTTTTTGTAATAGATCAGCTTAAAATGGACTAATTTCATTTTTAATAATGGTTTTGGAATGGTCTAAATATAACCCTACAAACGCAAAAAACATTCATTCAATTATGTTTAAAGTCGCAAGAAATATGCAAAAAAGTAATTTAAGATCGTAGTTTTTTTTACTCTCAAAAATTGAGTGACTTAAGGAAATAATTCATACTACTCACTTGCTAATTTTTTACAGAAGTTCATATTTTGAGCTTAGGAACCAGTAAAAAATGACACAAAAAGATTTCATGACATAGGTATTTTTCGTATATTCTTTTCACATGGAATTACTCATGTTCCAGAAAGAAGAATGCGTCAACGTGATTTTCTTAATGTCCCTAGACATAGATTTAACTATGGTTGTACTATGGTTGTACCTAATCTTTTACTAGATGCATGAAATTTTTAAATAGTCTATAAGATTTATAAATCCGTATATGAATAAAGAATAAATAAATAAAAAAAAAACATCGTGTCTATCAGAAGCAAAAATCATGAACTGCAACTCTGCAAATACGAAATTATAACCACAAGCTATTGAAATGAAAAATAAAAATAAAAGAACCTCAAGACGAAAATAAGTTGCAGCAGTTGCAGAAATGCACTCTGTTCGGAACATAGCCACTCAGTGTGTCAAATGTGCCTGAACACAAATTTTTAGAACATTTTATATTTTAAAACATATTAAACTATTTTATTAATAAATAAAAATTTTTGTTAAATTGATTTTTTTAATAAATTTGATCAAAATCCTTTTGGGGTCTCCTGAACCCCAGGGTAGTAATAGTGTCTCTCCCGGGATGGGTAGGGTTTAAGGGTTAAAACTATGAAGCAAGAAATATTCAAAAGTGGCTTTTAGAGTCACTTCGCTGCAATTTCTGCCTACTTAAATATGCCCCCGTATTTTTTTTTTAAATCCACAGTAAAGTTATTGCCATGAGTCTCCTATTAAAAAATAAAATGAACAAATTGGTGGTCCGAACCTTCGAACATGCTACATGCTTTTAAAGTTCAAAATGCTAAAAGACTTTTAATATTTAAGACTTTATAAATGTAAATGGTTTTTCAAAGGAAAAAAGGAAAAGCAGTTTAAAAAAAAAATTATTATTAAAAAAAAATTTTTGAAAAAAAAATTAAATAAAATTAGTATGCCATTTTGAAACAATTACTAATCAACACCTAAAACCGAAATTTAAAAAAAAAAACTCAAAAATTAATTTTTCCAAAATTTTGTTTTTGATTTGTATTGAAATGATATAAAGGCTTGGCCACACCGGAGGGTATGCGGTAGCGGTACGGGTAGAGGTAACGGTACTTGTATGAAAAAAATTCCAAACTGACATATCAACGTTCAGATGTGGAATTTTTTTCATACAAATATCGTTACCGCTACCCGTACCTCTACCGCATACCCTCCGGTGTGGCCAAGCCTTAAATGTTTCTTTCATTTAAAAAATCGTTGAAATCGAATTATTAAATCAGATTTAAAAAATGGTTCTATGGCAGTGATTTTCGAAAAAAAAATCGTTAACATTCGTCATAACATTACATATAAATTTTTTCAACAAAATCGTTGTTTTCGAGAAAATTAAATTTTTTCAAAGTCGGCATAAGACAGGTCACCGTTCTAGGTTAAAAAAAATTATTTCAAAAACACAAATAAAAATATGGTTCATAGAACTGATGTAGGGTTTCATAAAATTGTTTATGATCTACTTAAGTAGTGGGCGAGAAGTGCAGAGTTATTATCCTTGAACTTTTGCATTTTGGGTTTTAGAGTCCATCAAAGTGGCCCATTTGTAATTTTTGGCTCATGGAATCTTAACCACACCCATCAAAATTTCAAAAGTTCAAAAGAGCTTTAGTTTTGTTAGACCTATATAGTTAGATTTTAAAAAGTCTCTATAGTATAAGTCTCAATAGTTACGATACGATTTTAAAAACAATTTGTAACCTTACTCCCCAGAGTTTTTCCAAAAGAAGAATGCTGAACTGCACTTTGATGATGATAATAATATTGCAGCAACAATCATAGCGCAATTTCGGTCTCCGCGTTTCCATTGTAAATGTCATTCTCAAGTTTCGTTTTCGTGTTAATGTTGGACTTGTGCTTGAGCCAAAGTGAGGAAGCTAGAGGTATCTAGTTTTTATTTTTTTTTTTTTTTATTTTATTCTTATAATTAAGTGCTATCATTTATATGGAGGACATTTTTTTTTTTGTTTTTTCATTTATGCCTGCAGTATATAGTTCTATGGTTTTATTTTTTTTTTAATTTTCTATTCAGTCTCAATGATTTTCTTAAAGCTATAAAAGACACAAAAACAAATAGATGAAGAAAAAAAAAATCCAAAAAAAATAAAAATGGAGGCGGCCAAAGACGAACGACGACGACGACGACACGACACAAGGACATATACACACCAAGCAAAACTCATGAATGAATGGATAAAATTTACTCAAAAGCAAAGATTTCTTCGTCATTGCAGTGGAAGTAATTAAGCTTTATTTATGCTCTTTAATTTCAAAGGATTTATGTCTGAATGGGAGGCACAAATGTGCAAAAACACACCAGAGAAAGCCTCTCTCTTTCTATAACGCCTCTATATAAAAACGGTTAAGAAGAAAAATCGACAAAAATAAAAAAAAGGATACCAACTCATATAGATGACTATTGACTATGGCAATCAAGTGGCAGTCGGTATATCGGCATTTACCTATAGAGATTTTGTCAAAAGGGGGTTATTAGTGCAAATTAAGTTCTACTAGATTTTTTGTTTTTTTTGTTTTAACAATTTTGTTTGAGTTCCGTCGGGATGAGGTTAACAAGTGGAAGTTGTAGGAGTTTTGCCTTTAAATGGATTTAATTAGCTAAGGTGCTGATAGGGAGATTTTTTTTTTTTTGTATTTGCCAGTGAATTATTGGCAATTGGAAGGACAATTTAGGGATTTCATTTACTTTCTTTTTGGGCGTAAATATTCTGAATATATTGGTTGACATTGATAAAAGAAATAAGTTACTTTTGGGAATAAGTTAACGAAATTGACTTTTTGGTCATATCAAAAGATAAATTATATTTGATTTTCGTTATCGTTATGGCATGTCTCAAAGGATATCAATGGGACATTTTTTGATCTGAAACATATTATAAATTTCAGTTTGGAATCAAAAAATTACAAAATATAATCAAAGTTGATGCATATCCCAGAGATTTTTGCGATGTCTTCAATTCATCGATCGAGTCCTCGTTGGTTAAGAAATTTCCTTCTCATATCACTTTTAAAATTGAAATTGAGTGCATTTTGTGTGTATATGTTTTTGTTTACTTACACCTTAAGGGTTTTCGTTTTCTTACTTTTTTTATAAGCTTCGTATACTCTTATCATTTGTTTCATTTTTATTTCATTTAATTTTATTTTATTTGCGATTTTTTTTATATTTTCTTTACGAGAGTTCTCAGTTTTGTTTTTGTTTTTCTCACCCCCTATAAAAAAACAGATATAAAAAAAACGCAACAAGGCGCCACTGACAGATAAATATACTTTTGGAAATGGAATGGTTTAAGGATGCTCGTGTGCAATGAAATAACAATTCATCGTCATATCTGTATCGAAACAATAATCCTCGATTGAGATAACTCTCGAGGCGGAATTTTTTTTTTTGTTATTCTTGAAGAAGAAATCG
Source organism: Episyrphus balteatus (assembly GCF_945859705.1). Taxonomy (NCBI): domain Eukaryota; kingdom Metazoa; phylum Arthropoda; class Insecta; order Diptera; family Syrphidae; genus Episyrphus; species Episyrphus balteatus. Next base: position 35,367,482 of record NC_079134.1, read on the forward strand.
TGACACACAATCGAAGTCGGTTATACAATAAAAAAAAAATATTAAGAGAATGTATAAAATTCATGGGATGAGAGGGTTGTCTCATGAAAAGTATGAAGATTGTTTCTTCTATTTTTCAGTTGAAGAAAGTTTAAGAAGTTGAGAATTGGTACATTCATCATTAAAAATAAATTGAAAATAAAAGTTTTTCGTCTATTGCTACTATAGATTTTGTTTTTATTAAGAAGAAGAAAAAACGTTAACAAAGAATAATTTTCATTATTTTTTTTTTTTTTTGTTTAAATTTCATGGACTTTGTGAATTTTAATTCAATTTAAAAATTTAAATGACCTGTAGTCCAAAATGCGTTTCGCCCAGGCACAACTTTTGGGCTCATCAGTTAGATGCAGTTGTACCCTTCTAAGACGCAAATTTTGGTTTTATCAATAAAATGGCATTTAAATTTTTTTTAGAGTCAAATTTAAAAAAAAAACTGTATTTAATTTCGCAAAAAGTCCATAATTTTACTTTACTTTTAAATAAAATGGACGACTGGTTCACACGAACTTGGTATTATAGTTCAAAGAACATATTTTAGTTTTTAGGTATCCATGGGAAATTAAAGCTTTAGATATAAGTTTTCAATATAAAATAAAATTTAAAAAAAATTGTGTAAAGAGTAATTTTTTTATTTTAAAAAATATCTGAAAATTTTGAATAACTTTAGTTCTACAATAAAGGACATTATAAGCAATTTACAAGAAAATATGGCAATTTTCACAAAAAACTTCAAAGTCATATTTACACTACATACATTTTTTTGAGAAAAACTAAAAAAGTTTTATTAAAACCAGCTTTTATGTAGACCAAATTTAATAAAAGCCTTTAAGGTAATTTTCGAGATAATTGCAATTTTTAAAATTTTATGGGAGGTAAAACTTCTAAAGTAGATATTTAAAAAACTTAAATAGAAATAGGCTATGGAAATCACGCAAAAATCATTTGTACAAAATTTCAAGCAAATCAATTCATCCATTTAGGTCCTAGATCGATGGACTCAGGGACACACAGACACACACAGGTGCCAAATGCATAAATTCTTGGCAGAAATTTAAAAAAAAATTGGGGGAAATAAAAAAAATAGCTTTACAGTTAAATACCCAAACTATGCAAACACTTGATAATTTTGATAATTCTGTTTGCAAGTTGTAAGAAGTGATTTAATCAGCTGCCATTATATCGAAAAAACTAACAAGTGTTGAAGTCAAATTTTTAGTAGTGATTTAATTTTCAAAATTTTTTTTTGAAATGGCTTTGCTAACGATATTTATGTAAAATTATAATTCTGTGTGATTAAATAAAATTTTGGTGAATTTTTGAAAGTTGAGTGCAGTTTTGGAAAAAAAATTTTGTTTTTTCCTTTTTTCATCTAAAGTTTTATTTATGATCAGATCAATTTATGTCTTCGAAATTAGTCTTATTTGTTAGTATATCATGTGTTCTTGTGGGAATATCAATAAAAAGTTGCGCATATTTGCGCTTTTTGGAAAGTGCCCTTCTTGAATGGGTTAGGGTCTTGACATAAAAAAAAAATATGTTTTTTTTTTTGAAATATCTGTTTCTATGTTTTTTTTAGGATCAGGTTCAAGTGGTATTTTTATCGCGAGGCGAATATTATTTGGGCATATGAGGCATTCAGGCGATGTTTTGGCACCAATTCAATCTTCAAATTTGAATTAATTCATTTCAAAAAAATTTTTGCATTAAAACATGAAATATTATTATATAAATACTAAAAAATGTGATTTTGATTCATTTTCCTGCCCCTGTGTGAGACTTCTCCATCATCGTTATGTTGGCTTTCATTAAAACTTCCTTTTTGACACGAGAGCAATTAAAAATGTTGGTTAAATAAAGTTCATAAATCCTGATGTTTCCTACAAATTAGGCTACTTTATATTTTTGAAACAATGTTTTCTTAGAAAATATCGTATTTCTGAGAAAGGTCGATGCTTACTAAAAGTAATTCGCTACAAATTTATATAATGTATCCATCTCTACAAAGCCTTAATAAAAATAAATAACCCATTACTATTGGATACATTATATTCAAAAAAAAAAAAAAATGACATGCATCAGATTATTTAAATAAACAGCAAAGGCAGTTTTCTTGATTTTTCTACATAATTCATGTGAAAAATCAAAAATTTCGTATTTTTAGTTTCTTTTATTTTTTAAATTAAAATTTGAATATTTTATTCAAAAATTTAAGTTACTTATAAAATTGTTGGCCAGTGTTGTGTTTACTTTATGCACAATTATTTGGAAAAATATTCCGTCTAAAAATCTTAAAATTAGAATATAACATCCTAATTCTTCGCCACTTTTAAAAGAATTTATAAGATAAGATTAACATTGTTTTGAGCTGAAATCTGATATCTAGCAGACCATAGCTTTGAGAATTGTAACATTTATTTATTAAATAAATAAATTCTTTTTCAATTTATATGATATGAACATTTTTACGGACGTTAGAAAAATTATTCGTTAGGACCACTCAACATCCTAAATTTTCTGAGACAAGTTTCTAACGCAACTGCAAAATGTAAAAAATTTCAGTTTTTTATTGATTTAAGCTTTCCAGTATGTACTTATTTTTGGTAAATATGAACGGTTACGCTTTTATGCATCTTCAATTCAAAATGATTGAACGATCTCTTTCTCTCGATTTTAAAAAAATTCAACATTCATATTAGTTAATTACGAGAAAAAAAAAGAACAAAAATTGGAACGAAATCACAAGATATGAAAAGCAATATTTTGAGAGATTATCTTCGAAACCAATTATTGAAAATTCTAAGAGGTTTAACTTGGCACATTTTTTTCTACCAAAAATACGCCTTGAAGATCTTAAATCAAGAAAGACTGATAATTCGAGTATTTTTTGACAGTTTTTGCATTTTTTAAAGTGTTTGAATTCGACTGAGGACATCATTTTAATACGTTACTTTACCAGAATTGACAAGCTGACGGGGCTAAATTTAAATTTTTAGTTTTACTGACTCAAAAAAAAAACAGGTATGTGAAGAGTCTTGTAATTGTCATGTCTACAAGTTGAATACAATCAAATCCTTAGCTTATTCAAAATCTAAATAATTGACTTTGACTGTATATTTTTATGCTACTGACACTGAGTTTTATTTGACAGTTTAAGGTACATATATATATCGCGTATTTTATTTTATTTATATCCTATGTATGCGATTGAAGTGTTTTTTTTATTTTTATTTTTTTTTTTTTTTTTTGTAATAAAAAAATTGAATTTGAAAACAAATTGAAAATAAAGCACTGTAAAATTGACATTTATTTGTTGAAATGATAGATATACTAGATAATATTTTGATACGGATGATTTCCATTTAAATTTGATACCAAGAAATATTTATATGTTATAAAAATCACCGTTAAATTGATAACATATCTTTGTGAGTTATCCTTTTTCAATTCTGGGAATATGAAAAAAAAATGTATACTTTTATTAAGATGTATTGAGGTTGATTTGACGAGAATTGAGTGGTAACTGCTTTACTTTTTGAAGAAGGTGGTTATTTTTGTGATTTTAATTCTCTCAATTTCCTTTAAAATGCCTTTTAAAAGTAATAATTTCCCACCCAACGAGCAGACTTTAGTCTTTCAAAATTCTCCCATCCAACTGTTAAATTATTGCTGTATCGCTCATCTTTTTAAAGGATTCTAATTTCCCAAGAAACTCCAACTCCATCCTTACAAAGTTACGTCTTAAACCCTCACACACACTCCGTTCAAATATTAAACACATATAATAGGTCTATTAAGCGATTTTGAATGTAACGTCTTAACTTACTCGTATAACCACAAAAGGACTTATGCACGATCAATTGCATCGAATTATTACCTACTCTCATCTTTAACTTAATGATTCCATCGGCACTTTATTTCATATCATCCAGCAATTAGCTTGTTCACGAGCTACACACGCTCCTCTACGTAGCAAGTGAAAGTATATTTCTAGATGAAGCGGAAATACTTTAGTACCCTTAAGGATTTTGCCATTAAGTGATTTCAAAAGAGCGCGAAGCATTGTACGAAAGTTTTAAAGGACTTTTATATAAAATAACTTTTTTTATTTTATTATTTTTTTTTTTTTTTCTTAATCAATATAAAGTATATGTATACGATGAGCACGTGCTTTTCTGACTTTGAATTGAATCCATGTGATGGTGCGTTGAAGACGACCGACTGACGACGACGTCATGGTGTAGGGATTTTATTTCATTTCTCGAAGGAAGATAATCGTTTTGTATCATTTTTACTGATGGAGTCTTCGTTTTATGAGTTATTATTGCCGCCAGCATGAAAATGATACACAAAAATATATCCCTCATTTTTGTTTTTATTTTAATATGAGTATTGGTATGGGTATGAATGAGTACCTACTCTGTATTGTGGATATAGGATATATCATATTGTTGTCCCATAAATGTTTACGAGTATATGTTGTTTTATTTCGATTGGCTTCATTTAAAGATTTAAGAACTTTTTTTCTATTTTTTTGCATAGGTATATAAACAAAAACTATGTAAATCATAATTGGTGTAAAAATGAATGCTCACTGAGGTTCTTAAGCCGTTTTAATACCACTTAAACTATTATTAGGATTGCCTTAATAAATTGATCAAATCTTACTACTAATCTGAGAAGTGCTGGGAGTTATTTATGTAAATATAACACATATTCATAGATTTTAAAATTAAGTCAAAGCTCTTGAAAATTGTTGAATGTTGAGTTTACAATGTGTTTTTATAATTATTCTTAAGAGGGTTTGATAAAAATACCTGTGAAAATATTAACCATAAAAAAGGGAACAATATTATGATTAACGAATTTTATTTTAAACAGATAAATTATTTCGTGATCTGTGTAATATGTGAGAAGGTATTGTAAGAAAAAATTAAAAATGAATGATGTGGTCACTGTGGTGTATACGTGTTTTTTTTTTTTAATTTTTTTTTTTTAAGGAAAGAACGTAATACAAAATCAAGAGATGATCAGCCCTTATTTTCTGGCATATGTTTACGAATGCGCTGAATTAAATTGGAAATTTCAGCAAAATAACGATAAAATTCACGTTACCAGGACAAACGTGATCGGATTTGAGCAGCTCGGAATCAATAGTTTTGCCAATTGGCTTTCAACATAACCGGATATAAATTTTATTTAAAACCTCTGGTTCATTTTAGCTTGATAAATCTACAAGGAATTTCATAAATACAACAATAAAGAAGATTTGAAGGAATCCATCATAGCAGCCGGGCAAAACATTGACTTTAAGATCAAAAACTGCAGTTTTAACCTTATTTCGCACTTCATCGAGCTCAAAAATGAAAAAAAATTTAAAAATGATTTTGGAAAAAAACATTTTCATATTCAAATGCAATAAACCGTTCATAAAATAAAAACCCACAAATTTTCATGGGTTTATTTACAATCATTTTTTTAATATGGTCCTATAACCTTTTTTCGTGCAATGTATATATGTACCTACCAGTGGCGTATCCAGAAAAAAATTTGGGGGGGGGGGGGGGGCTGGAAAATTTTTCAAAAATTTTTGATAAGGTAAATGTACTACAAATTTGTCTCTTTTTTTATTCATCTTTGATCGAGAGAAAAGCGCTGTGCTGCGGTATTGAAAGTCGTATAGTAGCATTTTACTGCTCCCGACAACTTCGTACTACTGTCTCCTCCTTTCACATTCGAAGTAGCTTTTTTTCCAAGTTCTTGTATCCCAAACATTTTACACAAACAGCAGTTAGTAGTCTTTAAAAAAAAAAAAAAAACATATTTTCGTTCGAACTTTTTCATGTGCTGAATTCAAAACTGTTTACAGATTTATTCCTACCACGTCTAGTTTTTGAGCTATACTCATCACTTTTTTCGGTATAAATGCCTATATTTCCGCAATTCGACCGAAAGTAAACTGGCATCACTTTTCAATTTCACGTGAAATTGATCTTCGATCGATTTCGAAAACTTCGAAAATGCTTCGAACTGTCAAAACTAAAGGATTATCCATTTTTATTTTGTTTCTAAAGTTAAATCACTGCTACTTTGAACATGGATTCAATTTTATTGGCAACTTTATTGGAATAAAGCAGAATTTAAAAGAAAAAATAAGAAGTCACATTTTGCGAGACATATGAAATATGTAAGTGAAATGCAGAACATGGGCGATATTATTGCAAATTTTCAAAGAAAAATGAATTAGATAAAGTGTAAAGCGAAAGAGGTTGCAAACACAGAGGCAGTGATGAATTATGATATTTCATGCCTCATGTGTTTTATGTATTTTGTATTAAATTAACAACAAATAAACATTACAAAACAAAAAAAATATAAGTTTTGACAATATTTTGTCAAAAAATTGGAGTTCACGAGCAGAAACAAAGCGAGTTGAATTCGATCAGAAAATCGAAATGAGCGAAAAAATTTAGAACACCTAATTTCACTATCGGCAACGCAAGTGAATGCTCAAAAAGTGAAATGCAGAACCTAAAAGTTTCAAAAACTAATTTTCAATGTCATTCTCTCGATGTTTAATCCGAAATATACAGGGTGTCCCAAAAGTAATGGATCAAACGAAATATGCTGATAGGCCAACTTTAGGGCTCTCAGAATTTAGTAACTTGTTCATCCCAAATCCTTACGGTTTTCAATTTAATGCAGTTTTTGTGAATTATCGAAAAATCTCGACTTTGCAACAGTATTTTGCTTCCTCCGGTCATAATTGATTTTTGTTTTTTACAATTCTTTCACTAAAACATTGGCTAATAAGAATAAATAATTATTTAATCAAAATATTTTTTATTTCATACGCCATTTTGCTGCAAATTATGTAACAGTTCCATGTTTTATAAAAACTCAATTACTTATTTTTTTTTTCAGAGCAACACACTGCAAAAAATTTGTATAGTGTGACACAGGTTAATTATTTTAAAAAATTGCCGTGTTATTGCACTTTTCAAAAATGTATAAAAGTTTCCAAACTTGAAGTTAGAACAAAAGATATTACAATTTTAATGCAACAAAACAGGCCTTTTCAGAGAAAAATAACAAAGAAAAATAAACACATTTCCTCGACTGTTGTTTGTTTATTTCTTTTTGAATAAAAGCCTCGATTTTTGTTTGTTATTTTGCTCTGAAAACCCCTGTTTTTTTGCATTAAAATTGTAATATCTTTCGTTCTAATTTGAACTTTGGAAATTTTTATACATTTTTGAAAAGTGCAATAATACGGCAAGTTTTTAAAATAATAAACCAGTATCACACCATACAATTTTTTTTCGGGATGTTCCTCTCAAATAAAAGTAAGAAATTGAGTTTTTATAAAACATGGAACTGTTACATAATTTGCAGCAAAATGGCGTATGAAATAAAAAATATTTTGATTAAATAATTATTTCTTATTATTAGGCAATGTTTTAGTGAAAGAATTGTAAAAAACAAAAATCAATTATGACCGGAGGAAGCAAAATACTGTTGCAAAGTCGAGATTTTTCGATAATTCACAAAAACTGCATTAAATTGAAAACCGTAAGGATTTGGGATGAACAAGTTACCAAATTCTGAGAGCCCTAAAGTTGGCCTATCTGCATATTTTGTTTGATCCATTACTTTTGGGACACCCTGTATACATATTTTTTAATAATATGTTCCTTTTTTAATACAAATCAGAAGCACAAACTGGAATTTGCTTAAATAAACCATTAGTTATGTTGACCATTAAGATATTGAGCTATAAAAAATTTGTATTTCCAATATCTTCCAGAAAAATATTATTTTTGAAAAAAAGTAATATACTCAAGACAATAAAATACGACGTGTTGCATAAGAAGCTTTGCAAAATTTAACGGTGATGTAATTCGACGTCAAAATACCAAACAAACTATTTGAAGAATTCTGAATTCGACTATAATCCTGAAAATCCCAAACCTCAACGTCAACTAAGGCACTTACTCAAACAAACACAAACAACCATTTTAGAATTTGGAGGGGGCTCGATCATTGAGCTGCATCTAAATCTCTACGATTTACGAAGAAGTTTCAGTTAATCATGTAGATTATGATGAAATCAGCTAAATAGTAACATGATTTTGGAGGCTTGGGGGGGGGCTTGAGCCCCCTGAGCCCCCCCTCAATACGCCACTGGTACCTACATTAGGGTGGGTCAAAAAAATCGAAATTCTTTTTTTTGATTTGGTGCCCCGAAAAATCGATTGCTAGACACCTCTAGAATATACCTACACACCAAATATGAGCTCTTTATATTAATGGGAAGGTCCTCCGCTTTTAAATTTTCCATTTTTGCATCAAGCTTCTACAAAAAAAAATTATTTTTTTTATAAATCGATTTTTTTGCAAATTTCTTTTCTTATTCTTGTAGGAAATTGAACGCTCTACAAAAAATACTTCATACTCTTTTTTCGTTTATCTAACGAACGTTTAAGTCCCTACAAGAAAACATCTTGCTAATTTGAAAATATTGAATTTTAAGTGCATTAGAAAATTTTGAAAAGTAAAAAATGTTTTCATATTTTTTTTAACTTTGACCTCGAATATCTTTAGAATGGTTAGATTATTGAAAAAAATTATTAAGAACGATCTGTTTCCTACAAGAATATGTCATGCGCGTTTGATTATTATAATTTTTCAATTTGTTACAAAATTAAGAACAAAAAACGAATTTTTAAAGATTTTCTCGATTTTTGGACCTCAAATATCTACTAAACGGTTAGATAATTCAAAAAAGTGTATTTAACCTTTTTTGTAGAGCGTTCAATTTTCTGCAAGAATATGTAAAAAAATTGGCTAAAAATTCAATTAATAAAAAAAATATTTTTTTTAGTAGAAGCTTGATGTAAAAATGGAAAATTGAAAAGCGGAGGACCTTCCCATTAAGATAAAGAGCTCATATTTGGTGAGTATATTCAAGTGGTGTCTAGCAATCGAGTTTTCGAAGTACCAAATCAAAAAAACGAATTTCCATTTTTTTGACCCACTCTAATGTACAGTACACCTGTTCCATGAAAGCTTTTAAACTGCTTATTGTTATTTGATAACGAATTTATTTTAGGAAACTTCTTCGTTGTCCGCTGGTTAAAGTTCATTTAGTTATGTTGACATTAAATTGAATAATGGTGGCCCCTAGGGGATAACGTCATTAATTATTTTAATTTTTATTTTGCTCATGAAACCTTGACCTTTAAATTAAAAAAAAAACTAGAGATAAGATAACATGTCAAAAAAGCATTTAAAAAGAACGGTTGAGTAACTTCAAAGGTAAAATTAAGAAAAAAAATTCAATAACAGCCTTTTTGGGATATGAAAAAAAAATCGTTTTTGGATTTATGGGCCAAAATACTTTTAAGTGTCTAAAAAGTTGTCCCTTTGGACAGTGAATTTTGAAAAAAAATATGGATCAATATATTTTCATATATTTTAGTTGACATAGAATGGTTATACTTTAATCTATGTATTATAAAACAACATTTGCAGCGATATGTTTGGAATGATATTTCTATATTTATGACAGTTTAAACAAAAAGTGATCAAAACATAACAACTGCCTTACTTTACTGCAAATTTCAGTTTTATTTGTAAAATCATATAATTTAGCTATCTGATATTTTTATTTGAAACTATAGGAACAACATAAGTCTCCTATGAAGTTAAATCACAGAAAAATTAATTTCATTTAAATATTCTTAATAATTTATTATAAAAAATCAGATTTAAAAGTTTAAATACCACTGCATTACCAAGATAACAGACAATGTTACCGTGATTTGTAAACAATTCGATCCAAATTTGGGTTTCAAACTTGTAAAAGTAAATAATGTTAATTTTATAACCCAATATAGTTATTCTACTGATTTGTCCTTTTTCTTAGAGAAAAATTTTTGGCCCTTATACAAAAATTGAACATTTCGTTTTGAAAATTAATTAAAAAAAAAAAAACGGACCGATAGTTTTTTTAAAAATTTGTTTTTTTTTTTCGATTAGTATTTTCTTTAATAATTTTTTTTTATAGAATTTTGAAAATTTCATTATCTAGCTAACTAAAGTTATTTAAATTATAATAAAAAGATGATTTTGTTATTTAAAAAACATGTTTTAATTTTTTTCGAGATTCTTGTGATTTAGAGATAATTTGTGTCTAGATGTTTTTTAACCTAAAACTTCTTCTAATTTTGAAAAAAAAAAAAATAGCAATCATAATCCCAATAAAAATAAAATGCACGACTGGGGCCGCACGTACTTGCTCTTGCAGTTCAAAGCACTTTTATGTTAGCTTTCTTGTAGATTAAAGAATTTTTAAGAAATTTGGTTGATGTAGGGGAAGAGCCGGCATGGAGGCCAAATGTTAGTTAAATAAATTTTTTTTTGCTTGGCTTGACCTTTTTGAGAAAAACTAAAAATGCGGTTTTACTACAATTACTTTGAATATTACGTATGCAACATTTTATCAAAATCATTAGAGCCATTTTTGAGAAAATTGCAATAACTCCATAATAATGTACGGGAAGAGCCGACATCCGCGATTTAAAAAAATGTAAAGACCATATTTCCACTATCCGTATTTTTTGAGAAAAACTAAAAACGCAGTTATGTTAGAACTATGTACAGCATTACGTGTGTTAAATTTAATCAAAATCGTTAGAGCCGTTTTCGAGAAAATTGTAATAACTCGAAAATTTTGTATGGGAGGTATACGTTCTAAGCGAGATATTAAAAAACAAAAAAAAAACAACCTTGGAAATTATGAAAAAAACATCCATACCAAATTTCAAGAGAATCCGTCTACCCGTTTAGGCTGTAGCTACTTGTACAGATGGACGCACCGACGCACAGACGCACGGACGCACAGACCGACGGACGTCATGACGAAACCCACTTTTTTGGACTTCTCCATCATCGTAATGTTAGTTTTGATTAAAACCTCGAATTTTTTTTTCGACACGAAACCAATACTTGCCCTATTGAGCAAGTAAAAATTACGTATACGCCACAGTGGATGTCTGCAAATATTATTTTCCTTTCGTTTTTAAATGTTTGTGGAAACAAAAATGCACAAAATAGTTGATGGTAGCCGTCAAATTTAAGTATTATTTAATCTTGAATATGAATTGATGGTGGATATAGCATAGCTTTTACCTATGTAATATGCTGTTTTTTTTTTTAATTTTTTTTTTATTAAAGACATTTCGTCTATTTTCGTTGCCCGATGCCATTTCAAAATGTGACTAAAAAAGATTGATAATCTATTAGACATATTTAAATATAAATATTGTATTAAAATAACAGAAATCCCTTAACTCAAAACTCATACATAAATCGTGTACAAATGTATTACTTTCTGAATCTTCATCCCATTGACTATAATATAAATTTCATTACATGAAAAATGTCTTTTTAAGTTCAATAATATAAAAAAAAAATACACACACATACAAATACTTATTATATTATGTATGAATAAATATGAAATTTTCCAAATAAACTGCCTTAGACTACGTGACTTATATACGCAACATTTTACAAAGCAACTCAATACACGCTTCTGTTTGCTTGATTCTACTTTCTTCAAAAAAGGACCTTAATATACCATCATAAAGCAAAAGCCTCATGTTGTATAACACAAATAGTATCTATATTTCCTATGGTTGGTTTTGAAAAATATTTTTTAAAATATTCGAAGCACGTCATTGATTAAAACAAACGAAAACAAATTTTTCAATATGCCGGGTTGTTAAATTATGGTTAGAAAATAACACAACTTTGGGGGCGAACTTTAGAGATAGTATACTTTCCTTATATAAAAAAAAATTCTCCAATTGCTAAATTACTATGAAGGAAATCTCTATTTCTCAATAATATGAGTGATCTTTTTCATAGGAAATGGCTTAAACCGTTTCAAAAACATTTATTTAGAATAAAAACAATGCAATGCAAATGCAAATGCAAAACACTGTATGTATCCTTAAAAATTGGAAAACTACACTTCAGATATTTGTGTCAGATCAACATGAATAAGGTGCATTACTTTTCAGGGATGGTCAGGTTGACTTGTTTGTGTGACATGTTGGTATACATATAAAAATTTAAACTTTTCTTATTAATTTTTTAAAATCTACACCTTATTTTCAAACCAAGAAAATTAGGACTTTCGGACATGAGATTTTTTTAGATTTTTGAGGGTAGTTAAAGAATATCCAAACAAAGATTAAAATGAAAAAATTAGCCTATTTGCACTTATAGACCAGGGTCGATAATTTTTGAAACCAAAAAAAATCATAGTAGAATGAAACCCATTGGAAAATTAGGTGAATATGATGAAAATTAAAGGAAAAATAAATTACGGGCGAGCCGAGTTCGGGAAGTGGGTGGGTTGAGTTTTTAATGGTAAAAAATGGTATATCTCGATTTCCGGCAAAACTACAAGTCCTATAGAAAAAAGTTGTATGACAAAGTTGTAGGTAATAAAAAGATCTACAACTTTTGTACCAACAATTTTTTCACATAACCTCAAAATTTATGTGAAAAATTAAAAAAACCGAGTTTTTGGTTTTTTATTTTTATCTTTTTCAAAAACAAAAATTTTTCTACGAAATTTGGTGAAAACTTACCTTATTATATCCCAAATACACTGTAATTTATTTGATTTAAAATATTTATTTTTTAACCTTTTTTTTTGACTTAATACCAAAAAAACACCCTAATTTTCAATCGAAAATTCACGTGTCAAAATATCAGCTTTTTTCAAAAAATCGGTAGGTATTTTGTTCTCTACTTTCCAATAGTGTAAACAAAAATTTACATTAGTATACCATAATACATGTTCTCGGTAAAAGCAAAAAGCTTGAATTCGAAAATTTTTTTATCATTATTTAAAATTTTAAACTATTTATTAAAATTTACACTTAAATTACTCAAAAATAGTAACATTAATCAATATTACATGAAATCCTACGTTTTTTGAGTAATTAAAGTGTAAATTTGAATAAATAGGCCAAAATTGTAAACAATGATAAAAAAATTTTTTCGAATTCCAGCTTTTTTCATTTTTTGCATTTTACTAAAACATGTTGTATAGTATGCTAATGTAAATTTTTGTTTACACCATCAGAAAAAAGACATTTTAACAAACGAAATGCACACCGACTTTTTGAAAAAAGCTGATATTTTGACACGTGAATTTTCGATTGAAAATTAGGGTGTTTTTTTGGTATTAAGCCAAAATAAGGTGAAAAAATTAATATTTTAAATCAAATAAATTACAGTGTATTTGGGTCATAATAAGGTAAGTTTTCACCAAATTTCGTAGAAAAATTTTTGTTTTTGAAAAAGATAAAAATAAAAAACCAAAAACTAGGTTTTTTTAATTTTTCACATAAATTTTGAGGTTATGTGAAAAAATTGTTGGTAAAAAAGTTGTAGATCTTTTTATTACCTACAACTTTGTCACACAACTTTTTTCTATAGGACTTGTAGTTTTGCCGGAAATCGAGATATACCATTTTTTACCATTAAAAACTCAACCCACCCACTTCCCGAACTCGGCTCGCCCGTAATTTATTTTTCCTTTAATTTTCATCATATTCACCTCCTTTTCCAATGGGTTTCTTCCTACTATGATTTTTTTGTACTTTTTAATGTTTTTGTAGCCATCGGCACTGGTCTATTATTCCTAAGATGAACAAGAATCTTCTTTAGTGCATATCCTAAAATTTGCCCCTCCATCAAAAAATACCATTATTTCGTAGGTATATATATTTTTTGTAAGGGATTGTTTTGATTTTTAATAATGATGGATTCTTAAATCTTCAGGCAAAATTTGGTTCATCTACCATAACTTTTAAGGGTTTTTTGGCAGTAAGTTAGCAACTGTTATAATAATATGAGTTGACAGATGAAAAACAGGTATAACTTTTTCCAGAGACGTCAGATTGTCTTGATTTTGGATTTTTTGGAATCAGCATTAAAAAATACCTTGGAATCTTGTATCATATGTGTATATAGTACCATAGCCTATTTCTGCTAATTTTGAAAATCTCCATTTCGCGATTTGACCTTGAAATCGCGACAAGCGGACATGAGATTTTTCTAGACTTTTGAGATATGTTATAGAATGGCAAAAGGAAGATATTGAGCAAAAAAAATTTCTACTAACATTCATTCCGAGGTTAAACCCTTATTTAACTGGATTAAAAAAAAAATTTTTGTATTTTTATTTTACTAACTGAACCGAAAAACATTACATTCGAAATAAATTTTTCCAGCAAAACTTTAAAAAAGCTTGAAATAATAAAATATAAAAAAAATAGTATTAAACTACCCCCAAAATGTAAAAAATGGAAATATCTAAAATAAATAGAGCTCCTAGAAAGCAACCAGTTTGAATGTCAGGCTAAGTGAATTCAAATGCATTAGGTTCAATAAAATTTTTTTTGGAAAATGTTAACAACCTTGGCATAATTTTAAAACTAGTACGAAATTACCCCCAAAATGTGCAAAACTAAAAATTTTCAAAAAATAGAGCTCCTGGAAATAAATGAATATAAGTTTACTGACCCCAAATATGCACATTAAGTTTAAAATAATTTTTTTCTGGAAAATTTTTATAAACGCTCAAAATAAGGAAAACTTAAAAATTAGTAGGTATGAATTCATTCCCATAAATATAAAAATTAAATATTTCAAAAACTAGAGCTTCTATAACGAAACCAATATGATTTTGTAACTTACTGAACCCAAATCTATAACATTTGATAAAAATCTTTGTGCAAAATTTTAAAAAGTTGAAAACTGTTGCCCAGTGTAATTTAATGTAGTTCACGTTTTTTTAGAAAATTTAAAGAACACATCCAAATTTGAAGTACATACATATTTAAAAGGCATCATTTAGATTTTAAAACTAAATTTATTTACCTATTTTCAATATATGTTAGATAAAATTGTAATTTATTGTCTGGTACTTTTTTGTTATTCAATCATAAATCACACCTATACCACTTATTTAAGAATTATTATTTAAATAACTCTAAATCTGTCAGCCAAAAAAAAAATAAAAAAAAAAAAATAAATTCAATCCTACTCAAAAAACATTTCGGAAATTAAATAAGAAATTAAATTACCTTATACCTTTGCATCAGGAAATGGAATATAATAAATATCCCTACTGCCTCATACATAAAAATAGGTATATGATGCTGGTACAGTACACAAAATTCTAATACAAACATTTTCAACCTCATATACATATATAAGAATATCCATTTTTTATATGAGAATATTAACAAAAAACCATTACCATTAGAAAGGATCGACAACATAAAAATCTGAATACACACAGTTTTTCGTATATCGAGATCCAAAAAATAAGAGGAAATACGAATTTATATTGAATTCGAATTTGGCATCAGAACAACACACGCACACACAACCTAACACGCAGTTAGTATATTTTCTTCTTTTTTTTATTATACAAAAAAAATCTAATAATAATAAAAGGAAATAATATTCTAAAGCCACCAAAGTGAACACATTTCCACTTTTGCTTATCCTTTTTCCGCCAAACTCATCACCCACACCAATATACTCACAATTCCACATCCATATAACGTCATATCAATATACAATTTCCGCGCGAGTAAAATATAAACGCAGCTCTAATCGAATAATTCGACGAACTACAGAGGTACCTCGACGTTCATAAAATATTGCTATGTAGTATATGTGGCATCCTGGTATCCTTTTTTTTGCAGGAACAGGCACTCTGTGGCAATGGTATGACACCCTTAGGTGTCGCTATCAGATCAAGGTGGGGAAAATTATATCTCAGCTCGGCTCGGCTTGGCTTGGCTTGGCTGTTGGCTCGGCTATCCGTGGAAACGAGAGAGCGCGTATGGCATGTCACTAAATCGAATTTCAATCAATCGCAAGGATTCCAATCACGTATATCGCCCATCGAATTCCACCACGTTTAGGCTCTGGCTCCACACAGAAGACCGGAAAAGACACAAGCTTTAGTCAACCTTCAGAGACTTTAGTTTCAAAACGAATACACTGATGGAACCTAAAACACACACACACACATAAGAACCACCTCATCCATTTAATACCCAGGGTTGTGATAAAGCGAATATTAATGATAAATGCGGAGGAAGTTCTTGGCAGTTGGCTCATCTTCGTCTTGGCCTTCGTCTTCATCTTCATCTTTTTTCTTGGTGCGGTGTGGTTCAGCCTCATCATCCATTGGCACCATCATATCGCTCTAGGACTAGGATTTTACGTGACTGTCCTCGTGAGTAACCATAGTCGATTGCTCATTTATACCTGGCTGAAACCATAAAGGTGCTGCTGGCTCTGGTACCTTACTCTTTCCTTACATTATTGTGAATCATTGAAGTAGAACCTTGGGTTGCTCTTGCTGGTAGAATAAGCTCAATTGAAGTGATCCATTTCCACGTTGTTGGTTGGTTCGACAATATCCGATGTCGATGACGTGATGTGCTTTTTTGATTTTTTGTCTTATGTTTTTGTTGAATTTTATATATACAGTTATTTTATGGAGTGAAGACATATCTCTAATAAAATTGTTTCCAATGGACAACACTCTGAATTGAAGATGAAGGATATGCGTGAGAATAAAGGCATATGGTTTTGACTCTATTCTTTGTTTTGAAAAAAAAAAAAAAAACCTGGAACTATTCAATTGAGTTAAAATGTCAAAAGATAAAGTTATGTTAGATTATGTGTGACCTTATGCGGAATTGAACTGTGTTACTTTTTCTATGGTCTTGAATCAATAAAATTTTCAAAAGGTCATAGGATTCTTGAATTCAATTGTTATTGAAGGTTTTGATGAGATTCGTTTGATAGGGTAGAGTTAAAATAAGGTGAATTTTATGAAGAATGGAAGAATTTAAGGATACATTTAAGAGTCGTGTATTCTAAAATATTAACTTCGTACCAGACAATGGAAATATCAGAACAATCTTCTGAAGGATCTCATCGGGTAAGAGAACTTCCACAAAACTGGAGCCATACTATAACTGGTGTAACCTGATTGTGCTTAGAAAGTTTTTAGATTAAAGAATGCTGAGCACATCCATGGGTACCGCGGCGGCGGCGTACCGCCAAGGAAGTGCTTGTATGCATGTAGGAGAAAACAATAATAACTCAGATAATTGTTCAAGTATTTAATCTTCGATCAAGGTCTTGGTGGAAGATTTTTATGGAGTTATTGGTGTTTCTTTCTTGAAAACAGCCGAAAAGTGATAAAGATGAACACCCGTTTCATTTTTTATATTGGTTCCCAACACATCGAAAAGAAGTTCCTATCGGCCGCTGTTTCTTGTATTGGTTGTTTCAATCATGCTATTGTCTTGCCTATTTAAACAAATTAAGTCATTATTTGTTCGAGTTTTGTTGAAAGGTAAGCCATATCTTCTAGTGACTTGATAGTGGTTTGGTGAAGAAGTATCGCGATACGGCTCACACTAAGGAAATTTGTATGGGAGTGCGGAAAAAATTAAATAAAAACTGAACCACTGAATAGATTTGGATGAAATTTTCAAAGATGACAGTTTTCGTCGTAAGAAATTATTATTATTCATTTCCGCCCACTGCCACGCCCTTTTAAAAAAATTTGTGAGAGTAATAAAGAATTCCGATTCTCAATTTACTTGTACTTATAGCATTTTTTTTTTAATTTTTTTGTATTATTGGAACCACCTCATCGATTTTAAAAACATTAAATGGAAAAGAATAACTCATAGTAGTTACTGTTGTCGAGGTCCACGTCCACGCAAAATAAAAAACCCAAATTATAGTTAAAAATTATTAAAAAAAAAAACACTATACAAATATATTATACAAATTTTTCAAAAGTTTATTCTTTTCCTCAATTAAATGACTCTAATTCTTCTTAATAAACGAAGGGGTCAGATGATCTGTATTTTTCAATAATAATTTCAATTTAAATCTTGAGACATTCCATTAGATTTCTGCTTAGATCTTCGCATGAAATGCTTAAAATTCCCATTATTAATAAAATGTATAATAATAAGACGCATAATCCCTTTTCACTCGTTTTTAATTTGAATAGTTTTCAATATATTATGTACATACATTTCAGTTACATATAACGAAAATTAATTTTTCTGAGCCAAGTTCAAAAAATCAAATGTAATTTTATTGTAGTAGATTTGTAAAAAAATGTGTTACGAATTAATTTTATTTTCTCTATTTGTCTTTTCGGATAAGAATTTCAAGCTTGCAGCCAAAAAAACAAAAATCTGACAAAAAGGAGATTTTTTACTTTGCAATTTTCTCGAAAACTAGAAGGCATAGAAATATATGAATTTCAGTGTTTGGCAAGGAATTAATTAAGGCAGTGTTCTTCATCATTCAAATTGAATCCAAATCCCCAGCCTTGTCAAAAATAGTATTGGATATGTTTTTTTAAATTTTTTTTTTTCAAAATTTTTACTTTGAAATCGATTATTTCAAAAACAATTCCATTAAAGAACTTAAAGGATTTAAAAGCTCAAATTAAGCCTAATATTTTGGCTTTTAAAAAAAGTATCATTTATAACTGTATAAGTGTTACCATTGATTTTTAATATTTTTTTGTTATTTTAAGTAATTTTTAAGAAAATGATTTTTGCGACCAAATAAAGTTTTCAATTGCCAATAAAAAACGCAGTGGCACCTGGTGGCACCCAAATTTGGCCTTCATCGAAAGGCAATTTCATAAGGAAAAAGTTTTTAATAGTCTCTAATTGTAGGCAAGTGTAGCTAAAATAATATATACAAAAATATGAAAAAATCAAGCCATTTTTTTCTCTTTTCTCTAAATAATTATATAAAATAATTAACATCTTTAAAATTAACAATTTCTTCGATTTACAATAGACAAACTATGGCTTCTTTACGGAAAAATAAAAGTGTATGAGTCGGCTCAAGCTAAAAAAAATTACACAGCTTTAATTTGAGGGTATTTTCACTTTGTTTTTTATACTTTCAACAACTTGTCCCTTTACAAAGCTCTAAAAAGTAAACTACAAGTCCGATTTTAGCGATTCTTTCTGATTTTGATTCAGATTTTATTCTAGAATTTAGAAATACTATTGAAATATTCTCCGAGGAACTTTAAATTTTGGACTTTTTTCCGCAAAATCCCCAGTGTGCGGCGCACAATGGAGCAAAACTCAAAAAAGCTGGCATTTAATCCAATCATAAAGTTGAGCTTTGTTTTGAGTAACCCAAATATTTCTCTTTGAAATATAATAGAGAATTAGAAATGAGAGCGAAAAAATTATTTTAAACCACGTGTAGTTCAGGAGATTGTCTCAAAGGAAGAGAAAGATCACTTTTGGGTAGAGTTTTTACGACTTTTTATCATTTTATGTTGTTTCAATAAATTGTGTACTGTTTATTATTTATTACTTGTACTAATTTTGAGCGTCACTTATACTGCCCATAATCTCGTAAAGGCCCTAACTGCAAAATTTTCGATTTTGATTTTTTTTGTATATATGTTGGAGTTTGGGCATTGTCTCTGATTAGTTCTCATTTATTTTTTTAGCCTAGGTCTTCAAATAAGTCAAAAAATTTAAAATTTACTTTTGATTTTTTTCATTTTTATATGCAAATTGCGATATTAGATTTAGTGCTTCCATCTTTAACTCAGAAGTAAGAAAAATGTAGTTAGGGCCTTTACAAGATAATGGGCAGAGCATGGTATATGCTGCTGAAGCGAAACGAAAATTTTCTTACAAAACAAGCACAACGAAATTGTAAATGAAAAATTTTATTTCAGCTTGGCCAACGAAATTCTTACCTATGACCGAACCCCCAGGTCATTTTACTTGCTAAAAAATTTTTTTGACTTTGGAGACCTAGAAAAATTTTCGTTTCGCTTTAGCGAACAAAAGTTTTACCGTGTAATCCAATACACATTTTTACTGTTTCTGAGTTTATGAACATCTGTTCGTGCTATTTTGCGAGTCAAAAGTAAATTTGACAGCAGCATACAAAAATTGGTACTTTCAAACACCAATCGGATAGGCTATCTGGGATACCCGTATCTGGAATATTTCTTTGAACGAAAAGCTATCAAAAGAGCTTGCCAAAGCAGCTACAAAAAAATATGTAAATATTGAAAAGAGGAAATTGTTTCTTTTCAGCAAATACCTTTTTTTATTGTTGCATAGTACTTGCACAATCGATTTAACTTTATTTCTTGCAAATTTATTTTATTTTCAAGCTGAATAATCACGCGAATAGAAGTCAAAATAAAAAAAAAAACTAAATGTTTCTCAGCTGATCATTCGGATACCTGAGGTATACCAAAAATTCTCGGATACCTTCAGATTATTTTTTGACAGAAAATGGTTCGTTTCTTTGCTAATTTTTAACATTGTTTAAAACAACAAAAAGCTATCCGATAGCTTTATGTTAACTGTTTGAACGTGCCCAATCAAACTCGAGATAATAATCAGAAATGACATGAAAATGTAATGTGAAAAATTTGGACCGTAATTAACGGTATTTCCCTTAGAACCTTTTTCTCGTAAACGACACCACAGATTTCAATAAAAAAAAATTTTTGAACAAAAAAGTTTTAGTTAAAATAAAGCAAAATTTTCAATAAAATCATTTTTGGATTAAAAAAAAAGATCGAAATATTGTATTTAAAATCTATTTTAAGAACGGCTAATTGAATTTTATTGAAACTTTGTCTTTATTTATCAATTAATTTCTTCTTTTTAATGTCATACCATTTTTTTTGGTAAACCATGAACCGATTGCATTAAAATACTACTCAAGACTGGCTATTCATAAGTTTCATGGCTTCATAATTGCGGTTTTAAAACAAAAAAGTATATACTATCAATTTTACAAGTTGGTATATTTTGTAACTTTGAAAAAATCTAGTAATTCCTAAAGAAAAAAAGTACTTACTAGTTTTTATGCATACGGAATTCCATTCAAATTGAATAGAAAGGGACCCATATGGCTACTTTGAAGAACAACTGAGTTGGCAATGAAAGTCTGAAAAATAATTTCTAAACTTTACCTGATCTGATTTCTAACTAAGGTATGATTCTAACCAGGAAATGAAGAATGGCTTTATGACTTACCTGAGCAAAAACCCTAGAAAAGTGTGTGTATACGCAGCTCCCATGATTTTGCTGTTTTAATGCATTTGAACACTTATGCGAAATATTTAAATAATAAAAATTAATTTTATTTAAACCTTATTGTTATTAACATTCATAGAAACCTGATGGTCATAAATAAGGAAATTAGGAATATATATTCAATTTACAAACATGCCCAAAAGGCACTTTTATTTTCAATATAATTTTCATCTCTTAATCCCAAAAATGAAGAAGGAAGCCCCAGAAAAAATACCAAAAATCTAAGTTAATTCTCTTAAATCCCATTGTGGCCATTTTACTTTAACTTGAAAGTTCGAGGTCAATGGTCAATGTTAATCTTGGGAAACATTATCGGGTATAATTTAATTTATATTGCCTTTGAGCCCCAATGACATTGCCCCAATATGCCAATGAACTTAGGTATTTTTATATCCTGATTTGATTGGCAAATCGGAATAAGGATTTTTTTTTCTGAATAAATTAACAAAGACGTTGTCTTCCCTTTTTCGCCACCAGTAGTTAGTTAATTTGAATCAAAACATTTATAGAAATGAAATCTTGTTTAAGAATTTTCAGCTATTGACTACTTGTTGTCTTAAATGCACAAATAGAAAGATGCTGCTGTCCTTTTCAAGGACGATTTTACAAAATGATGAGATACTCCTTGATTAATCAATTTTAAACAAAGAACGCTGCGGGTGGTTTTTTGAAGAAGAAGAATACATCTTCTCCGCCATATTGCTACATCAGCGCAAGCAAATTGTGTAAACGTGAGATTTACACAAATTACTGTAAACAGTTTTTCAAAAAAAAAAAGAAAGAAACGTCTAGAAAATGGCAGAACAAGCCAAAAAGCAGCATGACAGCTGTGTACTGCTGCTACTCTTGGAGGTGTTATCAAATAATCGTTACAAAATATCACGTAGAGAAGCAGAGTTTTTGTAAGTTTTTCCATTTCTTTGAAACAAATAGCGGTTTTGTTACTCGGCCATTTGTATATAGGGTACGAAATAAGGTAACGGGTAGAGCGAGTGCTTTATACAAATGAGCAGCAGTTTTGTTTGGTTTTGTGTGAGCTAAGCAACAAACTGAAAACTGATTAACTTTCATGTCGCACCATCAGAGGGCGTCGTCGTACACAAGTGGAGATACACAGAGTTGAAAAGTGTAAAGTTAGGCGGGTTTTTGGTGCTGGGTTGGTCCCGTTATGGTGGCGAGAAAAAGTCATTCGAAGAAGTTTTTTTTTTGTTTCATCATCATCGTCATTGAGCTCGTGGGAATGAGTAATATGTATACGAGGACCAAAAAGGACTCGCTGTGTTAAGCTCTATGCTGAGAGAAAATAAATTTATTTGCATATTTGATTTAGAGGGGCAGGGTATATCTGTGGATTAAACACACAATTTAATGGGTCTAATTGTTTGGAAACTTTTCAAGGATTTATCTTGGATTCGTTCATTGTTTCTCTGGTGTTGTATTCTTTTGTTTTTTTTTTATAGCATTTTGTGTATGTATGTCTTCAAAAATTGCTGTTATTAATCTTGGGTGTATGTGTGCGTGTGAATTGTTGGAAATCAGTTTATTCTTGTAAGCTGTAAGTCAAAAGAAGAACTTTTCTTGTATTTTGAGGAAGGATGAATGAGGTTGAACAATTGGCAGACACAATAGATTGTGGTTTTTAAATTTGAACTTGTTTCAAGGCGATTAGTGTTTATTTGATTTTTTTTAACGATTTGAGGTTGAATTTTTACCATAGAGCTTAGTCAAACGATATCCGTCTTGAACCCAAAGGAAAATAGTCTTTAATAATTAGAAAGAAGGGTAATCTAGAACGTTTCTTCAACTCTAAACGAAGGCAGGAAAAAAGCTTCGAGGAAATCTTTTCACTTTTTCGGTGTAGAATCCAGAACATCGCTGAAAAAAAGTGATCATGAAACAAAAGGTTTACTGGAAGAGACGAGAGGTTCATTGGTTTCAACTTCAATGTCAGGCATCACCTGCGCACAGTGGGACGAATGTATGGACAAATCTTCATTTCTAATATATTGTGTTTAAATGACTTTAACTACGCAAAGTTGCATAAAAAACTTCAATTTACACCGCTCATGAACCGATGGAGTCTTCTTGAAGACTGCTCTCACTTCTACTTTACTTTTGGACAATAAACTTTAATAACTTCCTTTATTTGAGTTTCCATCTCTTCTGTTGACTCCTCTAAGCCAAGAAGTTGATGAATTTTTCACACACGTTATCAAATTTGCTTGTTCTCACACTATCCAACCAAGTTTCTAAAATTTGGCCATTTTTGATACAGGAAGTTGAACCTAAAAAACGCGATTTTATTTACTTGGCGCAAAATTGACGCAAGATTTTTTTCTGGATTCATTTAGAGGACACTTTACTGAGTAAAAAACAAAAAAAACACCCAGAGAGCCTTTTAGGTGTAAAAAAGAAAATCTTACTTAAAGTCAAAAAAAAAGTTTTTTCTATCCACACTTGGAAAATCACGAATAAAAAAAATATAACAAAAACAAAAATTTGTTTGTTATTAAATATTGATTTAAATACCTTGATGAGTGTTATTATCCATTATAAAATTAATTTTGTACTGCACAACAAATTTTGGGAGTAATATAAATTACAACCTGATTTTTCAGCACGATAAAAAATCAAACTTGAAAATGTTTTGCGCTCTATAACTTTTGCACTAATTGGTCAATTTTTTTTTTGACGGGAGGAATGCTAATAATTTTGATGCAGTTAGAACCTAAATATATTTGGGATGACGTACCTTTAACTCAAAAGTACCGCAATAATATTCAATTTTTTTGTTTATTGCTATGGGTCGTCCCACTGTGCGGCGGAAAGATACTCACAATAACAATGAGAAGCGGTACTATAGTACTACAAGAGCAATCAGCACGTGAGTTCAGCTCAAAGTACATAACTTATATTTAACACAAATTGTATGTTAGCCAATTGGATTGAACCATTAAGACCAAAAAAAATATTCCACATATGATAAGTCCTTAATCAAGCAAGTAGATGAATACCAAAATTGGTTTGTTGAATTTATTGATTTAATATACATACTTACTTAACATTAAACAGCGTTTATTTGGCATGTTTGAAATATTTCCAGCTTAAATGATCATACCTTTCGTTAACTAAAATTTACTCAAATTCTATATCATTTAAAATCTCTCAAAATACTTGTTAATTATGTTTATATTGATATATGTAATCAGTCTAACCATATCATCCCCATCGAAACCCTAAAAACCTACTATACCTACATTTTAAAACCCAGTCTCAATGACATTTTCTAAATACCAAACTAACCAACGCATTCACCCACATTCACACAGACATACCCACGTAGTACATTAAATTCAATACAAATTAGGAATTAGGAAAATAGAGGCGCAAAATTTCACAGCGAATGATTCAATTTGAAAAATCCATTAAAACTAATGATAAAATCGCAACAGGTTTGCTTTAGCAACAACGATAAAAGGAATCGAAAAAAAAAGATAATGAGTTTTAAGCTAAAAACATACAAAGGTGAATTTTTGGATTAGTTTTAAACAGAGGCGGTTCAACTTTAGTTGAGGTGAGACAGTTAGGTACCTCAACTACTGCGTCATCTATCGGGTTCAGGTTTGGTTATTTTCCATCTAATGATAATATTTTCAACTGTTCAAACACATTCGTAATTAATACAGGTAAAATAGTACATTAAATCAAGAAATAAAAAAAAATTGTTACACTCATGAAACTTGGCAAAAAGTTAACTTTTGGGATAAGAACCAAGGACAAAAAAGTCTCTAAAAAAAAATTAGGTAAAAGGGTGTTTTTTTTCGAAGAGACAGTAAAATCTGTAATCGGTCCCAATGATTCGTGTAAAAAGTCTAAGAACTAAAGTACAAACGTTTAATTTGTCATCAAAACCAAAAGTAAAATTAATCATTTTCTTTTTGGGACCAATTACAGATTTTACTGTCTCTTCGAAAAAAAACACCCTTTTACCTAATTTTTTTTTATAAAATCTCTTTATTCTTGCTTTCTATCCTAAATTCAACGTTTTCACCAAATTTCATTAGATTGATCCATCATTTTTGTTTTCACTCAAAAAAACACCCTTTTAACCATGAAATTCGTATAGACTTTAGATTCTTGTTTCTTATCTTAAAAGTAACATAATTCCTGAATTTCAATAGGGTACCACTAGTACTACTCTAGTATTGCACACTTTTCCAAATATACCTATATTTTCTCTTTACCTAAAAAAAACACCCTTTCACATGAAAAAAAATTTATATATTTCTTTTATTCGTAATCCCCATGAGAAAGATAACATATTTATTCCGAATTTCATCATTTCTTAAAAAAAAAAAACACCTTTTCACTCAAGATATTTTTGTACACTTTATAGATTATTAGTTCTTATACCAACCAAAACTTTTTCACCAAGTTTTAAAAATTAATAAAATTTAAGTCAGCTGTTATGATACCTTTCTCACTTACAACTGAACCCATCAAAAAAACACCCTTTCGCCAAAAATAATTTTAAGAACTTTAGGAATCCCTTGTCCCTGCTTAATCTTAAACCTTCATCCCGAATTTGATCAGTGTAGCATGTTTTTCACATGGGTTTCGGTTATATTTTACTTGTTGAAGTCAAAAAAACAAGCACCCTTGTTTTTAATCTGCAATAACTTTTCTTAGATCAATCGTATTGACTTTATTTTTATGTCATTTGATTCAGCATCAAAAAATACCTTGAAAAAATGTGTCATATGATGATATTCGACAAACAATTCTTTTCAGTATATTTTTGACCTTCACCCCCTCCTCTTGTCCGCGAAAAAACACCCTTCCACCCAACTTTTTTTATAGACTTTTTTTGTCCTTAGTTCTTATCCCAAAAGCAAACTTTTTGTCAAGTTTCATGAGTGTAACAATTTTTTTTTTTTAATGCGTATTTTACGTGTACTAAATACAAATTTTTTGTTTAAGTTTAAATATAAGGAATTAACTTATAACTTGAAAACAACGCCACCTATTGTAAATATGTCTGCATGTGTAAATAGGGCGAGTAACTTAGCTCATTAGGTAATATTGGTGTCAAATAATAGATTAGTTAATACTGAAAATGAAAAAAATAGGGTTGCCACTTTCGTAATTTCATTAAAGTCTGGTCAAACAAAAAAATGTTTTAAAATACTAAAAGGAGGTTCAGAAATTGAGTGACAAATATTAATAATTATTTTTATCAAAAAACAATACCGATTTCCATGGATCAAAACTGTGTTTTATGGCTTTTCTAATAGTTTCTATAGCCAAAAATGAACGAAATGCGGCCACATCGCAGCCACCAGCTTTCCAATACAAAAAGAATTATCAAAATTGGTTCACTCAGTCCAAAGTTATGAGGTAACAAACAAAAAAAAAAAAAATCAAGTGTGCAATGCACACTTGGTAGAAGTGAAACCTTAAAAAATCATTTTTCTTGAAAAAAAAAATAGACCATTAAAAAGCTTACAAAGTTTTCTAAAGAATTAAGCCATACTAAAATTTTTACAATGCATAAAAAGTATAAAAATAATTTATTGAAAACAATCATTTTCATCAAAAAAAAGCGAAAAACACGTAATTTTATCTTCTCACGCTATTAAATGCATTTTTTCCCTAACAACCTATACAAATTTTTACACCATCTGAAAGCTTATTGTAAGAGCTCAAAATATATATATCGATCAGGTCTATGAGACATCTACAAAAAGAACTAGAATTTTTTGAACTCGATCAATTTCCATCAAAAAAAGCGAAAAAAACACGTATTTTTATCTTCTCACACTATTAAATCCATTTTTTTCCCTAACAACCTATACAAATGTTTACACCATCTGAAAGCTTATTGTCTTAGCTCAAAATATATATATCGATAAGGTGTATGAGACATCTACAAAAAGAGCTAAAAATTTTTTTAACTCGATGAAATTTCATCCAAAAACCAAAAAAAAACATATATTTTTATGTTCTCATGCTATTAAATCAATATTTTTGTTTGACAACCTATACAAAATTTTATACCATGTGAAAGCTTATTGTTTCACCTTGTATAATGATGCATAAATCTTGTTTCAAAGATGTCTACAAGAGAAGTTAGAATTTTTTAAAGTCAACCATGTCGAATTTCCAGACTGAGATTACGGTACTTCCTACACTGGTAGCTGGTCATATCGCCAACAGATCTCCACAGGTGTTTTGAGGTATTTTTAAATTTTTTCAATTTAAGATTGTGTAACTTGTAAAGCACCTACCGTTATGTGTGATATATCAAATAAAAGGTAATGTTATCAGCATGTGTATTAAAGTTAAATCAAATTTGTATGTGCACTAGATCAAAAGATATAACGTGTGTTGGAAAAGAACATCTTTTTACCGTTATCTCAGAATTTTGAATATGAAATTAATTGAAATTTTGTACATTTATAATTTAATTTAATTACCTATCTACAGTACAAATTTCATTCATCTATCTATTAAAACAAAAAAGTTATAACAAGTTGAAGTCGTGTCGCGTTTTCGTTTCATCTTGTTTCAAATCACTACGATACTAAAGAAGTTTTCACTTCAAAAAAAAAACACATAAAAATACAGACGAATTGAATACCTCCTCCTTTTTGGAAGTCGGTAATAAAATAATTCAATACATGGTTACCTTATTAAAAAGAAAAAAAAAAAAGCATTTCAAACAATTTTGTAAATTTTTAACAAAAAAAGTATGTATAAAAAAAGTGCAAATACCTAGTAAATTTTAGCTGGGTTTCTCTTCTGTCGTATGCGTTTGTCATTCTTAAAATATAAGTACGCGGCAACTCTAATCAAATGCTTAAAAAACAACAAAAATATATAAAACTGTTTAACTCCTAATAATCTTCAAAAAATATATAGGTAAATCTGAAGGTTAAAGTCCACAGCTATGTAGAGGACACTGATTCCACCTTAATGTAGTAAATCCGTTACTGTGTAAAGGAGAAATGTTTAGAAAACATATACCTACTTTTTATATGTTTGTGAAATCCAAAATACATGTTCTGTTCGCATCCTATAGAAATAGCTTGTTGAGGCTTAACTAAATAAACTTTAAAGAAATAGGATTGAATTTTTGAAAACAAAACCACTTTAGCCGTGTTTAACATTTTTTTTTTTTTGGCTTATAATGATGCTGTGTGCTAGATGGCCTTGTAGTTGTTGCATGATTGCAACACGCGGCCTGTACCTATCTCTATGCTGTGTGCTAACTTAACCACACGCGTATTCCAATTGCAAAGGCCATTATAACCATCATTAGGAACAGGCATCCATTTCCAACACCGCATTTTCTATCCAGCAACACCAGACACACACACACATATGCAAACCAACTCCAAAAGTTCTCTCGGTTAATTAGCATATTTTGAGAGCTGCATTAAACGGGGTGTGCAATTTTATTATTTTTTTTTTAAAGGATTTTTCTCTTTTCGATTATATCCTGTGTTAGAAAATGCATCGACATAGAAAATTACCACCATAAGGCCATTAAGACCACATTCATTCATTCATTCATATAGTTGAGGATTTTGGTGTGAAATTAAAAAAAAAAAGAAATAGAAAAAAAAAATCGATCAAACTTCACCCAAAAAAAAAAAAAAAATTCAAATCCTATGAGAAAAGTTAAAGATAAGTTTGAAATAAATTTTATTAAATATTTCAACGCGATTTTCTCTTAGACTTTTGTTCTTTTTTTTTCTCTACTTGAATCTGGATCATGATGGTTGGATTGGCGTAAGGGTTGGCTGGCGTTTGGCGCAAAGCTAATTGCTCGATTTTTAATATGCAATTCACACCAGGGGGCGTTCTTTTTTTTATTGCAGAAGAATAACACTATAATGCCTTGGGTGTATGAATTAGTGTGTGTGTTTGTGTTTAAAAAATGAAATTAATCGCTGGAAGCGTTTGGTAAATTACTCGCG
The DNA here is from genome assembly GCF_945859705.1 of Episyrphus balteatus. NCBI lineage: Eukaryota > Metazoa > Arthropoda > Insecta > Diptera > Syrphidae > Episyrphus > Episyrphus balteatus. Next base: position 35,396,748 of record NC_079134.1, read on the forward strand.
GAAATAATTCAATCTGAACGAGAATTTAATCTTCATTGTGTACTTGATGGTTTAATAATGAAAGTTTGCATTAATACATTAGGTTTTGTGCATTCATTCAAGAAAATTAATATCAAATATTCTGAGAATTTTGAATTAAGGAAAATCATACTTTTAAGTTACTGGTTTTATCATGACTTTAAATGAATTTGATTTTGTCATTCCACAATAACGGCACCTGTCATCGAAGAAAAACGGATTATAAAAACTCTAATACGGACCTTAAATAATTAGAGCCCCAACAAGTTGTTGCATACAGTAAGTATTCTTTTTATATCTAGGAAATAATGCCTAGAAGGAGAGACTTTTTGGACCGAACTTTTCCAAAAGTTTTTTGCTTCTCAAAATATTTGGCAACGTTTTTTATAAATTGTATACCCTGTATAAATATTCACCTCAATAATTTTTGTACAAAATCTACAAAAATAGAGTTGAATTTTTTGCAATCAGTTTTCATTGAAAAAAACGAACCGTTATCTAAAAATGTGAGTATAAAAATAATTGAAATTTTTCACAAATATACTATCTATCATTTTATCTGTCTTTCCTTTGAATTTCACTTATCTATCTATGAAAATATAAAAGATAGAAAAAAAAATTTTTTTGACGTAAAGGCAAAAATATGTAGTTTTTCCCAGAAGCTTTGAAAAATTCCTGAAAAAAAAATTAGTAAAAAATAGGTGTTTTTCAAAAATTTTTATTTCGAAAACTGGAGAACATATGAAAAAACTTTATTTATTACACTGGTCAAGAATTTTCAACTTTTTAAAATTATCCAGAAAGGTTTATATTAAAATTGAATGGATTTGGGTTCAGAAAGCTCAAAAATCATATTGCTTTCGTTCTAGCAGCTCTAGTTTTTGAAATATTTAATTTCTTACATTTGGGGGATTGTTCATAATATAATTTTTAAGCCTTCCTTATTTTGGGCGTTTATTAAAATTTTCCAGAAAAATTTATATTAAACTTAATGAAAGCCTAAAAATTACATTCATTTATTTCTATTATAGCTATTTTTTGAAATATCTTAGTTTTACAAATTTTTGGGTTAACCCCCAATAATTTAATGATATGCTTATTTTAATTGTATGTTAACATTTTCCAAACCCAATGCATTTGGGTTCACTTAGCCTAAAAATTACATTGGTTCCTTTCTAGGAGCTCTAATTTTTTTTTTAAATAATTTCATTTTTCACGTTTTACGGATAATTTCATGCTATTTTTTTAGTTTTTCTTATTACATGCGTTTTTTTAAGTTTTGCTGGAAAAATTGTATTTGGATCCGTAATAGTGATCGAATGATTTGAACTATCGATAGTTAGTAACTGAATGATTTGAACTATCGAATAGTTCATTCATTCATTCATTTATTCATTCAAATAAAAACTATCGAATAAAACTACCGAATAAAAATTATCGAACAAACTATCGAATAAACTATCATATAAAAAAAACTAATCAAATGAAAAAACTATCGTTTAAGAAAACTATTCAAATAAAAAAAAACTATCGTTTAAGAAAACTATTTGAATGAAAAAACTATCGTATAAAAAAACTATTGGAATGAAAAAACTATCATATAAAAAAAACTATTCGAATAAAAATAGTAACTAAACTATCGAATGAAAAAACTATTCGAATGAAAATAGCAACTAAATGAATGAATGAATGAATGATTTAAAACTATCGAATGAATGAATATTTTACAACTATCGCACAGAGAAAAATATGACCCGCTAAAAACTAACAGATTGCCATATTGTTTTACCGTCCATACATTTCATAAGGAAATCTTATTAAAATCAACGATTAATAAGGTTTTTTTAAGGAGATTTCTTATTATTTTTATAGAGAAAATCTTATTAAAATTTGACTGAAAAGTTTATTTTTTTTTGCAACTTAGCACTAGAACAAAAATCGCGATCAATATTTTCATGGCAGGTTGGTTCAGGTGGTAAGGTGGGCGACTAATGATTTGAAGTCTCCAGTTCGATTCCCAGCCTGGTCATCGTTTTTTTTATTTTTTGCAGATTTTAAAACAATAAGGAAAACCCGATTGTTTTAATAAGGTTTCCTTCTTGGATGAAAACCATAGAGAAATCTTATTGTTTTTGTTCTATTTTATGTGGTCTATTTTTCTCTGTGCGATAGTTTGATAGTTTTTATTCGATAGTTACCATCACTAATCCGTAAGTAAAATAAAAATACCAAAAAAAAAAATTTACCAAAAAAAAATTGTATGACTTTGTATGCTTTTTCATGTATGAATAATCTAAAAACTAGGGATAGGAAAAACCGGTTTAAACCGGTTTCGGTTTTTTGCTTCGGCCAACCGGTTTTTTTTTGAAAAAAAAAACGGCTAAAAAAAAAACGTCGAACAAAATACAGAACCGACGAGACAAAAAACTAAAAATCCTCAAAACTTTCATCCCCCCTCCCCCCTGGTTTTTTGGCCCGGTTTAAAACCGGCCGGTTTAACCGAACGAAAAAAAAAACCAGAAAAACCGAAAACCGGTTTTTGTACTAACAACCGCCATCCCTACTAAAAACTAGAGCTACTAGAAAAAAGCTAATACTGTTTTCGGAATCAGCACCCTCCATTTAGTAAGAAATAATAAACCATGGGTCTGGAAAATTTTGTGTGTGTTGGGCAGTGTTATCTTTTCATTAGTATGAATTAAATATCTGTACAAAAATTTCCCAAACAAAATACCTAAAATAAAAAATTGTACGTGAGGTTGACTTATGCTTTTAAAGCCTTTTGGTGAATATGTAGGAGGTAAAATTATGAATACTAACAAGATCCCAACATATTCTTCTCATTAAATAAATAATACAATAATACAATGTATAAATCGGATTCACTGTTTTTTTTTTTTTTATTTAAAAATTATTTCATTAATGTATTCAACAGAAAGTCATCAAAATACAAATATTTACTATTTCAAAGGCAATCATTTGAGTAAACTTCTTTTAACCCTCATCAGTTCCTTAATGAGTGCTTTAGATTCCTTATTATTAACTTTGAAAACATTTTACCAATTAAGAGGTCTTTCTCTACACAGTAACAAGCATATAAGTTGCACATACATTTATGTATATATTTATGTATGTATTTCAAAAAAACAAGTCCAAACATATGTTGAAAATCTACGCATGCAAATCTCATTTGTGTACACCGCACTCACTAATTGTCTCGCGCGTTCAAACATTCAACGATTTATACATGTTTTCGTCTAACAAGCAAAATCTGAATATGCATGAGCTTTGCTAATGTTCATTACCACACAATGCCCCACCTCACCTTTAACCAAAGTACCAAAACCATCATCCTACAACCTACACACGCTATATTAAAAAAAAACATATAACCAAAATAGACGCTTACCATCAGCCGGCCTAGCCGTCGACGTTGGCGGCATTGTCGCTTCGCTGAAGCTGACTGGCAGCGGCGTCGTCACCATCCTGATGCTATCCTCCCAAAAAACCGCTCATAAACAACAAACTAAAGTCATACAAAAGTCACCTTGCCCCCGCGAAAAGGATGATGCTTCCTTCCTTTCCTTCGTTCGTTTGTTCGTTGGCGTCGACGTCGTTGGTGCTGTCGTCGTCATCATCATCATCATCATCTGCAGCCTCAAACCCAAATTCCAGTCTCAGACTAAGCTTTAGTTTTGTTTTTGGCTAAGAGAGAGAAAGAGTATAGAGTCCTTGTAAATGCACCCGCCGCCAACACGCCTCTGTTACAACCGCACCACCATCGCATCACCACAGACATACAAATTTTGCTTTTATTCATAAATTAACTTTATTGTTTTCTGTCTTTCCTAAAATTCACAAGTGAAACGAGGATTTTATTAGATTCGCTTCATTTAATTTTTGGTTTAATTAAATGTACGCGGTTGTTGTAAGTCATGAAGGCAAAAACGAAAAGGATGTGCTCTTTAAGTCTTTCTAACCAATGCCAAATTCAAGAAGAACAAGAACAAGATCTACTAACAAACCTAACTAACCTGCCTGTGTGCTTTATTATTTCTGATGGAGCATACGCAACAAGCCTAAGCCAGCTAGCTTTTGTTGAAAAAGTTTCAACAATTAAAATCATCAAGGTGCTGCTTCAAGAACTATAATGATATTGTGTCTACACGAGTCTACAACTATACTGTTTGAGATTCATGAAAATGCCAAAATCTAATAGCTACATAAATGATTTCGTAGACAGTTGAATGTAATACCCTATTTTTTACCGACTTCCAAAAAGGAGGAGGTATTCAATTCGTCTGTATTTTTTTTTTTTTTTTTTTTTTATGTTTGTTACCGCATAACTTTGGATTGAGTGAACCAATTTTGATAATTCTTTTTGTATTGGATAGCTGGTGGCTACAGTGTGGTCCCATTTCAATTTCGTTCACTTTTTGCCATAGGAACTATTTTAAAAACCATAAAACCTAATCTTGATCCATGGAAGTCGGTTTTGTTTTTTTGCTAAAAATGATTATCTTACGCCAACAGCATAAAAAGCCACAAATAGTACAGTTAAATCATATCGGTTTTGTGGTAAATGCCCGGCATGATTTGAATGACATGTTATCCTAGGCCATTACTCTAGGACAGGGCTCACCCTAGGATTCAATAAAGGATTGTGAAAATGTGAAGGATAGAAAATGTTAACAGAGATGTCATTGTGTGAATACCAACATACTTTCAAATGACTTCAACAACACACTATTCTTCTTGGCGTTATAGTATACATCGCACTAACCATTGCGCCACAGGTAGCTTCATTAAAATGATGGGTACCTACAGGGCCGTAGTCACGGGGGGGGGGGGCATTGAGGGGCAATGCTCTACCCTAAATTTTAAATGCCCTACCTTAAAAATGCCCCACCTTGAAAAATGCCCTACCATCAGAAATGCCCTACCTTCAAAAATGAACTAACTTCAAAAATACCCTTATAAAAATGCAGTACCCTCAAAAATGATCTAACTTTAAAAATTCCCTTCCTTAAAAATGCCCTACCTTAAAACATGCCCGAACTATGAAAATGTCTTTCTTACAAAAAAACGCTTTAGCTTTTAAAATGCCCTAACTTCAATTAGGCTGCACTTAAGAAAATGTTCTTATCTTCAAAAAAGCTCTAGCTTTAAAAATGACCAACTTATAAAGATGCCGTTCCTACAAAATAAAAAATACATTACCTTCAAAATGTCCTATTTATGAAAATTTTCGACCTTTAACCCTCTGTAGACACACCTCTTTTTTGTGACGTGATAGGCACACGGGTGCGAATTTGGTTTATACTTTTTCATGTCGCTAGAACTTTTTTCGGTCACAATATTTTATAGAGAATCAAGTATGAAATTGATGTAGAATATTCCGAGGAATTCGAATACTGTATTCACAATTACGAAAAAAAATATTTTCACCCTTATAAAGAGACTTTTTTGTAACCACTTGTTTGAAAAATCGTAATTTTTGTATTTTTGTCCTGCCAAATTCGCACCCGAATATAAAAAAAGGTGTTATATTTCTCCTCTATAAAATCATAATAACTGAAGATATCTCAGACAATAAAAAAAATATCGCAAAGATTTGAAGAGTTTTTGACAGAAGACATTTTTTTTTTAAAGAAACCGCTTCTTTAGAACATAACCTCAAAAACAGTAAAAACGCCTTTTTTGCATTATCCCAACGCAGAGTTAATATTTCAAAAAAGAAAAAAGTAACTAAATATTTTGACTTCGGATTCGAGTTCAGCACATAAAGTCTCAGATACAAAATAAAAATTTAATGATGTTAACTTTCCCAAAAACAAATTATTCTTTTATATTGGAAAAATGCTAATTTTCAATTGATTTTTAAGGTCTAAAAATTATTTGAGTAGACTCGATGATAAAACCGAAAACCAAGTGCAGATTTTTACCAAAAAAAGGTTTAAATTGGCTGTGTATTGTGCTCTATTGGGATTTCAAGAAAAAAAAACAATGAAACTAAATTAGGCGCTGTGTAAAAAAATCAATTTTGTTCGACCTTCGTAAAGCAATTGCTAAAATCCTAGTAGTGTCAATTTTCAACTGATTTAAATATAGAAAAAGATATTAAGGCCATTTCAGGAACATATAAAACATGTGGTTTTGATAAAAAAAAACCTAGATCTTTTAAGATCAAGAATTTCAAAAATACTGTTTTTAACTAAATTTTGTCCACTTTTTTTATCGACTATTAAAAGAAAATGTATTTTTTAATTTTTATATTGTATAATTTATACACACCATAATTATTTTTAAATTCAACAAGGTACTTTTTATGAGAATTAGTTGAGAACTTACTGAGAAAAAAAATATATTAAACGATTATCTACTAATCCCCTACCTGATAAGACTGTTGCCCTACCTTAAATTCAACTCTGGCTACGGGCCTGGGTACCTAAGATTAATTTGTCGGCGATTGAATTTGACATTAACTTTGAAGATTTAAAACAAAACAAAAAATGTTACGTATACACCACAGTGACTTCTATACTGAGGGGACAAAACAACTTAAAATCAACAGAAACCACACTGATTCAACTATTTTTCGGAATGATTTTGCGTTGAAAACGAAAAATTTAAAATCAACGTAGAACATCGTTAGTTTAAAGTGGTTTCTGCCGTTATAAAATATCTTTAAATCAAAGTTGTTTTAACTTTGAAAAAAAAGCATCAATTTATTAAAAAAAAAAAAAAATTGGCAGCCACTAAGGATCGAACCTACAACTCTTGGGTCACTAGGCGAATGCTTTACCAACGTTGGAAATTTGGTTGATAAAATAACAACAAAAGCTAAAGTCCGACAGAAATAAAAAAATTTCTTAAGTTGTTTTAATTTTATTTAAAAGATATTTCATCTTTCATGTTAATTTTTTCAACATTGAGTCAAAGTTGAATATATTACATTTTTGGTTGCGTTTTTTATCTCAGTGTAGTGTATGTCTCCCGAAAAACTTGTATACAAATATTAAACATCGCACAGTGCGGTATTTTATTCTAAAACCTGTCCAACACATTTTTTACATCAAATAGGTACCAAATGACTAAATAGTTATTTAGAAGGAACATTTTTCATTTTCTTGGTACAGTCAAACCCCTTAAGTGCTTTCCTATGATAACCCGTGAAAAAAAAGTTATTAAAAATCAGAAAATGCACGTACAGTCCTGTGCTTTAACTTTTCTCAAAGCTATTGGTTTATTCTTTATTTAGTTTTTTGACTCAAGTTGTTTCATTAAGTAGTTATTGAGAAATTAAGTTTTAAAGATGAAATTTAGAAAAGAAAAATTTTGTTCGTTGATTAATTGATTCTGTATAGAATTAAGCAATACCATGGACCTTTTTTTATCATTACTTAATGACCTGGTAGTTTTAAGTCAAATTTTAATAAAAAAAATTTAAAATAACTAAAACATACTTTTTTCCCTGGGAAACCCTGTTTTTTTTCTTTTTTATTTGCATTAAAATTTTTTATTTGTATATTTTTTAGTTTTTAACTGAATGCATTATATCTCAAGAATATTGTGTCAAAATTTTAGGACGATTGGTGCCAAATATGAGTATTTTAATAAATCGCTTACGAATGTTTAATTCCAGAGTTCAAAACTTTCGTTCTCCGAACAACTAACGTTTTGAAAGCCTTATAACTTCAAAAAACTACTGCACTGATTCTTTTCAAATTTGAAATACTATTTCTGCACATATTTTTAAAGGTATCCCTATAGAAATTTTCTCATTAATATAAAAATCAATTAGTAAGGGTCGTTTTTGAGGAGTTTTTTTTCAAAGGCCCCTTATTTTCGGCGGGGGGGGGCAAACTCTTGAAATGCAATATTGTTTTACATATCTTGCAGTGTAATAATATATAGGTAAGACCATGTTGCGGCGTGTTGCGCTATTTTAAAAACACTATTGTTCACAAAAAACAACGAAAAAAGTGCAAATTTTTTTAGTGTGTACCTGTCATCAATCCCTTCGTATGAAAAAACAGAGTAAAATATACAATACATTTTTTTTTTAGAATACAATTAATATCCATATCAAAATTGTTCACTAAAATCACTTTTAAGTAAAAAACAAAATACTAAAAAAAAATACACTAAAAAGTACCCTGGTTATCTACCTGTTATGGAACATAAGCTTAATCCTGGGGGGGGCAAAATTGAGAAATTTGATTTATGACCACGTTTTAGGTCAAAATACCGCACTGTGCATCGGTTATTTTTTTTTTTTTTTCAAAAATAAAACATTAAGTTTTCCTCCGATATTTTTTTTGCCAATACCTGTCATACTTTTGAGGACCTTAATGAATAATATTTAAAATACTAAAAATGGATCATTATAGTTAATTGGTTTGATTAATTTGAGCGATAGAAATTTTATATTAACAGTTATATTTTTTTCTGAAATAAAATGATGCGCATACGCCACAGTGACCCATCATTTTCAAAATGTAAAAAAATGTTTTTAAATATGTTATAATTTTGGACAATTTACAATCACAAAGGAGAATGGGCATATTGGACGTTTGGCGGCCAGTAATGAAATTGGTATCAAATGAAAGAACTATAACGTAGGAAATTTTTTTACTATGGCCGTTTCGTTGTATTGCATTTGGAATGGAAGATATTGCAATATTAGTGTTGTTAATGCATCGAGCAATATGCGAAGGGCAAATTGAATTACTATTTTAATTAAATTATGAAATATGATTTTATGTCATTTTGTCTATGATTTAAAACCTCAATCTTGAATATCCGACCAATGGAACTCAAAATATAAGCTTTTTAAGCCAACCACTTCAAGATTTTGTTTTTGAGTTTTCAAAAGGAAAAAACAAACAAAAAATTGAAAAAAAAAGTCTTAAAATAGACTCGAAATTGATGTTTTAAAAAGCCAATATTTTGGGTTTTATTGGTTGGATATCCAAGATAAAGGTCTTCAGGCTCAGGGAAAATGACAGATTATCATATCTTGCACTTAAAATACACTTTCAATTTTAAACATTGAGACAATTTGCATTAACTTTTAAATGCAAAAATGCATTTTATCCGTTTGTGAAGAACGTTAGAAGGATAAAACTTCTGCACAATGTATGTAAGACTTAACTACATCAAAAAAAAATCAAAATCGTTCTTGGCCGCTGAACGTCCAAGTTCCATACAAAATTGACCATTCTCCTTTGTAGTTGTACTTTTTTATAACAATTTTGTAACTTTTTTAACTAGAAGGTGTTCGGGCAAAACGGACTTGAAATTCAAATCCAGCGGGTCCAAAAACATATAGAAAAATAGGTCTGGCTCCTGGTACATGCAACTTTTTTTTTTGTGTGCCGAGGATGACAGCGACAGTGCCAGCACACAAAAAAAAAGTTGTATATGTACCAGGAACCAGACCTATCTTTCTATATGTTTTTGGACCCGCTGGCTGAATCCGAATTTCAAGTCATCCTCCAATTTTGAGAAAAATGTAAAAAAGATCCGAACAAAGGCAAAAAAACTTCCTTTTTTTGAGTTTTTTTTGCATTTTAATCAAAACTGGAGGGTGACTGGGCCAAACGGACTTAAAATTCGGATTCAGCGTGCCCAAAAACATATAGAAAGATAGGTCTGGTTCTTGGTACATGACGCTTTTTTTATTTTGTGCCGGTGTTATTTTACAACTTTTGTGGAAATTGCTTGTAAATTGTTAGTTGGTGCAATAGGCCCCTGTTCTTAATATAAAAAAAAAAACATTTCTAAGAACCTGTGGCGTCTATTCAGATTGACGTTTTGCCTAAAAACAAATTACCTTTTAATCCCAACCTTTCTGGCAATTACTTACATGTTGTTCCTTTAAATGCAAAGGTAAGTTATTCTTTTCATCAAAGAGTTAATAACTGGTACGTTGGCGTTGGTTACATAGTTTAGTTATGTGAATGTTCATTCAATAACATATTTGAAAATTTATGTTTTTTTTTTTATTTTATGCAATTTGTTTTTGAAAAAATTTGAAAAGCATGAGTTTTAAAAATGTAGGTATGTATGTATATAACTTTATCCACTTTTAAAGTCTCCCTTCAAAAGTGGTTCAACTCTCTAGTTCCTCTACTATATAAAGTAAAATATAAAAACCGAGCAACAAATTTTATTGATAAAATAAAAAAAAAAATTGTTTTAACTTTTTGTTTGTTCAGAGCAAAGGAAGTGTACTGGACATGATCTTCAGTACTGAACGTTCCATCGTTTTTGTCTTTGCTAAACTTTATTCACTTACGATCTTAAAAATTGAAGCAAAACAAAAAGCATTCTTAAAGGATTTATTTATTTATATTATGTTCTAGAAGTTCTTAAATTAAACTATTTAAAATTGCAAATTTTTCTTTGCGTCAAAACACATTTGAAAAACAAACATACCTTATTGCAAACTAGATGTAAACAACAAATAATACCTATTTCCAAGAAAAACATACATAAACAAACCACATATATAGAAGCCACAAGTCTACATGAAGAAGAATACAAAATTATCCGTCGAAAGCCTTTTAATAAATTTCTTTTGACGGTGAAAATGGTTTTTCTCCATAAATGTTACTAGTTTATCTCTTCTCTTTCAACTGTAAGTAATTGACTTGCGTAACAAAAGGTACATAAGCTATAAATTGGTGTCTAGGTTAGGTACCATCAGACTAGATTGTAAATTGAAGTTTGATTAAATTTAGTTTCGTACACAAAACAAAAGTTAAATGTGTAGTTTATTAACAAAAACAAGGGCATAAAGTATAATTCATGAACGCAGAGAGAGAGGAAGAGAGAGAGTTTGAAAATTAAGCACAACTTCAAAATTTGGTGTTAGCAATTAGATAAGGAAGCGATGCACTTGTGTTAAGAAGTTTTAACCCTTACAACACCTTAATGAAATCGCATGTTAAATTAATCTTAGTTAGTTATACAAGGAAGAACAAAAACGATGCAATATTTTGTTCAATTTGGTAAAACTTTTACTAAGTTTCTTCGAAGTGGCAAAGTATTTCTTCAAAAACCATAATATTTTGTATTATTATCTATATAGGATGATCTAATGTGTGATAAGATTAGAGCTTTATTAATTTTTTTTTTATATTGTGTTGCATTGAAATTAGATAGTAGTAGCATACCAAGCAAGTTTTGAATGCTCACGAAGACTTTAATGTGAAAATGTTAACACAATACCCAAAAATATTACTAAATGTTGGTATTTATATTAGATTTTAAGTGTTTTATTCAATATTTCTAACAATTAAAAGTTAGAAAAGATGAATAAAAATAACTTAAAAACTACATTATTTTATATGGATACCATATATCTTTGAAAATGGAAATATTGCCGCTGTGGTAATGCATTTTGAATTTTGATTTTATTTTATACCTTAATATTAAAAATCAAAAAATATCTTTCAAAGATTATTAAACATGTAAACTATTAACGAACTGGGTCACTAGGGTGTATGTGTAATATTTTTCTATTGAAACAAGTTCCATCTCACAAAACTTTTTTTTCACCCTTTTTAAATATAAGTTGCAAAATCGGGAAAAATAATACTTTTAATTTTAATTCTAATGAAGCCTTGATTGCAAAAAATTCATACACTTCACTTTCTAATACTACTTGTTACTAGTATGTGTGTCGATAACGAGTATATATCTTCGGTGACGCGCCCAAAGTGTGTAACTCCATTTTTCCAAATTCTTGGTTTGAGGAGTTGTAGTATTCACTTATGTATATCCTAACAAAATGCATGAAAATTTTATTTTCGAAAAATTGGAGTTGCGCCAAAATATTTATAATATAATTATAATTTAATTATAATTATAATATAATATAATTTTTAAACATAAGTCAACTTCAGAAAGTTATTTTTTGGTTCCATTTTGTTACTGAAGTAAGAAGTAAAACTGTTCTATTCAGTGATATCAAATATTATGTTTAAATATTATTCACTCTCAATTAAAGTCGCCATTAGAAATTGAAAAACTGACAAATCCATTCACTTTAAATTTAATGGAGAGTCTTTTGAAAATTTTGGGATTCATATCCTATTTTCCTAACAAATTAAATGCACGACTGGGGCCGCATGTAACTTTCTCTTATGGTAAAAGTTAGTCTAATGTTAAATCTTTTTATTGAACAAAATTGGAGAAAATCTGATATTTTTAACTAATTTCATAAGTATCTAGTGAAAAATAAATAAAATCTGTTTTTATAATTAAATAAACACCATTTTAAATAATTTTTTACACAAAACCAAGTATGTCATTTGATTTCTTGTATGAAAAAGAATTTTGGTAAAAAAAACTTTTATTTTTAAACAATTTTTTATATGTATACAAATTTTCTAACATTTTATTCAAAAAAAAAAAAAAATTGGTATGCCAATTTGAAGAAATAATTAATTTACACATAAAAACGAAATTTAAAAATTTTTCTTCAACCCGTTTTCAATAATTGATTTTTCAAAAAAAAATTTTTTAATATTTTTAAAATCCAAAAATGTGTTTTTTTAAAATTTTCTTAAATATTGACACTACCTAAACAATATTGTATAAAAATTTTCGTTGAAATCGTGTTAATCTGGTACGAAATATTCAGAAATAAAAAAAACGTTCTATGGTACCACAACAGTATAAAAAATATTTTTTTTATTTCAAAAGCTAGCTCTTATGTGTAATACTACACTTTACACTACTAAATTTTAATCAAAATTGTTAGAGCCATTTTTGAAGAAAATTAACTTTTCTATTTCAGGGACCGTTAGTTTTGGTCTAGAATAAAATTCTATTTCCCCTTTAGGGAATCACCCAAAACTGCTAACTACAATGTTTGAAGAAAATCACTTCACTCGTTTAGGCTGTAGATCGAGGTATATTAGGGTAAAAGCGGGTGAGATGGCATACCTTTTTTGTTTTTGGCATATTCTTCAAAGTAAACCACATTTCATATTTCTAACAATGCAGAAATGTTCTACATTCAATATCCAACGTGTGATTTGTTTTGCAGAATTTTATATTTTTAATTTATATTTTTAAATTAATTTAGCAAAATAGTTTAAAAAAAAACCATCTCCCCTAATGGGTGGGTGAGATGGCATACCCTGGTAGGTGAGATGGTGCATGAGTTTGTTTTAGGTTTCTATTGCCACATTCATTGCACAAATGGTTAAACGATGTGCAGGAGTCAAGCACCAATGCATTCCATATAATAGATTGCAACTAGTTGTCTTTTTTATAAAAATTATGAAGTAAAAAGTTGATTTTCCTTTAAATTTGAAGCTAGCTATTTGGTTTTTACCTGTTTTTTAAGTTAAAAGAATGTTTTGTATGTCAACGAAGCAATAGATACAAATTATGTCAATGCAAAGGCTTAAAAAATTCACGACTCACAAAATATCGGAACAAAAAAAAAAGAGCGACAAAAAAAATTTGAAAAAAATCATAACATGATTTGCTTTGAAATTTGTTTTTATTTTTTGTATCCCAGATAAAGAAACGAATACTGGCTACTTCGATTTAAAATATTTAAAGAAAGCTAAAAATATTTTTCTTACATTTTTAGAGCAATAAATGTACAAGATATTTAAAGTGCGCCATCTCCCCCGCCGCGCCATCTCACCCGCTTTTACCCTATACAGACAGACAGAATTGCCAAACCCACTTTTTTGGCATTCTCCATTATCGTGTAATGTCATGTTAAATTGTTATCTCGAGTTCGATTTTTTACTTGCTCAATAGGGCAAGTATTGGTTTCGTGTCAAAAAAAAATTTCGAGGTTTTAATCAAAACTAACACTACGATGATGGAGAAGTCCAAAAAAGTGGGTTTCGTCATGACGTCCGTCGGTCTGTGCGTCTGTGCGTCGGTGCGTCCATCTGTACAAGTAGCTACAGCCTAAACAGGTGAACGAATTTTCTTGAAATTTGGTATAGATGTTTTTTTCGTAATTTCCAAAGTTGGTTTTTTTTTTGTTTTTTAATATCTCGCTTAGAACGTATATCTCCCATACAAAATTTTTGAATTATTGCACTTTTCTCGAAAACGGCTCTAACGATTTTGATTAAATTTAACACACATATTGCTGTACAAAGTTCCAACAAAACTGCGTTTTTAGTTTTTCTCTAAAAATACGGATAATAGAAATATGGTATTTCCTTTTTTTTTTAAATCACTAATGTCGGCTCTTTCCTTTAATCTTTAATTAGTTATTGCAATTTTCTCGAAAACGGCTCTAACGATTTTGATTAATTTACGCATTCGTAATATTCAAAGCAAAAAAATCTAAAACTGCATTTTTTGTTTTTCTCAAAAAAGTCAAATAACAAAAAAAAATTTATTTAACAAATTTTAGTTTCCTCTACATAAACCCTTAAAAATATAGATATATAGAGGCAGCTCTTATAATCTACAAGTAGACGAACATAAAAGTGCTTTGAATTGCAAGAGCAAGTACGTGCATTTTATTTTTATAGTACCTATACCTACCTATTTTTTTTATAGTACCTATACCTATAGTATGCAAACTCATGCTGAAGCAAGAAGCTATAGAGGCAACAAACATACGATGGTCAAACATTATAACTTGCCAAACGACCAAGCAGATCTGGCCTAGGCTAGATCCAAAACGTTCAAAAAATGTATTGTCTCTAAGTAGATTGCATATCAGCTCTGTAATAGGTGTCTTAACAGGACACTGTCTCATAGGCAGACACGCCATAAGACTTGGCGTAATCTCTAACGACTTCTGTAGAAGTTGCCTTGATAAGGAAGAAGAAGAAACAATCCAACATCTTCTCTGCTCATGTCCTGCCCTTTCCAGTAGACGTAAAAAATACTTGGAAAAATATTTCTTAGAAGATACTAGTGAACTAATCAATACTGACATCTTCAACCTTCACCGCTTCATTAAAAGCTCCAACTGGTTTAATTAGTGAGGAATTTCCTTACAAAATCATGGTATCACAACGGACCAATAAATGGTCTAAGTGTGTCAGTCGTTTTCCTGACAGCCATTTCTACCTAACCTAACCATACCTATAGTATACCTATATTGCAAGTAAAAATTTGGACATAAAATCCAAACTAGATTTGGTTTTTATGTCTCACTCAAATGGAACGAAAGTTCATAAAAATGAAAATTGGGTATTTTATTCCTGGGACTTTTTACTTATATGTCTCTGCACCCAAATTCTCCTAGTGTCCGAGAGAATAAAAAGTAACGTGGTCATTAAAACTTCTGCTGGTATATTTTCATTAATATTTGTTGACATCAATTTTTTAAGGAATATACGGTGTTTGTTCTGATTCCATAGATACTTGTTTCCGGAATTAGCCACCTTTAGGTTGTCTTCTGAGTCTCCTCAAAATTTCTAGATATCCAGGATAATGTCTGGCATGCTTTGCAACGTAGTCAACGCTGTGGAAATTTTGTTGAGCTTGCAATCGCCAAAACCATGTCAAACCGTTTATGTAAGTTCAAGAAACATAATTTCTTTAGATAAAAAAACAATATGATTACATAATTAACGATAATAACCTTTTAATTAATTATAACTTTTGTTTTAACCTTCTGAAACTAAGCCGCAAGGAGGCATGTTTTTGATTTAAAATGAATGTTGAAAAGTTCATAAATTATAAAATTTATCAAAACTTTCATTTTTAAATGCAATCAACATGCTGCCAAATCTCATTTCTTAATATTTCTCAAGAAAAAAAAAAAATAAAAGTCCCTTAATACCTACATTACATAGATATATTCTTTTTGTATTCAAACCCAAGGATATCCTCATCTCTATCTATGTGCTCCAGTTGTCACAAAAAAAAAATCCATGAAGATGGTAAGTAAATTTGAAAACAGTGATGCCAATGCATGAATTTAAACCTTAAAAATCAAAGCCATTGGCTGGACAGGAAAACACAATTTCCTTATCAGATTTCAATTCAAGATATAGCGGTTTGTACATTCCAAAAATTATAATTGTCTTATTGGAGGATATATAACCATGTCAGACAGTGAGTGGTATTACTGTGTCTTTATTTACATAATTCAAAAACAGTGGCATCACTTTATTTTCCAATTTCGTTTTTCTTGAAGAACAATTCAAATGATATATTTGTGTTGTAGGTATAAGCCGAAAGCCTAGCAAGCAGATCCCTTCTCTGGCAAGCAAGTTAAGGTTGTATTACTCGTCTCGATGACCCTCTGGAATATGATGGCATTTGTATGAAAAGCACAAACACGTTCGAATAAATCAACTTAAGCTATTTACCAAATAAATCGCATTAAACCACGCCAAGCGAATCTAAAGCAAAAAAGGAATTCCCTTAAGTTTCAACATCAGGCAACACAACAACAACAACAACAAAAAAATGAGTACAGCACGATAACAGACTTTCATCTTTATCCCCATCTCCTAATCATACAACAACGTCTTTGAATATTAGCCAGGATACTATACTTCCTTTAAGCCATATACATATATCTACCTAAACACATGGATGGAATAACATTGGCATTCGCAACTGCCAGTTCCTGTTTTGCCTAGAATTCCCACGGTCCCATGTCCCAGAGTCCTTTCCGAGTGCGAATGCAAAAGATGTTTTTTGTAAGTTTTGGGCAAAATTTCAGAAAGTTTTTTTTTTTTTTACTTTCGACAAAAAAATAAACCCAACGATGGAATGAGTTTGAAGGACCCACAAAAAAAAGGAAAAATTCAAAAGAAGGATGCAAGCACTTAACTATAAGAATTGAACCACTTGAGAGAACGAGATGTGGAAATGTGAAAATCTTGGGAAATTCCTTGGCACACTCATATGAACATCATGCAGAAGAGAAGTGCTTGATAATTGAAATCTGTTGCTCCTGCTGCACTTTTGAAGCAACTTTTATACAAAACAGGTGGCATGAGAAACATGAAACGAACACTCCTGGTTCATCAATTTATTGTTATGGGTTCAATATGTGTTGCTTGGGGTTTGGTTATATAACCTGCTTCCGCCAGGTGATACGATATGAAAAAGTGGAAAGCTTTCAGCTTAAATTAAGAACCTATGGTTTCAGGCAAGAGTAGGAAAAGAAGAAGGATCCAACTCTATCTTACTTTTAGTAGAAAAAAAAATATTCCAAGTGATGGAAAGATTGTATCTTGTTATTTAAATGAGTTTTATATGATTGTGATGAGGTCGAGGTGAGATGTAAGTTGGAATGAATTTGACATAAGGTACTTTGAAGATAAGTACAGTTATTAAAATAAGATGCCCTACTCGATTTACACTTACTTGCTTTTATCGTTTATGTTTCTTACCAGTTTTTTTAGATTTAAGTTATTGTTATCTTGTAGAGGTACGTTGTTTGAAACGTATTTGGAGACTCTCCAGATGAGATTTTTCATTTTATTGAACAACAATTAATTCAAAAACTGAAACCTGACTAACTACTCAAAAATCACACTCTTAGGCTACGGCCACGTCCTGAGCGGCTGAGCGTCAATCCTGAGCGTCAAAACCCTGCAAGTGCAAAAAAAATTCGATGAGTACTCGGCTCGCACGCGGGAGTCCCAGGTTCGATTGCTAGAAGTGCCTATTTTTTTTTTATTTTATAATTCTAAATAAAATAAAGTTGGTATGCCATATTGTAGTTAATATAGATCAATGCCTAAAACCAAAATTTCCAAAGAATCTAAGGACCTGTTTTGGAAAATTTGATTTTTCAAAAAAAAAAATCAACATTTTTTCAAAAATCCAAAAATGCATTTCTTCAAAATTTTATTTTTGATTTATACTAAGACTATATAAATGCTTTTGTATAAAAAATTTAAATAAAATAATTCGTTTGCGAGAAATTCAGAGTTTAAAAAAACGGTTCTATGACAGGTACCGTTAATAACGACTTTCGAAAAAATGTTTTTTTGTTAAAAGATAGGCCTTGTCCAAAAACCCACAGTTAATTTTTTTTGTTTTAATCGTTAAAAGAGTTTTTGAGAAAATTATACTTTTCTAGGATTGGTGTTTCACAGTATGGTTAGATAAAGTTCTAAAAAAATCAATTCCATAGAATCATCTGCACAATCTCCAAAAACTGCTACCTACCAAGTTTGAAGAGAATTGATCCATCCGTTTAGGCTATAGCTTTCGATGTCCCGGACATGTCCCGGACGTGTCCCGGACATGTCCCGGACGTGTCCCGGACGTGTCCCAGACATGTCCCGGACATGTCCCGGACGTGTCCCGGACATGTCCCGGACGTGTCCCGGACATGTCCCGGACATATCCCGGACGTGTCCCGGACATGTCCCGGACATATCCCGGACGTGTCCCGGACATGTCCCGGACATGTCCCGGACATGTCCCGGACATGTCCCGGACGTGTCCCGGACA
The DNA here is from genome assembly GCF_945859705.1 of Episyrphus balteatus. Classification (NCBI taxonomy): domain Eukaryota; kingdom Metazoa; phylum Arthropoda; class Insecta; order Diptera; family Syrphidae; genus Episyrphus; species Episyrphus balteatus. The sequence goes on from NC_079134.1 coordinate 35,415,198, forward strand.
TGTTCCGGACATGTCCCGGACGTGTCCCGGACGTGTCCCGGACATGTCCCGGACATGTCCCGGACGTGTCCCGGACATGTCCCGGACGTGTCCCGGACATGTCCCGGACGTGTCCCGGACATGTCCCGGACGTGTCACGGACATGTCCCGGACGTGTCCCGGACATGTCCCGGACGTGTCCCGGACATGTCCCGGACGTGTCCCGGACGTGTCCCGGACATATCCAGGACATGTCCCGGACGTGTCACGGACATGTCCCGGACGTGTCACGGACATGTCCCGGACGTGTCACGGACATGTCCCGGACGTGTCACGGACATGTCCCGGACATGTCCCGGACGTGTCACGGACATCCCAACTAACAATTTAGCTTTCATTAGGTTCGATTTTTTCAATTCGGCAAGTTATAGCTAATAAAAAGTTTATTTAAAGTTTAATTATGCAGTTCAACCATTTGGAAGTAAAAGAAGACCTCTTTAAAGCCTTTTTATAGAGTTCTGAACAACACTTGTATATATAAATTACAAATGGTCTTCTTAAGAACAACTTAAAGATATTTACAAAAAGACCTGTTTGTCTAAGCATCATTAAGACCTGTTTAAAGAGGTTTACCAAATACATAACCCATTTTATCAACGCCTTGTTAATAAAGCTATTTGCTGTTGTAAGTAAACGTTTGATAGAAATGTTTGCTTGTTTAATTTGTGACATTTCCAATTTGTGAGTAAACATAAATGGTGTCCAATTGAATTTTACTTTAATATTTTTTTGTTAGTGAATTAAATCTCTTTTTAGCACTTTGTATTGGTTTTGTTGTGGCTATAATGAAATGATAAAATTGTAATTAGAAAAATATTAATCGCTTTCGCTGATATTTGCAGTCGGATATCTCCATCACCAAACTCAAGTTAAGAAGAGGGTAGGATATTTAATGAATTACATACATATGTATACGAACAATAACAGTGGTAAATCTGAATAAAAAAAAAAGTTATAAATAATAAACCTACGCAATTTTTTTTTTTATCGAACAAAAATGCAAACAAAGATATGAAATATATTTTCAATTTATCCTTAGGATCAAAATTTTAAATATATTTTCATTTATTTGAAAAATAATTTTGCAAAGTATTAGCTATCCCAATTTTGGAGAATATAGTAAGGGACAAATTACAAAACCAATATATTCACAATTTTCCAGTTCTCTTTTACATTGAGTTTGGTCTGGTGGATGCGTGCTGGGCTGGTATGCGGGATACGTGGGTTCAATTCCTACCTGGGCCTTGTAAGTAAAGTAATGTTTTTTCAATTAAAATAAATTTATTTCATTTCAGGAAAAAGAAAAAATGCAGAAGAAGTACCAAAAAGAAAAAAAAAAATACAAATTATAAAAGAAATAAATAAATTGACATGTGAATATTTTTTTTCTTTTATATGAAAGCCTTATTCATACTGTATTATGATGTTCTTTAAGAAGCTAAATAGCGTTTTCTGAACACACTACAGGGTGTCCCAAAAGTAATGGATCAAACGAAATATGCTGATAGGCCAGCTTAAGGGCTCTCAGAATTTGGTAAATTGTTCATACCAAATCCTGACGGTTTTCGATTTAATGCATTTTTTCTGAAATTTCGAAAAATCCCGACTTTTCAACAGTATTTTGCTTCCTCCGCTCATTATTGATTTTTGTTTTTTACAATTCTTTCACTAAAACATTGCCTAATAATAAGAAATAATTAATTAATCAAAATATTTTTTATTTCATACACCATTTTGTTACAAATTAATTAACAGTTCCATGTTTTATGAAAACTCAATTTCTCACTTTTAATTCAGAGCAATACCCTGAAAAAAATTTGTATGGTGTGACCCTGGTTTATTATTTTGAAAACTTGCCGTGTTATTGCAGTTTTCAAAAATGTATACAAATTTCCAAAGTTAAAATTAGAACTAAAGATATTACAATTTAAAAGCAACAAAACAGGGCTTTTCAGAGAAAAATAACAAAGAAAAATAAACACTTTTCTCGACTGTTGTTTGTTTATTTCTTTTTGAATAAAAGCCTCGATTTTTGTTTGTTATTTTGCTCTGAAAACCTCTGTTTTTTTGCATTCAAATTGTAATATCTTTCGTTCTAATTTCATCTTTGGAAACTTTTATACATTTTTGAAAACTACAATAACAGGGCAACTTTTTAAAATAATAAACCATTCTCACACCATACAAAATTTGTTTGCGGTGTTGCTCTCAAATAAAAGTTAGAAATTGATTTTTTATAAAACTTGACACTGTTAGTTAATTTGCAGCGAAATGGCGTATGGAATAAAAAATAGTTTGATTAATTAATTGTTCCTAATTATTTGGCAATGTTTTTGTAAAAGAATTTTAAAAAACAAAAATCAATAATGGGCGTAGTAAGCAAAATACTGTTGCAAAGTAGGGATTTTTCGAAATTTCACATGAATTGCATTAAATCAAAAACCCTAAGGATTTGGGATGAACAAGTTACCAAATTCTGAGAGCCCATAAGTAGGCCAATCAGCATATTTCGTTTGATCCATTACTTTTGGGACACCCTGTATATGTGTCCTTGCTAACTTTTGAAAGACCTTGTTAAAATGTTGTTAAAAAAGCTTATTAATTTCATAGCACTTGTGAAAGAAAGTCTTAAGGCAACTAAATAACCTCGGTAATTTACGCCAAAGTGGCTTGTATAAGATTTGCTGTTGTTATTTTACAAATAAAAAATTAGCCTGTATTGACACTATTGGAAATCAAATTGTTAGTTGGGATGTCCCGGACGTGTTCCGGACGTGTCCCGGACATGTCCCGGACATGTCCCGGACGTGCCCCGGACATGTCCCGAACATGTCCCCGACATGTCCCGAACATGTCCCCGACATGTCCCGAACATGTCCCCGACATGTCCCGGACGTGTCCCGGACATGTCAGGGACATGTCCCGGACGTGTCACGGACATGTCCCGGACGTGCCCCCGACATGTCCCGAACATGTCCCCGACATGTCCCGGACGTGTCCCGGACATGTCAGGGACATGTCCCGGACGTGTCACGGACATGTCCCGGACATGTCCCGGACGTGTCACGGACATGTCCCGGACATGTCCCGGACATGTCCCGGACATGTCCCGGATGTGTCACGGACATGTCCCGGACATGTCCCGGACATGTCCCGGACATGTCCCGGACATGTCCCGGACATGTCCCGGATTTGTCCCGGACATGTCCCGGACGTGTCCCGGACATGTCCCGGACATGTCCCGGACATGTCCCGGACGTGTCACGGACATGTCCCGGACATGTCCCGGACATGTCCCGGACATGTCCCGGATGTGTCACGGACATGTCCCGGACATGTCCCGGACATGTCCCGGACATGTCCCGGATTTGTCCCGGACATGTCCCGGACGTGTCCCGGACATGTCCCGGACATGTCCCGGACATGTCCCGGACATGTCCCGGACATGTCCCGGACTTGTCCCGGACATGTCCCGGACGTGTCCCGGATGTGTCACGGATGTGTCACGGACATGTCCCGGACATGTCCCGGACTTGTCCCGGACATGTCCCGGACGTGTCCCGGACATGTCCCGGACATGTCCCGGATGTGTCACGGACATGTATCGGACATGTCCCCGACATGTCCCGGACATGTCCCCGACATGTCCCGGACATGTCCCGGACGTGTCCCGGACATGTCCCGGACATGTCCCGGACATGTCCCGGATGTGTCCCGGACATGTCCCGGACATGTCCCGGACATGTCCCGGATGTGTCACGGACATGTCCCGGACATGTCCCGGACATGTCCCGGACATGTCCCGGACATGTCCCGGACATGTCCCGGACATGTCCCCGACATGTCCCGGACATGTCCCGGACATGTCCCGGACATGTCCCGGACATGTCCCGGACATGTCCCCGACATGTCCCGGACGTGTCCCGGACATGTCCCGGATGTGTCCCAGACATGTCTCGGACATGTCCCGGACATGTCCCGGACATGTCCCGGATGTGTCACGGACATGTCCCCGACATGTCCCGGACATGTCCCGGACGTGTCCCGGACATGTCCCGGATGTGTCCCGGACATGTCTCGGACGTGTCCCGGACATGTCCCGAACATGTCCCCGACATGTCCCGGACGTGTCCCGGACATGTCAGGAACATGTCCCGGACGTGTCACGGACATGTCCCGGACATGTCCCGGACGTGCCACGGACATGTCCCGGATGTGTCACGGACATGTCCCCGACATGTCCCGAACATGTCCCCGACATGTCCCGGACGTGTCCCGGACATGTCAGGGACATGTCCCGGACGTGTCACGGACATGTCCCGGACATGTCCCGGACGTGTCACTTACATGTCCCGGACATGTCCCGGATGTGTCACGGACATGTCCCGGACATGTCCCGGACATGTCCCGGACATGTCCCGGATTTGTCCCGGACATGTCCCGGACGTGTCCCGGACATGTCCCGGACGTGTCCCGGACATGTCCCGGACGTGTCCCGGACATGTCCCGGACATGTCCCGGACGTGTCCCGGACATGTCCCGGACATGTCCCGGACGTGTCCCGGATGTGTCCCGGACATGCCCCGGACATGTCCCGGACATGTCCGGACGTGTCCCGGACATGTCCGGACGTGTCCCGGACATGTCCGGACGTGTCCCGGACATGTCCCGGACATGTCCCGGACATGTCCCGGATGTGTCCCGGACATGTCCCGGACGTGTCCCGGACATGTCCCGGACGTGTCCCGGACATGTCCCGGACGTGTCCCGGACATGTCCCGGACGTGTCCCGGACATGTCCCATATGTGTCACGGACATGTCCCGGACATGTCCCGGACGTGTCCCGGACGTGTCCCGGACATGTCCCGGACGGACACGTCACATGTCCCAGACATGTCCGGGACATGTCCGGGACATGTCTGGGACATGTGACGTGTCCCGGATGTGTCCCGGACATGTCCCGGACATGTCTGGGACATGTCCGGGACACATCCGGGACATGTCCGATACATGTCCGGGACATGTCCGGGACACATCCGGGACACATCCGGGACATGTCCGGGACATGTCCGGGACATGTCCGGGACATGTGACGTGTCCCGGATGTGTCCCGGACATGTCCCGGACATGTCTGGGACATGTCCGGGACACATCCGGGACATGTCCGATACATGTCCGGGACATGTCCGATACATGTCCGGGACATGTCCGGGACACATCCGGGACACATCCGGGACATGTCCGGGACATGTCCGGGACACATCCGGGACACGTCCGGGACATGTCCGGGACATGTCTGGGACATGTCTGGGACATGTCCGGGACATGTCCGGGACATGTCCGGGACACATCCGGGACACGTCCGGGACATGTCCGGGACATGAAGTTTTTTCTAAATCGCCAGCTTAACTGAAGCCACCTGTGCGATAACATGAGACAATTTTCAACTATGTCTCCTCCTCTGTGCCACGTAGTTCAGTGTTGTATGTTCTTCTCTCGTTCTTTCTCTCTTTGTCTTTCTGTGTTGTATTAATGTCTTGTGTTGTATCAGCAAAATGGACCTAGATTCCGAAGCTGCAGTGTTTCTAGTCCGGAGATTTATCTTCAGACTACCCAACTAACATTTCAGTTTCGGTTAAGGTATTACAAAAGCTACATTTCAGCTTCTTTTAAACTTTAGTAAGGTTGCTGGGCATGGAAAAAGGAGAACGTTATACAAGTTTGACCCTCTATAAGGATCTTAAACGAAGCTTTACCGAAGCTCTACAGAAGCTTTGAGGTTTGACAGATAGCTTCGGAAGAGCTTGTATAACTTTTTAATACATGTCTTATCGAAATTAAAAAAAACAACTACAAAAACAAATAAAATGCACGACTGGGTCGCACGTACTTGCTCTTGTAGTTCAAAGCATCTTTATCTTAAATATTTATTGGAAATTTAAGATTTTGTGAAAAAAAAAAATAAAAACAAAAAAAAAATCGAAAGTTAAAAAAATTCAATTTTTTAAAAATGTTTTGAAAAACTTTTTTTTTAAATTTTTTTTTAAATTTTACACTTCAATACCTATGATGTCTGTAAATTTTGAAAAAATTGACTTATGCTTTGATGAAATATATGAACTTAAAAAACATGTCAATTTTTGAAAAACGGCAACGCCATATTTCCGCTCTTGGCATTTTTTGAGAAAAACTAAAAACGCAGTTTTGTTGGAATCAATAAGAGTACTGCGCACACCAAATTTAAATGAAATCGTTAGAGCCGTTTTCGAGAAATTTGAAATACCTCGAAAACGTTATATGGGAGATATGCGTTAAATTGGAGATATTAAAAAAATAAAAAAAACGGACCTAGGGAATTACGTAAAAATCATCTGTACCAAGTTTCAAGCAAATCCATCCACCCGTTTAGGCCCTAGCTCGATGTACAGATGGACGCACAGACGCACAGACGCACAGACGCACAGACGCACACACGCACAGACCGACGGACGGCATGACGAAAACCACTTTTTTGATCTTCTCCATCATCGTAATGTTGGTTTTGATTAAAACCTCGATTTTTTTTTTCTACACGAAACCAATACTTGCCCTATAGAGCAAGTAAAAAGAATTCTTTTTTTAACTGGTTTTAAATCATGAATTTTATCTTTTGACCTGATATTATATATAACATTCCATTAGTTTTTAGTAAGTCTATTAATAATAACACTGGTCAACAAAATTTAACTTTTTTTTGCCACAAGAACCAAAATATACTTTTCTTGTAGTTTTTGGGGTGCTGAATCCGAATCTGAAGTCAGAAAAATTTGATTGGCCTCTGTTTTTGCAATAATACCGTTATAAAATGCTAAAAAACGTCATTTTGGCTGTTTTCGAGGTTCTGTTTTTATGTGGGGTAATTCATTATAAACAAATTTGTAACGGTTATTATAAGAACAGATATTCTTCTTTCAAAAACTGTTTAAATTTTCCCGGTATCTCTTTTATTGCTCGAGATATCTTAAGTTTCATTTAATAAGTCAAAGAGAAACTAAACTTAATCTGAAGTTTAAGTCACTGGTCACAGAATTTTTGCCACAAGAACCAAAATATACTTTTCTGAAGGTTTTTGAGTTGCTGAACTCAAATCCGCAATCGGAAAAATTCTATTAGCCTCCGTTCTTGAATTATAACCGTTATAAAAAAAACCCTTTTTTGCATTTTATAACGGTAATATTTTAAGAACGAAGGCTAATTGAATTTTTCTGATTCTGGATTCAAGTTCAGCAGCCCAAAAACCTTCAGAAAAGTATATTTTGATTCTTGTGGCAAAAAAAGTTTAATTTGGTTGGCCAGTGTTGTTTCTGATTCAAAGACCGCTACTTAAATTTTAAATATCTCGGGCAATAAAAGAGATATCGGAAAGATTTAAACATTTTTTGAAAGAATAAAACTAGCTCTTATAGGCACCGTTACAAATTTATTCACAATTAATTACTCCACATAAAAACATAACCTCGAAAACAGCCAAAATGACGTTTTTTGACATTTTCTAACGGTAATATTTCAAAAACGAAGGCCAATCAAATTTTTCTGACTTCAGATTCGGATTCAGCACCCCGAAAACTACTAGAAAAGTATATTTTGGTTCTTGTGGCAAAAACCTTGTTGACCAGTGTAATTTTAAAAGTATATAATTTTTTTACCACACCCAGGAATCGAACTCCGTATCTGCTTGGTGGTAGTCCACCACTCCACCCGCTCGGCCATCATAGTATATTTATTAATGAAATCAAAAACTTAATCAGTTCAAATAGCAAAAAAATGTCCGAGCTAAATTATTCAATGTCAAAACCAAAAAGTGTCCGAGCTAGATTATTTAATATCAAAACCAAAAATCAAATACAAAACTTGGTAATTTCTGTAAAGCTTCTATAAATTCATTAAACAGGCTTATCCGAAAAACAAGTTTTTTTCGTTTAAGTTTATTTAACAGTATTTAAACAACTTATTAGAAGTTTTTAAACAAGTCCGAACTTCTATAAGCAGTTTAATTCAGAAGCAAGCTCAATACAAGCTGTATAGAAAGTAGATCCTGCGAGATTTCAATTTATAGAAGCTGTTGTGCTAGTTGGGTAGTTTAATATGTAATGTGTAATGTAATGACCTAGAACCTGTGCTAGAACTCAAAACTACCAGCGAATTCAGAAGATAAAAGTTGCTGAACCACGGATTAAATATTTGTACAACTGGCCCTAAGTCCTGTTCTTATGGATCAATGACCAAACACCAACTTATTTGGAATTTTTATTTTGAAACACCCTATCAAAATAAGTAAAACGCCCTCTCGATTCAAATAGAAATACTAATACAAATTTGACATTACCTGTCAACTCAATTGTCATTTTTGAGTGTTTTTTTCTATTATTTGAGTTCCAATATTTTAAATCACCCGCTCACAGTTTTCTTTTTAACAAATTAAACAAAAAAATAATATGAAATATTACAAAAAATGGTAAATGTTATGAAAGGTGTTCTTGTTCAATGGTAAGCATAAATATATATACATTTTATTCTTGTAAATAATCTAAATCTTCTGGTATTCCAAATCCTTTGTCCAATTCTTTATCCTCTTTGCCAAATTTTGTCTTACACCATGATTTGATATAGAATATGTTGTCTGTCCAGCGATTTGCCGCTTCAAATAGTTTCTACAAATAAATCAAATGCATAGAATCATTTTCTGTATTTGTTAATTGAATTATACCTTTATTTCATCTTCTTTTGCTGCCAATAATTCTGGATCATTTTCCCCCAAACTATTCAGTTCCTTTTCCAATTCGGTCTTTTCAACTTTTAGTAAAGTTACTTCGTTCTGAATTTTTGTCACTTCGTCAATGTTTTCCAAAGCTTCAGATGCCTTTTTTAGAGACTCTTCAAGTTCTTTGACTTTCTGACCAGCTTCCACATTCGCAAACTCTGTTTCTCGAAGTCTGCTCCTTAAATCATTGATTGACTTTCTGTAGGAACAAAATTATATTTTCGAATTCATTATTTTAAGATAAAATAAATAAATACTCACTTTGGAAAAGCCCAATAGTAAACGCTTGTTCCAATTTTCTCAGAATCAATAATTCCATCATCGGCCAACTCGGTCACAACTCCTTTAACCGATTGCTGAGTGATTCCCTTCTCTTTGGGAGCAATTTTCTCCAAATCTTTCAATTGAAACACATCCTGTGATTCATGGAAGAGTTCTAACATTTTTGTGCGCTTCTCCTCAGCACTTAGAGGTTTCTTTTTTGACATACTGTATGTTTTTTAATCTTTTATTTCGTGTGTCTCCTTTCAGCGATCCTGCAATGAAACAATTTCTTCTTCATTTGGATGAAAAACTAGCTCTGGGAAGAAAATTTATTATTCAAGACTTGGACGAAGGTCATTTATTTATATCAACTGATATTGTTGAAACTTTACAAGCTCGTGTTGATGATTTAATGGATAAAATTAGTTTTCCATTGCATGAAAAGGATCCATAAATTAATTTAAAATAAACAAAACAAAAAATTTAAAGATGACTGGACGTGAATCGAATAGAATTAAAGATGCAGATAAAAAGCGTGTTCTTGATGAAGCTGCTAGAGAACGTCGTGCTAGAAAGGCTCTTGAAGCACTCGAGCAGGACAATTTCCATGAAGATCCACATGCCGATTTGGTGATGTCAAAGAAATTGCCCAAATTCCAAGATAGTCTAAAGAGTCCTAAAGAAAAGAAACCCAAACGGAAAGCACTTGAATCGAAAGCTAAATATAAAAAATCTTTACAACAGTTATTGGAGGAGGAGAAACAACTTAGACCAGATGGACCTAATTGGTTTACAGCACAGGCAAAACCATCAAAATATCCACCACGACACTTTTGTGCAGTTTGTGGAGTTTTTTCTAAATATAGTTGTACAGCTTGTGGCACGAGGTATTGTTCCATTCGTTGTCTGCATACTCATCAGGAAACACGCTGTCTCAAATGGACTGCATAAATTTAGCATGTAAAGTTATTTAAGTTGAAATAAATATTTTTTTCTTATTCCTAAAATTTTGTTTGAACTTAACATATAAACAGTTTTTGCCAAGATGTTTTATATTTTGAGAATGTAAACAAATATGTTCAGGGGAAGGATGAAGAGAATATCCTGCAAAAGAAAAAAGCGTTTAATTGCTTTCGTGACAATTGCTTAAATTGTCTGTCGAGCAAAAACCCGACAAAAGACTAGCAAGTTAGGAACCCATTAGTCGAACCACTCGGAGCTTATAATCAGCCCTAGCGAGGTAATCCGTCGGAGCGGATTTTGTCCGATTTCATCCGAATCGGACAGTTTTTACCTGTCGGAAACACACCTCGAAGCATATTTCGTAAAATATCGGAGAATTTCCGCTCCGACGGATTACCTCGCTATGGCTGAATGATTAGGGATTGACTTTGACGTCCGTTTTCAAATCATTTGAACGTTTCAAGTCAATAGGCAGCAGCGGAAGAATATCCTAGATGAGATCAACGATGGCGTCTACATGTTCCATTCAAAGACAAAAAAAAATGTAATAAACGGAATGCATTTATTATTTGTGCGATATATGTATGTTATGCTTTCGTACAAAAATTAAAGTTGAGATAACATTTTTCCATGACATTACGATGGGTCCCGGAAGTCCGTCTTTCTGTCTGTATACGAAGCCACAGCCCAAACGGATGGACCGATTGATGTCAAACTTGGTATGTAGCGTTATTTGGTGACTCTCCAGAGGGGTTTTGGAATTAATTTTTTTGGACCAAAAATAACGGTACTTGTCATACACCGATTTTAGTAAAGTTAAAATTGCTCGAAAACGGCTCCAACGATTTCATTTAAAAAAATTCAAATACCTATAAGTTTTAAAACAAGGGGTATCTTTTAATGGAAAGTATTTTTTTTGAAAATCATTAACGGTACCTGCCATAGAACCGTTTTTTTTTTTTTAAATCCGATATTCTCCGAAACGGCTTATTCGATTTCAATATAAAAATTTAAAAAAAAATAACTTTTGGATTTTTAAAAAAAATTTGAAAATTTTTTTTTGAAAAATCCAATTTTCGAAAACGGGACATTGAATTTTTTTGAAATTTTGTTTCTATTAAAACGTTTCTATATAAAAAGTTTCAAAAATTTAAGCAACTTGAACTCTAAGAGCAAGTTCGTGCGACCCAATCGTGCAAGACCGTGTGGTCTTAGATCAGGAAAGTCCACCATCGACCAAATTATTCACACTGCAGCAGATTTTGGAAAAAACCTAGGAAGGAACGTCAAATCGATACGCATCGCCTGTTTATCAATAAATAGGTGATGCGAATCGATTTGATTCAAGGCCGTGTTTGACAGTAGGTTAGGTATTGAGACAAGCTGCATGTTTTAGCATCCCTGCCAAGCTTTTCGGCCTGTGAAGGGTCGATAAAGTCCTACTTTTGATGTTAAAACCGATTTCAGACACGGCGGCGACGAGACGTGCTGTCATGTGTCTTCTTTAACACTATCCTTTTAAGAATAATGCAGATTTCTAACGTCCATCCAGCTGCATGCATATGCCGACTATATTAACATAAAAACACAACATAAAATCCACAAAAATGGATTTAAAGGATAATTAGGCAAATATTTGACAAAAGGTCACCTTGGACGCCTAATATTTTGAGGAAGCAAAATACTTCGTCGACTTAGGCGGAGGATTAATCTTTCCCACCGCAGCAACTTAACTAAGGTGGTGATTGTGATTGGAGAAGATGATACAACATTGAACTGTACTGGTTGTACAAGGACACAAATCTAGCCAAGAGGTAACGGATCCCTTCTTGGAGATTTAGGGTCCAATTTTCGTTAAAATACAGCGAAAAGGCTACGACTTTGAAACATACGCGCTGTTAAAGATATGTTAGAGGTCAGGAAGCTACGAATTAAATCTTACGTTGATTCAGTTAATTTTCTACGTTTTAGCTTATAAACAACAGAGTAGAGATGGTACGAAAATTAGGAGAAGACATCATCTCTGATTTCCATTTATCTAGGATCTAGCTTTGTATATGTATGAATTTTAATATGAATTGATATACAATGGATCTAGCTAATTTTTTTCAAGGTAATCTTGTTTGTTAAATTTACTAATGTTCCTACCTTAGTGATTATGTGTATGAACGATAGCCAGAAGTTAAATGGTGTTTTACAAGCATTTAAATTTAATTATTATCATATAAATAATTAAATACTGTATTTGAGCAATAAACTTTTAATTTAATTGCAACGATTTGGGAATTTGTATTTTGAAAAATCAAAAATGTAAATAAAAACAAAACTGACGTTTCTTCTCCTGTTCTACTTCTTTCTAACTACAACTATACACTCATGCGGCGTGCACTTGAACTAATTTGTCGAGTATTAATGGCGTTGCCGTTGAATATAGGATATATTGTTTTGTAAAATAGAGTATACACATTAGGGGTATTCACGATTCGATGCAAATGGTCTTGTATCGTTGTAAAAGTGCAAAAGTGTAACATTTTCTTAAAATAAAACAACCAAATATAAGGGGTATTCACGATCCGGTGTAACAAAAAAGTGTAAAAATGCAATTTTTTTACGCTTTTACACTTTTGCTATACCCCAAGCCTATTGCAAAAATAAAATACAATGGTGCAAAATTTGTCTATTGCAGTTGTAGTAGTATAAAACAAAATTTTGCATTTTTACACCTTTTTGTTACACCGGATCGTGAATACCCCTATTGTTTGTTAGACCAAAAAATAAGCTTTCTGCATCATTTGTTTTAATTTTTCAGGCCGAAATATTATACAAAACATTGACTTCATTGACCTACTATATATGGACTGCTAGTCGTTTGACTTTTCCATACAAAAATTTAAAAAAAATGATTTCACATCTTTCTAGCTCTACTAGCGGTATAACCTTAGACGGCGAAAAGAGGAAACTTTTAGTGAATGACATCTGCATTGACTTAATATATATGGACTGCTAGAAGCATATTCAGGTTGGTTCCACTTGTTTCTTCGCGATACTAGCGCCCTAAAAAAAAGCGGAGAATAAGTGCAACATTTTTGACGAAGTGTGAAAGGAACAAATATAGAAAAACAGAGAAAGCACTACCTTTTAACGACAGATGTCATTCACTAAAAGTTTCCTCTTTTCGCCGTCTAAGGTTCCCAAGTAACAATTTAGCTTTCATAAGGGTCAATGCAAGCTATTTTTTGACTTGTTCAAGAAGAAGGACAAGTCTTATGCAAATCATTTTGGCGCACATTATCGAATTTCCCCAAGACCTTCCTCCACAGGCAATCCACAAGCTAATAGCTTGTGACGAACAGCGTAAAACGACCTTATGCAGGCCTTTTTACAAAACAATGAAACATTTTTGGGAAACTATAGCTTCGCTAAGGAAACTATCATTTGCATTGGATGTTATAATAAGGCCTTATGGAGGTTGTTATAAGATGTTAAATTTATGACTAAAAAAAAAAGATTTTGTTGATTTTTTTTTTTCTTTTAATTTTTTTCTATTTTGTTTTTTCTTCTTTTTTGGCCATGTCAATGCTTTTCCTGTCGTTCTGAAATGGGAAGAATTTTATTTTAATTGAAAAAGAACACATTTTTTTTAATTTCACAAATGGCCCCGTCAGGAATCGATCCCACGTACCTCTGCATACCAAGCCAGCACCTTACCAGTAGACCATACTCGAATATTAAAGATGAGTGGCAAAAAGGGAGCTAATTGAAACCTCACATAAAAATGCAATGTTTTTTTGTAAAGTGTGACAAACATTGCATATCTGCAGGATAAAAGCTTTGCATACTTATTGGTGAAAAACATTGCATACTTGAGAGATGAAAACATTGCATACTTACAAGAACCTCTTGGAACAGGTCTTATGAAAGCCTTATGTCACTTGAAAATAGAAGGCTTCTTTAAAACGGTTCAAACAGGTCTTATGAAAGTCTTCTTTAACTTATATTTACAAGGCTTCTTCTAAACACTTCCAGATGGCCTTAAGGAGACCTCCTTTGTTTCCAAAATGGATGATTTGCGTAGGTAAGCCTTAAACTAAACTTATACAAACTATAGCTTGCCGAATAGAAGAAAATGGACCTTATGAAAGTAAAATTGTTACTTGGGTTATATCGCTAGTAGAGCTAGAAAGATGTGGAATCATTTTTTTTCAATTTTTGTATGGAAAAGTCAAACGACTAACAGTCCATATATAGTAGGTCAATGTTAACTATTTTCATCAAAACAAAGTTAAAGCTATCTCGATTTACACTTTGAATTTCTATGGGAAATTATTTCCCCTACCCTTAAGCCTAGTACGCAAATCACGCTAAAATTTATCTTTCATACAAATTTCCTCCAAAGATAAATTTTAGCAGTTCACGCGCTAAATTCAAATTGTCATCTACTACTTTTGCAAAAAGTCTCCACTCAATTTAGCTCGCGGAATAATGCTCAGCGCATTTTTTCACAGATAAATTTTGACATTTTTGTGGTCGTTGTTGTTGCTGCAAGGAATAAGAGGCAAAAAAAACCTTGGAATATAATAAAAGAAGAGGAACAAAACAAAATGAGAGCGTAAAAAAGGTATTCTGCAGGTAAAAAAAATATGTATGTAATATTGAATGTAAAGCCCAGTACGCAGATCACGCTAAACTAAATTTTATCTCGACAATTTTTATCTCTACACGCGTTCGCTAAAAGCCAAGATAAATTTAAATTCAAAAATAACGGCTGATACACAGTTTCATTTACTTATACCAGCTTACATTCAATATTACATTACATATTTTTTTACCTGCAGAATACCTTTTTTACGCTCTCATTTTGTTTTATTCCTCTTCTTTTATATATTCCAAGGTTTTTTTGCCTCTTATTCCTTGCAGCAACAACAACAACCACAAAAATGTCAAAATTTATCTGTGAAAAAATGCGCTGAGCATTATTTCGCGAGCTAAATTGAGTGGAGACTTTTTGCAAAAGTAGTAGATGAGAATTTGAATTTCGCGCGTGAACTGCGTACTACCTGGCTAAAAATCCTCGCTAAAATTTATCTTTGGAGGAAATTTGTATGAAAGATAAATTTTAGCGCGATCTGCGTACTAGGCTTAAGCAGGTATAAGTAAATGAAACTGTGATTCAGCCGTTATTTTTAAATTTAAATTTATCTTGGCTTTTAGCGAACGCGTGTAGAGATAAAAATTGTCGAGATAAAATTTAGTTTAGCGCGATCTGCGTACTGGGCTTTATCAAAACAAGAAAAACAAATTAGAAAACAAAAAAATTTAAAAATCTTTCATTCTAGTGTGTCACCTGCCTTAAATACTCACATACTTTTCTAGAAAAATTTCTACTCAAACAGAACTCAAATTCTATCACCCGCTAGATGTCCCACCAATCACACAAAAAAATCCCACTCAATCAAAAGTGATTGTATAATCAAAATGGCCCAACTTGCTAAACAATTTCACTCAATTTCAATCAGAATATAAAATCTTCCAGCTGAGAAGGCTGAAGATTTCGTCCGGTGTCATTAAAAGTTGAATTTTTTTGTTAAAAAAAAAATTTATAAAATCCCTTTAGCTCTCGAGTGTTGTGATTTTTAAAACCAGTCAGTGTTTTCTAAATATTCCTCCCAAATAAATCGTTTTTTCTAACGATATGGCTGCATCTATGAGATTATTGCAAGGCCAGGTAAGTGCATATATTTTTTTTTCTTTCTTCTCGTTACCTAATATTTAACTTTATTGCAATCAAAAGGATTTTTTTCGGGATAAAAACTCCAAAATGAAAGGATATTTTTAAAAATAGATCTTTCCCTAAAATACATATAGAATTGTGGGGAAAATTCTGGTATTCTTTTTGTCGACATAACCTCACTTTGCATAAAAATTGGTTATCTAACCAACCCGACGAGAACGGACGTCCTAGCGAATTTTTCGTCTTCTTTTGCGAGTTGTTGTTTTTGGTTTATAATTGCGCGATTCTTCTTTAGTCAGACGATTTGGTTGCCAAACTCGAGGGTCGCTGAACTTGGGGTTGAAATTATTTTTTCGATTTTTTGTTTTTGACGGTCACACTTTCGGTTTTGGCCAATTGGCACAGAATCTTCTTGAAAATCAAGAGCAGCAGAAAGAAAGCAAAAAAGGTAACACTACCTTGCATCGTCATCAAAAAAATTCGACATCACATGGCTCTGAAAAAAATTCTTATCAATTTGTTAAACGGCACAAATTTTTTGTTGTTGCAAAAACAAATTAAAAGTATGTAAGCAGGTGCTGCTTTATTTAAGCTTATTGATTTTATTTAAACCTTGAATATTGTAAATGTTTTGACCTAGTGTCTTGGAGACATTTTTGTGACAACCCATTTAGCTACTGTGTTGATTTTGTGATTTGTTCGAATCACACAGATTTGATAAGATGATAAGAATCCACCCACACTATCTCTTTCATATTTCTATCATGACAATAATTCTCTAAAGTTGCTACTTATGAAACTAAAAACTAAGGTCACAAGACTTTTTTAAAAGCTTTCTTGAGACCAGATAAGCCATTTGTTTGTTTGTTTCTTTGTATTATTTAAAGAAAGTTTTTTTTTTGTTTACACTTTTACAGTTTAGAATTACAATAATTGATATGTTGTTGTTCGCAACAATGCACTATTGCAATTGTTTAAAGGAAGTTGTCTCTCTCTCACAAATGACTGCCTCTATATTCAGATAGTTGATTAGTTTTCATTGCTAATTTTCCACTTTACAAGTGTGATGGTTATGTAATTGATATTCTTTTAATTTTAATTATGCAAATTATTAATTAACGGTAGGATGGTTTCTTATTTATAAATCATTTGAGTTTGTATATTTCAAGTGGGATTATAAAATTAAATAGGTAGATCCAATGAAAATATTTAAATGAGTTCAGGACCAACGCACCGGTTGTGTACTATGGTTGATCTTGAAAATACACAAGTTGGTGTGAAAGTACTATTTTTAAAATGATACAAATAGATTATTGTCAGCATAATAATCTAATGTTGACATTGTGTTTTTCGTTATAAAAATAATATTTCATGAAAATAATATACTTTTAAACAATCTAATTCCGTTCTTTTGTTGGAGAAATTTTTGAAAGACAAGCCGGAAGAAGACAATATGGATTACGAATATGTATGTTCAATTAAGCTTAACAAAATTGATTGATTTTGAAAACAAACAATCTTTAAATGATAAGAAATACAATTCGATTAGAAATTGTATAACATACCTACGTTTAAATACTCATAAATTACTATGAAAACTGATTAATACGCAGTTAATTTATCTTATCATTTCAAAGTTAATTTCATGGGAATACCAACCAATACCGATGTCTAAAGATTTAAAATCAAAGATCATTGACTGTTGTTGAAAATTCTGAATCAGTAATGTTATGTTTTTATCCGATTGGAATCTGAATCGAATGTTTTAAACTTTTTCTAAGATTTGAAAAGACAAAAAATCCAAAATTAACTTTTTGTGGGAAATAAAAAAAAAAGAAACTTCTGCAAAATTATTTTTATTTCACGAATGTTTTCAAATTAAAAAAAAATTTCATATTTTCACATTTTCATGTACATATTAGTAATCCTTAGTGGCTACAAAGGAGATAAGTCATCTCTTTCATTTAGTATCAAAAATATACAATTAAAAAGTTTAAGTGACCTCAACTCCATATGCGTTTCGCCCAGGTATGACAGTGGGCTCATCAGTTAGATGCTGTCATACCCTTACTAAGCCGCAAAATTTTGGTCCATAAATATAGACACTTATAAAAATCACAACCTGAATAGACTGAGGTCGCTTAAAAATAAAAATAATTTTCATTATTTTTTTCCTTTGTTTTCAAAAACATTATGTACATTTAGAGCAACTCTTTCCTATAAAAATAAGAGGATATGCTTAAAAATTCATCGATTTTCATACATTAGTCAAACTTCATGGCATTTTCTGGCAAACTATCATTTATTACTTAACCCCTTTGTACCCGGTGACAAAGAATTAATGATATTTTTTAAAGTAAAAAAATTCCAACAACAAAAAAAAAATTCGATTATTAACAGGGCAAGCAAATTACTGATTTTTGGAAATTTCACAAGAAATACATTAAATCGAAAGCCGTTAAGATTGGCTGGACAAGTTTCCAAAATTCTGAGAGCTTATACGAAGGTCTTTCACCATATTTCGTTTGGACTTCTACTATTAGGACTATTAGGAATAACTGGTAATTGGCAAGATAGCAAGTAAATAACTTTCTTCTGCTTTTGCTACTACATTAAAAAAAAAGTTAAATTATTTTCTATAGCCATTATTCAACTTTTATAACATTTTTTCAATGGTTATATATTAGAAGAATTATTGTAAAATAGGTATGACTGAACAAAAAAAAACTGATGGATTTGTGGCAGCAATGTAAAAAAAACTTAAGATAATACAGTAAAATTAAATTAAAAGTTTTTTTGCGTTTTGGAACCAATAACTTCCCAATACCTCCAGATACGACAAAAAATATTACCATTCTGAAATTCCCTTTAGACGAGCATATTTTTAAAAAAGTTGGCCATTTATGTTCCTATAGATTGTTTTTATACTACAGGTGTTTAAAATTTTTCATAAAATGTTTTTTTTTTTAGATCTTGCATCGAAACACAATTTTCAAATTTTCTTCAAAGAAAATGTGGAACAGTTATGAAAACTGTTAACTTATATTGTAGTGAGACAATTATTGTAGAAAATTATAAAAAAAAAGAATTATAAAATTTTCTTCAATATTTTCCACAAGTAGGTAATTACATACCTACCTACCATTATCTAAAGAAATTTGAAATCAGATTTCTGAAAATTAGGAGACTTGATTTATTTTTTTGCATCTATTGCAAAAATTGCAATGAAACTTATACTTCATAACCTCAAAGTTTTTAAAATCAATTTTTGCACATTTCTTCCAATTTGACATCGATTTTCATTATACAATATTAAACTACAACATGTTACTTTAACTCGCCCTAGAGCAGGCAAATAATTGGTTTCGTGCCAAAAAGTATTAGAGGTTTTAGTCAAAAACATGCCTTCATAAACGGAGGGATTTTCTTAAAATTTGGTACACATGACTATTATGAGATTTCGAAAGTTGCTGTTTTTTATAAAATTGGACCTACCTCCGAAAAAATTCGAATAATTGCAAGCAGTTCTAACAACTTTGATTAAACTTTGTACACGTAATAATAAAGCAATTCCAATAAAACTGAAATCGTTATTTTCTCAATAAACTCAAATAACGCATTGTTGTTTTTTTGCTTAAATTGAATATATTAAGGATTTTCATCAAAAGTGGTAAGATATACATAAATTATTGTCAAAGAGTTTTTGTATCCAAGTTTGTAAAGTAAAAATTGAAAAAAAAAGAAAAATAAAAAAAAATTAATTTACTTTTTTTTGAATACTACAAAAAACTAATGGCGTTTTCGTTTAATCGTTCGGAACAGTCCGGAGTACTTCAGAGTACTTCTCAAATGCATTTTAACAGAGACAGAAACTCGAACATTTGAAACCATGCAAATATGTAAGTTTCAATTAATCCCTTATTTGATGGGAATTTTACTTAAAATTTTTGTATTAAAAAAAAAATTGGCTTTAACCATTGATTTTGTGCTCAATTTTGCTTTTGCCTGCCAAGTTTTTTAGCGGTTTTTGCAAACAGACAAACAGAATTGCCGGACCTAATTTTTCGCATTCTTTGTTATCGTTGTTATCTGGCATTTATTATTACTATTTAATTATGATAGAAAGCAAACATTATTGATGGATGAAATTTGATTTGATTCCTGTTTATGGTGCAAAGATAGCCAACTCCATTATTCTTATATGATACACAAAAGTTTCACATAACTAACAACCAGTTACATATTAAAAAAATTAATTCTTATCAGAAGCTAATGTAGATGGCCTTGAGACTATTTTTTGCTCGTTATCAATTTCGCGAATTTATTAATGAATTGGAAATTAATTTGTACTTTATTATGAGTTACACGTGTTGTATTCAAATCTAAATATCTCTCTTTGAATTAAAATCATTTAACTTAAAAGATTACAGGCAAAAACTGGCTTCCTTTGATTAGTGTTATTAGGCCCAAACGAAAAAATACAATTTTTTGGTTTATTTTGGGAAATTTTTAAAGCTAAGTATCGAATCCAGAGTACACGTTATCCCAACAAAAATATCTCTCATCCATGATGGATTGTTTTTGTTATCCCAGAGAAAGAATTAGGTCCACTTAATCGTTGGGAAAACACCACAACGCAGGACTAAAATAAAAAGAAGTTTTGCAACGTATTAATTTTACCAATTCAGAATTGTTGTTTGTGACTCGAAGCTACCATATTATGAACTATTGTGTCCCTGCAATACCATAAAATTAAGATATTTTTTCTTAATACAAAAAACTTAAGTATTGAATTGTAATAGAATTTCCCCGAGCATGAATTCATAGAAAAATCATTTTGGATCTTCATAAGCGACAAGTTTCCGAAACCCTCCTAATAACCAAAAGTTATTAATGAAAAGACTTAATGCTAACTGGCAGAATGATAACAAGTTCAAAAACTAAAATTCAATCATATATGCTCCGAAGAATTAAGCTTCTTATTCCAGCAAACGGGAAATATACAAAATTTCAAAATAGGTAATTTCTCTTTTTGGAAGTTTTTTTCCATCAACATTTTTTACTTTTTGCTACTTTTTTAAGTCAATCTTCACGATAAAGTGAATAAGTAAATGAGACCAAAAAATACAAGCTACTTTAACCAAAACTTACAAAAATTGCATGCAAAAACTCAAAAAGGTGTATTTTATCGCTTGGACTGGATAATATGTGAAGGTATTGCTTACAATGGATGTTTACCTTCTTTTCCAATCTTATCTTGAAATCTTTTCTAAAATTAAAATAATCCTCATCTTTGTCCAAAACCTGCAGACTACAATTATTGCGTTTCACAATCTGATTAAATCCCCAAATGATTTAAAGAACATCACGCGTCTTTTAAGTCTTATCAAAAACATAACAAATTTGGCCTTTAAATGGTTTTTTGTTGTTTTCATTATCAATTTCGCAAAATTCAGAATGAATTGTAAATTAATTTTTTAATTTATTATTTTACACTCCACGAGTTGTAGCTTGTGATTAAGTTGAAAATCTTCTGTCAAACTCAATGTTATCTCAATTTTTGATATTTGTCGACCTTTGGAATGTCTTACATTACTTAGACAATAATTATGTTCTATGTATCATTCTAATACAACACTGTTTTCTTCTTCCTTTTTTTAGGCCCGCAAAGTTGGTCAATATGGATTCGATGTTCAGTCACGCAACTTCCACGCCTCGTGCGCTGTTGCCTCCAAGGTGGCTATGTCCAAATTCGACACCGACGTGTATCTTCCCTACGAGAAACTCGCCAAGAACTTGGAAATCGTACGTAGCCGCTTGAACCGTCCTCTGACTTTGTCAGAGAAGATTCTCTACTCTCATTTGGACAACCCCAAAGAGCAGGACATTGTCCGTGGTAACTCTTACCTTCGTTTGCGCCCCGATCGTGTTGCTATGCAAGATGCTACCGCTCAGATGGCTTTGTTGCAATTCATCTCGTCTGGATTGAAGCGTGTCGCCGTACCCTCAACCGTCCACTGCGATCACTTGATCGAAGCCCAGGTTGGCGGTGACAAGGATTTGGCTCGCGCCAAGGACCTTAACAAGGAAGTCTACGAATTCTTGGCTTCCGCTTGCGCCAAATACGGTCTTGGTTTCTGGAAACCAGGCAGTGGTATTATCCATCAAATCATCTTGGAAAATTACGCCTTCCCCGGACTTGTGATGATCGGTACCGATTCTCACACACCCAATGGAGGCGGTTTGGGCGGTCTCTGCATTGGTGTCGGTGGTGCTGATGCCGTTGATGTAATGGCCAACATCCCATGGGAGTTGAAGTGCCCCAAGGTTATTGGTATCCATTTGACCGGTAAGATCAGTGGATGGACATCACCCAAGGATGTCATCTTGAAGGTAGCTGATATCCTCACCGTTAAGGGTGGTACTGGCGCCATTGTTGAATACCACGGCAAGGGTGTCGATTCGATTTCTTGCACTGGCATGGCCACCATTTGCAACATGGGTGCTGAAATCGGTGCCACCACCTCATTCTTCCCCTTCAACAGCCGCATGGCTGATTACTTGAAATCAACTGGCCGTTCCAACATTGCTGGTGAGGCACAAAAACACAAGGACAATCTCTTGACTGCTGACAAGAACTGCGAATACGATGAATTGATTGAACTCAACTTGGACACATTAGAACCCCATGTCAATGGTCCATTCACACCAGATTTGGCTCATCCAATTAGCAAATTGGGTGAAAACTCAAAGAAAAATGGATACCCAATGGACATTAAGGTTGGCTTGATTGGTTCCTGCACCAATTCTTCATACGAAGACATGGGTCGTTGTGCCAGTATTGCCAAGAATGCAATGAAACATGGTCTCAAATCAAAGATTCCCTTCAATGTGACACCCGGATCAGAACAAGTACGTGCCACCATTGAACGTGATGGCATTGCCTCAACATTGTCTGAATTCGGTGGTACCGTATTGGCTAACGCTTGTGGTCCATGCATTGGTCAATGGGATCGTAAGGATGTTAAGAAGGGTGACAAGAATACCATTGTTACATCTTACAATCGTAACTTCACCGGACGTAATGATGCCAATCCCGCTACTCACTGCTTTGTCACAAGGTTAGTATTTTTTGTTTAAAAAATATAAACAACTTGATTTCAGTTTATTATTTGGAAATGTCGAAATTTGCTTAAAATTTAAATTCACGAGTTGGTTAGCAGGGGCGTATACAGGTTTGCTTCTTGGGGGGGGTCATGCCAATTTTTTTTTTTTTTTTTTTCAAAAGTTTTGATAGCAGGCATAAACCTGAAAATGGGCTTTTTGAATTATTAAACATTAAAATTTGTGATTCTTGCATTTCGAATCGAAAAGTTCCGAATGTAGTTCTAAAAATAACCAAACAAAAACGGTATGAGATTCGTTTAAGTTTAGCGTTAAGCCTTAAAGCCTAGAACGCTGCTGATGTGAAACGAAATTTTTCGTCGGTCTCCACGAGGACAACGAAATGCTTGCGAAATCTGGACCGAAAAATACTCAAAAATTGCAAAACATAAATGAAAATAATCATTTTTAGCAAAAAAACAAAACCGACTTCCATGGATCAAAACTGGGTTTTATGGTTTTTAAAATAGTTCTTATGGCTAAAAATGAACGAAATTGAAATGAACCAGCTTTCCAATACAAAAAGAATTATCAAAATTGGTTCACTCAGTCCAAAGTTATGCGGTAACAAACATAAAAAAAAAAAAAAAAAAAAAAAAAAAAAAATACAGACGAATTGAATACCTCCTCCTTTTTGGAAGTCGGTAAAAAAAGCAAACACGCATCGCAGAAAGACATGCAATGACAAAATGAACAACAAAAACAAACAAAAAAACTCAAAATGTCATTTTTCCACACACAATGAATGTCCCCGGCAATTGTTTGTGTGCGAAAAAGAAGTTTAGACTTTCAATTTCGTTGTGACGAACAGCGTACTACAGAACGAAAAGAAAAAATCCCATTTTTGTATGGGATTTTTCGTTTTTTATCAACAGCGTACTAGGCTTTAATTTTGACCAATTGAGGCTATCCTCTCCTAAAAATAAAATGTACTGTTTGAGTACTTCGATTGAATAATTTGCCTTAAAACAACTGTCCATTGTTTTCCGCTAGCCCAGAAAGTTAATATAAAAATCGTTTTTACTTAATAACAGTTTTAACTTTTGAATTAAAGGTCTTCCTAACCTCAGACAAACGAAACGCAGTTTTGTAAAAAAAATTGCATTGAAAATATAATTTTTTTAAAATTTTGTTTTAAAATTGTATGGGAATTTAAAATACCTCTATTAAAATAGTAAAGACAAAAAAAATAATTTTGGCGATATTTTGGAATTCGTCCGTTTTCAGGTATTAATCAGCGGTTTACAATATAAAAAAACATTCAGTTGTATTTATTAGATTAAGCCCTGCTTTTTCAATCGTCAGATAGACTATCAGAAGAATAAATGTCACTATAAAAAAAAATTTGTATTCCTAGGAATAAGCTCTAACTTAGGTTTATGTAACTATTCAAAAAAACGCTCCCTGACGGTAATCTGATCAGGCAGAGAGTTGATATTTAATAATAATATTTAAATTGCCTTAGATAAGGTTGCTTACATTGCTTCTATAATTGGCTAGCCATTGATGATTAACAAATCGATAGTTGTTTCAAAAAATGCAACAGATCTAGCAAATTTAGTATGTACAAAATACTGTTATATTCTGTAAGCAAACAAAATTCACCAAATTTTATCAGACGAATGTATTGAACTGGAACATTGCAAAAAACTAAAAAGATTTGAGAAATGATATCCTTCTTTAACATTTTGCCGATGACGAATTTTATCAACAGAATTGACCTCCACACAGCAAGGCCACAGAAAGCTTCCCTTTTTAAAACATATTTTATTCACTTCATCATATATAAAAAAAATAGAAGATATGGCTGCTTCTTTTATTTGCTTGTAAGCAGTGTCTTGCCCTTAAGATATTATTTTTGTGTACCTACTAGATTCAATTTCTTTTAAAAAGCTTTGAATATAATACTTATCCGGATTTTGTTTCCATACAAAACTCTACAGCTCAACTAATATTATCGAACGAATCAAAATAATCCTAATCCAGCATAGCGTTCGCTAAAAATATGACCACATCCCCAAAATATGGTAAAATAGTTTGTTTGAATACCAAAAATTTTGTTTACTTTTAATTTTCGTTCATGTTCTAAAACTTCAACATTTTGAAAATAATCTTACTCAAGAGATTTCAGTATCACATAACAAATTCTTTTTTAAGTTCTGAGTTCTTGGGGGGGGGTCATGACCCCGTGACCCTCCCCTTGTATACGCCGTTGTTGGTTAGTATGTTAGTCGGTTCTTGATAAAAATCGATACGTTTCACTTTGCTAATAGGACTGAGTAACTATTCTTTCTATAAATTCTGAAGTAGAGTGTTGGAGAAAATAGAATCCAGGAAATCGGTTCAAATAAGTGTGAACATAATTATAAAGAATTTGAACAATTGATTTTAAATTATTAATTATCAAGAGCCGTTTGCTGAATCGAAACTTAAGCATTTATGTTCTACATAAATTCCTATGTGACAGTTTACGCAGAGGAAAAAGTAGAGAATAAGAGCTTATGTTCAACTTTATTTATGTTTCGTTTCAGCAAATGGCCCTAAGTATGTTAAATGTCGGGAAAAGTTTTATTGTTCAGGCGTCAATTGCCAAGTTAATTACATCCACAAAAACAATGCGTGGAAAACGAAACGAGCATCAAAAGTCTTAAAGCGTTGTATTACAAAGAGCGTTTTTAACACTGCGTTGTATAATTTTTGGTTTGGCTTTTGATGTAAAAGGCTTACCATCGCGTTGGTTCGTTATTCATGGATGAGAAATACTAGTTGAGGCTCTCCAATCTAACGGCTAGAACGTTGCGTGTAACGATTGTGCCAAAAAGCATGAAAATCTTAACGCGGCTTTAAAAACGCTATCTGTGAGACGAGGTCTAAGATCTATTCATTATGAGCCAGCTGGCTAAAGACGAAGGGCATGGTTCATTTCAATGACTTGTAATGTGACATTGCTAGTCTTTAAGCTTCTTAGATCATAGATTTCCAAATCGATCCGTATTCTGAAGATTTCATTCATACCAAGACATTTTCTTTTTTTGTAGCTTTGGTTGAATAACTAGGATTTTTCGTGTGAATATTTTGCTCGTTTTATTTTTAAACTACAAAGAACTTAAAGAAAATTCGTTTATAGAAACAAATCTTATTTTGAGAAAACATTTCAATTTCAAAATTGTGCTTTTGCCTTCGATTAGTTAAACGTTAGCCCAAATTGATGTATAAATAAACTTGAACTTTTACTAATTGACATTTACCTATAAACACATATAGAACGTGTTTTGTATTTTGGTTGCATTAAAATTGTTTCGCAAGCTAAAGAATGTCCATTATATCTTTTACTTTGACTTTAATAAAAATAAAAATGCAATTCATTTTGCGCCGAATTTCGATGTTTATTTTTATTGCTTAAAATGTCAACGTTGACAAAAAAAAATAATTCAAAAACTATTATTGTGAGAATGATTTTAGAAAGATTTGTTGAAGTTTTAACAATCTACGATTTTTTTCCTTAAAGGGGTCATTTTTTTGGGATCATACTAAAGTTGAATCTATCCAGAAAAAAAGGATTGTAATTTGATTCATATCATATATGTAACAAATCCTACTTTTGTTACATTAAAATTAAGAATCCATTTAAACAATATTAATCTAGAAATATTCATCCCTTGTAGGAGAAGGGCTTATAATCCCAAAATAAAAAAAGGCCCTTTTGTTTTTTTGATTGGGAGCCTTTTCTACGACTTTTCATTCAGAATTGGGATTGTTATATCGTCGGCGTAAAGCAAAATTGTTTTAAGTACATAGGATTTCTTAAGGACTTAGAACAATTTTGCTTTACGCCGACGATATGCAAAGCAAAAAAAAAAATATATTTATATTTTATGAATATTATTTATTGAAAATTAAAATTATGATGTAAATGGATTGTCATTATTTTTTTAATTAGTTAATGCGCAGTAATTAAAACCACAATAATTATGTAAAAACACGGTATAGATTGAGATTTCTTGAGGTTTGCCAAAAAATCATAGAGTCTATTTTAGGAAAAATTGTTTCATCAGTTTGAATTTCAAAAAAAAACTTTACAAGCTAATAATATATTATATTATAAAAAATAATATACTATTAATGTTTCTTTAATTGGGTGGAAAACGATAAAAAGTGTTTTGGTTTATTGAACTTACTATGTACAATAAATTGACTCAAAATTAAATTATTTTTAAAATATGTTAATTGATTGATACAAACTTTTCCAAATCCTATTCAACTTGTAAAAAATAAATGTAGATATCGTCGGCACAACGCCAAAACCGCGAATCTGCATTTTTGGACATTTTAACTGTCATTGTACTTGTTATCGGTCCCTCTATTCACTGCGTCGATCCCAATCCTCCATCTGTTGCCTAGAAGTATAAAATATCAATTTTTGTTGCACGAGTTTCCATAAGATTGCATGTGTTTCCAAAACTACCATTTAGCAGATTCGTGATTTTGGCTTTGTGACCACGATATATAACGCATGATAAACTTAATATAACAAGTCTTCTGACTATTGTCCTCGGGGCGTTCGGATGCCACGGCGTGCAGGCGTAAATTTAACTGCTTCCATGTGATCATCCAGTACATCCAAAGCACAAAGGTACCAAGGTTTGTGATTTCGTAGTCATCCACCACCCAGTGTAGCTTTGGGTTGGTTGTCGATATTTCCTAAAAGTATCCACGCCCATTGACGTACATAGGTACTTGCTCAAAGGTATCTTCTTCTTCTCCATTATCGACGATAGTCATGATCTCGGATGGGGTCACAGTTCTCCCACTCTACTGCTTCACACTACACCTCCGCATGTGGGGTTCGCAGTACTTGCTCAATGGGATTCGATAAACCCTGTATTATGCAATTAATTCTGATTGCACTGGGTAGCCGGTCATTTTTTCGCTTTTTTTTTCAAAATCCGTTGTTAATGTTCTCTAAGAGTTTTCTTTTCGAATATGAATTCACGTCTGTTTCAATGTATTAAAAAGTACTGGTTACCTCATTCGTAATAAATCAACTCGACTCTGATACTTCCTGCATACGAGTTTAAGAATTTTCGAGCTGAAGTCGAGGTTAAATTAGTTCTTGTGTATGCATTTCAATGAAAGTGCGAATGAATGATTTTTATATTATACGAAAGTATTCAAGAGTTTGTCTATTCATTTCGGGCTGTGGAAGCTTGATTTTGCCCCTTTTCCTTGTATTTTGGCACAAAAGAAAAATTATATTTAATAATTTCAGTAAATATTTTGGGAATTTTCTCATAAAATCAAGGTGTTTTATCTAATTTTCTTAAACCAACAGTTTAACGATTTTTTCTTGTTTTTAGCCCTGAATTGGTGACAGCTCTCTCAATTGCCGGTCGTCTTGACTTCAACCCATTGACCGATAGCTTGAAGGGCTCCGATGGCAAGGAATTCAAATTGGATGCTCCATTTGGTGATGAATTGCCCTCAAAGGGATTCGACCCCGGTATGGACACATACGATGCTCCACCACCAGTAAGTCATATCATTTTAATTCTTAATTCAAATCAAACAATTGTATAAACACAAACCATCTTCTTCTTCTTTTTTAGAGCGGTGATAATCTTAAAGTGAATGTTGACCCCAAAAGCCAGCGTCTTCAGCTCCTCGAACCATTCGATGTATGGAATGGCCAAGATTTAACCGACATGACCGTTCTCATTAAAGTCAAAGGAAAGTGCACAACTGATCACATTTCTGCCGCCGGTCCATGGTTGAAATACCGTGGTCATTTGGACAACATCTCAAACAACATGTTCATTGGTGCTACCAACTCAGAAAACAACGAAATGAACAACATCAAGAACCAAAGGTCAGGCCAATGGGGCGGAGTACCCGATGTTGCCAGGGACTACAAAGCCAATGGCATCAAATGGGTTGCTGTTGGTGATGAAAACTACGGTGAGGGTTCATCTCGCGAGCATGCCGCTTTGGAACCACGTCACTTGGGTGGCCGTGCCATCATTGTCAAATCGTTTGCCCGTATCCACGAAACTAACTTGAAGAAACAAGGTCTCCTCCCTCTTACATTCGCAAACCCCTCTGATTACGATAAGGTTTGTACTTGATCATATAAATACACAAATATTATTCCTTACGAATGATTTTTATTCTCATTTCAGATCCAACCAACAGACAAAATCTCTCTAATTGGATTGAAGGGTTTGGGAGCTGGCAAACCAGTTGACTGTGAAATCAAACATGCCGATGGCAAGGTCGACAAGATCAAGCTCAACCACACACTGAACGAACAACAGATCGAATGGTTCAAGGCTGGCAGTGCCCTCAACCGCATGAAGCAATTATCTGGCAACTAAGTAGCCTTATCCCAAATACCCCCTCAGGTTCCCTAATAATAATGAGAAAGAAGAAAAATACAAACAAATCGTGTAGTTTTTAGAACATCATTTCTCTAAAAATAAATACTTAATAATTATTATGAGTAGCAGCAGGAGTGTTCGGTCAGTCCTTCCTATGATTTAAGTTTGAATGTAAATTTTTTTTTTGTCACATTATATACAACAGCGATCCAGCTACCGATTAATACTGTTTAAAATATTTATCAATGTAAAGCAAATATCTCAATATTTTATGTGCGCTGTTTAATTGCAAATCAAAGTTCAATTGTTTTATAAAAAAAAAAATTACAAATTAAATTATACATACAAAATACCTACGAATTATATTGAGAATAATTGTTTTTACAAATATATATATAAAAAAAAAAATAAATAAAATAAAAGAAATGATATTAAATGCGAACGAAAATAATAATTTTGCGGTAGCCAACGGCAACATCTTATATTTAATTTTTTGTTAAATAGTATTAATAAATAAAAACTAAAAAAAAAAAATATAACAAAACTAATGTTTTACTTTTTTTTATTATTACGATGATAAGGAATCCTATATTTTCAGTGATTAGGTTCAGTCTGCTACTCCTCTCCACACATCCATGTTGTATTCATTCAATTCCGTGAAATTTACACATGCCGAGTGGTTCAGGGGCACGGCGCATATGCGCATTATAGCCATTAGCCAGGCTTATGGGATTGTGTGTTTTTGTGGAAATTTTGCACTTTTTGAATTTTATTGTGTGGCTTTTGGCCCAAATTGAAATTTGATATTCCAATATTTTAAATAATATTCCAATATTTTGGCGACTCATTCATTATCTGAGTATTCTTAGTCCCCCGCTCCTGCCTAAATCATTCCATGAATAGGTCCGCTCTTTCGAAGCGGACGCGGACGGCGCTTCAGTCGTTCGAAGCCCATGATAGTACTATAGTTTGTTTATATATTCAAGGCTTGTATTAAAAAAATATCATGGACAAGAAAAAACAATTTTTTTCTTAGAATTTACCCAGAAATCCCCCTTTTAAATTTCCCTTATCTTGTACCTGTTATGTATGATATATTAAATTAAGGTCCATTTTCTATGGACCTAAAGGTTTTATTGTCGACTTGCGAAAGTTGACAACAGGTTAAATTTGTAAGTGCTAAAAGATAATACGTATTGATAATCAAAATAAAAAAGATGTGAATGGTCGAAAAATTTGTTACAGAAAAAAATTGTTTCTCCCGTTTCTCGATAAAAAATAATATTAGAAATGCAATTTTTGGCACAGTCTTGTAAGGTTGTAAGATTGAGATTTCAAGCTTTCAAAGGCTCTTAAAAATAAAAAAACCCTAAATAATAGGTGTTACAGAGGTCTTAAAAAATCCGTATCAAACCCCTTATTTAATAAAAAAAAAATCAACTCAACGACTCACCATTAAGAAAAACATTTTTTTTACAATGTCAATTAACTCCTATTTACCATATTTAATGATTCAATTTTCAAAAACCGTATTTTTAAAATATTGAATATTGAAATGTTGAAAATTGTAAACCGTATATACAGTGCCCGAGAAAATTCTATGTACCTATGATGAACAAATTTTTTCTTTGGTACAAGTCAAATGCTATTTAAGTATTATAGCATTCTTTTATTGTGTCACACATTCAAATAAATAAGTCCTTAGCTAAGTGCCCTTTTAAGGAAATGGAAAATAGCGTTTAACTTTTTGTATGTATTCACGTGAATAGCAGAATAGGGCTGTATGTCACGGGAAAAGTTATTTTTTTTTTATTTTTGTTGCACAGTGTAACAGGATTGAATAATTATTATAGAAGTGACACAGTCGCCTTACAGGATTGTGTATTCGATAGCCAAAAAATCCCTGAAAAAAAACTTTTTGATTACTAAAAGACACCAAAACTATAAAAAGAAAGGTAGGCCTAAAAACTCCTAGTACAAGCAAATGCAAAAACACCAGCATTCAGTTGGCCTTAGAAATGGAACAATACAAAACCGGGAGGCTTGCCGCCGATTTCTGAGGTCAACCCGGCGAACCCCACAGGCGGATCACTAGTGTGAAGCAGATATGTACGTGGGATAGTTATGATCCCTAGACATCGAGATCATAACAGCTCCGAGAAAAAGGAAGAAGAAGAAGAAGTAATACATATTAAAACAAACAAAAAACAGAATTTGAGAAGCTGAAGAAGCTTTGATTCTGATTTGAAACGATTTTATTTTTCGGTATATTTATTATCAAAGGGGAGGAAAATTTTGTTCATTTAATAAATTGCAAGTGTTGTTTATAATCGATTTGAGTTTTGGAACCTAGACCAAAGTAGTTGTAATTCACATTTTTGGAACGCATACACTGTTGTGGCGTATACGGGCTCTCTTTATTTATTTATTTATTGGATTTTTTTAAAACTGCATGTCCAAGAGTTGGGGAAGAGAAGACGGCTGATCAAGCTAGAATTCTTATATTCATGTAATCTGGTTAAATGACTCATTATTTTAAAGTATTTTAAATTGCTGGATGGAACGAGAACTCATACGAACACTTTAAAAAAATGTGAATTTTTGTTTTTCGTTAGTTATGTAGGGTAGAGTTGCCTATTTTCGGCCGTCTCCAGTTTCCGGCCACCTTTCGGAAAATCGTTATAACTAGGGATTTCGTAGGGTTTATTCCAAAATTTTGGTCTTATGCTGTTCTCTTATACGAGTAAAAATTTGGAATAATCTCCTTTGAAATCACTAGTTATAACGATTTTCCGAAAGGTGGCCGGTAACTGGAGACGGCCGCAAATAAGCAACTCTACCCCATATCGTTGTGTAAAATTTCATGCCGGTGTAAATTGAAACATTTTTCCGAGGTCCAGTTGTAACAGGTTTAATCTACATACTACGTTTATTTCTCTAAACATCGAACAAGAATTGTCGAGATACCGGTTTTGTTCAAATTTGTGTTTCATTATGGCTCCTATTTTCTTTCGTGGTATTTTTAATAAATAGTCTTCATCGGATCTTCGTACTTCTTATTCGATCAAGTATTGTATCATACGAAGCATTTTCATTTCAGCTGCTGTTTAATTACTCTCATACTTTCTGTACATTGTCCAATATTGTGAACGGTGAGTGCTGGACGCACAACCACGAGGTAGAGGCTTCCTTTCAGCTTATTGGGCATTTTTCGATCATAGAAGACACATTTCCCCGCTACTTCGTCCACCCAACTCTTAAGTGATGTATTAATCATCGCGATAAATGTTTTTTTAAACCAAAAACTAATCTTTCTGCATATTTTTCAAAAAAAAATTTCCAGTCTGAAAAATCAAATTTGAAAATGTCCCTTCTTGTACTTTTTCACTTTTTGATTCAATGTACTTCAGTCTTGCATAACATTTTCCATCATAGAATCCACACTACTTAACCACTCAACCCACCACACTACCCCAGTTTTAGCAGACAGATAACATTATTACTGTACTGTGAAATTGAAAAGCTACCCTTATAGAAGCTTAAGTGGTACATTTTGTACCACATAGACAATTCAATCCCATCTAATCTTATCGTAACAGATTTTCGAGTTAACAGGATTTAACTGAAATAAAAATAACATCTCCTAAAAAGGGAATTAAAAACAACATTTGAGTGTATTTTTGCATTTAATGTTTTTATCTGGCCATCTATTGAATTTTTTACTTCAGATGCATTCGTTAAGTTTTTTTTTTCCGTCAAATTAAATGGTTTGTATCCTTGAAATAGGACGACACATATAGTTTTTGTATAACACTTTAATATTATATCCTATAAAAATGTTGTTAAAATCTCGTCGTTATAACTGCCATCGTTAAATTTAACGGTAGGTAAATAAGAAATAAAACGTAACTGCTTACTGTTTTTTTATATATATTTTTTGTATTATTAACAAACAATAAATAAATTTACACTAAAATTTTTACAAGGTTAACATTTAAACATAAAAAAAAATGAATGGTCATTTAGTTATAGTTAGTATGAATAGTCAAAATATAAATTATAAAAATACAAAGTAATCGATGGATGAAATTTAACAATGTCAGGAAGTGAAATCCTTTGCATTCGATCGTAGGTTAGCATTCTTTCACAAAGCGTAGACCACATCTTTCCGTAGTACACTTCCAACTTTTTACAATGGTAAAACGTTGAATTGCTGTGCAACACCATTGCTCTTAGCTCTCTCATGGTATCTGCAAAGCTAAACGGTCCTAAGCCTGAACACATTTCATAGAGAATACACCCCAAAGACCAAACATCTGCCTTAAAGTCACACTGATAGCCTCTTAAAATTTCTGGGGCCAAGTAATATGGTGTTCCCAAAGCGTCCATTTTCTTTGCATGACTAGAGTGAATGAGAGCAATGCCAAAGTCGGCAATTTTAATTCGATTATTCTTGTCCAGTAAAAGATTCTCAGGCTTTAAGTCTCTATGGATAACATGACGAATATGTAAATATTCCAGACCACTTAACATATCACAGAAATAAGCCTGCAGTTCGTTATGAGTGAGGGGTTTTTTGATGTGATTGTCAATTATTGTTCGCATGGTTCCACCTGGAGCATATTCCATTATAATGTTGACAACTTCTCCTTGGACAAAAGACTGGAGGAATTTTATTATTCGAGGATGTTTGAGCTGGGAAATTATGTAAACTTCTTCGCGGATCATTTTCAATTCAGTGGAAGGGTCTCGCATTACAATTTGTTTCACACACACCCGATGGCGATCGTTTGCTGTTTCGGCTAGGAAGACTCTACCAAATGTACCCTCGCCTAAGAGTTTTACTACATGTAAGCCATTGCCTTCTAGATTCATTCTTAGAATTTTTTTTTAATAAAAGACAGTCACAAAATATTTAAAAAAAAAAAGAAACGAAAATATTAAAACGACTATAAAATTGTGATACGTCAGAAGTTGTACTGTTGGGGAATATTTAATTTAACAGTTCTTTCTGACGATCTAGGAGCAGGTTGAGAAGAAAAACAAAGTATAAGAGCAAGTGAGATAATATCATTCATTCTTATAACATTTTTGATATCAATAAACTAAAACAGCTTTGTTTTAAGTTGTTGTCACTATATACAGTCTTGACCAAAAATTGTGCACCAACTCAATTTTCCTATCGTAAGAAAATGTTGCTTAGAACGAAGGTAACAGAAAATTTCTAGAAATCGTTAACAAGCATAGAAGTATAATAGTTTTAAGCAAATATATTTTTTGAGAACAACAAAGTTATTTAAAAATTGCCTACTGAGTTGCGAGATCTTGCTCTTACGCCTTGTTAAAGCTTTTTAAAGAATAAAGAAGTAATTTTAAGTTTTATAACTTCTTTAAAGGCTCTTACTTTTTTTGAGAATAACTTTTAGTTAATTTGATCATTAGTTTTAAAAGACATGTGAAAAAGTATTAAAAGTTCTTTTTGGAAATGGTCTTTATCTCCAAAAATAGGGTCATACAAGAACCCCCAAAGAATTTATTAAAATGTTTAAATGCTTTTTCAATCATGCGTTATGATTATTTTCTCTATACTGTTTGTATCGATGTTTAAAATGACATGTCATATGAGAGCTGAGATTAAAATGTATTATTCCGAAAAATTTGTTTACCCCTCTTTTACCTATTTAAAATAAAATTAAATCGTTGTTTTTGAAAAGCTAAACTGTTATGTGCATTATTTAAATCTTAGGAGAAAATAAGTTCCAAATTTCGTTTTGACTTATTATCTTACAGATTTCGTCAGTGTCCAACCCCAAATAAAAGGTTACTTTGTGCCATATTTTGGAGGCTTACAGGTTTAAAACGGTGGGGATTTTTGAAATATAAAGAACGTTTGCTACTTCTTTGAGAACAAACTTTTGTACTTAAATTTTTTTACGTTAAGGAAAAAGAGAACACAAGTTCATCCCAACAGTTAACTAAAACACATTCGTAATACAAAAATTGTTGTTAAAATCGGTATAGATGTTTTCGGTATTGTGAGAAATTAAGAAAACGGTTCGTTGCTAGGTAGCATAAGTAACGGTGCAAATAGTTTTTTTTTTTTTATTATGGTGTTGTTGATTCTACAACATTTTTTTATTTTGGTCATAATGGCAAGTATTGTTTATTTTGATCCTAAAAACGAGTTTCAATTCAAAAATAATGTGAATATCATTTTTAAAAGGTAAATAAGAAATAACAGCTGATCAGAATTCACAGTAAAAACTCTTTTTAATGCCAATAATATAAATAAAAAAAAATAACAATATGTAATTATTGGATAAACGATAAACACAACACATCACGACTATTAAAAAGCATGAACAAAAATGTTTAAGTTTTGAAAATAGTTTGAAAAATGAAATTCTGAAAAATAAAATTGTTTTTGTATTAAAAAAAATGAATTTATAAAAATAAGTAAAATTATTTTTATTTTTTTGAAAAGTCAAATTTTAGAAAATGAGGTTTTGTATTTTTTTGAAAATTTGGTTTTAGATGTTCATAAAATGGCATTATACCAAGATTGCTTTAAAAAAAATTATTCAAACAATTTTTTTTTATATCTATAACGATTTAAAAATAATTGAAAAGTGCATCTTAATAAAAGCTCAAATTATTTTGAGATGCTGTTTTTTTTAAGGATGAATTTTACGTTGTTTGTTTTTCTTCTCATATACCTAATATACCTACCTACTCTTGCCAAATTTGTAATTAAAATGTTTCAAAAATTTAAGCAACTTGAAGCTAGAACTCTAAGAGAATGTTCCTGTGACCCAAAGTGCTCAAATTTTAAACCAAACTTTAGAACTTGGTACACTATTATATCTCAGTTCTTTTTGTGCCAGCATAATTTCAACATAGGAGAATTTGGCTCTTTTTTAACAGTAATGTTTTTGTTGTGATTTCACTACTTTTTGCAAGGTATTGCTGAAGAATTTAAAATCTCTTTATTTGATGATAATTCAGCGAAAATGGACGGATACAACGCCCTGTCTCAGATTCTAAAATGTTAAATGTTTTCCTTTATATAAACTACCGGTACCGGCTCTAAAATACTACCAAATTTTACGATTCTAAGATAACACTGGTCTGCAAAATTTAACTTTTTTTTTCTCCTTCAAATAATTTTTTGATATTATGAAAGATTAGACTTTCCTAAATCTAAATCTGGTTTCAGAAAAATTCTATCAGGTACCATTTTTGTAAAAATGATTTTTTGAAAAATGTGAGTAGTTTCTAAAAAAATTACCCTTTTAGATTCATTTGAACTTGTATAAAATTAAAACTATTTGTCGCATTGAGCTCAAATTTGGAGGACTTATTCTTTATAATATGACCTATCGATTGACACCAAAAATGTTCTTTTACATTCATGTTTACTCATTTTTTAAAAATACTATTTGACAAAAAAAAGCAGACATTTCGAAATCCTTCACTTTTTAGTAAATCCTACATGAACAAAAGCACTTAAAGGAAAATGTAAAATATCAATGCCCATTATATTTAAAAAGTCAAATATGTAAAGAAAACCAAAATAAAATACATTAAACAAAATTTTTACGTGTTTTGTAATTTTATACCTACACTATTTTTCTATTTAGAAATATCTTATTTGTAATAAACCATTCGATAAACTGCCTTGTAAAGCTTTAGATTTGTTTCTCCTAGAAACAATAGTACACTTTTCTTATAGTTTTTGATGTGCTGAGTTAGAATCGGAAGTCAAAAAAATTCTATCCCGTCAGGATTTTAAGATATTCGCATTAAAGTATCACAAAATCAAGTTTTTTTTAGAAAATCTCAAAAAAACTACAATATCTCAAAAACCAGAGCTGAACAAAATTTTTTGAGTTCGTATTCAAAATCAGCACACTAAAGTCCATTAGAAAAGTATACTTTTGTTCTAGGGAGAAAGATATATTAATTTTTAGAGATCAGTTTCTTTACGGTAAGATATGCCAAACCTACTAAACTTACTTAAATTAAGATATCTCGGAGAAGAAAAAAGATATTGAGAAGATTGAAACTGAATTTGAAAGAAAAAAATAAGTTTTTTCATAAACCCTAACAATTTTCGAAAACAGCAAAAAAAAAAATGGGTTTTTGAGATTTTCTAACGGAAATATCTAAAAAAACGTGACGGGCTAGGCCAATTTTGACTTCAGATTGGTAATCAGCGTACAAAAATCCTTTATAAAAAGTATAGTTTTATTAAAAGGAGGATTTCCTTGCAGACCAGTGTTATTCATAAGAATGAACTATTGTTTTGTTTCGGTTTTATTAGCAAAAATATGATTGGTGGGCCATATTCACCGACCTTATTCTAGTATATTCAATTTGTGAAGTTTCGTGATAATCGGAAGCCGGAATCTTTAAATATTCGTCTCTCAAGTTAGTTCTGCGAACGTTCCTGATTTTTTGCTTTGTATCATAATTTAAGACTACAAAAAGTTCGATTTTTTCCCAAGAAAAAGTAATTGTTATTAATTAAAAAACTCAATTGCTTCCGCTATTACCAGGAAACAAACTTCAAAGGCTTGAGGTTCAATCTCTTACCACATTTTATAATGAAATGAAAGACTTCCTAAATTTAAATCAGTCAAGTATTTTCCGCCCATTTAGTTTATTATTGAGAAATGACGATTTCCAATGATCACCCGGAGGCATATTTAAAGCAGTCACATTTTAAAAACGTAATTGAGTTCAAAATCTGCATAGCTCGATTCATTGCACGTACCACTTCAACTCCAACTATATCCTTGCATTTCAAAATCGAACAAAATACTATATAAATATGTAGGTAGGTATATACAGAATACAAGGAGACGCAAAGACTATATTCCCAAGGCATTGTTGTCATTGTCAGAGCCATCAGCTTCATTCAGTTCGTCACCTGTAGAGTTTGAATGCATAAAGAAAATCGATTAATTCTATTTCGCATCACAACGATCTGGAATTTTGAATTCCTTCCTTGTTCAAGCATATTTATAGAAGATTGCAAAATCTTTCGGTTTGGTTATGCTATGATTTATCGCAATTTTCATTTAAATTGCACTGCAGTTGTTGACTTTTAGTCAAATCTGATTGCAGAAACTATATATAGGAATCAATACACCTCTTTTATAGTGCTAGTATAAATATTGCATAAGGATAAAAATTGTTGTATACCTACGAACACCATCAACAAACTTGATCTGAATATTTAAAAAAATGTTTCTAGTGACATTTTGTTAGATATAACATTATTTTATATATGCGGAAAGACGCACGAGAATATAAATGACGACGACGACGACGCATCGCATCGTTAATCGAAAGTAGGTTAATCTGGATTTGTTGAGTTGAGTTGCTACAACCTGTGACTTTCATCTCGATGTAGAATTTCATAATTTGAAAGTCAAAAATAATGAGGTGAAACAGAAACGTTTGCATGCACACTAAACAGTTTTCAAAGCAAAAATATTTAATTATGTTTGCACTGCAAAACTTTTTCAGTTCAACTGAACAGCACAATTTTAAGTGACATCAATGCATGCATTTAAATTTTTATTTTGAAATTCAATTCAGGAAACAGGAGAAGGCAAATTTGAAGGAGGGTTACTTTCAATTATCTCTCATCGCCTAGTATAGTATAGTCGAAAAAGGGTTGGAAACGGGTGTCATACATACGGTGACCATCAATCCCGGTTTAACCGTCCCGTATTTTTTTTATTTAAGAAACCCGGCACGTATAAGTGTCCTGTATTTTGAAATTTGTACCTTGATTGTCCCGTACCTATTTGTTAATTCTCTGATTTTTGTATTCAAATTTAATTACTTTTTAAGGAAAACAGTGGTTGGAAAATTAAAGTTTTTCTAATTTGTCAGATAAAATCATTAGTTTTTAAGAATTTTTCGTCTACTATTTGGTTCCAGCTTAAAAAGCTACACCAGAAAAGGATATTTTTTTTTTCGAATAATGAACAACATAGGTATAGAAAAGTTAAGAATCCAGCTAAATTTCAAAACTTTTAGAGGCATATTATGTAGAATTAAAGATTACATAACTTCAAAATCGTTTTAAATAAAAGGGAGCGGGTCATAATTCTGCTTGTCAAAATTTTGTACGACAAAATTCTGTGGGGTCAAAATACTGTAAGACCATAATTCTGTACGTCATTATACTGTTAATACAAAATTCTGTACGTCAAAATACTGCATGAACAAAATACTGACATGCAAAATTCTGTTTTGTAAAATTCTGTACGGCAAAATACTATATTTTCAATACAATATAATTGAAGAAATTTCCTTTGATAAAAAAACACTAAATACTAGCTTTAAATATAATTATTGACAGTAAAGTTGTAATTTTATACAAAGATAAAATTATTAAAGTAAAAAAGTAAATCAATTCTAGGAACACAAATCAAACTTTTTTTTAAACATACAAAATACATTTTACAAAAAAAATGTCAAAATCAATATAAATTAAATTTTTTTTCAATCCGTTTTATGTATGCAACGTGGTTTAATTCAGATTGTTTTTTTTTTTTTTTAAATAAGTGTCGTTTTGTTTTCTCTCTCTTTTTTTCGTAGCTCCTAATAAAGTACCTAGATTAATCAGCATTAGAAGCTTGCCTCTTTATTAAGTTGATCTCTTAGAAATTCATAGTAAACCCTCTTTTAAATATATCTGTATTTCAAAATTCTGTAAAAATGCTGTAAAAAATATCGTTTTGATAATGTAAAAAAGTGCGCGCGCACTCTCACGATTTTGAAAGAGAAAATATTTTTTTTAAAGTTATTTTTAACAGTACCTAGGTACTTATTACAAAACCGTTTTCTTCATTTTTGACTTCCTTGTAAACGACTTAAATGATTTCAACTAAAATGTTCCTTTAAAACCGTTTAAGAAATCTAGACCTCAAAATTAGGAATAATTATGAAATTTTTTTTATAATCAATATTTTCAAAACGATGCAACGAATTTAGTGTCTGTCCTGGATTTCGCTCCTAGAAATATGGTCACCGTAGTCATACAACATGAATTTGGAGTAAGATTCAGTGATTTGTTTCGTACCATACCTGGTAATAGTTATTGATTCTCATACGGGAAAAAAATAATCCTCAAAGAAATATTTTGGCATAATGTAATCTTTTTCAATTAAAATTGTTAGGGTTTATGAAAAAACTTATTTTTTTCTTTCAAATTCAGTTTCAATCTTCTCAATATCTCTTTTCTTCTCCGAGATATCTTAATTTAAGTAAGTTAAGTAGGTTTGGCATATCTCACCATAAAGAAACTGATCTCAAAAAATTTCGGTCAGCTCTGGTTTTTGAGGTACCTATAGTAGTTTTTTTGAGATTTAAAAAAAAAAAATTGATTTTGTGATCATTAAATGCGAATATCAAAAAATCCTGACGTGATAGAATTTTTTTGACTTCGGATTCTAACTCAGCACATCAAAAACTTTAAAAAAATTTACTTTTGTTTCTAGGAGAAACAAATCTGAAGCTTGACAAGGCAGTTTATCGAAGGGTTTATTACAAATAAGATATTTCTGAATACAAAATTAGTATATAAGATTACAAAACGGGAGACGGACAGAATCCCGAAATCCAAAATCCAGAAAGACCAAAATCCAGAAAACCCTAAATCCAGAAAACCCAAAATCCCGAAAACTCAAAATCCCGAAAACCCAAAATCCCGAAAACCCAAAATCCCGAAAACCCAGAATTCCGAAAACCCAAAATCCCGAAAACCCAGAATCCCGAAAAACCAAAATCCCGTAAACCCAAAATCCTGTAAACCCAAAATCCAGAAAGGCCAAAATCCCGAAAATAAAAGAGAAAAAATAAAAAACCCTTCAAAATTGTGTTTCACTGAAATTTTAAATGAAACATAAAATTAAAACCAATTAAAAAACAATTTAAACATACATTATTATGAGTTAAATATTAAAATTCATAATTCTTTTGATTTTAGTTCAACGACTTTTCCAACTTAACTCAATCACAACAAAACACTGCTCAAAGCACAATAAGAACTTGAAATCATGTAAAAAAGAGATATTGACGGAATCATACACTTCTATTGTTTTTTACATGTTAACACCTTAATTTTACACTTAGGATTGCTTTCGAAACCGAAATCAAGAAAAATTATATAAAATGAAAAATTTGCGCAAATTTTTCATTTTATATAATTTTTCGGGATTTCGGGATCCCATTCGGGATTTTGGGTTTTCGGCATTCTGGGTTTTCGGGATTCTGGGTTTTCGGGATTCTGGGTTTTCGGGATTTTGGGTTTTCGGGATTCTGGGTTTTCGGGATTTTGGGTTTTCGGGATTTAGGGTTTTCGGGATTTTGGGTTTTCGGGATTTCGGTTTTCGGGATTTTGTCCCCAATCCTTACAAAAAACGTTAAAATTTTGTTTAATGTATGTAGGTATTTAATTAGGATTGGGGACAAAATCCCGAAAACCGAAATCCCGAAAACCCAAAATCCCGAAAACCCAAAATCCCGAAAACCCAGAATGCCGAAAACCCAAAATCCCGAATGGGATCCCGAAATCCCGAAAAATTATATAAAATGAAAAATTTGCGCAAATTTTTCATTTTATATAATTTTTCTTGATTTCGGTTTCGAAAGCAATCCTAAGTGTAAAATTAAGGTGTTAACATGTAAAAAACAATAGAAGTGTATGATTCCGTCAATATCTCTTTTTTACATGATTTCAAGTTCTTATTGTGCTTTGAGCAGTGTTTTGTTGTGATTGAGTTAAGTTGGAAAAGTCGTTGAACTAAAATCAAAAGAATTATGAATTTTAATATTTAACTCATAATAATGTATGTTTAAATTGTTTTTTAATTGGTTTTAATTTTATGTTTCATTTAAAATTTCAGTGAAACACAATTTTGAAGGGTTTTTTATTTTTTCTCTTTTATTTTCAGGATTTTGGCCTTTCTGGATTTTGGGTTTACGGGATTTTGGTTTTTCGGGATTCTGGGTTTTCGGGATTTTGGGTTTTCGGAATTCTGGGTTTTCGGGATTTTGGGTTTTCGGGATTTTGGGTTTTCGGGATTTTGAGTTTTCGGGATTTTGGGTTTTCTGGATTTAGGGTTTTCTGGATTTTGGTCTTTCTGGATTTTGGATTTCGGGATTCTGTCCGTCTCCCATTTAATTATGGTTTTCTTTACATACATATTTGACATTTTTAATATAATAGGCGTTGATATTTTACATATTCCTTAATTAAGGTGTTTTTTTTTCATCTGGGATTTACTAAAAACTGCAGGATTTCGATATTTTTGCTGTTTTTGTCAATTTGTACCTATCTTAAAATGTGTTTAAACTTTTCTAAATACATAAATGCAAATTTGGTGTCATATATGACAGATCATATTATGAGAAATAAGTCCTCCAAATTTGAGATTAATATGAATAATAGTTTTATTTTTGTACGAGGTCAACGGAATCTAAAAGGGTCATTTTCTATAATCTACTCATATTTTTAAAAAATCATAAAAAAAAAATGGAACGTGCTAGAATTTTTCTGAAACCAGGGGTCGAACTACGGCATACTTTCGTTAACGTTTGGTTGCTATATGTCCCTATCTTTTTCAACTGATTACACTGAACCAAATCCTTACGTATAAATACAACGAAAAAATTCGTTGAGCCAACGAAAATTGAATTAATTTTCAGCCGATGAAAAATTTAACTGGCTCAACCAAATGGCTTTCATACGTTAATGAAGAACTTCATCAATTAATGAAAACTGTCGTATTTTAATTAAATTTTTCATAAAAATTTTTGAACGAGAATTAATGAATTTTTACATCACTTTACGAAATTTTTTCATCGATTAACATAAAATTTAATTAAACACGGTGATATTTTTCTTTAGTCAATTTTTTTTTGATTAATTTATATAAACAACTCTTGCAAGCTAACGATTTTTTTCGTAAATTTTATGA
Source organism: Episyrphus balteatus (assembly GCF_945859705.1). Lineage (NCBI taxonomy): Eukaryota > Metazoa > Arthropoda > Insecta > Diptera > Syrphidae > Episyrphus > Episyrphus balteatus. The sequence continues at coordinate 35,458,534 of NC_079134.1, forward strand.
ATATTTTTTTAATTAAATTACGAAAAAATATTCGTTAGCTAACGAAACTTTTCGTTGTATTAATTATTTTTTTAGTAGATTAGACTTACATTCTTTTCGTAGAGTTAAGAATTTTTTCGTTAACCTACGAAATTTCTCATTCATTTTCTTCCCTTAATTTTTGAATAAAAAAACCTGAAATTCAGAAAAAGTGGAGCGGAGCGAAAATTTTTAACCACAAAAAAAAAAAAAAACATATTTTAAATTTTTATTTTTGAATCTTTAATCGTGGGAATAAAAAAAAATTAAACTCCGTTGAAGTAAGGCATTCCTTCAAAGATTTGATGTCATGATGATGCCGATCAGGAATGGTTGGATGCTGAATGATCGGCTTTTGAGGTATTCCAGGTGGTTTACACGTTGTAGTAGGCTTCCTGAAAGTCTTCGATAGCAACGATTTTTTTTTCGTTAAATGATGTATTTTTTCATAAGCCGATGTAATATGTATTTCATTATTATTATGAAGAATTTTCATAAGATAATTATTTATTTTCATAAACTAATGAAGATTTTCGTTAGTTAATGTTGAATTTCATAAGTTAATGAATTTTTCCGTTACTTAATTAAAACTTTCATAAAGTAAGGAAAAAATTCATATTTTTATACTTTAAAATAAGTACATATGAAATTTTTCGTTAAGACTGGGTTCCCTTTTTCAGCAAAGTCAAATCTCATGTAAAAGCATTTGTGTGTATTAGTGAATGTATTTCGCTCTGAATATTACACAATGCAAAGAATTTCGCTGACACAAGAAAAAACCCAAAAGTGTCAACTCGCAAGCGCGGGTGCGATATTATAAACACGAAATGAATTGTTAGGAAAAACCCAAGAGTCAACAAGAACAAAACAACCCTTTTTGAAAACCAAAGATAATGATCCTGCAAAAAATATCTACTACTACCTACTCCTGCATCATCTTCATAATTTCATGAATGATTTCTGCCTGCCTGAGTGAGGAAATAGGAAACAAAAAAAAAAAGTATTTTGTAAACACAAAAAAAAAAAACAAAATATAACGAGAAAATGAGAGCGCAAGAGCAATTTTTTTTTTTCAATAAATAGAAAAGAACAGAAAAAAAGAGTTCATCAGCGCCAGCTTATGCGTGGCATTCTTTTGAACTAAATTTGCATGTGTGCGTGATCAATGGAATTGTCAAAGTAAAAAAAGCTAAAATAGACACTTTTTCAACAATTTATATTAAAAATACTTTGAGCAAAAATATATATTTTTTTTTTGAAACTGATTTGAAATATAATGAAAAAAAATAATAAAAATAAATTGTGGATGCTTTGACTGCCCCTTCCTCAAAAACAGAATGCAAATATTGGTTTATTAAAATCAAATTTTTAGTGTGTAAATAAAAAAAATATTTTTTTTGGCAAACGGGTTGCATGAACAACTTTATTAACTTCTCATTAAAAAATACACAAACATTTTAAAAAATAATCACGCTTTGCCCCACGACTAAAATGCTAAAAAAGTGCATTTTGACACCTTTCCTTCAAATTAACCGTTCAAACTAACATCAAATTAAATTTTAGAAATTTTATTGGATTCTCCTTATTTCACTTTATTGTTTTCTTTTTGTTTCATCTAAAAACACTAATAAACGGTAAAGTTATTCTAAGAAGAGTGAATAAAAAAACATGAAATTACAACAAATTAACGAAGCTTTTTTTCTAATAAAAAAAAAAAAAAAAATCTGTTTCACGTATTGCCTGAAAACACATTTGATCATTATAAAGCAAAAAAAAAAGAAATAAAAAGTTTATAAACAACGGTGCCCCAACCAAAATTCTGATTCAATCTAAATTTGCAGGAAAAAAAATCATTTTCGACCTTTACAAAAATCGCACAAGAAATGTTTCTAAAATTTAAATGATGCAAAAATATTTGTACGTTTATGACCTTTTCATAAGATTATCTTATAAACTGCAAAAGTTATACAACAATTAGTCAACCATCTTCCATTAAAATGCTATGGAAACCCCCCCTTAAGCGATTAATCTTTTCATTAAATTTAATTTTTTTGGCACTAAAAAGGGAGAAAAAGTGTATGAAACGTTTTCATTAATTATTGAGGAAGGTTTTCATATTACGAAAAATTACATATTTTCGTTGAGCCAACAAAAGTTTCGTTGGTCCAACGAAAATGTAGCGTATGAAATATTTTCGTAATTTTACGAAATTTATTATTTTCAGTGTAAATAGAGAGAGCAATATTCAAAGCGTTAACGTATGATCGTAATCATGTGCGGTGATTCGATCCACATAAAACGAATTTAAAAAAAAACAGCGAAGATTCTTCCGATCTTAAGAGGATATCCATGGATTGGCAGGTTTAAATTTATTCAAAATGCCATGGCGCACACTGAGGATTTTGCGGAAAAAAGTCAAAAATTTAAGGTTCCTCGGAGAATATTTCAATAGTATTTTTAAATTCTAGAATAAAATCTGAATCAAAATCAGAAAGAATTACTAATAGTCTATTTAATAGACCCGAGCACCAGAGCAAAAATAGAACAAATTCGTTCAAGACTTTTTATTGACGATTATGATTCCTTGGCATACAAGAATACTCCAGCCAAAAGTGCTACTAAATCCATTGGTGCATTTCTGAGAAAACGGCAACACTGGTCGGTTTTCAGTTTTTTTGATTTAACTCGAAAACCAAGCCTGACTTTGAGGTGATTCTAAGACACTTTTCATAGAAAATTAAATTTTCTGTCAAGTTAAGATAGTTAAAAAATTTTAAAAATTATTTTTGACTAAAATTCTAACCTAAAATCAAAGAAAAAAAAGTTAAAAAATTGACAATTTTATTTTTTTTTACTAAATCAAGGGGCATTTTGTGTTTGTAGCCGGGACGTCCAAACTTTGTACTAATGAAATAAAGTAGAGGTAAAATCCTTTGATAATATGCAATTTTTAATTTTTTTTGTCAAGAAACAACTTAAATGTACCTACCTATTCAAAAATTAGCACTTTTTCTAAATTTTTGACTTTTTTAGTTAAAAGCAAGTTTTTAAAACTCGATAAAATCGTATTCATTGGTAACTTTTAGACTTTTAAAGTAAACATACTTCGAGGGATTGATTTAATATAAACTAAATATGACAAACAAAAAAATTTATTTGCATCCTTATGGCCTTTTGTGCAATTTTGTGTATGTGCATTTTTATAAATATGGGTCCAATGGATGGACGGAGAGCCATTAGCTTTGGTCTATTGCATAGAAGAACATTTAATACCAACTCTTTTACTGTTTTCAATGGCCTGAAAAACAATTCTTGTAAAATCCGCGACCAACGAAAAGTTTCTCTTGAAAAACGAAAAAAATACTCTAATGAGTTTGAAACAAAATAGTTCAAGCAAATTAGTAAATCAAATTGCATTTTTCGCGGGACAAATTTTTTTCATGGAACGTGTTTAGGTGAATGTCCTTATCGTAAAAGTGAATTTTTTGGGATGATAAGATATCAAGAACAGCCGCCATCTTGGAAAAGAAGTCGGTGCCGTTTTTATTTTATAACTCGATTTTTACTCATTTAAACCAAAAATGTCCGGGGATAGACTTATTATCAATAAAATTATCTAAAAAATGATATACAAATGAATTCCGTGAGTTAGTTAAATTCAATTTTATAGTCGGTCAAAGTCCGGGTTCTTCTCGCAAGGTTAAGACAATATGACATTTTTTCAAATATCTGGAGAACTTTTTATTTGTTTGGGATTTTCTTAAGGAATGAATTATAGCACTTTTAATTATCTATAAAATGAGCCCTTTATCGTAACTGCAACCAACATAATGTATAAGCCATCTAACGAGTTTTCTTCTATTAGACCGAGCAAATTTTTGAAGTGGAGGTATAACCAAAATATAAGTAAACAGTTTTTTAACTATATTCGTCTAAATATTGAATTCAAAGTTTGAAATCTTTAATGTTAACCTTTATATGGTTTTCGAGGCTTTAAATGAAGTGAATTTTCCAATTAATGTGAATTAGCTAAAGTGACACTATTTAAAATTCTACATATAAGAACTGATGCCCTGTCATTTTTCCTAAACATGAACACCTCAATCTCAGCATTACGATAAGTATACCTAACTCAAGATATGAGGTGTGTAAGCCGTTATGTTTTCGAGACTATTGTGTTTAATTTTTGATTGTTTATTTGAACTATTGAAATCCCAAATATGTTCAGTTAAAAAATCGTATATCATGACTTCGACGTTTGGTTGCTTCTACAATGTGATGGTTACAAAAACAATAAAGGGTTCATTTCATAGATAATTAAAAGTGCTATAATTCATTCTTTAAGAAAATCTCAAACAAATAAAAAGTTCTTCAGATATTTGAAAAAATGTCATATTGTCTTAACCTTGCGAGAAGAACCCGGACTTTGACCGACTATAAAATTGAATTTAACTAACTCACGGAATTCATTTGTATATCATTTTTTAGATAATTTTATTGATAATAAGTCTATCCCCGGACATTTTTGGTTTAAATGAGTAAAAATCGAGTTATAAAATAAAAACGGCACCGACCTCTTTTCCAAGATGGCGGCTGTTCTCGATATCTTATCATCCCAAAAAATTCACTTTTACGATAAGGACATTCACCTAAACACGTTCCATGAAAAAAATTTGTCCCGCGAAAAATGCAATTTGATTTACTAATTTGCTTGAGCTATTTTGTTTCAAACTCATTAGAGTATTTTTTTCGTTTTTCAAGAGAAACTTTTCGTTGGTCGCGGATTTTACAAGAATTGTTTTTCAGGCCATTGAAAACAGTAAAAGAGTTGGTATTAAATGTTCTTCTATGCAATAGACCAAAGCTAATGGCTCTCCGTCCATCCATTGGACCCATATTTATAAAAATGCACATACACAAAATTGCACAAAAGGCCATAAGGATGCAAATAAATTTTTTTGTTTGTCATATTTAGTTTATATTAAATCAATCCCTCGAAGTATGTTTACTTTAAAAGTCTAAAAGTTACCAATGAATACGATTTTATCGAGTTTTAAAAACTTGCTTTTAACTAAAAAAGTCAAAAATTTAGAAAAAGTGCTAATATTTGAATAGGTACATTTAAGTTGTTTCTTGACAAAAAAAAATAAAAATTGCATATTATCAAAGGATTTTACCTCTACTTTATTTCATTAGTACAAAGTTTGGACGTCCCGGCTACAAACACAAAATGCCCCTTGATTTAGTAAAAAAAAATAAAATTGTCAATTTTTTAACTTTTTTTTCTTTGATTTTAGGTTAGAATTTTAGTCAAAAATAATTTTTAAAATTTTTTAACCATCTTAACTTGACAGAAAATTTAATTTTCTATGAAAAGTGTCTTAGAATCACCTCAAAGTCAGGCTTGGTTTTCGAGTTAAATCAAAAAAACTGAAAACCGACCAGTGTTGCCGTTTTCTCAGAAATGCACCAACGGATTTAGTAGCACTTTTGGCTGGAGTATTCTTGTATGCCAAGGAATCATAATCAGCAATAAAAACTCTTGAACGAATTTGTTCCATCCAAAAGGGTCTATTCAATAGACTATAAAATCGGACTTGTAGTTTACTTTTTAGAGCTTTGTAAAGGGACAAGTTGTTGAAAGTATAAAAAACGAAGTGAAAATACCCTCAAATTAAAGCTGTGTAATTTTTTTTAGCTTGAGCCGACTCATACACTCTTATTTTTCCGTAAAGAAGCCATCGTTTGTCTATTGTAAATCGAAGAAATTATTAATTTTAAAGATGTTAATTATTTTATATAATTATTTAAAGAAAAGAGAAAAAAATGGCTTGATTTTTTCATATTTTTGTATATATTATTTTAGCTACACTTGCCTACAGTTAGAGACTATTAAAAACTTTTTCCTTATGAAATTCCCTTTCAATGAAGGCCAAATTTGGGTGCCACCAGGTGCCACTGCGTTTTTTATTGGCAATTGAAAACTTCATTTGGTCGCAAAAATCATTTTCTTAAAAATTACTTAAAATAACAAAAAAAATATTAAAAATCAATGGTAACACTTACAGTTATAAATGATACTTTTTTTAAAAGCCAAAATATTAGGCTTAATTTGAGTTTTTAAATCAAGTTCTTTAAGTGAATTGTTTTTGAAATAATCGATTTCAAAGTCAAAATTTTGAAAAAAAATTAAAAAAAACATATCCAATACAAGGCTGGGGATTTGAATTCAATTTGAATGATGAAGAACACTGCCTTAATTAATTCCTTACCAAACACTGAAAACCATATGTTTCTATGCCTTATAGTTTTCGAGAAAATTGAAAAGTAAAAAACCTCCTTTTTGTCTTGAAATTCTTATCCGAAAAGACAAATAGAGAAAATAAAATTAATTCGTAATACATTTTTTTACAAATCTACTACAATAAAATTACATTTGATTTTTTGAACTTGGCTCAGAAAAATTAATTTTCGTTATATGTAACTGAAATGTATGTACATAATATATTGAAAACTATTCAAATTAAAAACGAGTGAAAAGGGATTATGCGTCTTATTATTATACATTTTATTAATAATGGGAATTTTAAGCATTTCATGCCAAGATCTAAGCAGAAATCTAATGGAATGTCTCAAGATTTAAATTGAAATTATTATTGAAAAATACAGATCATATGACCCCTTCCTTTATTAAGAAGAACCAGAGTCATTTAATTGAGGAAAAAATGGCTCTCTTAAAAGAATAAACTTTTGAAAAATTGTGTATAAAATAAAAAAAGTGTTTTTTTTTTTTAATAATTTTTAACTATAATTTGGGTTTTTTATTTTGCGTGGACGTGGACCTCGACAACAGTACCTACTATGAGTTATTCTTTTCCATTTAATGTATTTAAAATCGGTGAGGTGGTTCCAATAATACAAAAAAAATTTAAAAAAAAAATGCTATAAGTACAAGTAAATTTAGAATCGGAATTCTTTATTACTCTCACAAATTTTTTTAAAAGGGCGTGGCAGTGGGCGGAAATGAATAATAATAATTTCTTACGACGAAAACTGTCATCCCTGAAAATTTCATCCAAATTTATTCAGTGGTTCAGTTTTTATTTAATTTTTTCCGCACTCCCATACAAATTTCCCCAGTGTGTGGCGGTACCTAGCTGAATCTGTAATTCAAAGTATAGCTCGAATATGTGCATTAATTTTCACCTTGATTAATTTTCATGAATTTTCTTTGCCTATTTAAACTATTTTAAATCAAATGTTTTAAAACAGCACTTCCCAATAGGTACCTACTTCATATTAAATGTCACTCCATCAACTATTCCCATTGCCTTTAACATTGTCATAGCACTCAGTCATAATATACAAAATGTATATTGTGCACCTAGAAACCTACTTACATAGTAAAATTGTTTTCTAAATTATCATTGCAAAAAGATGCATCCATCTGAGTATAACTAGATACGCAATAGGTAAAGCAGATAGGTAGAGGGAATCTGTGCAAAATATTTTATTCCCGTCAGAAATTTTAAATTGGCTCTCATAGGTATAAGTTTGGATAGAAACCTATCTACCGTGCAAAAGTATTTGCATTTTCTAAAAGCTAAAATTAAACCAATTAAAGTGATGGGAGTATGATAAATCCATTTACTTTTGTATATTACTTTTATGTAGGTATATGAAAAAGTTATAACTTTTTAAGCAATTCATTTGATGCGAATTATACACGTATGTAATCCTCATCACATTCGTTATACTGGGTGTTCTATGAGAAGTTCTTAGAATACTTTTCCACAAAGTTCTTGGTTTTGTGTGAAAGTAATTATATTTGTTTTTTGTTTTTGATTTTAAAAATTGCAGGTAAACAACACTTGTTACATGTTCTTGAATTGAAGATTCTTAGAATTTTTAAACTTTTAACATAAGCACACTTCAAATTACACACACGAAGGCAACACTTTAATTCATAATAATTGTGTGATCCGAAAATAAGTGTATTAAAAAGTGTCATTTTTTTCCGTGAAGTTGTAGTAGCATATTTTTGCTGTTCTTTATAAGGTACATAGATCAAATAAGTGAAAAGTGTCAAAAAGTGTCATACAAGAGTTTTAATTGTTTTATTCATACAGAATTAAGAATTTCTTAAGAATCTTGGTAATAAATTAAGAAAACAACTCGGAAATGTGAAAAAATATGATAATTTATTATAATTTATTTTAATTCAAATAGTCCGGTCAATTTAGACATCCGAGGTTACATTAATTCCCAGCAAGCTGAAAATTGGTAGGATTGTTGGAAACACCATCATAAATTAAATCTAAAAAGTCCTCATCGATCCGAGGCCTGGAAAAAAATTTATGGGGGGTCAAAGGTCACAAAAACTGGTTTTTCACGATTTTCAGCAAAACGGTAAGTCTTATCAAAAAATTTTCAATGCAAGAATTGTAGACCAGATTATTATATATAAAAAGTGTCATGACACTTTTTTTTCTAAGACCCACCGTTTCTTAGGTATAACGATTCAAAAAGTTGAAGTTTAGTTGTAATCGTCATAATCAGGCCTATTCTGAAAAAAAACTCCTAACTGAAAAGTTCCTGAAATTTCATTATTTTTTAGCTTGAATTTCGTTCCTCAACGGTTAAGAATATGGGGAAACCAAAAAAAAAATGGAAATTTTAGCCATTTTTCCGATTGGGGCCCTTCTCCCGAAACCATTTCCCTGGGAATTTTTGTTTAGAATATGTCTCAATATATACAGGGTGTGCCATAGAGAATGGACAACCTTGAAACGGCTTATAGCTACACTTATGATTGTTCTAAAAACAGATAGAAAAAAGTTCTATCGCAACCAGTTCATAAAATATGGACTTTTTTCCGTTCAGTGTATTTTAAATTTTATCATCTTATGTTTTCGTTCACTACAACCACGAGTGAATGAATTTTATTTATTTCTTTTTTTTTATAATTTTCTACAATAATTGGATGAGTACATAAACACTTTAAAAATTTCATAGCTATTGCACATTTTCGTAAAAAAAATTTTGAAATCTGTTTTTTGATGCAAAATGTAAAAAAAGTATTTTATGAAAAATTTTAAACACCTGTGGTATAAAATAAATCTATAGAAACCTAAGTGGCTAACTTTCTTAAAAATATTCTCGTCTAAGGGGAATATTCCAAACTATTCTTGTTTTTACATAAATTGATACAACACAAAACTGTACTTTCTTTTATCTTTTTTGATCTAACAGAAATCACGTTTTTGTGCTGTCCTGCTCTGTTCTGTTGTAGTTTATCTTCATTTAATAGACTTATTGTATTTAAATGGTTGGTGTAGGGTCTAAAATAGGGATGTTGCGGATGTGGATTTTTGAAGATAATAATTTGCGAAATTATCTAATTTTCTAGTGAAAACGGGCTATAAAAATTAAGACTTTTGCATTTTTTCTGTGATTTGCATTTAAAAAATAAGTCAAAGACCATTACTCGCTGTGACTCCCATTGGTACGCGCCATTCGCCGGCTCCACCCATCTTCTTTCTTTGCGCAACTTCTTTGCATCCGCATCCGCATGAAAATTCGCATTAATTATTGCGGATGCGGAGGCGGGTGCGGATGTCCCAATTCATGCGGATGCGGAACTATATGGACTACTAGAGGCCCACTTATGTGGGTCATAAATCCAAAAATCAATTATGGATCTTTAATTCACCCAAGTGGGTTAAAAGTTCACACAAGATTCCTGTGAACTTTTTTCCCATGAACACTTAAGAAAGTTCATTAAACGCTTTTAAAAATATTGCGCAATTAATAAAAGAGTCTCTGACTCTCAATATAAAAATCCCTTATTATTTCATAATTTAAGTTTGGAAATTCAAATGAAACTATTATTCCAAATTTGTTTTTCTTTTTAAAAATTGATTTTCTTACGACCAATATGGAAAACCTACTTTTTTAGAAAAAGGGCTCGAACGATTTCGATAAAATTAAATCTCTTTACTTTGGCAAGTAAGGTTCAATTTTTTGAAATGGGTTATAAATTATAATTAATATGTTTGAACAATTGCACAATCAGAAAGGACCTTGCAATTTTTCTGTGTGACTTATGTTTGTCGAAATATTAAAAACTTACGCGTTTCTAAAAAAAAGTACACCTCACAAGGCCAAAACAATACGCGAATTGAGATTTATACTAAAAAAAAACCCCTCTTCAATACTGCAACTTAATTGTGTTGACGTCCCATTTTTTTGTTCCTCTGCTGCTCTGCATTAGACTCCTAATTAATCCTGGAAAATATAATTCAATTACACGAAAGTAAAATTTAAGTTAGATAATCTAATTTTCCATTTCTGTCAAAAATCACCATTTTAACTTATTATGTAGATATTTTTTATAAATTATAAAACTTTTACTTAATTTCAGAAGTTTTTATTCAAAGGGTGTTTCGGTACTAGTTGCAAATATTCTGGATTTCCCTCAAAACATACCATCTCTCGTGAAAAATGAAAAGAGACTTTATTGATTCCTTTTTTATGATACATAAAACCATATTGCCAAATTTTACTAGCGACCATTTTTTAAAAAAGTTTTTGGCATATTTTAACTGACGTAGGAGGAGTTACAATTTTTGCATTAATTGATGCTACTTCTTCAATTTTTTAAATAATTCCGCCCCACTTGCTTACTCACAAAAAAATTATTTCAAAAAATGATGATTGCACAAGATGTAAATTACAACTTTGGCATCACATCCATCCGCTTACAAATCGAAATTAATTATTTTCGAGGCGATATTGGTAGGTACAAAAGGTTTTCGAGGTCTTGGCACTCTGTATTTAAATTATAAGTGCAGTTTCTATAGAATTTTCTCATTAAGTGAATGGCCAACAATTCCTAATTGAGAATTTAGAGGGTCACTGTGGCGTATGTGGAACCTTTTTTCATTGAAATTATTGAGTAATTAATCAAATGATGTGATTTTCTCTGGATGTTCGGTGATCTTTCGCATGGATTAACTAAAAAAACTGGTCTGCAAAAATCAAAGTTTTTTGTCTTTATTATAATTTGAATAACACGGTGTAACACTCAAAATATACGCGGGCGGAGACCTATCAGGTTTTGTAGAGCTAGTCGCACTGAATACGAAACGGTATTTGAAAATCCCCTAACACCCCCAAAATCTGAAGTTACGGGCAAAAAACGGTTTTTTGGACCTTCACCCATTGAAAAAATTCTAGCTTCGACAATTTTTTACCCATTTTCGATTTTTTTACAGTTTCTGATAGAAGATAAATATACCTTTTCAACAATGTATAAAACATGTAACTCGGTTAAACCACTTAGAATTTATAAGCTGTCGAAGTTCAAAAATTCCATTTTTTTCGTCATTTGCCCAACTTCGGCATCAATTTAAAGTATATGTTTTCAAAACAACATGCTATTTAAAAAATATATTCATAAACAATATCTATTTCCCAATCAATCGAGGTATTTTTTTATGAAAATCACTCCAAAATTGGCTGAGAAAAAAAATGTTTTCGATTTCAACCCAGATACAGAAATTCGAACTTTTAGGTATAGAACAAAAATGTTGTTTCGGCACGTAGTAGGATAACCTGGGCGCCAGGATTTGATAACGGATTTTTGTAGAGGAGCTCAATACAAACATTTTTTTTCTTTGGAAGGGGGGTCTATCTCCCCCCGTTTAGGTGGGAGGGGCAGTTTTCTAAAAAAAAATTATCAAAATAAAAAAAAATTATTAAAAAACAACGGCAACACTTACAGTAATAAATGATACCATTTCCGAAAGGAAAAATTGTACATTTGATTCTTATTTTTAAATCAATATAATATAACCAATAGTTTTTGAAATAATCGATTTCAAAGTTAAAAATAGGCGAAAAAAAAATTTTAAAAACTCATTTAATACTATTTTTGTCCAGACTGTGAATTTTAATAAAACACACAAAACTGCCTCAATTGATTCCTTATCGAACAGTGAAAACTATATGTTTCTATGTCTTCTAGTTTTCGAGAAAATTGAAAAATAAAAACAAATAAAAACAAAAAATATTTTGAAAAAAGAAAAATCTGATAAAATAATTTTTCAATTTTCTCAAAAACTAGAAGACATAGAAACATATAGTTTTCACTGTTCGATAAGGAATCAATTGAGGCAGTTTTCTGTGTAAGTAATTTGTTTACTAAAATTCACAGTCTGGACAAAAATAGTATTAAATGAGTTTTAAAAAAAAATTTTTCGCCTATTTTTAACTTTGAAATCGATTATTTCAAAAACTATTGGTTATATTATATTGATTTAAAAATAAGAATCAAATGTACAATTTTTCCTTTCGGAAATGGTATCATTTATTACTGTAAGTGTTGCCGTTGTTTTTTAATAATTTTTTTTTATTTTGATAATTTTTTTTTAGAAAACTGCCCCTCCCACCTAAACGGGGGGAGATAGACCCCCCTTCCAAAGGAAAAAAATGTTTTGTATTGAGCTCCTCTACAAAAATCCGTTATCAAATCCTGGCGCCCAGGTTATCCTACTACGTGCCGAAACAACATTTTTGTTCTATACCTAAAAGTTCGAATTTCTGTATCTGGGTTGAAATCGAAAAAAATTTTTTTCTCAGCCAATTTTGGAGTGATTTTCATAAAAAATACCTCGATTGATTGGGAAATAGATATTATTTATGAATATATTTTTTAAATAGCATGTTGTTTTGAAAACATATACTTTAAATTGATGCCGAAGTTGGGCAAATGACGAAAAAAATGGAATTTATGAACTTTGACAGCTTATAAATTCTAAGTGGTTTAACCGAGTTACATGTTTTATACATTGTTGTAAAGGTATATTTATCTTCTATCAGAAACTGTAAAAAAATCGAAAATGGGTAAAAAATTGTCGAAGCTAGAATTTTTTCAATGGGTGAAGGTCCAAAAAACCGTTTTTTGCCCGTAACTTCAGATTTTGGGGGTGTTAGGGGATTTTCAAATACCGTTTCGTAATCAGTGCGATTAGCTTTACAAAACCTGATAGGTCTCCGCCCGCGTATATTTTGAAACCTCATTTTTGTAACACCGTGTAATTATTCATTCCAGTTAGATACCCCTTCTTTTTACCGACTTCCAAAAAGGAGGAGGTATTCAATTCGTGTGTATTTGTTTTTTTTTTTTTGTTTTGTGTTTGCTACCTCATAACTTTGGACTGAGTGAACCAACTTTGATAATTCTTTTTGTATTGGAAAGCTGGTGCCTGCGGTCTGACACCAATTTCGTTCAGTTCTGGTCATAGAAACTATATTAGAAAAACCATAAAACTTAGTTTTAATCCATGGAAGTCGGTTTTGTTTTTTTTGATAAAAATGATATTTTTCAATAACATTTTTATGTAACATGTGAAATGGATCTGAATGGATTTTATGTGCTTCTGAAATTTCTAAGGAAAGCTTCAAGAGGAGACTTAAAAAACAAAACTAGTAATTCTAGAAATCCCAACAATCGGTGTGTGAGCTCTTGAAGACTATATAATTTGTGAGACACCCTGTACACAAAATTTTTAATTTTACGTCAATTTTACAGATTTCCATAGAAATAACAAAAAAAAAAACAAAATTCAGATTCAATTTCCTCTGTCAAACTGTATCTCTCGTAATCCAGTCAAAAATAAAAAATAATTTTAATACTACGTAGATATACTTGAATCTCCAACAAGCTGAAAGCAAGCTCGAATAACGATTGTCTAAGGACACCCTAAAAATTTTTTATAACTAGGTAGGTACATGTAGATGCTGTTCTATAAATCTGTTGCAAGACTAACTACAAAGTAACGTTAACGGTATCCAGATCTAACGACAACAACCAACAAACGTTAGGAACGAAATAACAGCAGCGCCATCAACAACCGGAAAAAGAAGTAAATCTCTCAAGAAAAGGGCTTCAGCTTCAGCTATTCATATTTTCATATATAGCCTGGAGATTTTTATCCTTTTTTATACAATGTGCACGTACATCCCATCTGATATGCTCTGACAGTGGGAAAACTTCAAAAATGCTCCTCGGATAACGCAAATCACACATGTATACAACGGTATTCAACAGCCCACCTCCGGCTCATCATCTAATTCCAACAACGAACGTTCATAGATTCACACAGAGAAGCATACATAACAAGCCAGGATAACAAATCCTTCTTCTTGTACAGAGCATGCCAGATCCTTTTCCACAGTTGCACTTGCAATTCAAAAAGCGACGACTGTACCGCCCTCTCGTGTCGTAGTCGTCGGTTGCCCGCCCGGCACCGTCATCTCTATGATTTCCGCAAACAAAGTGTTAACTTCTTCCGCATGATGGCTCTGGTAAAAATAAAAAAAAATTGGAGTTAGAGTTAGTTCCATAAATAGGACGACAAACTGGTGCCAGTTTGTGGTGGTGGCTTCTAGTCTCGTTAGACCCTCATTTAATAAATTTTCTATGGCAACATATCCCCTCGTTTCGGGAGTCGAGTCATCGTCTGCGGTGTTAGGCAGGCACATGAGTGTTCTGCATGCTTAGCATTACCGGGACCAATTTCATTTATTTTGCACCCGCGCGCGTTGTCGTTCCTTGGCTACCAAAAAAAAAGGGAAAATAGAAATAAGCTCTGGCAACCGGATCTGGAAAGGGAAGTCATTTTCACGTTGTGTTTAGACTTTTTTTTCGGCTTTTTACCTTGCTTCTCTTCACATTTTTTCGAATAAGAGTGTTGGCAAATTTATTTATTCACATATTTCTGGATGTGTTAAGGATGCCTGATGAATATGTTCGTGCTTCCTGGTATGAGGTCGGTCTTGGTCGGTCGTCATGTCGTATGTCGGTTCGGTTGTTGTTGTCGGTTGTACCGTGGTGCAATGCAGTCAGGTGTTGCACGTACTTCCGCAATCGTTATTTTTGTGCGAAGCGTGCTAGTCCGTATAATAGGATTGCACACAAACACATATAAAGATATAAAAGGACACAACACAGCTCACAGGATTCAAATTGAATTGGCAAAATGAGCACAACAACGTGCACATGAAAACTGCACTTTCTAAAAATAGGCGAAAACAACAAAAATACAGTTGTTGGTCGTTTTTGATAGCTTTTGGAGAGAAAACTCTCATCTATTAACACCGAACAGCTGGACTTAAGGTCATCACGTGGGCAATTTGACTTTTTCCTATTCCAATATTAGCGGATAACGTTTTGTTTGTTGGTTATAGTTTTGGCTTTTTGGGGGTGGTATCCAGGGTAGCAACGTTTTTAAAAACAATATTATAACAACTGGATGAATGGCGTTGTGCTGTTTAGAATGTGAATTTATGTCGTTAAGTATTTACTAATTAATGCTTGCGTTGCAAATGTACATATATATTTACCATAACTAAAAAAAATCGAAATTCTTTTTTTTTTTATTGCTAGACACCTCTAGAATACACACACCAAATATGAACTCTTTATATTAATGGGTACTCCGCTTCGCAATTTTCCATTTTTACATCAAGCTTCTACTAAAAAGAAACCATTTATTTTTTTATTAAATGACTTTTTGGAAAATTACGTTACATGTTCTTGTAGGAAATTGAACGCTCTACAAAAAAGGTCTTCTTCACTTTTTTCGTTTATCTAACAGTTTAATAGATATTTGAGGTCAAAAAATCAAGAAAATCTTTTAAAAATTTGTTTTTTGTTTTTAATTTTGTAACAAATTGAAAAATTATAACAATCAAATGGAAGCGGAAGACATATTTATGATTGCTCCATAAAAAAAGTCTTAAAAACTTTTTTCATTAATCAAACCATTCAAAAGATATTCGAGATCAAAGTTGAAAAAAAAAATATAAAAACTTTTCAAAATTGTCTAATTTACTGAAAATTCATTATTATCAAGTTTGCAAGATGTATTCTTATAGGGGCTTAAACGTTCTACTATAAAGTTTTTTGCTTTAAATTGATTGTTTTAACCGTTTAGAAGATATTCGTATCCAAACCAATGCCCACTGATTTCAATAGTTTTTATGACCCGTATACATTGCGATTTGGATACGAATATCTTCTAAACGGTTAAAGCAATCAATTTAATGCCAAGGAGTTTTTTGTAGAACGTTTAAGCCCCTACAATAATACATCTTGCTATTTTGAAAATACATAATGAATTGTCAATGAATTGGTGAAAAGTAAAAAATGTTTTATAATTTTTCTTAACTTTGACCTCGTTATTAAGACCTTTTTTGTGGAGCAATCAATTTCCTACAAGAATATGTCTTGCGCGTTTGATTGTAATAATTTTTCAATTTGTTACAAAATTAAGAACAAAAAACGAATTTTTAAAGATTTTCTCGATTTTTGGACCCCAAATATTTATTAAACGGTTAGATAAACGAATAATCATTTTTAGCAAAAAAACAAAACCGACTTCCATGGATCAAAACTGGGTTTTATGGTTTTTAAAATAGTTCCTATGGCAAAAAGTGAACGAAATTGAAATGGGACCACACTGCAGCCACCAGCTTTCCAATACAAAAAGAATTATCAAAATTGGTTCACTCAGTGCAAAGTTATGCGGTAACAAACATAAAAAAAAAAAAAAAAAAAAAATACAGACGAATTGAATACCTCCTCCTTTTTGGAAGTCGGTAAAAAGTAAAAAAACTAAAAAAATTGATTTTTTTTTTGTTTGTTTTGACTGTTTTGGTAAGGACATTTTTTTATCAATTTTTAAAAAACATTATTATTATAGGAAATTTAATTCTCTACAAAATTTGTTAAGAACAATATCTCAAAATTATGCTTTGTTTACGAGATATATTGAAAAAACCAAAAAGGGGGCTTTTGCACCCCTATCTCTAGTTCCCACCCTCTCATTTAATAGCACTCCGCGGTTTTATCTTTTTTATAACCCATTCAACGATTCCTGCAATAAAACCCGTGAACATCTTACTTCCTTTCTGAAAGACATAATTAATAGCCGTAATTTTGGCGTTGGTGAAAAAATAGAAGGTTTGGTAATTTTCAGTTTTCTCAAAAAGTAAAAGAGATTTTGACTTTTAGTTTTCGGTATTTGACTCAAAATATATAAGAAAAATTAAAATAAAAAAAAAAAATAATACTTTATTGGTTAGATTTTTTGAAAAAAAACAGTTTGAACTTTTTTTAAATTTTTTTTCAAAATTTTGTGTTTGAAATTTTTTGTTTCAAAAACTATTCATCAAAAAACATTTATACAAAAACCAGAAAGTAGTATAACTTTTTACCTTTAAAAAAAGGTATAGTTTAATTCTATTAGTGTTGCCGTTCTCTTTAAATATTTTTTTTTTGATTTAAGGTCGAGTTCTTAATTTAAAATTTTTTTCACATTCAAGTGCTTGGCAGACCGTTTTTGCCACGGCTGACTAGACTTTTTTTTTGCAGTAACATGCCTGGGGATGTCCTTGAACATATTTCATATGACTGAATACTAAGCAATTACCTGCAAACTTTAGGTCGCTGGCTCTGGGTCTATAAATTATTGTTTAAATTAATTTCAATTCAATTACAACAAAATGTTCCACATACGCCACAGTGTACGACTTTTAAGAACAGACACAGAGTGGCCTAACTGAACTTTTACGATATATGTTTTAACTATAGGGTAAGATAAAAATCAGATATAAAAATGGTAAAGAATGCGAAAAAAGTGGGACCCCGATTCTGTCTGGACCCGATTATTTTCCACTAGTTTGAAACGCTTCACATTTGATAGTAGTTTTTCATTACTGTGGTCTGGCAACCATGACTATATCCTCTAGCAGAAAACAATGAAATCCGTATTTTACCTTACCTATATTGGAGGAATAACAAAACTATTTTGAAATAAAACATCAATGAGAGGAACAAAATATCCTTTCGCTCAACCAAAAATGAAATTCTGAGAAACATATTTCCGTTTCCGTTTGTGTGTGTTGTGTTGTCTATGATTGTTTATGCAATGTGCATACATGCACGACATTAGTTGCTCTCGAATTTTGCGGATAAAGCATTATTATATTCCTTGGATAATAATAATAATTTCAATCCTGTTTTGCATGCTTTAGCAAATAAAAATATTAAATCCATATTTTCGTTTTCTTTTGATAAACATATGAAAAAAAAAAAACACTTTTGCTTGTTTCTAAAATGAATAAAGTTTTGTCCATTTCTATGAGTGTTCTTATATAATTTCGGAGAATTATCAATCATACAGAACAGATGAATTCGGATGATGAAATAAAATCTGTTCTTTTATGGAATTTTTTATTCTTTCACATAAATCCTTTATGCATAAATATATTATCTTTCGCAAAGAGGAAAAATGTTTTTTTTTTTGTAGAAGATACAAAATTTGTAGATACATATCTGAAGATATTAAATTATCTTCATGAGGAGTAAAGGTAAAGGATATATATGATATGATACCAAGAAATGCTCAATGCTTTAAACATTTTTTTAAATTTTATCCTTCTGCATATGAAATTTGTGTTTATAGTTTTTTTTTCTTAAAAATAAAATAACAGGATTACAATTTTCAATTTATGTAAGTTCTTCAAAGAAAAATCATTTAACGCACGGAAGAATAAAATAGACTGATGAAACTCATTTATCATTATGTTGATAAGTTGCTTTGATAATTTAGTTTTCCCTCTAGTACAAAATAGTTCAGTATTGATAATGAACAAAAATATCTAATATATACGAATATCTGCAGCAAAATTGTGTTCTACATTTTGCTTTAAATGAAGATATATGTGATTTTATATTCCTGGAAATCATTTATATAAAAGGTTAAAAAAAAGAGCAAATAGGTATAACAAATTAATTTATTCAATCGAATCAACACGACCGACGACAAAAACGCACGTGATAATTATCACACCATTTGACTTATCGAGGGCTTACAATTTTTGGTTAACGCATATTGATAACGACACAATCAAAGCGACGCACAAAATTGGTGACAGTTCCTGAATTAACAATGACTACAACAGGAATTTTAATGAGAGTATCACAAGAGGATTCGATTATTGTGGCGATAATTGCGGACTCTTTATTTGAATCGATAAGTTTCAATAAGTTCACAGCTTTTTTTTTTGTTCACACTCCATATCTTTTACATTAATTACCATTTAATGGTTAGGGGGTGACAAAAAGCTGAGCAATATCAAAATGAAAGCAGTTTGGTTTAATTATTTTTAATTGTTTTTTTGGGACAAAATAATTTGGTAATTAACTATTCATTGGTTTTCTAAGGTCTTGTTATCATCCTGAATTCAAATGAACAATAAACTACCAGTATCTATCTATTAAGGATTCAAATTTGTTCAGGACTTATATGTTTAACCCTCTGTCGGCACACGGGTGTGAATTTGCCAGGACAAAAATAAAAAGTGCTCACAAAAAAGTGTATTTATAAGGGTGAAAATAATATTTTTTGAAATTGTGAATACAATATTCGAATTCCTCGGAAAATTCTACATCAATTTCATATATGATTCTCTATAAAATAGTGAAACCGAAAAAAGTTCTAGCGACATGAAGAAGTAAAAACCAAATTCGCAAAAAAGAGGTGTGCCTACAGGGGGTTAATTCAAGCATTCTTATAAGGCCTATATAAACATTCAAAATTATGTAAAAGTTTTTTTCTTCTAATCAAATCGTAAACTAAATAAATTAGAAAAAATAAAGATTTAAAATGTTTCCATTTCCACATCGTAAACATAATATAGCCTACTCTCGCAACAGCCACTTGACATCAAAATTAAAAAAAAAAAAAAGAGAAAACCTATTTCCTTCCAGTTACGACCGAAACCCATCAATAGCAGTGATTGATTGTTCAACAATTTTAAGCTCAACACGATTTCCATATATGCCATTGCTCTGCTCTTCTATCGCATATACTCATACTCACTGTATCGACTTAAAGGCAAAAACGATATATCCGTTCGTACACACGCTCTACCCGTCTATATGTTTGTTTATGAGTTTTATATCCTCTTTCGCACAGGAACTGTATTTTGTGCGAAATTCTCAAAACTGTTCCTTTTCCTATGAAATAAATCTCTTTCATATCACATACACTTCCGGTCACTTGATTTAAGTCAAAATTTTGAAAATTATTTATTTTTTTTTTCATTTATAACGGAAAAAAATCTTCTTTTTTTTCTGAAAAAAGGTCAATATTTAAAAAGCTTTGAAAATATGAAACCCTTTTAAAAGAACCAGAAAAGTAGAAAGATTTTTTTTATAATTTTGTTCAACTTTTTAAATTTTCAATTAGGTAGTTTCAGACCAATTCAATGATCCAGAGTGTATGTATACGCATAAACATGGTAAACATCAATCTCTAGAAGGGTATTTATGCCAAAATGAACATATTTTTTTTCCTTATATGCTGGTTTGAAACATCACCTAAAAAAAATTCGAACATCCGGGTTATTTAAAATGCATTATCCGTTATCCCATTTCGGCAAAAATTCCTTGGTACATAAATCCACTAGCCATCACTAAAAGTGAAAAAATCAAAAAAAATCCATTAGAATTTTGGAAACCAGAGAAGAATGTATGCTTGAATGGGATCAATAAACATCGTTTGTACAGTACACAGAACACAAAAAGATTTTAAACAACAATAACTTTAAATTATATTAAAAAAAAAAAAAAAAAAACTGGTAAAGATAACTTTAATTTAAAGTAATGCACTTGATTCCAAATCGTTCAAAAATCTTTGCCAATCGTCTGTTTTGCATTGCTGCATGTTTTTTAGTCAATTTTGTAGCTAGCTGAAGTTGGTAGGTAACCTAGCTGCATCAAATTAATTTCAGTCGAAACCGCTAGTTAAGTCCTGAAAGTTTTATAAAAAAAATATACACATATTTTGAAAATATTGACTTTAAAAAAAAATTAAATTAAAAAAAAAACTGTAATCTTAATTTTAAAATTAAGTAAAAATCAAGAAAAGTGTTCTTTGGCCGGTACCGTCAAAAATTACACTGGTCTGCAAAGAAATCCTCCTTTTATTAAAACTATACTTTTCTAAAGGATTTTTTGTGTATGCTGAGTCAGAATTTCCCGTTAGAAAGTATCAAAAACCCAATTCTTTGCTGTTTTCGAAGCAATATTTTGGCATAAGGTAATTTTTAAATGCGATATAGGTACTATAGGTACGGTGACCATATTTCTACGGGCAAAACCCGGGACAGATAAAAAATTCGTTGGAATGTATTGAAAACATTGGTTTTTCAAAAAAAAAAAAAAAAAAATAAATAATAAAATGAGTTTTCCTAATTTTTACTAATTTTGATATCAAGATTTCTTAAACTATTTTATGAGAACATTTTCGTTGAAATCATTTTAGTCGTTTACGAGGAAGTCAGAAATCAAGAAAACGGGTTTATAATAGGTACTGTTAATAACTTCTTAAAAACTATTTTTTTAATCAAAATAATGAGAGCTGTTTTAAAAACTTTAATTTTATTTTCCTTAAATGATTTTGAAATTTTTTAATATTCAATTCAACATTTAAATATGTCCTTAAAACTCTTGAAATTAAGGGGATTCTTTCCTCTTTCATATGTTGTTCAATACACGAAAAAAACTTTTTCTGATGTAGCTTTTCAACCTGACAAACACAAGCTAAAACTAAGTAATTGACGAAAAAGTTTTAAAAACTAATGGTTTTATACTGTTTTCTTGTTTTCCGTACAAAGTATTTAAATTTTTGAATACAAAAATCAGAGAATGTAGAAATACGGGACAATCACGGGACAAATTACAAAATACGGGACACTTATACGTCCCGGGTTTCTTAAATAAAAACCCGGGACAAGCTATAGAAATACGGGACAGTCCCGGGCAAACCGGGACGGATGGTCACCGTTACTATAGGGCAAGTTTAGGATTCGAAAAAAAAAAAAAAAAATCGAACTCGAGATAACAATTTTACATAACATTAGGATGATGGAGAATGCCAAAAAAGTGGGTCCGGCTAGTGATGTGCCTCGGGTATATACCAATCGGGTGGGTATTTATAAATGGGTATTTACCGGGTTTATACCGGGTAAATACCCAAGCGGTGGGTATATACCCAAAATGAGGGTATTTACGAATTACAGGCGAAAATGAAACATCCCACTAGGGGAGGAAGATGTCAAGAAATATTTTTTGCATAAAGTCCATTACATGCCCTTTATCAATTTTAGCCTGCAACTTATTGTAACAAACTGGAGCTGAGAAAAATTGAAACATTCAAAATCAATAAGAATAAAAAGTAAAATATACAGGTTAAAAATTTTTAAAACAACGCTTTTATCACGCATTAAAAACTATAAAATAATTTTGTTAATATGTCAAATGGTTAGTCTTAACCCATTCTCTCCCATTGTACTTTTTAAAGTACAGCGAAATGCATTGACATTTTGTGCATGCAA
The DNA here is from genome assembly GCF_945859705.1 of Episyrphus balteatus. NCBI lineage: Eukaryota > Metazoa > Arthropoda > Insecta > Diptera > Syrphidae > Episyrphus > Episyrphus balteatus. The sequence continues at coordinate 35,481,022 of NC_079134.1, forward strand.
AAGCTGTCGGGGACATAAAATATTCGTTTAAAGATGCTTTTTAGATTTAACTGAGTGTTTTAGATTTTTCCAAATACATATATTTTTAAAAAATTGAATTAGGGTGTACCCAATTGTCTTTTCTCGCAAAGCATTTTAAATTATTTTTCTTTTTGCTTCGGTCGAAAAAGTTTGTATATAAAAAAAAATTTAATAGACCAAATGTTTTGCTTATTTCTGCAATAATCAATTGGAAATAAACCCACCATTAAGAAAATAATAAATTTTATCATATTTTTATACATAAATACGGAGATAAGCAAAGCTAAAGTTAAATGTACTTTAAAAAGTACAGTGGGATCATGCATACATTTTTCTTTCAAGTACTTTGAATGGATTTTATAACTATCCCCAATATAAATTTGTATGGAAAACTTTTCCAAAATTTTGGTGCTGCCCTAGAACAAGTTGATAACAATGCCCAAGTAGTCAACGCTTATATAGTTGGCTCAGGGAAATAAGGCTCTGGGACATTACGCCCACTTTTATGGGGCTTATGACGTACTCAAGTGGGACATTAGTCCTAAATAAAAAATTCGATTTTGTACTTATGTCCCACCTTATTGGGACATTAGTCCATACCAGAATTTTATGGATTTATACCCCACCTAGCCTATTTGTTTTCAAAAGGTATCCAACAAAAGGATTCCTTAAATCCAGATTCCTCAAATGCAAAGGAAATTTACATACAACCAACTTCGCACCTAATCCATATTCAATAGTATGTCCAAACAGGGGGATGCGGGGAAGCAGTATGCCCTCCTTCCCCTTTTAAACATATTTCACTAATACTGAGAGCAAGCACTTTATAATATGTAAGCAATAATGGTGTGTAAACAATGGTGGACACACTATAGTATTTGTGGTACGTGCGAGGTTATGTCCCTGGACCTTATATCCCTGATTTCTTGACCATTGGACAGTATGACAGATGAAGAAGACATCGATTATGACAACATAAAAATAATAGAGCTACCGTAATGTTAGACTTAAAATTACAAAAGCACTAACACTCCAATAGACAACAGTTTCTTAAAAAAAAAACTGGCTAATCGACTAAAGTGTCTCAAATGTCATTTATGGTTAAAATGTTGCTGTTGAATGTGCAATGTTGCACTATGCATTGCGAAAGAGTGTTTTGAAAATTCTAATATTTATGAAAATTAATATGGTATGCATGATCCCATTGTACTAAAAAAAGTACACCCCCATAACTCCTTACCAACAATTTTTAAAAATAACTTTTCTTTTTATATATCTTAACTTTTATCTAAATAAACAGAAAATATCATAAAAATATATAATTTTTAATTTTTACTACACTTGGGTGCTAATGGGTTAATAAAGGAGAGCGCGCTTTGTTCAAACTTATTAATAAAACTACCCACAACCAAAATGCGCTCTACGCTTTTTGATCTAACCATTTGATATAAGTTAGCACCTGATTATCCCAATAGCAACAAAAAGCACGTTTTTTCTTGATTTTTCAAAAAATTGCAAAACAAATATTTTTTTAAAAAACCCACTAGATTTTTGTGGGAAATTAATTGAAGATTTCAATTATTTCAGCGGATGCTGATTTATTAATGGTTAAAGACAAAAATATCCTTTCCCGTTCAAAATTCGATACCTCAGCGTCGAGATCTAACTTAAAAAAAGAAAATTTAAGCTCAATAAATAAGTTATCCGATCCATATTGTGGAAAGATTTTTTCAAATTTTTAGAGTAAAAAAAAAAACGGAAAAATTTCGATTTTCTTTTGTATTCAATATGATTGAGCCGAAAATGTAGCTTGAAAAAAAATTCATTATGATTTCTCAAAACAAGAAATTTTGAGCTTTTTTTTAATTTTAAAGCGACAATTTTAAGGGAAATATTATAGCCACTAAAAAAACCTCAAAAATTTTGGAATTTTTCTTTTGATCCGTTAATTTTTTCCGCTAGTGTCTTTAATTAAATAAAACTTATTTATATATAGAGACGTTTTCAATAAACCAAACAATAATAAAAGTGGGCGTGGCAGTGGGCGGATTTTGCTTAAATTACTTTTAAATATTTTTTCTTGCTCATAACTCTGAAGCTCTGAAAATTTCATTTAAAACTATACATCCGTTTTTGAAAAACAAACACTGATAAACGTGGGTGAACAAAAAAATAAATTGTTTTTTCCTCCAAAATTTAACACAACAAAATAACCTCAATCAAGAAGACCGAACAAGTGTGTCATGCTTATATAATATCTGGGGCTTATTTCAGAGCTTACTACATTGTTTACATCAGCTACATCAATGACTTTAAACATTAATTGCGGCGGCCTGTTAGACTTCCGAATACCATAAGAAATATTTCCCGAATTTCAATCGGAATTAACTATTGGCTTTTGAGGTTGCTGATGTAGTTAATGTAGCTGATGTAGTAGCTCTGAAACAGGGCTCTGATCACAAACAATCGAATTTGTAGCGATTATAAGTAAATACCCGTATTTACCCTCGTTTTGGTAAATACCCGGTATATACCCAGTTTATAAACCCACAAATGGTATATACCGGGTATTTGCCCATCACTAGGTCCGGCAATTCTGTCTGTCTGTCTGTCCGTCTGTAAGCACTTCGAGCTAGAGCCTAAACTACTAGAGCAATTCTCTTCAAACTTGGTAGTTAACAGTTTTGGGCCATAATCTAGAGGGGAAATTGACATTTTTTTTAGGACCAAAACTAACGGTATCTGTCATATAACGGAAATAGAAAAGCTAATTTCTTTTTTTCGAAAATGGCTCTAACGATTTTGTTTAAAATTTTTGTGTATAGTATTACATATAAGAGCCAACTTTCCAAATAAAAAAAATATTTTTTGTACCGTTATTAACGGTACCCGCCATAGAACGGTTTTTTTGGTTTCTAAATATCTCGTACAAAACTAACCCGATTTAAACCAAAATTTTTGTACAAAAGTGTTTAAGTAAAGGTAATATTAAAATTTTAGAAAATTTTCAAAAACTAAATTTTTGGATTTTTAAAAAATATTTCAAGATTTTTTTTTGAAAAATCAATTTTTTTAAAACGGGTTTTGTGAAAAATTTTGAAATTACGTTTTCATGTGTAAATTAATTATTTCTTCAAAATGGCATACCAACTTTTTTTTTGAAAAATGTTAGAAAATTTTTATATATAAAAAATTAAAAATTTTTTTTCTAAAAATACATTTTTATACAAGAAATAAAATGGCATACTTGGTTTTTCGTAAAACGGTGTTCAATTAATTATAAAAACAGATTTTATTTTTTATTTGATTTTTAATTTCTTGAAAATATCAAATTTTAAATTTTCTCTAATTTTCTTGAATTAAAAGCTTTAACATTAGAGTTACTTTAAGCATAAGAACAAGTACGTGCGACCCCAGTCGTGCATTTTATTTTCAACTAAATTTGTTACGGTCTATGAAAGAACTTGTTTTTTTCTTTCAAATTCAGTTTCAATCTTCTCAATATCTCTTTTCTTTTAAGTGGTTTAGTAGGTTTGGCATACCTTACCATAAAGAAACTGATCTTCAAAAAGTCATATTTCTTTCTCCAAAAAACAAAAGTATACTTTTCTAATGGATTTTAGTGTGCTAAACCGAATTGAAACCGAATTAAAAAAAATGGGTCAGCTCTCGTTTTTGACATATTATAGTCGTTTTTTTGAGTTTTTCTAAAAAAAACACTAGATTTTCGGATTCCTAAATGCGTATATCTCAAAATCCTGACGTGATAGATTTTTTTTGACTTTGGATTCAAACTCAGCCCATCAAAAATCATAAGAAAAGTATGCTTTTGTTCTTGGGAGAAACAAATCTGAAGCTTTACAAGGCAGTTTATCGAATAGTTTATAACAAATAAGATATTTCTAAATAGAAAAATAGTAGGTAATAACGAAGAAAAAATAACAAAAATTATAAAAAAATTATTAAAATTATTTTTATTTTAAGTGGAGCGATTGAATATAATTCAATTTTAAAGTTCAAGTGCCCTCAACTCCAAAAATTTATAAAGCGTTTCGCCAGATACGACAGTGGGATCATCAGTTAGATCTGTCGTACCCTTCCTAAAAAGCCTTATTTTGATCGACGTTTACCGACACTTTATAAAACTCACAGCATGAATATACTGTGAATTTTAATATTCTAAGGGAATTTGTTTAAATTCAGATTCAAAATTAGAAAATGTATGCCCGTCGTCAGGCTGTCGTACCTGGGCGAAACGCTTTATAAATTTGGAGTTGAGTTCACTTGAACTTTAAAATAGAAAAACAGTAGGTATATATAAAATTATTAAACACATATAAATTTGTTTTAATGTATTTTATCAAGGGGCACGGTAGTGCCCAGCCAAGTTCTCTAGCAACTTTGGCACTACACCCTTACAGGAAACAACTCAGGCCATTTTCGACCCCCCTCTAACTTCCACACCAAAGATGCCAGAAATTTCAAACTCGCTACATTTGTTGAGCTCGCAGAACCCAAATTCCTCACAAAATTTCAGCTTCTTACGATGAGTAGTTTCTGAGATAAAGGACTTCAAAAATCGCGAAAACCGTAACTGACTCACTGACTCACTGACAGATCATCAAAATTATGGAGACCTTCCCGCTATCGTAGAAACTTGAAATTTTACATGGTGATAGGACTTGTGGTGTATACAAAGGAAAAAATCGAAAATTTGAGATTTTTAATTCAGGGGGCGTGGTAACCGCCCATTTTCGCCGAATTTTCATCAATTATTATAGAGCACTTCTGATTATCGTAGAATCTTGAAATTTGGTAGAATGGTAGAGCTGATAGTTTATACAAAGGAAAAAATTTAAAATTTGAGAATTTTAGCCAGGGGGCGTGGCAACCGCCCATTTTCACTGAATTTTCATCAAATATTATAGAGCACTTCTGATTATCGTAGAATCTTGAAATTTGGTAGAATGGTAGAGCAAGTAGCTTATACAAAGCAAAAAATTTAGAATTTGAGAATTTTAGCCAGGGGGCGTGGCAACCGCCCATTTCCGCTGAATTTTCATCAAATATTATAGAGCACTTCTGATTATCGTAGAATCTTGAAATTTGGTAGAATGGTAGAGCTGGTAATTTATATAAAGGAAAAAATTTAAAATTTGAGAATTTTAGCCAGGGGGCGTGGCAACCGCCCATTTCCGCTGAATTTTCATTAAATATTTTAGAGCCCTTCTGATTATCGGAGTATCTTGAAATTTGGCAGAATGGTAGAGCTGGTAGTTTATACAAAGGAAAAAAATTTAAATCTGAGAATTTCAACCAGGGGGCGTGGCGACCGCCCATTTCCGCTGAATTTTCATCAAATATTATAGAGCACTTCTGATTATCGTAGAATCTTGAAATTTGGTAGAATGGTAGTTTATACAAAGGAAAAAAATTAAAGTTTGAGAATTTCAGCCAGGGGGCGTGGCAACCGCCCATTTTCACTGAATTTTCATCAAATATAGAGATTTTCAATTCTACAGCCATACCTTGCAAAAAGTAGTGAAATCACAACAAAAACATTACTGTTAAAAAAAGAGCCAAGTTATCCTATGTTGAAATTATGCTGGCACAAAAAGTATTGAGATATAAAAGTGTACCAAGTTCTAAAGCTTGGGTTCAAATTCGTATCAATAAAATTTTGATTGTTTACTTGTAGTCGAGTCAAATTAGACATAAAATTTGTAAAATCTCGGAATCCAGGGAAAGTCGATGCATCTGAAAAACGAGTATAGGGCTGCATTACTAAAAGGTCAAATAAGAAAGTTAAAAAAAAAAATTTCACCGCTCTCGATTACAACAATTTGTATGGACCGTTTACTGTCAGTCCGTATGCAAGCGTTCAATCGGAATTGCTGTCTCATTTTAGATTTTGCTCAAACTTTGTAGGGATGTTCTCTAGGACTGTAAGGAAGCAAATCCGTGATGATTTAATTTTAAGTTGCGTGGTTTCCCCGCTACCCGCATTCGAACTTTTTCAGAAGGTCATTTTTATCTTATTATAGCTTTGCCTCTACTAAAGATATCTTTTTGTTTGAAACGGAATTTTAAGGCTTAAGAATAGTAATTTTTGAAAATATATTAAAAAATTACGTAATAATTAACCCTGAATTAAAAATAATTTTTTAAAAACTTGTAATTTTGCTGATTTTTCATGGTTTTTGACTGGCTCCAGAACCTTGGATATTATATGTAGGAAGCTTATACTTACCAAATAATAAATATAGATATTTTTCAACAAAATACATCTTAAATGAGTTCGATGGCTGTACTCCTCAAGTAGCACAAAAGTCTAAAATACACCAAAATATTTGGTGTATTTTTTGCACTTTCGTGATATACATTTTCAATATAAAAAATACACCATTTTCTCGTATATAATAAACTCCGGTGGTTTAAAAAATATACCGATTTTGGTGTATAAATGGCGCTAGTGGTATATTAAATGATCTGGTTTTTGGTGAAAATTATCCCTTTGAAATTGAAAAATACACAATAAATCTATGGATAAAATACACCATTTAAATTATTCTGATTTAAAATTTGAGCCAAAGTTTATTTTTTACCTCAAACAGTTTGATGAATTCTAATTCACACCATTTCTTATGAAATAAATGAAAATGAATTTTTATTCACTTTCATAATATTGCTATAAGAACTAATGGTTAAATATGAATTTGTTTGCCTAATTTTAAAACGAAACACATTCTGTCTACTAATTTTAGATACTACCCCCTCTAAAAATCGAGCGCCTCAAAAATGTCAGTGAATTAATGATTTTTTTTCGATTTTAAAAATCAGTTTTTCAAAAATTATAATTTTTTTTGTTGCTTTTACATTTTTTTAGAAGAGTTCTTTTATAATATAATATACCGAAGCGAAAAAACCAAGAATTCGGGATAATTAGGTCAATAAATATACTATTATAGTAAAATATTTAATCGCTGTCTTCTTTTTTTTAATGGCGGCCATTGAAAAATATGTCGTCTCCCACTTATGCATTCTGGTGAATTTTATGTCCACAGGGTGTACTTCCTACACCAAAGAGAGTGTACAAAATATACCGTTTTGGTTGATTTCAAAATCGATTAATTTTATGCACCATTAGTGGTATATTATAAAAACAACTGAATATCGGTGTATTTTTTGCACGGAATCTTAAAAAAATGTTGAAATTTTTTACAGAAAAGACAGTGGTATAATTTGTATACCAATAATTTTGAGAAATACACCATATTTTTTCAATTTCCTCAATTTTACACCAAAATTAATGAATTTACACTGATTTATACAACAGTGTGCTACTTGAGTTATGCAAAAATTTAAGTTCAAAGTATTGAGTATTTTAAAAAAGCTAATTTTTATACTGTCATTTTATACGATTTGACTAAACGAAGAAATGTGAAACTTACAGTGTGTTAAGCTAAGAGTACGAACTAAATATGCTATTAATTTCATGCTTCTATCTTATGTCAAACATAGTGCAATCATAGCCTTAAGTAGGGGTTTTTTTTGGCTTTTTAGCATTTTTGCGAATTTTCAAACAAGCGGTACACTAAGAAGATATGAAAATAACACAATTTTATTTAGAGGACTTTAAGTTAAAAGTTTCAACTTAACACACTGTTAGTTTCATGTTTCTATCTTTAGTCAAATTGTAAAAAATCATAGTATAAAAAAATATTTTTTCAAGAAACTCAAAACTTTGAACTTAAAATTTTTGCATAAGGAGTACAGCCATCGAGTTCATTTTAGATTTATTTTGTTGAAAAATATCTATATTTATTATTTGGTAAGTATAAGCTTCCTACATATAATACCCAAGGTCCCGGAGCCAGTCAAAAACCATGAGAAATCAGCAAAATTACCAGTTTTTAAAAAATTATTTTTAATTCAGGGATAATTATTACGTAATTTTTTAATATATATTCAAAAATTACTACTCTTAAGCTTTAAAATGGCGTTTCAAACAAAAAGATATCTTTAGTAGACGCAAAGTTATAATAACATAAAAATGACCTTCTGAAAAAGTTCGAATGCGGGTAGCGGGGAAACCACGCAACTTAAAATTAAATCATCATGGATTTGCTTCCTTACAGTCCTAGAGAACATCCCTACAAAGTTTGATCAAAATCTAAAATGAGACAGCAATTCCGATTGACGCTTGCATACGGAATGACAGTAAACGGTCCATAAAAACTGTTGTAATCGAGAGCGGTGAAATTTTTTTTTTTAACTTTCTTATTTGACCCTTTTATAATGCAGCCCTATACTCGTTTTTCAGATGCATCGACTTTCCCTGGATTCCGAGGTATAAAGCTAATTTGACTCCACTATTGGCAAATTTTTGAAATTACTTTAAAAATCGGTATTTAAAACAAAAATTGTCAAGTAAGCAATCAAAATTTTATTGATACGAATTTGAACCCAAGCTTTAGAACTTGGTACACTTTTATATCCCAATACTTTTTGTGCCAGCATAATTTCAACATAGGATAACTTGGCTCTTTTTTTAACAGTAATGTTTTTGTTGTGTAATAGTTTTCTTAACACATTTGACTTTTTAAATAGAACGGGAAATGTATGAGATTTTACATTTTCCTTAATTAAGGTGTTTTTTTCATGTGGGATTTACTAAAAACTGCATAATTTCAATATTTTTGCTATTTTTGTCAATTATCATCTTAAAATGTGTGTAAACTTTAATTATGATCTGTCAAACGATGTTATGAGAAATAAGTCCTCCAAATTTGAGCTGAATACGAATTAGTCTAGTGCATTTATAATTTGACCCAGCAGTTTGTACCACCCCCAAATTTTTTTGCTCATTAGATAGAGCATTGGCTGAATATCATTACTCTGATTTTTCGCACTCGTGAAATTCACCTTTCGACCGCCATCTTGGATTTTAGTTTTTGTTAAATATCTCGATTTTTATTTATCCTACATAAAAGAATTGTATACAAGAAAAGTAGGCAATTAAATTTCGCGTCTTTTATGTTGAGAACACTTTTTCGATATTCTGAATATTAAAAAAGTTACAAGCCAAAAAAGTAAAAAAAAACGAAAAAAATGACAATTTTAAAGATTTGAGCACTTTTTATCTGCTGGGTCGCCCATATATTAACATCATAAATGCACTGGACTAAATTTTATTTTTGTACAAGGTCAGCCGAATCTAAAAAGGATATTTTCTCAAACTGCTCATATTTTTTAAAAATCATTTAAAAAAAAGTAGTACGTGCTAGAATTTTTATGAAACCAGATTTAGATTCAGGAAAGTCAAATCTTTCAAAATTATTTGAAGAAGAAAGCAAAAATACATTTTCAGACCAGTGTGATTGGACCTTATTTTTAGAAGTAGGTACTGCCCATTATCCAGTATAACGAAAAATCATTTGAAGTTCATTGATATCTCTAAAAACAAATACTTGCTTAAAATCGTTTGTTTTTTGTTTCTTATAAATCTCAGTAAATTTTTTCTTTGTTTCTTAATGTTTTCACAAAAGAACATATAACACTGGTTAACAAAATTAAACTTTTTTTTTGTTGTTTAGATTTTTATAAGAACTATTTTCCACCTTTTTAAATCTGTTTAAATTTTTCCGATATCTCTTTTACTGCCCCAGATATCCTCAGTTGTTTGGTATTTTTATAAATTTTATAACGTCAGTATCTTCTATATGACATATGAAGCCAAACCCATTTACTTCATTTTAAGATATCTTGGGCAATACAAGCCCAAAAAATCCAATTTAATGAAAAGATTCATCATTTAACGAAAAATTTCATACTCATTTTAAGGAATAAAAATAAGAATTTGTTCCTTACTTTATCAAAATTTTAATCAAGTAACGAAAATCTTTATCAACTTATGAAAATAAATTATTGGCTTATGAAAATTCTTCATAGAAAAATTTAAGACTTGCACCTTGGACGAGTGGATCAACGATGAGATATTGGAAAGTAAGTACCATTCGATTATTATATATAAAAAAAATAAATATTTTTGTTTTTTTGAAGTATTCTAACATTTTGTTTTGTTTTTCTATTTCTTTTTTTTTTTCAGATTCCAAAGATGTCATCCTTATCTACCTTATGGATATGAACTTATTTAAAATTAAAGGACAAATACTGAAAAAAGTCTAAGACAAAGTATACACTCGAAGAATCCTAAGTGTGATACTTTTCAGCTGGAACACCTTCCATCCAAAAATAGCTGATTGGCATAGGAGATACAACAAATCCCTGAAGGAATATGTTTAATTTATTTTTTATCAAAGCTCTTGGATAACGTTTCGAACATTTTGCATCAACCACATGGGGAATTACTATTAGTCTAAGAGTCTACAGCAAATTTTGGGAATAGAGTGATAACCAAAATGTGAGTATGCAGATTTATAGCCTTATAACGAAATCAAAAGTCTGGCAGCTTTTAGTCGCAGCCTTATATGGATTTCGGGAGATTAGATATCGCGAATTTTCCAATTAATGTGAGTAGGCTAAATTAACACAAATTCACATTCTGAATACAAACACTGATGTTCTGTCATTTCCCCTAAGCCTGAAGACACCAACCTTGACGATGCGATCTATGGAACTCAAGATATAAGTTTTTTTAGCGGCATTGTTTTGGAGACTTTTCTGCAGCCAAATCAAAATGCGGGCATGCAGTAACCCCACTCTACTGAGTACATCCAGCATTGTACTTTCCCTAAACCTTTATGTTTAATGATAAAATCCATTAATGATTTTAAATTCATCTTAAACAAATGCGCTATTATATCATTATATCATGCCTATCAGCCGGCGATCCAGGCAACAAAAGATCTTTAATTTCTATCCCTGCAGGCTTTATTTCCTTTTTAATATGCCAATTTCACCCGTGTGTGTTATACCTAACCTTTTCTTATTTTTCCCAGTTTTAATTGACCCACTTTATAAGATCGAAAAACAACAAAATTGTAATTTCACTTTGAGGAAGGTATGGGGGACATGCTGCCCCCCTGCAACCCCCCTGCTTGGGCACACTATAGTATTTAGGGTGGGTGTCTTATTCCAAGTGAAAGTGCTTACCTATTATTCAAATTCAGAATGAAAAAACAACCGTGAGGCTTAATGCCTTTTTGAAGTGGGTGTTATTGCGTCTTTTAAAAGGAAATAAAGCCTGCAGAGGATATTTTGCATACATATCCTATCCACAGTATATTGATTAAACAATCTTCGGCACAACAAAGTATGATTAAGTTCATTTCTGCGAACCTGTACGTATGTACATATATAGGTAAATTTTGAAAATTATTTGTTTTACTAATAATTATTTTGAAAGTTTGTCTTAATAAATATGTTTACAAATTAAGCTAAGTTAATTTTTTTAAAAAGCGAGAGTGTTTTTTACTCGTACAAATTGACAGCTATGTAAAGATGCAAGAAAAGGTATTATTTTTTTTTTGATACAAACCATCTACATATTAATACCTTTCAAACAAAAAAAAATTACCAAAATCGGACCAGCCAAACGCGAGTTTATCGGCCACACACACTAAACGAACTCATTTTTATATATAAGATTTAATAACCCCTCTCATTTTTTAAAATTAAAAGTTCAAGTTCAAAATAACTATTTTTGAAGTGAAAACTTCTTTAGTATCGTAGTGATTTGAAACAAGATGAAACGAAAACGCGACACGACTTCAACTTGTTATAACTTTTTTGTTTTAATAGATAAATAAATGAAATTTGTACTGTAGATAGGTAATTAAATAAATTATAATTGTACAATGTTTCAATTAATTTCATATTCAAAATTCTGAGATAACGGTAAAAAGATGTTCTTTTCCTGCACACGTTATATCTTTTGTTCTAATGCACATACAAATTTGATTTAACTTCAATACGCATGCTGATAACATAACCTTTTATTTGATATATCACACATAACGGTACGTGCTCTACAAGTTACACAATCTTAAATTGAAAAAATTGAAAAATACCTCAAAACACCTGTGGAGATCTGTTGCCGATGACCAGCCACCAGTAGGAAGTACCGTAATCTCAGTCTGGAAATTCGACATGGTTGACTTTAAAAAATTCTAACTTCTCTTGTAGGCATCTTTGAAATGATATTGATACGTCATATGAAAGGTGAAACAATAAGCTTTCACATAGTATACAATTTTTTATAGGTTGTCAAACAAAAAAATTGATTTGATAGCATGAGAACATAAAAATAAATGTTTTTTTGCTTTTTTTGATGGAAATTGATCGAGTTCAAAAAATTCTAGCTCTTTTTGTAGATGTCTCATAGACTTGATCGATATATATATTTTGAGCTCGGACAATGGTATAAAATTTGTTATAGGTTGTTATTGAAAAAATGCATTTAATAGCGTGAGAAGATAAAATTAGGTGTTTTTTGGGCTTTTTTTGATGAAAATGATTGTTTTCAATAAATTATTTTTAAACTTTTTGTGCATTATAAAAATTTAAGTATGGCTTTATTCTTCAGGAAATTTTATAAGCTGTTTAATGGTGTAATTTTTTTATAGCTTTGCATATCAAAAAATCGATTAATTGATAAAAGAATATAAAAAACGTAGTTTTTTCGGCTTTTTTTTGTAAAATTTGATTGACTTCAAAAATGTATTACTTTTGAAGTGAAAACTTATTAAGTATCGTAGTGATTTGAAACAAGATGAAACGAAAAAGCGACAGGAAAATCAATTGATTATAACTTTTTTGTTTTAATAGATAAATGAATGAAATTTTTACTGTAGATAGGTAATTATATAAACTATAATTGTGAAAAATTCTTATTTTTTTTGTAGGCATGGTAGAAACATTATTGAAAAGTCAAATAAAAGGTGAAATAATAAGCTTTCAAATGATTTAAAATTTATTTTTTTTTAATTAAAGGTGATGGAATAAAAAAAAGGTAATTTTTTTCGATTTTTATTTTATGCAAGAAAAATAATTTTTAAGGTTTCACTTCTACCACGTGTGAATTGCACACATGATTTTTTTTTTTTTTTGTTTTTAATGGTACACAATTTTCGATCCGCTCCACTTTTTTTGAGTTTCAGGTTTTTATTCCAAATTTTAGGGAAGAAAAATGAACGAAAAAATTCGTAGGATTACGAAAATAAAGTAAGCATAATCTACTAAAAAAATAATTAATGCAACGAAAAGTTTCGTTAGCTAACGAATATTTTTTCGTAATTCAATTAAAATATTCATAAAATTTACGAAAAAATTCGTTAGCTTACGAAAGTTTACGTTAATTGATGAAGTTCTTCGTTAACGTATGAAATCCATTTCGTTGAGCCAATTAAATTTTTCATCGGCTGAAAATTAATTAAATTTTCGTTGGCTCAACGAATTTTTTCGTTGTATTTACGTAAGGATTTGGTTCAGTGTAGTCTCCCGTACCGGTGATTGTACCAATCACGTTAAATTCGCAATAGAAAGGAAGTCAAATAAAAATCTAAGAAAATTAGGGAAATTGTTTCACAATATTTCCAAACGATTGGCGGCTATCCAACTGCATGTCCCGGATAAGAACCTAGTGTACATAATATGCAAATAGCTTTGTAGAGATTATACCTTATTATTATTATTATTATATTATAAATTCAATCAAAATAATTCTGATTTATCTAGTTTCCTATAACTTTCTATCACTACTTTTATCTATTTATCTGCAAATAAAAATTTCCCTTCCAAAGCAAACCACACAAAATCTCTCACATATTCTCTCTTCATCATTATAATCTACTTTGGAAAATCTATTTTCTATCATAAAATCGAAATTTATTGAAAATATTATTTTAACAAATTACATAACAATGCACAATCCACTTATAAAAAGCCTCCATCATGTAAGTCTAATAGAAAATATTGCTACAAGCGAAAAACTTTATCCATATAAACTAGATTCTCTATCTTTTCGATAAGAACTTTCTCAAAAACTAATTTTCAATCCATCTAAAAAGCCGCACCACCATATTACATATACTTACGAATACCACCACCACACAAATCGCATCAACTTTCTCACTTTTCTCATCAAAAAATTGATAGCTTAAGTCTCGAATATATAGTGAAAGTTTTATTTCTGTTTTTTTTTCTCCCGCCCTTCATAAGATTTTTTTTTCACCAAAACTTAAGCCAAAAATAGATTTTCTATTTTTCAAAGCAAAAAGAAAATACAAAAAATATAGTTTGGTATTCTGACCTAAATTTTTGTTCCTGATAAGCAGCAGCAAAGAAAAGGACGAAAACTTTGTGAGTTAAAGAAGTTGCTGAATGAAAAAAAAAAACATAATTCACGGTTTGAGAGATTGAAATTCAAGGAGTAAATTAAACATAGTTTCCAGGGTAGTACGGATATATCAATAAACAAAATATTCCTGCAACGTCCTTGTAGTCGATCCTTATAGTCCGGGCGGCCACTGCAAAAACGCTCAACTCATCGAGCTAAAGAAAATTTCAAATGGGAAGTGAAAGAGGGCTATTAGTAGTTACGAAAACCACAGGTCTTCCCGTTCGCATCCTGGCACGATTGGCGTGGTAAAGTGCATTGTGCATCTCATAGAGTTAAAAGACAATATTGGTGTCAAATTAAAGGTGATATTGTCAGCTATCAAAATTCAGAGGTCTTCCGGGCGAAAGTCTGGCAGTTTTGTCATGCAGCCCGTTTTAAGGTTAGAAGCGATGAAAGTGAGTTTTTTCATAAAGTCTTGTTTTTTGGTATTTTGGTGGATGAGTTAAGGAGTTTTTTCACTATAAAATAAAAATATGAGTTATTAGCATTTAAATATAAAACGATGTTTTGGAAATTGCTTGATAGTTTATTAACAATGACCCAAAGTATATGCAAAACTACGAATAATTCACGAAAAAGTCTCAAATAATACGCTGCGCCCCTTACAATTTACCGAATTAAAAGTCGAATTCAATTTCAAATTAAAGCTAATAATGCCTTTTTTTGAAAACCAGAGGTCTTCCAAGCCAAAAAATGGAAGTTAGGTCACGCAGCTTGTTTTAAGGTTAGGAGCGTTTTTTACTTAAAACGTTCACCCAAGCTCGGGGGTGAAATGTCAAGATGTGGCTTGGAAGGCCTCTGGTTTTCAAAAAAAGACATTATTAGCTTTAATTTGAAATTGAATTCGACTTTTAATTCGGTAAATTGTAAGGGGCGCAGCGTATTATTTGAGACTTTTTCGTGAATTATTCGTAGTTTTGCATATACTTTGGGTCATTGTTAATAAACTATCAAGCAATTTCCAAAACATCGTTTTATATTTAAATGCTAATAACTCATATTTTTATTTTATAGTGAAAAAACTCCTTAACTCATCCACCAAAATACCAAAAAACAAGACTTTATGAAAAAACTCACTTTCATCGCTTCTAACCTTAAAACGGGCTGCATGACAAAACTGCCAGACTTTCGCCCGGAAGACCTCTGAATTTTGATAGCTGACAATATCACCTTTAATTTGACACCAATATTGTCTTTTAACTCTATGAGATGCACAATGCACTTTACCACGCCAATCGTGCCAGGATGCGAACGGGAAGACCTGTGGTTTTCGTAACTACTAATAGCCCTCTTTCACTTCCCATTTGAAATTTTCTTTAGCTCGATGAGTTGAGAGTTTCTGCAATGGCCGCCCGCTCTATTAGCACTTCGCACACTTTTTTGCTGAATTCTACAAGTTGCAATGTGGAAAAAAAAATTAGTCCCAACTTCAAGTCCAATAAAACATTCGGTGCATTGAACGCACCTATAGCTTACCTGCAGAACGAAATGAACCTTCATTATCAACGACCTAACAGTTTGTTTCGACAAACAAATCTTGCTTTTTTTTACTGAACTTTGAACAATTCAAAAATGGAAGTTTAGTTATTTTTTTTTGTTGTGTTTTGTTTTGAGCAAAAAAGTCAAGAAAAAATTCCAAAACAAAAACACTCTGAAAAGTTCGAAACCACTACCAACTTAACAATGCCTTTGCTGTTTCTGATGCGAAACTGAAACTAGTGCCAAAGTCAAAGTGGTCAGAAAAAATGGTTGTGTGAAATAGTTTTTTAATGATGGCAATTTAGTAAAGTTTCTATTTTATTTTGTTTTTAGGTTTTTTTTTGTAACTCTTAACTAAGTGGTAGTTACACAAATCCATGATTTCAAGGGCGATGTTGTGGTTTGAGCTTTGTTTACTGCTAAAAGCATTTTCTAGTTTTGCAAATTAATCTAATTGCCTTGCATTTGAAATGAAAATTAATTTAAAATAGTAAAAAAAAAACAGTAAATTAGATTTTGTAAATTTATTTGCATTTGAGTGCAGTTTTTTTCTGTTCAAAAAAAAAAAAACCAAAGGACATAGACATAACGGCAACGGCATTTTGTGAACTGCAAATGAATGGGTCAAGGTAAATAAAGTTTTTTCGGTTTTAAATTTATATGTAAAAGATCAAGGGGCTGTATGAAAAACTATTGAAAGAGTTCGCTTATACTGATTAAAAAAAAAAATCTACCCCAAAGCATCATAATTTTTAAGAGGCCAAGGTAGATATTATCAAAGTGTATCTGGGTAGTTGAGTACAGAACATTAACTTTACCTGAAAAACTTTTGGTGAATTTGCAAAAATTTGGAATTTGGTGGTAAAGAATTTTCTTTCTTCGAGAAAATGGAATAAACAAATGAAGTCGAATTATTTTTTTATAAGCCCTCCGGTGATCAAAAAAATTATTTCGGGAAGAATAAAACAACAGATCTTTATTTTTCCTCGACTGTATTAAAGAGTTTATGCTTCCTCTTTAGAACTATATTGTTTTTTAACATTTCAGCTCGAGAAATCTATACAAAGATTACCAAACACGTGTTAATTGTCCATAAATAATATTGGTTTCTAAAGATCTACAAAAAATGTGTTACTCAAGCAAATTGTAAAAACTTTAAGTATTCACAGATCACAGTTAGAAGGTTTCAGTAAAATGCTACCATCAAGGTCTCATGCACCTGAACACAAGAAATATCAGTAATTTCCTTCATCATAGTGAAGGTGGATTTGAAAAAAAAAAAATACCTGTTTTGAAATAGTTCTTCCTGCATCATGCAGCAAAATAATCCAAGGAAATTCTGTGCTGCAGAAGAAGTATCAAACAAGATCAGAACCAGCGGATAAACTGTTTGAGTAGAATTTGTTAAAGACACTCACATGCAATATGACTGATTTAGGCAGCAAAAATATGCAACCTGAGACAAGTCTCCGCTTCTTATTTTTTTGGGTCGCCTAATATTTTTGGCCAAGGCTCTAATAGGACAGTATTGACTTAATATTACCTCTTTTCTTCTCAATTGTACATACAAGAAAATAATACAAATAAATAATTTAATTGACTTATTGGAATTTGGAAATGGTTGGATCAAAAAGCGTCGATCGCTTTGTTCAAACTTTATAAAGTACAGGCAACAAAAAAACGCTCTACGTTTTTTGATCTTACCATTTCCATTTGATCAAAGGGTATTTTTAGTTTTTCAACTATACATTAGGGTGGACCAAAAAAAATTATTTTTCATTATTTTGATTTGCTCTACTTGTTTTCTCGACACAAAATAATGCTACCCTAATTTTTTCAGAATTTTTCGATGATGTTTAGGGGTTGCGCGCACCCCTTTTATAAAAAAAATAGGTAAGCTCTTTTAGTTTTTATTTTTTTTATAGCTTAAATAATTTTTTAATCGAAAAGCTGTTTGAGTAAAAAGTATTGAGTTTCAATAGATCTACTTACATCAATTTTTCTTTTTTCAAAAAAAAATATTCTTGACTAATTACCAGGCGTTAGAAGTCGAAATTACTAATAAATGCTGGCAAAAAAGCCTTAAAACTATGTTTTACTGTTTTTTATAACGGTTAAAATTATTTTTATCGTATTCCTCATCAAATTTACTATAAAAACCGTGCTTTTATATTGCTCAATTCTTCTTAAATTGATAAAAGAAAAAAAAATTTAAAAAAAGATCATACCAAAACAAGTGAAGGAAAAATATGGGAGGGTACTTTATCTTGGGCGCCGAGATTTGATAACGGTAGTTTGTAGAGGAGTTATATACGATCATTTTTTACTATGGGAGCGGTGGTCTATCTGGCTCCTTTTAGGCGGGAATGGCAATTTTCTAAAAAATGACTTTAAATAATAAAAAAAATATTAAAAAACAATGGCAACACTTACAATTATGAATGATACCTTTTTCAAAAGCTAGAACTGTACAATTCATTCTAATTTTAAAGTAAGGTTATTTTAATCAATTGTTTTTGAAATAATCGATTTAAAAGTAAAAAATTGGGGATAAAAGTTTAAAAAACCACATTAAATATTATTTTTGTCAAGATTGTGGATTACAATACAAAAAATGGCCGATAAAATAAAGTGTCACAATTGATTCCTTATCAAATACTGAAGTCCATATGTTTTAATGCTTTCTAGTTTTTGAGAAAATTGAAAAAATAGTTGTATTAGCCTACAAAGTCCCTCTCTTTCGCCCGTACCTGCAAGGCTAAAGTTTATTTGAGGTGTTTCGACCAATGCCCTTCGCCAGGGTCCCAACCACCAAAATATTGTATTTGTCATCTGCACTACATATATGTACAAAGTTTCAGTTCTATACAATAATTGAAAAATTTTGTTCCAAGACTTTATTGAATTGTTGTTTAGTTAGTTAGCGAAGTTAACAAAAGCGCATTAAAAAAACATATATTTTTTTTAAATTTCTTTTATAAAATTGCATTTTTAGAAAAAAAATTCAAAAAGCCTTTTAAAAAAAATAATTTTTTATAAATAATGAAAAAATGGGAGGTATACCGTTTAACTACCAAACGACGATACTACAAAAATTCACATCAGTTTTTTTTTTTAAATGTTTTATGTATTATTTTCTTATATACACTTCAGATTTTTGCTTCAAATCTTAATATTTGATTTTCAATAGGTTATCATTGTTTTAACTTTTTTTTTTGCCGACATTTTCTCTACACCTCATTAAAACATCCATTTAATGAATCATTGAATTTAACGGATTTTCTTTATTTCCAAAAAAAAAATCACCTTTTGAACAAAAATATTTTTATAGACTTCTTATATTCTTCGTTCTTGTCATAAATTAAACATTTTTCAAATTTCATTGTGGTATCATTTGTGTCATAGCTCCTTAAATTCTCTTCAAGATTAAAAAAATAACATTTATGTCAGAAGTTGTTTAAAACACTTAACTCAATCCCTAAAAAAAAAACACCCTTTTGGCAAATATATTTTTTAGAACTTTAAGTATTTTTGTTATTAATTGATTTTGTAAAATTTGTTTACCTGTACTATTGTACTTATTAAAACTTTCTAGAATTTTATCAGTTTTTAGAGCAATGAACAAAAAACGTTAACAAGTTCGAAATTTTGACGAAAAAACTTAAAATCAGTTTCAATATAGATATCCAATTTTCAATAAAAAATAATTAAGTTTATAACTTTAAAAATATTTCGTTTTATTCTTTTTAATTAATAATTGGATAACTGCACTCAGATGCAATTCCACAAAAACTGTTTTCATTTCTTGGAATTCTGCCATAACCACCCTCACCCCACTTATCAGAATACGAGTTCTTGATAATCCAATAGTCCCTGCCATTTTCTGTACCATATCCAATAACCAAAACCGAGTGATTCACATCACCTTCGTTACATTTTTGATCATCGTAGATACCCTTTTCGTAAAGCACAAATGTCTCCACAACACACATGGAACAAGCCACTGGTCCCTTAGTAGCAACAGCTTCCTTCAATGTCTTCTCATCACCTGGTGCAATAACAGCAAATGCTTGCATATCAGCTCCCTTAATATCTCGTCTATAGTTGCATTTGTCATCCATCATCTTGTAAGGATATGGTTCACTCTTGGCAATACCTTGGTTTTCGATAATATAATTGAATCCATATTCTTGGTATCCACCTGAACAACCAACATTTCCATAGTTTTGACTGCAGTCAATTAAATTTTGCTCAGAAAGTGGTACCAATGATTTAGTCTTGCGGAAATAATGTCCTTCGACAGCTCCAGTAACAGCAAATGACCAACAGGAATTACAATCGAGACCTTGGAATTTAACTGGTGTAACTGCTCCATGATCACGCCAATCAAAACTATCAGGGATGTTTGCGTTTGTAGGTACAGAAGCAGCTTCTTTGTGAGCTGAAGCCTTGGCACTAAAATTTAACATGATTTATTGTTAATTTAAACACAAAATTTGCGTATTTATGAACTTACTCTCCTGCACTGCTCCTCTTCAAACCAGCAAGTTTGGATAAAAATTCAGTTGGAGACAAATCAGCAAATATATTTGCTCCCAATTTGAATGCGCTCTGTCCCAACTCCCAAGCCTTGTTGTTTGAGTCAATTAAAGCTTGATTAGCTCGGAAGATGCCTTCACGTAATGTCTTTTCAGCAGCAGTTGCATATTGTTTACCACTTTGGGCCTTTTTAAAAAAAAAATACACTAGTAAGTAAATGAATTCAAATAAAAAATGAATGAAATACTTACTACAAAGTCACCAAAGTCTTGAACATTGTTTAACAAAGGTATTTGAGAAAATCTATTCAATAAAGGACTGTTGGAAAAAGATGGTACCTTCGGTACGTTAAAGCCGAAAAAGTTTTGCGCTGAAACAGCTGACAGAATGGCAAGTAGTATAAAGATCTTCATCGTAAAAGCTGAAAGAAAAGATATATAGAATATTTAGTTTTATTTAGTTTTGTATGTTGTACATATTTTGATAATGAATGTACTGCGTTATCTCAAAGACGTAGACTCCATTTGGGAGAATTCTACTATAACAACCCTAGTGAGCTAGCAAATATAGACATGGGTAGTCTCGCTCGCTTTATCAGAAGCTCCAAATGGAAATGGTACAACGAAAAGGAAGAGAAAAAATCACAAAGATTCATTGTGGTATCACAACGGACCAATCATGGTCTAAGTGTATCAGCTCTCCTGCTGATAGCCACGTTAACCTTATACCTAATGTACATATTTTGGCTTAATGTATAAAAGCATTTTAAGGTTTGACAATAAAAAATGTATGCAATAAACGAGACGTCACCTTCAAATTTTGCAATTGGATAACCAAAAATTACATTGAGTCGAATTCTTTGAGAAATATCTATTTTCCGCAGAATATTTCATTACCTATGTATATTTTTCCTTTATTTCAAATACTAACATTGACACAAAGATTTAAATCGCTAAGAGCATTTCTTGATTAATTTACCATTAAAAAAAAAAACAAAAAACATGTAGATAAGAAAATATGAATCATTAATTCAATGATTTTATTTAGGAAAAAAAATATTTAGCTATCTTTATCATCAGTTGGAACTTTCACTGGGTGGGTACTTACAACTTCCAACTTACAACACGTAATTCAACTTCGAGAAAGATAAATTTATAGATATATGTAATATGGTTAGAAATAAATATAAAAAAAAATATTCCCCAAGTTTCAAGTTTCTAACATGATTCTTGTAACTTAACAGACTTTAACTTTAAGTAGTGTCCACATAATATTGATTTATGATGAAATGATGATCAACACGCAGTTTCTACCACTATTATTAACAGAGATATCATTAACATGAGTTAAGGCATACCAAAGAAAAAGGGTTTTCTTAATTCATCGTCAAAATGGAATCAACTTTGCAGATTAATCGTAACTATAGAGCAGTTTTTAGAATAAGAATCACAATGATCTGACTTTTTTTCATCGTACTTCATGTTCTTCCTTCATACTACTACATAATTTAATTTAATAAAGGAATTTCACCAATATAATGTAAAAATTATATAAAATCGTTTTTTTTTTTTTGTTTTTATTACCTAATGTTTCATTTCATTTTAAATAATTTTGATCACAAAACAAAGTATGTTATCTTTCTTCTTGTATAAAAAGAAATTTTTAGAAAAAAATGTTTGAAAATCGTTAAAGCCGTTGCTTAAAAAAATGATTTTTTCAAAAAAAAAAATTTGGTTTGTCATTTTGAAGACATAATTAATTAACGCTTAAAAACAAAATTTAGAAATATTTGACTGAACCGTTTTCAAAAAATTGATTTTTCAAAAAACACTTTGAAATGTATTTTTTTTAAATCCAAAAATGTGTATTTTGAAAATTTTCTTAAAATCGCGATGCTTTTATGTAAAAATGTTCGTTGAAATCGGGTTAGTCGTGTACGAGATATTCAGAAACAAAAAAAAAGCGTTCTATGGCAGGTATATACCGTTAATAACACTGGTCAACAAGGTTTTTGCCACAAGAACCAAAATATACTTTTCTAGTAGTTTTTAAGGTGCTGAATCCGAATCTGAAGTCAGAAAAATTTGATTGGCCTTCGTTTTTGAAATATTACCGTTAGAAAATGTAAAAAAACGTAATTTTGGCTGTTTTCGAGGTTATGTTTTTATGTGGAGTAATTAATTGTGAATAAATTTGTAACGGTGCCTATAAGAGCTAGTTTTATTCTTTCAAAAAATGTTTAAATCTTTCCGATATCTCTTTTATTGCCCGAGATATTTAAAATTTAAGTAGCGGTCTTTGAATCAGAAACAACACTGGCCAACCAAATTACACTTTTTTTGCCACAAGAATCAAAATAGACTTTTCTGAAGGTTTTTGGGTTGCTGAACTCGAATCCACAATCAGAAATATTCTATTAGCCTTCGTTCTTAAAATATTACCGTTATTAAATGCAAAAAAGGGTTTTTTTTATAACGATTATATTTCAAGAACGGAGGCTAATAGATTTTTTCCGATTGCGGATTTGAGTTCAGCAACTCAAAAACCTTCAGAAAAGTATATTTTGGTTCTTGTGGCAAAAATTCTGTGACCAGTGACTTAAACTTTAGATTAAGTTTAGTTTCTCTTTGACTTATTAAATGAAACTTAAGATATCTCGAGCAATAAAAAATATATCGGGAAAATTTAAACAGTTTTTGAAAGAAGAATATATGTTGTTATAATAACCGTTACAAATTTGTTTATAATAAATTACCCCACATAAAAACAGAACCTCGAAAACAGCCAAAATTACGTTTTTTGACATTTTCTAACGGTAATATTTCAAAAATGAAGGCCAATAAAATTTTTCTGACTTCGGATTCAGCACCCCAAAAACTACTAGAAAAGTATATTTTGGTTCTTGTGGCAAAAAAAAAGTTAAATTTTGTTTTTTTTCTGTCTGTCTGTCTGTATAAGGAGCTAAAGCCTAAATGGATGGACCGATTAATGTCAAATTTGGTATGTAGCGTTATTTGGCGACTTTCCAGAGGGGTTTTCGGAATTAATTTTTTTGGACCAAAAATAACGGTACTTGTCATATACCAATTTTAGTAAAATTGAAATATCTCGAAAACAGCTCTAACGATTTTGTTTAAAAAATTCAAATATTAGTTTTAAGTAAGGTCTATATTTGAATGAAAAATTTTTTTTTTGAAAATCATTATTAACGGTACCTGCCATAGAACCGTTTTATTCAAATTCGAATATCTCCGAAACTTCTTATTCGATTTCAACGAAACTTTTTGTGAAGAAGCATTTATATAATTTAAATATAAACCAAAAATAAAATTTCCAAAAAAATAATTTTTGGATTAAAAAAAAATTTTTTTTGAAAAATCAAATTTTCGACAATGGGACATTGAATTTTTTTGAAATTTTGTTTTTAGATGTTGATTAGTGATTTCTACAAAATGGCATTACAATTTTATTTTAAAACTTTTTTTCCAAAAAATTATTTATAAAAAATTGTTTTTTAAAAAACGACTCTAACGATTTTGAATTTTGTTTTTTTCTAAAAATGCACGTTAATATATCAATCAAAACTGCATACTTGTTTTGGAGGGCAATTTAATTTCAGATTGTATTTTATTTTTTTTTTAAGCGAATTTTATTTTTTTTTTCCAAATTTCTTCTAAAGTGTGAATATAGTGAATATATTAAAGCTACAACTGCTGGCTTGGAAACTATATTTTTCTTTTTATTTATATATTCTTGATAAAAATTGAACTCCTGAGTATTGGACTAATTCAATAAATTAATAAATACCTACCATGCAAAAAAACAAAAATTCATTTACTTAAAATAAACTTAGACAGCATAATAAATTAAACTTTTTCTTATCTCCTGCAGTGTTATCAATATTTTTTTTTAAGTAACCCCAAACTTGTATTAGTTCAAGATAATAATATTTCTAAGATGCAAATTCGTATGCAAATAGTTAAAAACAATTAAAATTGAATTTATAAGCAGGCTTGCGAGTTTTATAATATTTCATGGGTGAGAATAGATACCTGAATAAATTTGATTTTGTAGATAACAAGAAAATTATATTTTGTTTTTGTCTAAATTAAATTCTTAATTTGCAATAGGTACATAAAAAATCCAACCAGATCAATTTTGCTTCCAAATCTGAGTTTAGGGAATAATAATGCACTTTTTCCTCAAAAAACGAAGAAGAAAACATGTTTCTTGAACATTTAGAAAAGAAATACAGCTAAGGTCGATCTTGTTTCTTATAAGTTATATTATCTGAAGATATATTCACATCACAATTCACTCATAAAATATAACCGGAAAAAAAAACTTCAAATAATTACAACATTGTTGTATTCTCTTTGGTGTAGGTTAAGTACTCATTAGTACCTATTAATGTAATTTTTTTTATACTAAAACCTAATATTAATTTTAATTGTCAAGAACATACCTTCAACGATTTTTTCACGGTCAAGACTAGAAAATTGAATGATTGACTTCAGAACACAAACAGACTAGATTTTGTTTTGAATCAAAGCTTTTATAGACTTATCTCAGGAAAGCAGATACTTGTTAGACTCTATTCGTCCGCTATATAAAAAAAAATAATCAAATTAATATTACTATTAATGAGCAAAAGCCGGATTGTCTAATTTTATTTTCATGTTCGGTTCGTCACCGAAAAACCTGATTTTTAAAACACTTTGGCACATCAGCAGCAGCGTATACATCTTCTATTTTGGGGGGATATACACAGAAGTTAACAATAACATACATATTAATAATTTTTTATTTTTTTTGTTATATTGTAATGTATCTAAGTACAGTAAAACACAGTATCTACTTGTTTTATTGAAGCAATTTACAAAAGTTTTTAATGTGCTTTTTTACTTGCGATATATGTACAATGTTTATATTATATACAAAGGTACTATAGGAAAATTTAGGATTCGTAAATTGATTTCTGACCTTCTCGTAAACGAGTAAGTAGCCGTAATATGAATATATGGTATAAACTTTTCAAGACCTTCAGGTTTGGATTAAAAAAAAATTTTACTTTTGTTTTTATATATGTTGAATAATTATTTCTTTTAAATGGCATACCAGTTTTTTTTAAATTTTTCTGGAATTTTTTATTAAAAGAAAAACATTAAAAAAAAAAACGGTTCCTATAATTTTCGAAAAAAAAAATCCAAAAATTCTTTATTATATAAAAAACTAATTAACATACCCAGTTTAAAGATTAAAACCATTTAAAAGGGTGTTTTTGTTATTTAAAAAAAAACGATTTTTAGTATTTTGTTACATTTCTTATAAAATAAATGAAAAAATTCAATTAAATTTTTTGTTTGATGAACGCTAGCTATGTAAAAATTTGGCTTGGTAAACGAAAAAATTTTCTAATTTTCAAAGTCTCCAATAAATTTTTATGCTCACGAATAAATAGAATGAAGAATGATGTCAAAGACTAAATTAAAAAATTTAACTAGGTAAACGATTAATGACCATCCGATTCCAGAAAGAGAAAATTAAAAATTTTTTTTAGAACCAAAATTAACGGACTTTACTATATGATTAAAATTGAAAAGATTGTTTTTGTCTCAAAACATAATGAACGCTATATAAAAAACTTTAACATAATAACAAATTTAATTCAATTTTGTCATTGATTTTATAAGAACTACAAAAAAGGGTTACACCCTTTTGAATGATTTAAGTTTTCAAACTGAGTATGCAGTTTAATTACTTTGTATAACAAAGAATGTTTAGAATTTTGTTTTCGAAAATTGTAGGAACCGTTTTTTTTTTTAATTAGTTTTTTTGCAGTAAAATTTTCAAAAAAAAATTTGGTATGCTTATCTTGAGAAAATATTATTTGACACACAAAAACAAAATTTCAATAAAAAATATTATCAATTCGTTTTCAAAAAATCGGGTTTTCAAAAAAATTTTCCAACAAAATTCAATTTCCCATCCAGGGAATCACTAAAGCTCTTAACTACTAAGTTTGATGCAAATCGGACTAGTATTTTACGCTGCAGCTCGAGATAGAGACAGACACACAGATAGACAATATTGCGGGACCGATTTTTTTAGAATTCCTTATCATTGTAATGTCATGTCTGATTGTTAATTACATCGAGTTCGATTTTTTTTACGAATCCTAAACTTGCCTATATCGCAAGTAAACCGATTTAAGAAAAAAAGTAATTTTTTTGAAAAAAGTCCCTAGAAGCGGGGCTTCGGAGGTTAGCATTACCCTCATACGATCCTCAAAAAAACCTTGGAGCTAAATTCCTTTTTTAATTTGGTATCTATTATGGCCAATTAAAAAAGAAAGTACTGTCAAATGGGGCTTTTAATTCTGAGGTTGCAATATTAGATGCTAGAAAACAACCCTGCCCCTCCCAATGCATACGCTACGTTATGTTAGGTATATCTATTGGTTTAAAAAAAAATTAAAACTAACTTTTTAAACCAGAACTAGTAATATCTAATAGATTTTGATATAAATTAAAATTTTTAATTTAACTGTAAAATTAATTAAAATAGCAGCTTTATCGTTGTTCATAAATTAAGCTTATTTTACCCGTAAGGTATTAATTTATTCTGCTCCAGTGACGTCATGTGAATTTTTTGTTATTTTTTCCAGAGCTTTAAGGAAATTTAATTAAATTTAATTAAATATATAATATATGTAAAAATACTCCTCGAGAAGTCTCCTTAAGAATTATGATTACTGAAATCTGTAAACGCCACCATAACAGTTAAAGTTCCAAGAACTATTTCGGATAAACTATTTTTTGACGTGATAACGTCTTATAAATCGAGGAACCATGGCAGCCACCACAAAAAAGTGACGCCATTTTCTAACGTTACACTCTCGCACTTTCGCAGTGCGGCAAAAAATGTCAATTAAAAATTAAAAATTAAAAATAAACTACTAGAGATACAAAAATCTTCTATAGCTGATTTGAAAGATAATAACCTAAAGCTTAATCCAAATGAAGGATTAAAACGGGGTAAAACGGAAAGATGAAATTTGAGCTAAAATCTAAACGCGAAGTCGTAGAGAATTCATTTTCTTTGCTATAGATAGACGAGATTAATTTAAGAATAACTGCATTTAAGGAAAAATTCTTAAAAATTTCGAAACTAAGCTATAACGTTTTGTTTGAACGTTGTTCACTTGTTGGGGCTATGACAAAATGATGATTTTGGGTAAAGGAAATTTTTTTCGACAATTCTAAAGATTCCAGGTGAAAGATGAGGGAAAAAAATTAGGCGTCTGATACGGATTTTTTTCCAACACTCTGCGTTTGATTTTTAGCTTTTTTTTTGAGCGTTCAAAAAATCTCAAACTTAAAGGACATGTAGGTTTATGCATACATGTGCAAAAACTTTTAATCGTTTAGTGTGTTTTGACTGAATAACAGAAGAAACAAGTTTTTAAAAAACACGGTTTTTGGCCGTTTTTAACAGATTTTCATCGTTTTTTATTTTTATCTTTTTTTCTTTAATAGATACAGAAATAAAATTTTAGAATTCAACATGTTATAATAGAAATTTTATTGAAATTTTATGAGCATCCTGATACAATTACCTTTCATTTGGTATATCACACATAACGGTAGACTAACTACAAGCTACATACCTTATATTAAATCAAGAAACTTGTGGAGATCTGTTGCCCCCCGAACAGCAGTGGGAAGCACCGTAATCTCAGTCTGGAAATTCGACATGGTTGACTATAAAAAATTCTAACTTCTCTTGTATGTATCTTCGAAATGAGATTGATACGTCATATGAAAGGTGAAATACTAAGCTTTCACATGGTATATATTTTTTATAGGTTGTCAAACAAAAAAATTGATTCCATAGCCTGAGAACATAAAATTATATGTTTTTTGTTTGCTTTTTTTGATGAAAATTGATCGAGTTCAAAAAATTCTAGCTCTTTTTGTAGATACCTAAAAGAAATGATCGATATATATACTTTGAGCTAAAGAAATAAGCTTTCAGGTGGTATAAAATATTTTATAGGTTGTTGTCAAAAAATGAATTTTTGGGTGATGGAAATGATTTTTTCACTTTTTTCATAAGAAATGATTGTTTTTAATAAATATTTGGTTTTTTAATGGTATATTTTTTTTTTTTGTAAGCTTTTAAAATAAAAAATTAATATAATATATGAGAAAAGAAGAAAGGTAATTTTTTTTAGCTTTTTCTTGTAAATTATGATTGTTTGAAATAAATAAACGCTTCAATTGACTCATTTTAAAAGCACACAACCTGTTTTCTTACGACGTTATCACGTAAAATCATCGTCCGTAAACCGGCTTTACAGACAACCTCTTTTTTATTTTGAATATTTGTGTGAGAACCCGCTTAAAAAGGACAATTTTGTTTGCGGCTTACGGTTAAGGTTTACCAAATTTTTTTTCTGCTCTGCAAACTTAATTTTTTAAAATTTAATAAATTTAAGCGCCATCAAATTTTTTTCATTATTTTATTAACATAAACAAAAAGAAACCATTTAAACCTACACAAAAATAAAGTGTTTATGCTTACAATATAAATATGCATAATTGTATTATTTATTTAAATGTCTTTAGGTATGGGATTGATGGTCATATACATAGACGATAAAGATAAACTTATATTGATAAACTGAACTTGCTTGATTATCTACTTTATTAAACATGTTTACCTAATACATAATACAATATACAATGAATATTGGATTTTATAAAGGGTGATCCGAATAGATGGGTGACAAAAACAAGAAATCTCAGAAGTAGGTATGGCAGAGAAATTTACCCTAAACTGGGTCCTCCGCATCATACAGTTTCTCAATAATTCCGAAAAATATAATTAAGAGTTTTAATAGTGAAATATGATTCGGTGAATATTTTTATTGTTCGAGGTCGATTTTCGAATAAATTTAAAAAAATATTCGAATATTCGAATATTGGATATGTCCTAAATTACTCGTATATTAAATGTAATTTTGCTAAAATTTCAAATTTTTCTAAAGTGAATTGGTTTATTTCATTATTTTCTCGTTCTTCAATGGTTAAGAATGGAAATTTCCACCATTTTTCCGATTGGAACCCTTCTCCTGAAACCATTTCCCTGGTAATTTTTGTTTAGAACAGCTCCGAATACAATTCAGGGATTCAGTCCGATAGAGAAAGGACAACCCTAAAACGGCTGATAGCTACACTTATGACTGTTCTAGAAACATATAGAAAAAAGTTTTATTGCAACCAGTTCAGAAAATATTGGCTTTTTTTCGTTCAGTGTATTTTAAATTTTATCATCTTATGTTTTCATTTACTACAATCAGGAATGAATGAATTTTATTTATTTCTTTTTTTTTATAATTTTCTACAATAATTGGATGAGAACATAAACACTTAAATAATTTCATGGCTTTTGCACATTTTCCTTAAAAAAAAAAATTGAAACCTGTTTTTCGATGCAAAATGTAAAAAAAAGAATTTTATGAAAAATTTTAAACACCTCTGGTATAAAATAAATCTATAGAATCCTAGGTGGCCAACTTTCCTAAAAATATCCCCCTTAGACGAGAATATTTTTAAGAAAGTTTTTATGACCTTTGACCCCAAGTAAAATTTCTACAGGTCTCGGATCGATGAGGACTTTTTAGATTTAATTTATGATGGTGTTTCCAACAATCCTACCAATTTTCAGCTTGCTGGGAATTTATGTAACCTCATCCCCTTATTTTATTTTAATTTGACCGGACTATTAGAAGGGAATCAGAAATGGCCAGAGTTGATTCCTGACCTGAATAAGAATGTACTGTTTTTAATATTGTATTAAAAAAATGGTTTGTCGTTGAAATTATTAATATACACTACACAGATACAAAAAATTCCGTTGAAATCGGTACAGTAGTTTACGAAAAGAGAGAAATGAAGAAAATCGTTCCATTGACAGAAGTAGGTATACTGTTCACAACAATTCAAACTGTTTTTTTTTTTTATTTCAAATTTTTTTTTGACAATTTGAAGAACGTCATTCGAAAGATAATAAAAAAAAAGTTAGGGATCTAATACGGATTTTTTTTAAATCTCTGCGTTTCGAAATATGAATTTTTGAAAAACACCTACTTATTTTGGGGTATTTTTGGGTGAGTTTTTATTTTTTAAATTTTTTGTAGCATTCAAAAAATCTCGAGCTTATAGAACATGTGGTCTATGACTGTGCGCAATGAGCAATGCACTGCGCATACATGGTATTTCAAAATGGTTTTTGAATGAATAACGGGAAAAACAAGTTTTTTTGTCCCAAGTTTTTTGACCTTTTTTAACCGTTTTTTATTTTTATCTTTTTTTTCTTCAACAGATAAATAAATGAAATTTATATTGTAGATATAATATATATATATCTGTGCAAAATTTCAATAAATTTTGTAATCATAATTTTGAGATAACGGTAAAATAAAGCTCTATTTTTCAACAGCTTATATCTTTTGAACTAAATTCACAAAATTCTAGCTCTTTTTGGAGATGCCTAATAGACATGATCGATATACATATATATTTTGGGCTGAAGCAATAAGCTTTCAGGTGGTATAAAATTTATTATAAGTTGTATAAAAAAAATGAATTTTTGGGTGATGGAAATGATTTTTTCACTTTTTTCATAAGAAATGATTGTTTTTAATAAATTATTTTAATACTCATTGTAAAAATTTAAAAACGGTTTTATTATTTAGAAGAAATATTTGGCTTTTTAATGGTATATTTTTTTTGTAAGCTTTTAAAATAAAAAATTAATATAATGAGAAAAGCAAAAAGGTAATTTTTTTTTAGCTTTTTCTTGTAAATTATGATTGTTTTAAATAAATAAACGCTTCAATTGACTCATTTTAAAAGCACACAACCTGTTTTCTTACGACGTTATCACGTAAAATCATCGTCCGTAAACCGGCTTTACAGACAACCACTTTTTTTTTGTATCTTCTTTTTCTGGTACAAAAATGATGAGCGAATAAATACTAACGAAAACTTCTTACAAACATAAAAAAGTTAGCAAATGAAGGTACCTACTGTTTATTTCATAGATTAATTATACAAAAAATTTAAATTTCTTAAAGCTATTACAGTCTCATATAACATTTGTTCTATTCTATATGAAGCGCCATCAACGTCAATTTATTTAAAATAAACAAATAAAATGTTAGTTTAGGTTTGTATATATAAATAATTTTGTATAATTGATTAAATTAAATTGGATATTTAATTGATGGTCAAATATAAAGATGAACTGGTTTAATTAGGGATTATAATACATTAACAGCTTACATAATCACGAAGAAATGAATTTTTAATTTTATAATCAAATTAAATAAGATACAAACTGGACAAGAGGTTATCCATGAAAAAAAAATTAATAGTTGGTACACCCTTTTTATAACTAGAGATATACATATTACATAATTTATGAGGACTCTGTACAAAAAAAACTGTCAGCCCTTTTAAACAACAAATCGTTTCTTACCTTTCAAATCTACTGGTGGTCAAAAACCTTTTCAAAATGCAATTCAAAAATTCAAAAAATCGAAAAAAGAGTTTTCAAATAAATTAACGAACAAAAAAGCATCAAAAACATTACATTTCCTTTGATCTGTCATCCCTATTCTTCAATACTTCGATTTCCTTTCCACATTTTCAAAGGGACTCAATATCTAACGTTACATGCAGGTATGCATATCCAATCCATGCATATTGCACACACAAATAGATAAGTTCTGCATCAAATTTAAAAATCCTAAACGTAGAATAATACACTCAGAAGTTAAAATCCGATAAAGAAAAATTCAGTCTCGTACTTTGAGCCTTTTCAGGCAAACAGCAACATGCAAACGAATTCAATTTTCCATTCACATGAATTGCACCAAAAAAATGTCATGATGATTTTTTTTTTGTTGTAGTTCTGTACAGTTCTATCTATATTTTGTACCTTTGTAGTTACATAGTTGGGACAGAAGAAGATATAAAAGAGAAGAACTTTTGAATCAAGTCAAATACGTTGGTACATCTAACTCAATAGTTCACTTAAATCGCATATCATCATGAAGAGAGAGAGAAGGTAGGTGGTACTCGGCAGGTTACCTTTAGAGTACAAGAACTTGAGTTAGTGAGGTACTTCTCCACTTTAACTTGCACTGAAATGTTTTCCACTGAAAAAGTTTTTCTATTTTTATGTGAAAACTTTTACCTCAATCCTAAAGAATCCTGGATGCACGAAAATAAGGGGTAGATCTTCTTGTTCTTCGATGAACGTGATTATTCAAAAAAAAAAAAAAAAAAAAAACTATGAAGCCAGTAGGGGATTTAATAAAAGTCACATGTACAAGGGGAAATTTCTTATTTTAAGTTTATTCGTGAAACTAGTTTTAATACCAATTGATTAAAAAATTACTACGCAAAGCTTTTAATTTTCATAAAATTGAAAAAAAAAGTAAATATATAAATTTAAAAAAAAATTACATGAACATTTTTCGAAAAAAAATTTCTAAAAATTCTTTATTATAAGAAATTGTATGGGCTTATTTCGTTTGTAGGTTAAAAATATTCTTTTATAAACTGAAAAAAAAAAAAAAACTTTTGTATTTTAAGTAACTTTTATATCATAACTGCAGGAGCAGGTAAGTGTCATTTAACTTTTCTGTGTGCGCCCGGTACCAGTAAAGCGCTGAAAATTAATACTAGTTTTATTTAACCCGTAACGGTCTAGGTTTTCAGTGAAGTGTAAAAAACCACTAAAAAATTTTGGTATTTTGCATGTTTCTAAATACCAAGACCTGATGAGCGCAAAGATACCTCGAATCGAAATATGTACATAAAACTAAAAACTAGGACGTGATAAGGTATTATAGATCGATGAATGCAAGCAGTATTCAGAAAAAAGCGTAACTTATGCTGACATTCCGCTTTTAAGGCAATCAGTGTTTTTTTTTTGTTTAATAAAAATATGATTTCTGAAAGTGCACTTTAATATAAGTAAACTGTAGCGTATACGTGTTTTTTTTTTAATTATTTTAATTTAAATTTTATTTTCATTAATTTTAAACATGAATTTCACATAGTTATCTCTTTATGAAAGATCACATAAGTTGTATGCCTTTCAAAAAATGCAGATTTTTTTGTAGACCTTGTTGAACGGTGTGTACCTAACTGTATGTATGTTTTTTTTTTAATATACCCCACAATTTGAATTTTTTTTACATTTTACACTTCAAAATGATAAAAAATATTGGCCTGTAAATTTTGAATCACTTTTTGATAAAATATAAGACATTAACTAAAATCAATTTTTGCAAAAAAACGGCAACGTCATTATTCCGTTCTCCAATTTTTTTCAGAAAATCTAAAAACGCAGTTTTGTTAAAATCACTAAGACTATTACGTACACAAAATTTAATCCAAATCGTTAGAGCCGCTATCAAAAAAATTGCAATAGGGTAGGATGGTATAAGAGTGCGCGGTTTATAAGAGTGCGCAAAGCAAGGTTCCCGGTTTGAAAGGGAATATAAGACTGAATGCACTTATTTTGGAAAGATCTAAATGAGTTTGATCTGCTGTCAATTTCATGCAAATTTGTTTGTAAATAGAGGTGCTAGTTAAGTTTAAGTTTTTTAACACTTTTTTTTCCAATTTTTCTTGCCAAACAAATTAAATTTTCCGCTTAACAACAAAAAATAACAATAAACAAAGTATGGGACATTGAAAAGTCGACAAAAAGAAACATTTGAGGAACACGTAAGATTGGTCATAAATACATATATATTCTTCGATTACATGTCTGAACGTGTAAGAGTGCGCACCATGATGATGTATAAGAGTGCGCGGGTTATAAGAGCAGTAAATGCTATCCAAGGCTTCAAAATAACTGGTATTTGTCCATATACCAGCAAAAATCAGCTAGAAAAAGCAATTCCAACCAAAAAGAAACAAAATACAAGTTTTACAAAAAACAAGCGAATGAAAGTAACTAGGAAATATTGAAATTTTCTCGGAACCATTAATCGAAGACTAAATTGATTGTTCCTCATGCAAGGAGTGATGGGTTGAAAAATACTCTGTTTATTTAAAGATAGGCAGTTTTATTTGCGACTTTTGTGCAAACTTACACCTGTACGCAGCTGCGCACTCTTACAAACTAAGCCGCGCACTCTTACACAATAGTGTGTATAAGAGTGCGCAAATGACCTAATGTGGTATTTTCTTTATAACAATTGAATTAACACATTTTTGTTACCAGTTTTAAGTTTTTTTCGTTGCTTTGATTATTAACTAAAAACTATATATAAAAAAAGTAGTTAAATTCTTTTTGTTATTGTTTTATGTGGTGTTTTGTCTAAAATGCGCACTCTTATACCACCTTACCCTACTTTGAAAACGTTATAAGGGAGATAATACTTTAATAAAAAAAAAGGGTCTAGAAAATACGTAAAAATC
The DNA here is from genome assembly GCF_945859705.1 of Episyrphus balteatus. Lineage (NCBI taxonomy): Eukaryota > Metazoa > Arthropoda > Insecta > Diptera > Syrphidae > Episyrphus > Episyrphus balteatus. The sequence continues at coordinate 35,515,933 of NC_079134.1, forward strand.
ATCTGCAAAAAGTTTCAACCAAATGCATCCATCCGTTTAGGCTCTAGCTCGATTAACAGATAGACGCACAGGGGAGCGGGTCATAATTCTTCTTGTCAAAATTCTGCTCTGTAAAAATGCTTTTTACGATATTTTTTTTACAACATTTTTACAGAATTTTGATGTGAAGAATTTTGAATTACAGTATTTTGACCACACAGAATTTTGCTATACAGAATTTTGAATTTCAGAATTTTGCTCGTATACAGCATTTTACACATACAGAATTTTGGCATACAGTATTTTGGCATACAGTATTTTAAATACAGAATTTTACAACATACAGCATTTCGACCCCAACCCATTTTTTTTCTAGCAGAAAATTTTTTAAGTGCAAAAATTTTTTTGAATGCTTATATGTATGCATATTTCAGTTGAAATAACAATTTTTTTAATGCATAATTATAACCCTGAATAAAAATACCTACCTATACTGAGGGAAAAAAACGCAACGTAGAATGTAATATGGTCAACGTTGATTTAACGTTGAAAAAACTACATGAAACATCTTTTAAATAAATTTGAAACAACAATTTTAAATTTTTGTCGCACTTTAGCTTTTTATCACCTTAATTTTCAACAGTGAGATAGCACGTTGGTATAGCATTCGCCTAGAGACCCAAGAGGTTGTAGGTTCAATCCCCAGTGGCTGCCAATATTTTCTTATTTTTTATTTAAATTGATTTTTTTTTTTCAAAATTGAAACAACTTTGATTTAAGTATGTTTTGTAACTGTAAAACACTTTAAACTAACGATGTTCTACTTTTTAAAATTTTCGTCTTCAACGCAAAATCATTCCGAAAATCAACCTGGTTTTCGTTGATTTTAAGTTGTTTTTTTCCTCAGTGTTTCCAAAATAGATACTAAATATTTTATGATGGTTAACTTTGAACTAAACCATACACCTTCATCCTGGGATTACGTATGAATTTTTTTGGTCATTATTTAGAATGAAAATTTTTATTCCGGTACTGTATTGAAATGTTTTTGCTATTTTCCAAAGTATAGTGTGTGTGTTTGTGTGCAATGTGCATTGTGCATTGTGTATAAAACATGAATCCCTTACAGGTGGAGCTTTAACCTGCCTTATGAGTTAAATTTTTTTTCTTATTATTTTTAGAATGCAATTCTTCTTTCTCTTTTTGCGTGTTTTTTTTTTTTCTTTTTATTAAAATAGTTTCGAGGATTTTTACTGTTTTTTTAACCAAAAATAAAAGAATTGTTGAACCATAAAAATAAAAGAAAAAAAAAAATAATAATAATTGTGTTCTACCATGATGCAATTTGATATAACTGAGAATGTAGTCTGCTAGTCTCTCTTCCACAATAAAAAGATCAACAAGTGATTACCTCGAAAGTTTAGTCTTCTAGAAAAAATTAATTTTTATTCTTTAAGTGGAAAACTTTTTTTTGTTGTTTTTTTTATGAATTGTGAAGGTATAAGTTTCACTTTAAATTGAAGTGATGGTACTTGGAAAAAGAAAATGTTATACACGAGTCATGGACCAACGATTTATGATGCATATAAAGCTTATAATTTGTTCAAGATGACAAGCTTTGTCGATATAATTATGTGAAATCTCTATACTCAGACAATAGCTGGTACATGACGTGTTTTTTAAGTAGGTAAAAGTTGGGTGACATAGCATTTTAAAGGAGTATTAAAGAATACCAAGTCGTTGAACTTGCGAGTTATTTATTTTGCAATTTTTCGACGTTCAAAGTTTAAATTTTGATTAACTTTCATGGGACTATGACGCATTTATATTCACATAATGTCTCCACATGTAGTCGTTCCTTATAATTAAAAAACAAAAATATTAAAAAATAAAATGAAAATTATTAATAAAAATTCAATTTCGAATACAAAGTTTTTCCTTAGAAGTTCTAAATTAAATTTATAAATACTTCTCTTACAAAAAGGTTTCACCTTCCAAGCAATCAAAAATTAAGAAGAAAAAACACAAATTTAATTGTATTTCGAATATTTTTTAACTTGTACAGGAAAATTTTATTTAAATGAAGTTTCCATGAAAAAGTCACTTTTGTACTCTTTCATTTAAATAAAATTGGTAAAATAATATATAAAATGCGTCATGCTCTTTTAAATCAGTTCTGGTGTAATTTTCTTGAAAAGAAATTCTGGGTATAAAACCAAAAAAAAAAAGGAATCTGGTATTACGTCAAAGAAATAAGGTATCATAAACTCGCAAACGCATACCAAGAACAGCCACCACTATGTTCCTTGGGCTCAGAACCATAATCCTCTCTGACGTTATATTGCAACCAAAATGGATAATAAATAGGAATTTTTCATACGAAAAATGTAAGTTTTCATGCTCAGGGCAATATATCATCGTATTTTAGGGATAAGCTTGATATTGTTGAACAATATTGCCAAGTAAGAGAAATTTAAATTCTCTTAAAGTTAAGATAAAAACTATATCGGATCAAAATTTACAAACCGGAAAAAAATAGTTTACATTGGAACTATTTTCGAATATTTTTTCATAAAAAAATAATACTCTTATTTTTCGAAGATATAAAAATGTATGTAGTTCGACTTTCATTAAGAAAATAGTGAGGAAATTAGAGTATTCCGACATTGGCAACATTTTCAAATGCAGCAAGGAAACGTATGTGCTAATATGAATATTTGTTTGATGGTGGATTTTCATGCTGGTTCTATCGTAAATGAGCTATGGGAGCTATATTTTGCAGAGTGTGTGGTCTTGTTGTAGGATTTTTAGCAAGAACATGGCTTAGCAGTTTCCTCTTGCATCAATCATTCGTGTGTTTGAGAAAAGAAAAAGAAAAATCAATAAGCATAGTAAAATTTAATATTTTTGTTTGTAAATACAAATCTAGTCATAACATCATAATTTTCGTGTTTGAAAATGGCTACATATGATATGTGTGTAAGAAAATTTTCAAGCTAAAGTATGCTTTCACGCCATTTTGATTTTTTTAAAAAGATATTCCCTGTACATTAGGGTGGGTCAAAAAAAAAATCAAAATTCTTTTTTTTTTTGATTTGGTACTCCAAAAAATCGATTGCTAGACACCTCTAGAATATACACACCAAATATGAGCTCTTAATATTATTGGGAAGGTCGTCCGCTTTGCAATTTTCCATTTTTACATCAAGCTTCTACTAAAAAAAAATAATTTTTTTTTTAAATCGACTTTTTAGCAAATTTCTTTACATATTCTTGTAGGAAATTGAACGCTCTACAAAAAAGGTCTTGTACACTTTTTTCGTTTATCTAACCGTTTAATGGATATTTGAGGTCCAAAAATCGAGAAAATCTTTAAAAAAATTCGTTTTTTTGTTCTTAATTTTGTAACAAATTGAAAAATTATAATAATCAAACATGCAAGACATATTCTTGTAGGAAATAGATTGTTAAACAAAAAAGGTCTTGGTAACTTTTTTCATTAATGTAACCATTCTAAGGATATTCTAGGTCAAAGTAAAAAAAAAAATTATAAAAACATTTTTTACTTTTAAAAATTTTCCAATTCACTGAAAATTTATTATTTTCAAATTAGCAAGATATATTCTTGTAGGGACTTGAACGTTCTACAAAAAATTGCGTGACATCAAATTGATTGCTTTAACCGTATAGAAGATATTCGTATCCAAACCAATGCATACGGCTCATAAGAAAACTATTGAAATCAGTGAGCATTTGTTTGGATACCAATATCTTCTAAACTGTTAAAACAATCAATATGATGTCAAGGAATTATTTGTAGAACGTTTAAGCTCCTACAAGAATATATCTCGCTAATTTGAAAATAATGAATTTTCAGTGAATTGGAAATTTTTTTAAAGTAAAAAATGTTTTATGATTTTTTTTCACTTTGACCTCGAATATCTTTAGAATGGTTAGATTAATGAAAAAAGTTAATAAGACCTTTTTTGTGGAACAATATTTCCTACAAGAATATGTCTTAAGCGATTGTTTATAATAATTTTTCAATTTGTTACAAAATTAAGAACAAAAAACGAATTTTTAAAGATTTTCTCGATTTTTGGACCTCAAATATCTATTAAACGGTTAGATAAACGAAAAAAGTGTATAAGCCATTTTTTGTAGAGCGTTCAATTTCCTACAAGAATATGAATGAAAAGAAATTAGCTAAAAAGTCAATTAATAAAAAAATTATTTTTTTTAGTAGAAGCTTGATGTAAAAATGGAAAATTGCAAAGCGGAGGACCTTCCCATTAATATTAAGAGCTCATATTTGGTGTGTATATTCTAGAGGTGTCTAGCAATCGAGTTTTCGAAGTACCAAATCAAAAAAAAAGAATTTCGATTTTTTTGACCCACCCTAATGTACACATTTTTCTTTAACACATCTTTTAACAGAAAAAGATTAGCAATGGTTTAATTTTATGAATTTGTTATTTAAATTATTTCTTTTACATAAATTCAAACCATAAAACCACTCAATACAAGAAATATTTTCAGAAATTATAAAATATTAAACATATTTAAAAAAAAAAACCAAAAAGAGGGAAAGTCCATATTTTATCCAAATTTTCAATTTTGTGACCATCATGTAAAGATAAGATTTCTTCTTTAGTAATTCACATATTCAATATTTATAAATGCTCTGATATAAAAACAAACAACAGTACATTCTCGATTAACGCAACTATAATTAAAACAAAGGTGGTTGCAATGACCGATTGTGAATTAATTGGACATATCACATATCTCGCAGTTTTTAAACAATCAACATTTTTTCAATAAGGGTTAAATTCTGGTGAGTTCATAAAATTTTCGTATTGAAAGTTGCACTTATCGAGTCAAGTTTTTGAGAAGAGTTGCGATTAATGCGTCAATAATAATAAAAATTGAAGTGTTGCGAAAATCGAGGAGTTGCGTTAATCGAGAACGTAATGTATACCTATAGTAAAAACATCAAAAATATTGTTTTTTCTCGTTTTTGAATAGTGTTTCTAAAATTTCTTGAGATATTTTATTTTTAAACATTTTTAAAACTATGCATATGGATGTTTTTTGGATGTAAATCTAGGTATCTATACAAAAAGTATAACGGCACTCGGTTTGTAAACTAGTGTAATTTGAGGCTAAAACCGACTCTGAAGGCTCATTGGTTTCCAAAGTATTACTTCTCATAAATCAATCCTGAAATCGAATATCCAAACAAGATGTAAAAGAATTCGTAAGAAATCGCTTTTAGAAGGACAAAATTTCTCAACGACTTGCTTGAATTTTTTACTTTTACTCAATACTCAAAAGTATTGAATGCCGGTACATAGCTTTCTGTTGATTTTTACTGAGAATCAAAGTTTATATAAATAAATGTGGCATGTGTTCAAAACCTTACCAAATTTCCTCAGAAACCCCATTTTTTTTTGTTCTAAATAACTGGAATTGTGTGGTTTAAAAGCGTATGGACTCGATTTCCAGTTAATTATGAAAAAACTGAATCTCATAAATTTCAAAGCATTTCAATTCTCTGTAAGCTATACATGTACTGTTACTAAATATTCACAAACGATTGCATTCAGTTTCAATATTGTTTTCCGTATAAATTTATTGTACACAACATTGACAGGTTTCCAAAGAAAAATTTTTGACCAAACAAAAATAGAAAAATAAGGACACTCAAGTGCATTTTTCATGGATCATGGTAGCCCTTGGCATTAAAACAAAACAAATTGCAAAACTAAATAATTCTAAAATAGAATCAATAAACATGAAACACATCAACTTTACAGAATCAAAGTTCAAATTATTTCATTTCAAGAACTGGAAATGAATTTTCAACACCTTTGACGTTTTACCTATTCGCTTCATTATTTTAAAAATAATACCAAAAATCCGATCAGAGTTCGCAATCAACTATATGGTGTCCTTCCGGCCACGCAAAACAACCGATTTATGCTTTGATAAAAGATAAAAGACCAATTTTTTTTTCGTTCTCGAAAATAACCTTGATGGCTTTTGCAAAGGTAGTTTTGGTTAGCTGAATGAAAGGAAGTAAAAGTATATAAACGTTTATTCAAAATTTGAATGCCATTTTACCATAGAATCCGTTAGAAGATTGGAATAAAAAAAATCAATAGTATGTTTAGTGGTACAGAGAGAACAATCGACTCTGAGTTATGATGATTTGGTATCGTAGTTGAAAATTGAGGACGACCGCTTCATTCAGATATCCTCCAGTTTATTATTTTTCATCAAATAATAAACGATTTGAAGAATCATGAAAGGCACCACTCTGCGTCCAATTCTATACATGTTTTTGAGGTTTAAAATGTTTTGCGTTTTATAAAAGAAAAGTAATTCTTAAAAAAAAAGAAACCCCATGTTTTTTTTTTTATTTTGTTTTAAATATCTTGAATAACGAACACCCTGTAAGCATGCACCAGTAAACCCTTCTTAAATCAAATTTCACTGATTTACTCTTAATTACCTAGATTTAAAACAAACAAAAAAATGTCCTTATAAATGTCTCGACTGAAAAGGTAAAGTATCTTAAGTCGACTTAAGATGTTTCGCGTTTTTTCGTTGAACCTCAGTGCCATCCTAAAGGCCTCCCTACAGTTCTGTCTTATCGGCATCTTTCTATCTCACCCCTTTGCTTTTTTATGTACAAAAACAATTTCATCTTATGTTCAAAAGACACAAATTCAAAACCTTAAGTAGACTTAAGATTATATTGGGTTAAGACTTTTTTGTATTATTGTGAAATCTTTAATTAATTAATTTAATTCACGCGTGCAAGAAGAAACAAACGTCATCCTTAAGTTGACATAAGATAAAATATTTTTAAAAATTCCGAAAGAGTGCGAAAAGGCAAATCATCTTATGTCAACTTAAGATTATGGAAATTAATATAAAATACAATTTTTAGAAAAGCCAAACTATCTTAACTCATATTTTTCCTTATGACGACGGGAAAAATATTAAAAATATCTTTTTGAAATAAATTTAATAGAAAAGATCATAAAATTTGACATCTAAATGTTTTTAACAACTAAATCTACACTTGAAAGATTTTTGGGAGGCAGCTTTGAAGTGTTTTTTTTGCTCTCCTGAAAAATCATCAAAATTGACATAAGATACCTACTTTACCTTTTCAGTCGAGTGTAAAATTTTAATAATGTTTTTTTTTCTTCTTTCTTATTTCTTCAATTAAAAAACATGAACGGAGATGTATGTATAAAAATTTATAAATTATTGAAAATTATTATTATTATTGTTATAATTGTGTAATATTTTTTTTTTATTTTTTTGTAATTTTTAATTTATTATATTTACATACTATCAGTCATATTTATTAGATTTTTGTCTGCTTATACAGTGCATAAAATTTTTCAAGTTTTGTTTTGTTGGAAATATGCTTTATTTACTAAAAATAAGAATCACATTATTCGCCGTCAAGACAATCTACTCTTGTGTATAAGTTTGACAGCTATAAGACAACAATAAACAAGGTGTTTGATCATATTTTCCAAATTTAAACAAATGTATAAAGTTATACAACGTTTATAAATATAGGGATATACTTTTTTTACCGTTTTTAACCGATTTCCATCGTTTTTAATTTTTATCTTTTTTTCTTTAATAGATACAGGAATAAAGTATATGGAGTAATGATAGACCATGACCACGACTAAATGTATGCGAACTTTCAATCATTTTTGTAAACACAATTTTGAGATAACGGTAAAATAAAATTTTAGAATTCAACAAGTTATAACTTTTGACCAAGAGCTGATAGAAATTTTATTAAACTTTTATGAGCATCCTGATACAATTACCTTACATTTGGTATATAACACATAACGGTAGACTAACTACAAGCTACACAATGTTAAACCAAGAAACTTGCGAAAAACCTCAAAACACCAGTGGAGATCTGTTGCCCCCCGAACAGCCACCAGTGTGGGAATTCGACATGGTTGACTTTAAAAAATTCTAACTTCTCTTGTAGGCATCTTTGAAATAAGATTGATACGTCATATGAAAGTTGAAATACTAAGCTTTCACATGGTATATATTTTTTATAGGTTGTCGAACAAAAAAATTGATTCCATAGCCTGAGAACATAAAAATAAATGTTTTTTTGCTTTTTTAATGAAATTTGATCGAGTTCAAAAAATTCTATCTCTTTTTGTAGTTGTCTCATAGACCTGATCGATATATTTTTTGAGCTAAGACAATAAGCTTTCAGATGGTATACAATTTGTATACCATTGAAAAAAATGGAATTAATGACGTTAGAAGATAAAACTCATGTTTTTTTTGCTTTTGCAAAAATTTAAAAATGATTTTATTCTTAAGAAGAAATACTTGGCTTTTAAATTGCATAATTTTTTTTGTAAGCTTTTAAAATGAAAAAATTAATATAATGAGAAAATAAAAAAGGTATATTTTTAGCTTTTTCTTGTAAATTATGATTGTTTGAAAAAAGTAAACGCTTCAACTGACTCATTTTAAACAAAAGCACACAAGCTGTTTTCTGACGACGTTATCACGCTTTACATACAACCACTTTTTTTTAATAAAAAGTCGTCATTTAAGTAGAACACTTTAAATTCCCATTTCTCTAGATTAAGATTGAATAGCACATTGCTTCGCTCTATTTGATGAAATTTTTTTACTCTTGTGTAGATATGTAGTTTGTATAAAACTATTCATACGCAATGAAATCCTCAACTAAACTTAAATAGCTCTAAACATTTGCTAGCTAGTTATGTGAAAGCTACTATACAGGATTATATTGTTTAGATATTGGAAATTTCAATGACACATTCTGCACACAGAATTGACATTTCAAAAGCTTAGGATTTTGCTTTTGCCTAATCGCGCCGAAAACCTATTGACATGGCAAAGCATCACAACTATTCTACTACATTTGGAGAAAATCTAATCCTTATTTAGATTAAACCCACACAACTTCTCTTATGGAAGGAATTGTGTCTGCTTGTGCATAGCATTTAATTAAAACATTTATACTTAAATGTATCGATTGTATAGGTTATTGGACCAGAAGGAGTGTATTATATAGCTTGTGTTTATCTTGATAAATCTTTTTCCAAATCTTAGAATCCTGTTGCTATTTACATACATATATATAAATTTTAGGAATTGATTATGTTGGTATTTAAAGGATTAATAAATTAAACAACAAGTGATGCGCATATGCATACACAATACACATATTATTATCTGTTCGTTAACTAAGTTTCTAAGATATTTGATTTGTGCAAATACGAGTATTGACCCTATTAGTTTATCAGATGATATCCAAATGGGCAGAATCTGTATTTGGTTTTTGTATAGTTCCAAGAAATTAGTCCTTGAAGCAAATTAAATTAATTTAATGTAAAAAGGTATATTTTATATGATATCTTCAATTTCTTCACACTTTTGTGGATAAAAAAATGGTCGGCATAATTATTCTGTCGACTCAACCCAATTCTACAGTGAAACCACTTTTGTATACAAATAGTACGGGTTTTCTTATTTATTTTTGGAATTCAGCACAATTCGATAAAAATATACTAACAAGCATAACTTATGCTTTTACTTCTACATCTTGTCGACAAATTAACTTTTCTCGGAAACCATTTGAAATTATGGAATATTTCCTGTGGTGCTTTTTTCACATGAAAATTGTAACTTTCAGTTCCAAAACACCCACATGCATAAAGCAAAGAGAATATTTTCAATAAGAAAATACTGAGATTGAATATTCTGATTAAATTTCTTCAATTTGAAGGTTTTGTACACAAAACAAAAACACAAGTACCTATACAATATTACATAAAGAAGTATGTGTGTAACAAAGTATACTGTTATAATATATCAAAGAATTTATTGACTATTTAATTGTTCATGGGTAATAAATTTGCCTGTTGGATTTACCAGTCAATTTGCTCTATATTATTTTTTCTGATTATACATAAATGAACAAACAAATCAATAATTTATGACATTTTTATTTCTTGGATCAAAACGAAAATGAAATATTGGAGCTAAGACAAATAAAAATATTGAAATTTTTGATACCTAAATCGAATGAAAATTCATAGAACATTTACTTGCAAGTTATCGAAATGAATCTTTGTGAAAATTTCACAAATATATATATATTTCGCGTAAAGTAATTTTTAAATTTCATCAGTAAAGTTAGTTAATTTTTTTTTCTACTGAACCCTTGACTATGAAAAAATATTAAAAGTAGTCAGGTAGTTTATAAAATTTGGAAACGCACATTTTTAAATTCTTTTGACTCCCAAACGAAAATGGAAAAAGCTTATGGAAAAAGTTCTTAGAAATCATTAAAGAATATTTTTAGTTAAATTTTATAAGAAATTTAACAAAACCTTAAAAACAAATTTAAAATCTTTTCTTTCAAATACACTTTTTCAAATACTATTTGGAATTCGAACGGGGTATGCAATTTAATTTCTAGAATATCGAAGAATTTTTAGTAAAAAAAATAAAACTGTTGGTAATGTTAAAAAAAAAAAAACAAAATACATACCTATATGTACCTGGTACATATATAAAAATGTTCAAACAATAAAAAAAAAGTTTCAAACAAATTAATTGATCCGTTTTCAAAAAAAAAAAAAAATAAAAATAAAAATATTTAAAAAAAATCTTTGTAATGTTGTTAACATTAATTTTTTAACAAAGTTTTTGTACAAAATTTTTCGTTAAGTCGTTTATGAAAAAGTCAAAAGTTAACAAAACTAATTGAACAATATTTTTTTACCTCGAAAGTAGGATTGCTAGACCAGTTTTTGCAAAAACAAGCATTTTCATTTTGGTCATAATGGAAGAAGGTACCGTTAAACAAAACTTTTTTTGAAGCAAACCGGCTTCAGAAGTTTGGGCTGCGGCTCCAGATAGAGACAGATAGAATTGCAAGACCCAATTTTTTTTTGTTTTTTAAAAGAAGTCTAGCACGTTCACTATTATCTTTTCGTGGTGTTTTGTTATAAAGGGTGGGTACCTAGCATATTATAGACAACTCTTTTTCTAGTCTTAAAAGAGAGTTTTGTTAGGGTGTTACAAGTACGCGCCTGAAACCTGTTTTAACTCCCAATTTTTATTAAATAAACTGCACGACTCGGGTCGCACGTACTTGCTCTTATGGTAAAAGTTACTCTAATGTTGAAGCTTTTCATTGAACAAAATAAGGGATTATTTAAAATTTTATATTTGCACGGAATTTCATAAGGTGCAAAAAAAAAAAATAAAATCTGTTTTTTATAAATAATTAAATACCACTTTAAAAAAAAAACTAAGTATGCCATTTTATTCGTTGTATAAAAAGGAATTTTTAGAAAAAAATTTTCGAAAATCATTAGAGTCGTTTTTTAAAAAAATAATTTTTTATATATAAAATTTTTCTTACATTTTTCAAAAAAAAGGTATGCCATTTTGAACAAATAATTACTTTATATATAAAACGGATTTTCCAAATTTTTCACTAACCCGTTTCCAAAAAATTGTTTAAAAAAAAAAAAAAAATTTGAAATATTTTTTAAAAATCCAAAAATTTGTTTCTTGAAAAAATTTAAAATTTTTTAAATAATGATTGTTTAAACGTTTTTATATTTTGTATTTTGGTTGAAATATGTTTGGTCGTTTACGAGAAATTCATAGATAAAAAAAACCGTCCTAAGACAGGTACCGTTAATAACGCTACAAAAAATATTGTTTTTATTTCCAAAGAAAGCTTTTATGTGTTTCACTACACACAAACATTTTAATCAAAATCGTTAGAGTCGTTTTTGAAAAAAATGAACTTTTCTATTTCCGTTATATGACAGGTACCGTTAGTTTTGGTCCTAAAAAAATTTCAATTTGTCTTCTAGGGAATCACCCAAAACTGTTAACTACCAAGTTTGAAGAAAATAGCTCCATTAGTTTAGGCTGTAGCTCGAGGTTCCTACAGACAGACAGAATTGCCGGACCCACTTTTTTGGCATTCTCCACCATCGTAATGTCATGTAAAATTGTTATCTCGAGTTCGATTTTTTTCAACGAATCCTAAATTTGCCCTATAGTACCTATATTGGAAGTAAAAAATGAAGTACATATATATTAGTTTTTAAATAAGGTCTATCTTGTAATGAAAAATGTTTTTTTTTTTTTTCAAAAATCCTTATTAACAGTACCTCCCTTAAAACTGTTTTGTTTTTTTTAATTTCAAACTATATTTCAAATTACTGGTTCAATTTTAACGAATTTTTTATGCAAATATATTTATATTGCCTCAATATATAAATCCAAAACTAAATTTTGAAAAAAATAATTTTTGGATTTAAAAAAAAAATTTGAAATTTTTTTTTGAAAAATCAAACTATCGAAAATTTGATATTGATTTTTTGATATTTGGGTTTTACGTGTTGATTAAATGTTTCTACAAAATGGCATCCCAAATTTATTTAATTTTTTTTTTTTTCAAAAAATTATTTATAAAAAAATTACTTTTTTTTTTAAAACGGCTCTAATGATTTTGATTTTTTTTTTCTGAAAATGCATCTTTATAAAAGAAATTAAACCGCATACTTTTTTTTTTTTTTGAGCTAAATTACATTAAAAGAGTTGTGTTTTACATTTGAAGAACGAATTTTAGTCCTAGTTCTTACTTTTTTTTCGTTCAACATTCGCATTCAAGCAAATTTTGCAATCCAAGTCTGGTTGATAGACAGCAGTAGGTACCCAAAGTTCACCAATAAGTGGAAAAATATGAACAATTGGTTTGTAAGAATGTTGGTCAACTTCATTTATTAAATATCTTTTAGGTGGATGCACTTGTTTCACTCAAAAATAATAATTTTTCCCTCTTGTGCCGTTGCTCATTAGAGTAGTCATATCTAAAATTATACCTAAAGAATTTTGCAATATATACCTATGAAATTATGTAAGTTTATAGCAACTTCACCAATTCGACCTACAGATTCATTTGATATATTGACAAAACCAGAAAATCCTGACAGAAAGATAAAAACAAAACCTTGGCTTTGAATGCAAAACCAATTCAAAACTCAATAAACTATACCAAACAATATGTGTATCTATGATTTATCCATTTCTCATCAATTTTCCATAAGAATGACGAAATACCATCGAATTGAGTTCGAACAATATACAAACAAGTTATTTATTATCCATCGCATATCCATATCCAATATTGACAAGAGACAAAAACCGTTACAAAATCAAATTGCATTTCCAATTAATTGGCCCAATGAAAAACCACTGACGTGTGTTATTATTGTCACCACAACCAAGCCTGATGCCTGCCTACCAAAAGGACTCACTATGCCTCTTTTGTTCGTTTCCACAAGTATATTGTATATTGACTGATGACCAAATTAAATAACACATGGTGCACTGAACTTGTAAAAGCTGCTGACGCCGCTGCTGCTATACCGAATAAGATGACATTTGTAGTAGTTCACGCTTTATTTTCAATAATAACAAGCGCATTTGTTTTAAATGCTGGAAAACCTACCAACCAATTAGTATAACTTTGGTCCTTAAAAGTCCTTGTAAAACAACATAATGTCCCATATATTATATAGACCCTATACTAACTATAAAAAACCATCATATATCCCAGCTTCTGATTCTGTTCCCGTTCCTTGCCTTCTTTTTCTCTCTGCACTCTGAATGTCATCACGAGTGCGTACGAGTGTTTGAAACAAAACAACGAACGAACGAACGAAAAAAAAAAGCTTTAAAACTCATTCAGGAAACTCATTTCCCAGCAAAAAGGAAACATGTCAATAGTACTTTATATTATTGTGCATGTGTCACAAGGACGACCGACGACGTGTCGGATCCCGCATATATCTACACACTTATATATGCGAATATTATTTTGTAAAAGTGTTTGTTAATAGGTTTTATGTGTGCAAAGGAGTGTGTGAAACTGAGAGTCAGAGTATGTGTGTGTGTGTAAGGTTTTTAGTATATAACTTGAAATTTTTAACGAACTTTAAAAACTCTTGTAAGGATGCACTAGCTTTTTGTCACTTTGGGTTGTTAAAGTTTAATATCCTTACAAATTGGCACAACGAGTTGTTAAGAATCTTTTTCTTTCTACATAAGCTTTGAATCTCTCTATGCTCTATGTATGTTAGAGGAAAGAAGTAAATGTTCAAGAGTACTAATGTTTTTATATCTAAAAAAAGTAATCATTTTTATGACACAACAAAAGTTTATCCTTCTTATAGACCAAATGGACAGTGTAAACAAAAAAGTTTAATAAAAAAAAAAACTTCTATTGTGTAAACATGAACATTTTTGAGAGAAGAAAATTAAAAAATTACTTGACAACATTTACTGTATGACCAGAATAATGGAAGAATTGTTGAGTGTCCTTTGTGTTGACCTTGTGCAGACTTAATGCTTTTTTTTTCAGCTATAAAAGTTTTCTTATCCTTCATTGAAGAGAAATAATCTTTTTCAATGGAATACGTGAAACATTTACGAAATAAACAACTCAAGTTATTCGTTGTTTTGGGAATAATTTGTTTTCTATATGATAAAAGAGTTACAAGGATTTTTTACTTTTGAACTTGAAATTACATAAAATATGAGTGTATGATATATTTTTACTTGAATCTTGTTTAAAAATTAAAAAAAAAAATGACACTAAGAAAAAAAAGTTCTGCGATTCTTTAATGCCATAAAGTTTTTAACAAACAAAAAAAAATAATACATACTTTTATGGAGGAAAATTTAAAACACATGTGGGTAATTCCACGGAAGTCGACCACCAATAGGCAAAAAATGAAAGTGAAAATATAAGAAATTTATTGATGCTATTAAAATATTTATACATTTTACTTTTATTTAATAATTTCACATAAGTGTAATTTTTTTGTATATACCTCAATCTAAAAATTTAAAAAATGAGAAATTTTTTAGTTAAAGATAAGAAAAATTAACATTCTAAACGTTTTCAAAACAAGCGTTGTTTCAAAAATGTTAGAATAAACTGTGTTGACGGTGTATTTTTATACAAAATTGAAAAAATTTGCTCAAAAAAAATCTCGAGTAAGTTTTTCTGATGTTTACTAAAATTCTAACTCCAATAAGAATAACACTGGTGAACAAAATTGAACTCTTTTTTTGTTACAGAAACCAAGGAATAATTTTCTATAGGATTTTGGTGCTGAGCTCGAATCCGAAGTCAAAAAAATTCTATTACATCACGTTTTTGAGATAATCTGGTTAGAAAATCGAAAATGCCACTTTTTGCCAGTTTTCGAGGTTATTTCTTAGCGTTTGATTATTTGTTATAAATAAATTTGTAACGGTTTCTAAGTTTTTCTTGTTAAAAACAATATAAGAACTTACAGGAATGTAAATGAAACGTTGTGTCAAAATTTGAAAGCGATTGGCAAAGAACTTTTCGAGATTTGCTATTAAAAGCAAATAAACATGAGATATACCAAACACGTTGATTTCAACTTAAGATTTGGATTTTTGGGAAATTGGGATTTTTAATTTTCTAACGGGATTATCTCAAAAATGTGATGTGATAGAATTGTTCTGACTTCGGACTCGAGCTCAGCACCCAAAAAACCTATAGAAAAGTATATCTTAGTGTCTGTAACAAAAACCTTGTTGACCAGTGTAATTTATTTAGGTACTGTGTAAATAGTGCTCAAATATTTGAAATGTGAAGTTATTGATTTTTCTTTAATTTTTATATATTTTAAAAATAATTTTTTTTCTTACAGTGTCACACCTGTTATAAAAATATGTCACACCCGTTACATTTTTGAATTATTAAAAAACCACATATTTTTGAATAATTTCAATGAAATAAATGCTTACTGGAGATGTAATTTAATCTCATTTCATATTGAATACGATTTCCACGTATTTTCATTCAAAAACCTTAAATCCACTGAAGCAGGCTGAATCAATTTTCTAAAGTCACACCCGTTACATCTTATATCAAGAGTTTGTGACGTTGCGAGACAGTTAAAAAAATGTTTATTTTTAACATATATTAACAACTAAATATATTAGGTGTTGAAGCTATTAAATAATTTATTAAGTGACTAGTGCATTTTATTTAGTGAATGGTGTAACTGTGTCACACCCGTTACAATGGAAATACCCATATGTTAGTTTTTGATGATAACATCAACGCTTTTTTTTTGCAGAAAAATTACATATCAAAATGTATGGGGGGATAATGTTCAATGCAGGGTTGTAAAATTAATTATTAAAAAAAATGCATTTGAAATTAAAAAAAAAATGTTTACCTCTTCTAAGTTCTAACGGAAAAAATTTGATTGAAAAAAAAAATATTTACTCATGTAAAAATATTTTGCATACAAAAAAATTATTGCCAGTAAAAAAATTTAATGCAAAAAATCAATATATTTTTTTAAATTTGCAATCGAAAGCAAATGCAATGAAAAAAAAAAAATGATTTTTTACAATCCCGATTTTTTATAATGTGAAGGGTGCAAAGAGAATTTATACTTAGAGAATTGAAAAATTTCAACATTTTGGAAGAATATCTTAGGGACTACCATTTTTGAATATTTTACTGATACTGGAGCAAGTAGAAAAGCTTTGGTCAACACTGAAAGGATTGTAGATTGAAGACGTCAAAATTTTTAACAAGTTCTATTATCTGTTAAATTTTTCAATAATAGAAAATGTCCTTCAAATCTGCAAACTCATTTAACATTCGAAATATCAGTACACCGCAATTTTCTCGGACCTAATTTGAGTTTTTCGCCTTAGGTCCATTTGTTTAATCAAATAGAAAATGCGATAAATACAACAAAATAAAATTTTCTATTTGAAATACAATGCGGACTCACTGACTATTCTATAGTTAAGTACATTCTTTTAATCTCTCTTAGTAGATTTATTGTAGACTCGACACAAGAAATGGTTTTTGTTTGCCTTCCATCTAAATTCTAACTAAAGGCTTTTTTTTTCGTTCGTCTTCATAGAGCTTAAAATCATCCAGACAATGCATTAATATAATTTTACAATAAATCACAACATAAGCCATGAAGTATGTCAGATTTAATAGAATGTTAATTGTTCATGAAAAGTTCAAGGCTATAGTCATTTTATGTCCAACACACGCATTGTCCCATGGGTAAAATCTTGATCTTGATGTGATACGTGAGTTATAATCTTTTGTTCTATTGTAATGTCATTTGCACATTAAAAAAATAAAGCACGAAGAAAACGAGACAACCTTCTAAAAGGGTATCTTTCATTTAAAAAATATTTAATTTTGCAAATTAGGAGACAAATTTATAACTTTGTATAAATATCTTCAATAGTTGTCTGCAAAAAAAAAAATAGAATAAAATAAAGAGCTTTTGAACTACGTATTTTGTTTTAATTGAGATAAACGTTTTCGAACATTCTTTTGTTTCATATCGCAATCTCAATGAATATACGAGATTTGTCCAATGCAGCCTTTTATATGAGCAATTATCTTGCCGGTCACTGTGACGTATGCGTAACTTTTTCAAAACTAGGGAAATGTTTTGTAGGTATCCCTTTTTTGTTATTCTTACTTTTTTACGTTAGAAGCCTGAAAAACAACACGTTTATTTTCTTTTTTTATAATAAAATAAAATTTGATATATTTTAAGATTGAAAGATAATATTGTAAGAAAAACAGCCTTTTATATGAACTGCCATTGAAGTTCACTATGGTGTATAAAAATAAATAAATATACACCATGTGAAAGCATATTATTTTACCTTTCATATGACGTATCAATCTCATTTCAAAGATGCCTACAAGAGAAGTTAGAATTTTTTAAAGTCAACCATGTCGAATTCCCACACTGGTGGCTGTTCGGGGGGCAACAGATATCCACTGGTGGTTTGAGGTTTTTCGCAAGTTTCTTGATTTAACATTGTGTAGCTTGTAGTTAGTCTACCGTTATGTGTGAAATGTAAGGTAATTGTATCAGGATGCTCATAAAAGTTTAATAAAATTTCTATCTGCTCTTGGTCAAAAGTTATAACTTGTTGAATTCTAAAATTTTATTTTACCTTTATCTCAAAATTGTGTTTACGAAAATGATTGAATCTTCGCACACATATAGTCGTAGTTATGGTCTATCATTACTCCGTATATTTTATTCCTCTATCTATTAAAGAAAAAAAGATAAAAATAAAAAACGATGAAAATCAGCTAAAAATGGTCAAAAAACGTGTTTTTTAAAACTTGTTTCTTCCGTTATTCAGTTAAAACTCACTAAACGATTCCAATTTTTTGCACATGTATGCATAAGGCCTACATGCGCTATGAGTTTGAGATTTTTTGAAAGCTCCAAAAAAAAGCTAAAAATCAAAAACTACCCAAAAATACAAGGTGTTTTTCAAAAATTAATATTTCGAAACGCAGAGTGTTGGAAAAAAATCTGTATTAGACTCTTAATTTTTTTTCCCTCATATTTCACTTATTTGGCACCTTTAGAATTGTAAAAAAAATGTTCCCTACCCAAAATCATCATTTTGTCATAGCCCCAACACGTGTACAACGTTCAAACAAAACGTTATAGCTTAGTTTGATTTTTTGAATTTTTTCTTAAATGCAGTTATTCTTAAATTAGTTTCATCTATCTATAGCAAAAAAAATCAACTCTCTACAGCTTTGCGTTTAGATTTTAGCCCAGATTTCATCTTTCCGTTTTGCCCCTGTTTACCCTATTAAATGACAAAATTTTTAAAAATCCTTCATTTAGATTAAGCTTTAGGTTATTATCTTTCAAATAAGCTATAGAAGATTTTTGTATCTCTAATAGTTTATTTTTAATTTTTAATTGAAATTTTTGCCACGAAATTTTTGTCGGAAAAGTGTAACGTTAGACAATGGCGTCACTTTTTGTGGTGGCTGCCATGGTTCATCGATTTATAAGACGTTATCACGTCAAAAGTGTGTTTTTAACTGTCCGAAATCTAAACCAAATTACGAAGGAAGTTGGATGATTAGACCCTTTGTCTCTGGCAAAATATATTTTTAAAAGGTCATCCTTGGGGTAAAAATGCAATTTCGAATGAAGGACGTGAGCGTATAACTACTTTATTTTATTTCAAAGTTAGAACTGTATAGATTTCAAACACCCCACGATAGGAAAAAATATCTATTTCAACGAGTTCAACTAAATTAATGGAATTCGTATTTTTTACATTTTGCTCAGTTTGTTCTTTTATTATGATAATTTTTTTTTTTTTTCTTCCCCTTTTTATACAGTTTTTATGTAGTATTTATACAGCACGCAACTCATCCATGACATTATCAATTAATATCATGTCGAAGTAGTCTATTCACAACTATTACTCACAATGTCCTTCTACTGTCGATATTTTTTTCAGGAATAACTTCATATACCTTCATTTTGAACGTTTTTCTTTTTCTTTTGTTAAGAGTAAAACAAGTAAAAGATATCAATTCAAAGTAATTTTCTAGTTTCTTTGAGAAATACGAATATCCTTTCTTTTCTTTCCGTTTACTTTCTCCTATTCTGTGGTGACTTTGTTATGCTGCATTGGGTCAGAATGACAAAGTCTTATTATCCACAAAACGCAAACAGGATAGACGTTGAAAGTGCTTTATTGCATTCTTTTAAGTTTTATATCGTTTTCCACCTTTTATTTATTTTTTTTTCTTACGATATTATGGCTAAGAGATTTAAATGTATACACTATTCCGAGAGGATACAGATACAGAGTATCCTTTTGCATTCCATTGAATGAAATGTAATCTGCTTTGGTGTTGTTTTTTTTCTTTTTCTTCGTCACCTTTTGACTTTTATTTTTGCCTTGCGGTGTAAGAAATAAGATACAAGAATAATGTCGTTTGTCAGTGTTGAGGGTTTATTTTTAATTTCTAACTGTTTACTGAGGGAGAAAAAGAGGATTTTAAGTAAAGATTAATTAAAGATTTCAGATGCACTGTTTCCTCGATTTATTTCATCGATTCGGTGGCATTATTAAGCAAAAAAAAAATATGCAGTGACTCAACCGATGATTCAATAAGAGAAAAATAATAAGGATTCCAGAGGAAAATTCTACCCGCAAGGATCTAAATGTTGTCACGTAATAGACTATTATGATGATGAAATAATAACGAATATTCCAATAATTCCACTTTTCTATTTCATTCCATAAATCTTTCCATTCCAAAGACCGTGAAAATCCTTTCACTGTCGCATGCGACGCAAACCGAAACCAAAAAAAAAATCGTTCTCTCCCTTTTGAATATCGACATGGACCATCGTTTATATTTTCCACCATATGACTTATCTGAATGAAGCGTCGTCGTCGATTTTCAACTACGATACCAAATCATCATAACTCCCTGTCGAGTGTTCTCTCTGTACCACCAAACATACTATTGAGAAGTATATATGGGAATTTTTTTTTATTCCAATCTTCTAACGGATTCTATGGCATCCAAATTTTGATTATACGTTCATATACCTTTACTTGCTTTCAGTCAGCCGACCATACAACTTTTGCAAAAGGCATCAAGTTTATTTTCGAAAACGAAAAAAAAAATTGGTCCTTTATGATTTATCGAAGCATAAATCGGTTGTTTCGCGTGGCCGGACATAGGACACCCTTATATTTGATTGCGAACTCTGATCGGAATTTGTGTATTATTTTCAAAATAATAACGCGAATATAGGTAACGTCAAAGGTCTAGAAAAAAAAACCATTTCCAGTTCTTGAAAAGAAATAATTTGAACTTTGATTCTCAGTAAAGTTTGGTGTTTCATGTCCCGTCTATTTATTCTATTTTAGAATTATTTTTACTTAGTTTTTCAATTTAATTCCGTGGAAAGCGTTTCACAAATAAATAAACACAGTTACCCCCATTTCGTTATAAATTTTTTGGTAGCTTTTTGTTTTGTTTTAATGCCAAGGGCTACCATGAAAATGCACATCAGTGTTCTTATTTTTCTATTTTTATTTTGTAAAATATTTTTCATTGGAAACTGTCAATGCATTTAATTTGTGCGAAACTGTTTAATTTAACAGGAAAACAATATTGAAACTGGATGCAATTGTTTGTGAAAATTTAGTAACAGTACATGCAGCTTACAGAGAATTAAAATGCTTTTAAGTGTAACGGATGGGATTCGGTTTTTTTATAATTAACTGGAAACCGAGTCCCTATACGCTTTCAAAACACATAATTCCAGTAATTTCGGACAAAAAAAAATGGGGTTTATGAGGAATTTCGGTAAAGTTTTGAACACATGCCACTTTGATTTTCACTAAATATATCAACAGAAAACTATGCACCGTTATTCAATAGTTCCAAGTTGTTTTTATTAAAAAAAAATATATAGAATGCACGAACTTCAAGTTGCTAAAATTTTTAGGACTTCTTATATAGAAATTGTAGGTACATATCGCTGGCTGAGAATTATAGGGTTGTATGTCAACTCACCTTAGTTTTGAGAAAATCGATCTCAAAGTTTTTTAAGGCTGGTTTTTGGATAAAATAGTTACATAGCAGTAAAGTATTGATGCAATCTTATAAAGGACCCTAAAAAATCATAAAACCATGAACAAAACATTAATTTCATCACAAAAAAGGA
This sequence comes from Episyrphus balteatus, assembly GCF_945859705.1. Classification (NCBI taxonomy): domain Eukaryota; kingdom Metazoa; phylum Arthropoda; class Insecta; order Diptera; family Syrphidae; genus Episyrphus; species Episyrphus balteatus. The sequence goes on from NC_079134.1 coordinate 35,537,607, forward strand.
TTCTATGAGCATTTTTGAAAAACGACATAGAACCTTTTTTGAAAAAGTTTGTAAAAAAATTTGAAAAAGGTTCTATGTTCAACATAGAACCTTATAGTTATAAATAGCTTACATGTAATAAATGGATTTTATATGTAAAAAAGTGTCTTCATCGTGAAATAGGCTTTGATTTAATTTAATTTTATTCAAGTTTTGCACAAAACAGTCAAATTCTATTTTAAATAACAGAAAAAAATACCACAAATCACGTTGTTGCATTTATAGAAAACAACAATTCCTGCCGTTGTTGAATCAGGTACACAGAAAAAAGACATGCTAAAAACAATTACAATTTGTATTAAATCAATCGGATTTTTGCATGGTTTTTTGCCAAAAAGACAGTCGTCTTAAAACAATCATCTATAGTGCAAAATGTATGCAAAAAAAAATTTAAAGTTTGTTTAATATTTTAATTTTAATAAAAACGCAATTAAAATCATTTCAATCTTAGCAGGTATCTACACTTAATTTTTTTTAAGAAGAAATTCTTGTTAAAATGATGTTCACTTTGATTAAAAAAAAAAGTTTAATCAAATTTTACTTTCTATTTATTTAGAAATCTTATTAATTTAAGAGGATTGCATTTTACTTTCTATTTATTTAGAAATCTTATTAATTTAAAAGGATTGGATTTTAGAGAAGTATAATCTTGATTCTAAGTGCTTTATTTGTCTCCATGTATAACGTAAGTAAATTTGCTTCAAGTTAAAAAAAAAAGTTTTATTCGATGAAACTATTAATAGAAATAAACTAATATAATTGTAAAGATGAGTAACGAGGAGTTCACTTCGGTTAGTAGATTAAAATCTTGACCTTTGAAAAAAAATACTCAATTTTTTTCCAATTTTTTTCCAACTAAATACAACTAAAAATTAGTTAATTTTTTGTTTAATATTTTTGTTTTTTTGGTTACTAAGGTGAAAGCTGAATCTCGTTTACAGTTGCTTTATTCTAGTATACTTGCCATCGGCCTAAGGTTTGTCCGAAGGTACTTTTTAGGTACTTTTTGAGTTTTGACTTCTTTTGTTTTAAGTTAAGGAATCTAAGTGTTTCTTTAACTTTTGGTTTATTAATACGAACTATGAAATTCCTAACCTCGATTATGAAAAAAAGTTTTCAAAAAATTACTTCCAATTCTTGGCACACAAAAAACATTATTCTAATTTAATTATAATGTAAGAATATCTAGACTAGGTTAGGTAATTCGAATGAATTATTGCAAAATTTAAGGTTGGATAGTACATATTTTGGTTTAAAGAGTATAGAACGAGATACAAAAATTCTTTGCTGTTTAGCAAAAGTCCTGAAGTGAAATCCGCTAATTTGATAGTTGATAGTCAAAAACGACGAATTATGAAGCAAAATCGTCGTTTTTGACTGTCAACTATTGACTATCAAGTTATCCGACTCCACCCCTGTTGCTCAATACCAGCGAAAAATCAAAAGATCTTTTATTATTACTTTAGTTAAAAAAAAGATCTTTTCCATAAGATTTCATTTTGAAAGATTTGCGTAAAAAAGTTCTATGTAACTTAAATCAATGTATTTTTTTTGTTTGAAAAAAATCAGTAAAAGGGTTCTATGTTGCAATTTGAATAACATAGAACCTTATTATATTAATACATTTATGTGAAATCATGAAAGTTGTATGTCTTTTTTACCTGTACCGTCGCCATTAATTTTTTTAAAATTTTTTTTTTAAATCTTATCTGAAAGCCGTTGAAATTACAAAAATTTTGGTGTATAAAACTCATTTTTTGTATTTTGTATGAAATACACCCTTATAATTCTCAGCCAGCGATATTTAAAAAAAAAAGAAAAAAAATTAAAAAAAAAAACAAAAATAAATATCATTTTTCAAAGGAATAAAACATTATCTGAAATCAAATTGCCCTCCAAAACAATTCTAAATTCTAAATCGTTAGAGCCGTTTTTTTTAAAAAACTAATTTTTTATAAATATTTTTTTTTGGAAAAAAAATTTAAAAATAAAATTGGTATGCCATTTTGTAGAAATCACTAATCAAAATCTAAAAAAAAATTTTCAAAATTGTTTTAAAAATCCAAAAACTTGCTAATTTTTTTAAAATTTAATTTGTGGCTTATATTAAAATTATATTAATGCTTTTTTGCAAAAAGTTTCGTCGAAATCGAATTAATAGTATCGGAGAAAATCGGATGAAAAAAAAACCGTTCTATGGCAGGTACCGTCAATAATGATTTTCATAAAAACTTTTTTACTTTTTCATTATAAGATAGACCTTGTCTTAAAACTTACATTTGAATTTTCTATATGAAAATCGTTGGAGCCGTTTTTGAGAAATTTCCACTTTACTAAACTGACAAAGTACCATTATTTCTGGTCCAAAAAAATTAATTCCAAAAACCGCTCTGGTGAGTCTAAGTATTAACCAAGTTTGACATTAATTGGTCCATCTGTTTAGACTGTAGATTCGTATACAGACAGACAGACTCACAACCGGACTTCCGGGACCCACATTTTTTGCCTCAATTTGAGTCTCAGTTTAAGTCTTATTCAAGTTTTAATTTCAGTTTAAGTCTCAGTTTGATTCTCAGTTTGAGTCACAGTTTAAGTCTCAATTTTGAGGCTCAGTTTGAGTCTCTTCTTGCGTCCTTGTTTCAGTTTCAGTCTCAGTTTGAGACTCAATCTCGGTATCCTTTAAGAAAAACTTCGGCTTTGGCACAGAAAAACATCAAAATGTTAATGTTTCATTTCGTTTTATTTAAAACTTTACCTTCTTTTAATTTTATATAAATATAAGCACTTAAAATAAAAAAAAAATCATTTTCAGTAGAAGGATAGTTGTCAACACCTTTAATCCATCTTTCTGCTGCATATCTTCCTCTGCATAATCCATCCAACTTCTATTTTAAAACATTTCAAATTTATTGATATTAATTAAGAATGCATTTCTCAAGAAACAAGAAAACATAATATCCATGATTGCTATGGTGATGAAATGGGAGAAACAACATCCACACAAGGAATCGGAAATAGATACAATATCTGTTGACACGACTCGATCCAATCTTCCATTACTAAAGTGATTCATATAACTTTCCCAGAACGTATTCATAGTTATATGTGTATATTTACATGCGTTAGCAATACACTTTCATGCATAAATTGAGGTTTTAAGGTATATGTATATAACTTGGCCCTTGGGTAAAATTTTACTTAAAAGATTGTAAATCATCAACATCTCTTCATTTATACGAAAGCATATAGGTTTTATAATTTTGCATATGGTGTATTCGATTTACACTCAAGAATATCTATGTAGATATGGATTTTTGTAGTTTGATATGGTTTGATTTAGAATATGGATTAGAAATAGAAAATAACACAATTAATGGAGATAGATATTATTTTCTACTAGAAGGCTCTTTTGAGAAAATCCTGTTAAATCGATATCCTTCACTTGATTCATATAGTATTTGCCTAAAATTGAAGTTTTAATTGAACCAGTTGTGAATATACAAAACATTTATTGATACGTTCTTAGAATTTAGAATAAAATGTATTATTCAAACGATATCAATTATACAAGTTTTTTTGAGAAAAGTGATGATAAATACGTGGATTTGCATATTGACATGTTTATTCGGTTTGAATTTCAATAAAAAAGTAGAATGTATTAGAAATTTTATTTAAGTGTAGGTAAAACTCAGATACAACTTCTGGAGTTGTTTCATCTAGTATACATTGTTTTATGAGAGAGGTTATTGTTACATAATACCAATAACCTAACAGAACCTATAAGTCCGCAAATTATTTGTTAAAAATCTATCCTTAATAAAACTGCGAATAAAGAATAGTGATAAAAGACATAAGTGATACAAAAAAGATGATAGCAAAAAAGGCAACAAAAGTTGAAAACCGAAAATAACAGAGAATATTTATGGAAATAAGAAGTTTTGCTTATATATTCTATGTAATTAATAAAATATATCATTTTAATTAATGTTTTCTTGTAGGTACACTGAGGGAAAAAATAAATTGAAGTTGAAACGTCGTTGTTTCAAAGTTGAACTACTTTGATTTATGTGACTTTAAGATACGTAACCATCAAAAATTAACCTATTTTCCACGTTGATTTTAAAATGTCCATCTTCAACGCAAAATCATTCCGAATAATAGTTAAATCAATGTGGTTTTTCTTTATTTCACTTTGTTTTATGGTAGCTTTTCCCTCAGTGTACCTATCAGAGTTGTAAAAGATTGCAATCTTTTTTTAATGCAATCTTTAATGACTTCAATCAAAAGATTGCATTCATTGACTTACATTTGAGACTTAGACTTCAAATTTTGCAATCACCAATAATTTTCCATGAAATGATTGCAATCTTTTTTTTTTCCAATCAATTGACTGCATTCAAATGATTGCAGTCTTTTGGGACTGCATGCAGTCTTTGCATTCTTTTTGCAATCTTTCCATTCCTTGGCAGTCTTTGCATTCCTTGGCAGTCTTTTGCATTCCTTGGCAGTCTTTTGCATTCATTTGCAGTCTTTTGCATTCATTTGCATTCTTTTGAATTCTTTTGCATTCTTTTGCATTCTTTTTGCATTCTTTTGAATTCTTTTGCATTCTTTTGCATTCTTTTGAATTCTTTTGCATTCTTTTGCATTCTTTTGACTTCTTTTGCATTCTTTTTGCATTCTTTTGCCACACCCACACCAAACGTATTCATTTCACAAAAATTTTAAAATTTTTTTTTAATTCAAGGATGAATTTGATAGTTTTAAGAATTAAGTTCAACTATAGTATCATTGTCTGTGCAGGACTAATAGTACAGTCAAATAAAGTGAAAAAGGGGTAAGCCTCGGAATGAATTCTAATAATAATATTTTTTTTGCTTAATATCTTCGTTTTGGCATTCTATAACTTACCTCAAAAATCTCATGTTCGGAGGTCGTGGTTTTTAAGGCCAAACCACAAGGCATTATATAAACATATGATACATGATTTCAGAGATATGTTTTTGTTATGATTGTTAATGATTAATGGATATAAAAGCCCTTATGCAAAATTTGGTTACTCTACCATAATTTTTAAAGGTTTTTTGGTAGTAAGTTTGCAAGTGTTTTGATAATATAGGTTGAAAGATGAAAAAGAGTTAAAACTTTTTTTTAGAGACGTCAGATTTCCTGGATTTTAGTTTTTTTTTCATCATTGAATAATACCATTGTCTATTATTGCTTATTTCGAAAATCTTAATTTTGTGGTTTGGCCTTAAAAATCACGACCTCCGAACATGAGATTTTTGAGGTAAGTTATAGAATGCCAAAACGAAGATATTAAGCAAAAAAAATATTATTATTAGAATTCATTCCGAGGCTTACCCCTTTTTCACTTTATTTGACTGTACTATTAGTCCTGCACAGACAATGATACTATAGTTGAACTTAATTCTTAAAACTATCAAATTCATCCTTGAACTAAAAAAAATGTTAAAATTTTTGTGAAATCCATACGTTTGGTGTGGGTGTGGCAAAAGAATGCAAAAAGAATGCAAAAGAATGCAAAAGAATTCAAAAGAATGCAAAAGAATGCAAAAGAATTCAAAAGAATGCAAAAGAATGCAAAAGAATGCAAAAGAATTCAAAAGAATGCAAAAGACTGCAAATGAATGCAAAAGACTGCCAAGGAATGCAAATGAATGCAAAAGACTGCCAAGGAATGGAAAGACTGCCAAGGAATGGAAAGATTGCAAAAAGAATGCAAAGACTGCATGCAGTCCCAAAAGACTGCAATCATTTGAATGCAGTCAATTGATTGGGAAAAAAAAAAGATTGCAATCATTTCATGGAAAATGATTGGTGATTGCAAAATTTGAAGTCTAAGTCTCAAGTGTAAGTCAATGAATGCAATCTTTTGTTGGAATTGTGTAACTGAATGGCAATGACTGCATTCACAAAAGATTGCATTCTTTTACAAGCCTGGTACCTATAACATAGAATTTTCAGATTTTTTTTTGTCGAAAATTGTAAAAACTGTTTTTTTCTTTAATAAGTTTTGTAGTAGGTATATTACTTTTCTTACATGTACTTTTAGTTCATTTCTTTTTCTTATAAAGTCTCTAAATTGATTTTAAAGATATAGTAGAGTAACTAAAGCAAATTATAAGGGAACCCGGCCGAACAGCTCTGATTTTGACGATTTTTTTTTTTTTAAACGTAGGTAATTAAAAATACTTTAAAGTCTATATTTTAAAAATTGCCGGTGTTGCCGTATTGTTTTTTAAAATTCAAATTAAATTTTTTTTTAACAAAACCATTTTTTTTTGCTTAAATTTCATAAAACAAATGATAGCAAAAGATTCTCTAGGTAATTTAAGGAAAATATATAAAAGGCAGTAAGGGACAATCTTCCATCGTTTAAGCGATAAATGCAATTTTCTAACATTCTGACCTCAAACACAAAAAAATATTTTGAAAACAACGGCAACACCTACATTATTTTAAAATACATTTTAAAAAGCCAGAAGCTCATTCTTATCTCTTAAATTTAAATCCACTAAATTTAATCAAGACTTTTTGAAAAAATGGTCCTCAAACTCAGAATTAAAAAAAAAAATGTTATTAGAAAAATTTAAAATGACTTTTTTCCAAACTTTTTCTAATAAAATATGAATTTATTTAAAAAAAATTTTGGCCATAAATATTATCAGTTGAATTTCGAAGTAATAAAGGTAAAATATATCACATTTTTGAAAAAAAAAAATGAAAAATTACTTTAATTTCAATGGTTTTTTTTTATTAAAACTGAATTTTTGCATTGAAATAATTAATTTTCTCAAAGACTGTGGTAAATAGGAACTTTAAATTTTTGCTATTTAACTTTCAACAGTAAGGGTTATTAAATGAATAAAAAATAATATTATGTTTAGATGTTGAACTTTAAAAAAAAATAAGTTACATTTTTTTCAAAACTGAAATACTTTTTGATTTTTTTCATAAACCGTAATACATATTGACATTTCCTTTTATAATTTGAAATCATAATAAATGCGGCCAAAAAAATTTGAAAATAAATACATTTTATATTACGACCAAGTTTAAAAAAAAATTTTTTGAAAAAAATTTGTTTTTGTTCACAAAAATCTTCAATTAAATTTAAAAAATCAAAACGGCAACACCGGCAATTTTTAATCTATAGACTTTAAAGTATTTTTAATTACCGACGTTTGAAAAAAAAGATCATCAAAATCTAAGCTGTTCGGCCGGGTTCCCTAATATTGCCAATTTTTGAGCTTTAGTTACTCCACTAATATATGAGTTCAGAGTCAACAGGTCTATCGATAAAGGTACAAAAATTAAAAATATGGTTTTTTTGTGGACTAGCTCTTGCCAAAAATAATACATTTTCAAAAATTTCTTCTAAATCCATGGGGTGAGACATCAAAAGAAAGGAAAATTAGGACTCTATTCATTTTGAAATATTATCCAAGGGATACCCCTTGTCTAAAAAAACGGAATTTTAAAAAAAATTCTCCAAATAAATCGAATGAGACATCAAAAGAAAGGTCTTTTTAGGCTATATTCATAACTGAAAACCAAAAGTTTCTAGGTTTTCGGGTTTCTGAATTATTTGCAATCGAAATATTTTTGATTACAAATTACAATTTTTTTTTCAAAAGATTTTCGAAAATCATCCAATTGGTAGCCCTTGTCTAAAAAACCGGAATTTTCAAAAAAATTTCTCCAAATCCATTGAATGAGACATCAAATTACAAATTACATCGATTAAAAATTACAATTTTTTTTCCAAAGATTTTCGAAAATTATCCAATTGGTAGCCCTTGTCTAAAAAAACGGAGTTTTCAAAAAATTTCTCCAAATCCATCAATGGGACATTCAAAGAAAGGTCTTTTTAGGCTCTATTCATAACTGAAAACCTAAAGTTTCTAGGATTTCAGGTTGCCGAATTATTTGCAATCGAAATATTTTCGATTAAAAATTACCATTTTTTTTTAAAGATTTTTAAAAAATTTTCCAAGGGTGTCTAAAAAACCGGATTTTCAAAAAATTTCTCTAAACCCATGGAATGAGATATCAAAAGAAAGGTCTTTTAGGCTCTTTTCATAATTGAAAACCTAAGGTTTCTGAATTATTTGCGATTACAAATTACAATTTTTTTTTTAAAGATTTTAGAAAATTATCCAAAGGGTATTTTAAAAAAATTTAAACGGAATTTTAAAAAAATTCTCCAAATCCATCGAATGAGACTTCAAAAGAAAGAACTTTTTTAGGCTATATTCATAACTGAAAATCAAATATTTCTGGGATTTCGGGATGCATGAATTATTTGCAATGGAAATATTTTCGATTACAAATTACAATTTTTTTAAAAGATTTTCGAAAATTATCCGAACGGAATTTTCAAAAAAATTGCTCCATATTCGTCGAATGAGACATCAAATAAAAGGTCTTTAAAGCTCTTTTCATAATTGAAAACCTAAGGTTTCTAGGATTTCGGGTTGCTGAATTATTTGCAATAGAAATATTTTCGATTACAAATTACAATTTTTTTTTAAAAGATTTTCGAAAATTATCCAAAGAGTACCTCTTGTCTAAAAAAAAATAAATTTTCAAAAAATGTCTCCAAATCCATCGAATGAGACATCAAAAGAAAGGTCTTTTAAGGCTCTAAACTAAACTAAAAACCAAAAGTTTCTAGGATTTCCTGTTGCTAAATTATTTGCAATCGAAATATTTTCTTTATTCCTTATACGGAAGCAGATATGTATTTTCGGATCAAAGTCCCGAAACAAGTTTTGGTTTACAGTGTGAATAGGCCTATGCATTCAGCTTAAAAAATTATAATTTTTTTTTTTTTAATTTTCGAAAACTATCCTTGCCAAAAAAAAATAAATTTTCAAAAAGTTCTTCAAAATCCATCAAATAAGATATCAAAGGGAATGTGTCGTTAAGCTCTATTCATAATTGCAAACCAATATTTTCTAAGAGGGCTGGTGCCTGAGATATTTCAAACCAAAATTTGTTTTTTCTTAAAGTTATTTTTGGTCCTTAAAAAAAAGATAATATGTTTTACACAAGGTAAATAAAAAGTTTGTACCCAATAACTTATTTCATTGTCTTGAGAAAATTTCTATCGGAATCTACCAACGAAGTATATAAAAAAAAATTATCTATGTGACTGATGAAAAATTTACACTATTCGCTGTTTCGTTGTTCAATCCTTAAAATTTTCCATTCTTTTGCAAAATGAAATTCAAATCAAATCCAGATATTCTCCAAGCATTATTAGAAACCTGTTGCTTATTTCATACCTTCATTGCCTAAACTTTCTTCTTCAAACACACTACAGACTTTTAACATCACAGAATACCCTCTCCTCCGTATGTTTTTTACCATGGAGAACTAGGAACAGTTTGGTATCCCCTTGTGCCTTTGTGCAACTTTGAAATCAGCTTTTTCTTTCGGAATAAATAAAAGCTTTCAAATCAAACAGCTTTCTCCCCGTGTGTGTTCATCTTCATGGTATCATCAAAAGGATATTTTTGAAAATCCTTAAATCAGTTCTTCCTCAATAGCTTCATCGTTGTGTCGTCGGAATTTTGTTTTCTAAAAACAAAAACGGTTGAAATAAAGAAAAAAAAAAAAGAACGTATAGGCAACATTTTCAAATCAACACACAACTTATCTGCCATTTACCCATGTTCGATTTCACGTGATTCGTTTTTTCTTGACCAAAATCGAAAGTGAATGTGTTTCAAAATCAATCAAGTGCATTTTAGTGCAAATTCTTATTTGAATTTATTTTTTATTTTTTTGATAAAAAATATCAAAATATGCTGATACTCTCTGGATAATTTGGATAATATCTGCTGGATGCCAGTGAAACACTTGACGGGCTCGAGTGTTTCAAATGGATTCACCTCACTGCTTTTTCTTCTCATTTTTTGCACCACCACAAATGTTTTTGGTATGTTTTTTTATTTTTGCTTGTTTGTTTTGAATCTTGAATTGATTTAATTTTCTTGTGAAAATATAATATAAATCAAAAAATTTCAGAAACATATTTTTTTTAATGGAGGGGGGCTGATAAAATTGTGGTAAATTTTTCCGGACTCTGAGAGTAATTTTTGATGTGTTGATAAATAATGAAATAAAGATGTGTTTTGAATGGCTAAATTATTTCAAGTCAAGTTGGCAATTGGCAATTCTACCATCAAAGTGGGTAATTTATTTTGTTGTTGTTTCTATTGTTGCTGTTGAATAAATCAAGCACAGCACTTTTTTCCAAGTGCCATTAAATACAATGGAATGTTATATAGTACCTCAACTGTTCTATAGTTATAACACCCAAGCTAATTTCTTAAAATTTTACAAAAATGGTTCATGAAAAAAAAAAACTTTCTTTTCATAACCACTTTGCTTTTTAGCTTTTTCTTCATTAACATTTATTAGAATTGTAGTAAAAATTTGTTTCGACTGAGTCCTTCTTTTTTTGAACTAAGAAAGTTATGATTATGAGGAGAAAAATTAATGTCCAATGGCATATTAAAGTACAGGAAGTACAAACAAAAAAAAAGGGTTGAAAATGTTTACTTCCTTTTCTGTTTTTTACCCTTGACAAAAGTTAAAGTAAAATAAAAGTTTTCCTTTATCCGTCCTTTGGGATACATTGAAGTATAGAGTTTCAATGATATTTGAAAACTCTTTCTCTGTTAAGGGGGTTTCTGACCAAATGGCACAAGTCAGATTTAAAAAAATAAATCACTAATGGTTAAGAAAAAAAAAAAAGAAATTATAACAAAAGAAGTTAACAAAAGGTTGATTGACGGGATTTAATTTAAAATTTATGAAGAGCTAAAGTTTTCCAAAGCGACAAAGTAACTTATTTAGATTCCATTAAAAATAAGGACGAAATATGGTCAGCGGGAAATTTAGTTTCAATCAAAGTTCGCGAGATTCGTTGAGGTACTAGTTGCTTTTGACATAGATTTTTTGTTATTTTTTTTTTTTTGAAAATTGAAGGGTTTTATTAGAGAATTGATTTTATTTATAAATAATAAGAGGTTTTTAAAATAATTTGATGAAATTTTAATGAGTATTATCGACATGATTATTTGCATTAAAGATTTGTGATAATAATTAAAGTATTTTTTAATAGGTATATTATTTGTTTTTTTAATAAAAAAATAAAAACTCAAATTTTTTAAATTTAGAAAGATAGTAAATGACTTTTAATGTCCTTTTAGAGCGTTTTTTTGAAAAATATTTTCAAAATATATTTTCACATTTAGTTATAATAAATAGTGAGAAAAATTCATACAGTATTGTTGTGTCTTTCTTTGTAAAATTTTGGAACTTTTTTTTCAAATACAATTTTTTTAAAAAACTTTTCGTATTTTGCGCATTCGTAGAAAATATCTCAAAATATAAAAAATAAAGCTTTTATTACAGAAAGTTTGAAGAGATTTGCGTAATGTTTAAGGTCATACCACTTTCTAGTATTCAAGGAGTTGTGTAAGGAAACACTAGAGTCTGTCTGTCCGTGCGGTTGCTGGACATGTGTAAAATTTTCATAAAGCTGTACAAAAAAAATGAAACTATTGAAGATGATTGCTTTACGTTTTTTACATTCTGATTGTTTTTTTTTTTTAAACATCAATTTTTTGTATTGCATAGTTTTTGAAAAAAATAGTTTTCAAACACAAAATTTTGAAACAAATATCAAAGAAGGTTAGAATTGATTGATTTAATTTTTACGTGGTTAAATTTTTTTTTCTATATTCTATTCTAATTTTAAATTTATTAAATATTTTGAGTCAAACACAAAATTCCTTTTTTTAAAACAATGCACAGTGGTACCGGTTTCTAAGAAGGGCGGCCATAGGAGATTATGGTTAGGATAGCAACAAAATATACTTGAATATGTGTGAGAATATATTTTTTTAGCAATAAAAAAGAATAATTCCAATGAAAAACAATTGATTGATAAAGAAATCTTGTATACATTTAATAACAAAATGTAAAAAGAAGCCTTGAATCAACATACAAACAAATGATTAGTTATTTTTTTTAAATTATTTATTTTTTTTTTTTTTTTCAATTTCAGTCATAATTTTTATGTTACATTTCAGATTTAAAGCTTGCTTAATATCATATATTTTTATAAAAATATGTACAAAAACTTGAGGAAAACATAAAAATTCAAAAAAAGAAAAAATTATTTGAAAAATTTTTAAATATGAGAAATATGGGTAAAATTGAAACAGTGAGTGTGAAAGAGTCAGTCGTAGCCCGTCGCACTTATTCGCAGACAAATTCAATTGTTTTAGAAACTACACATGCTAGAGAAAATTTATGTATATGAATCATGTATTTATATTGATGACAACATAGTTAAAAGTTTCGTTAAAGTGATAAGAAAAACAAAAGTATGGAATTTGAACCTGTCCTTTTCTAGTCTGTTTTTTATTGAAAATTTTAAATAAAATAGAATTGTAAACTCTTTAAATATAGTACATACCTTCAACTTTAAGTTCCATAGCAACAAAAAAACTTTAAAAATAATTTTAACCGAAAAATACACTTAAAAGTTTAAGTTGATTCGGGACCAAAAATAAAGCTTGAAACCAGACTTTTTTCGACAACTTTTCATGGTCGATATGAAAAGTTCCGTTATTTTCTCATAATTTCTGTTACGCCATCTTAAAGAATAGGCTATTTATAACATATATAACGAAAAATAACGTCATTATATTGACATCGATATTTTGGCCTATGGCCTACTACGGAACCACTGTGCAATGACAACAATATAGCATTTTTTTTACAAGTTTTTCAAAGTCAAAATTAATGCGATAAGATAAATTGTTTTCCTGCGTCGTTCAAGTCGAGTTGACTTAAACGATTTTTTTGGATTCTTCTGAAGCTATTTCAACATTTTAATATAATTTTGAGCTGATGTCATTGAATTTATTAGAAGAGGTTTGTGTATTTTCATACTTGCAGGCAGCTGCATGTGTAATCAATTTATATTGAGGAATTTGAATGAACAACAACAACTTGTGTGTGTTACCACCAAGTTCATAGGCTGGAGTTATATCTATTTCACGGGGACCAACCCGATCATCAGACTCCTTTCAGTGGTGCTAAGTCGCTTATGTTCAATTGATTTTGAAAATTGCTCGAGCTGGGCTTGAACTCACGACCTAGCGGTTGGGAGGCCGACGCACTACGCTTCGCACCACCGCTGCCACTTGAGAATTCATAACCCCGAACAGGTTTTTCAATTATCAAGTTCACTTGAACCGACTAGCATTTTTATTAACTCAGACAAGTCTGTTATTGTTCATTCGGTTTCTTTCACTTTTGAATCATTGAATTTTAATGGAAGATTATGAATTAAAACAAAATGATAAAAGTGATTTCACCCCAAAAATACAGTACCTTGCCATATTATTAGGCCCGAAGGAAAAAAATACAACTTTTTGGTTCATGTTGCTCAATTTTTTAAGTTTTTGTCGAAATATCTAAAAATTTTTTTTTGTCTCATTTACTTACACTTATCATAAAAATATGGATTGATTTAAAATGAGTTAAAGAATTCATAGATTTTGATACAAAATAACGTGGTAAAGGGGTTAAGCTTTTAAAGAAGTTTTCGTTTTGATTCTAGGATTTCGGCATAGGCTCGAGGCTCAAAGATTCTATTTTTGTGCATAATGGGATCCTTTCCATAAAGCTAAGAGTGTCACGTTATTTCTCGATACAAAAATTAAAGTATTGAAACGGTCTGGAAATTCTCCGGTCATGAATTCCATATAAAACATAATCCCAGCATAATCCCTTTTGCACGTTATTTTTTATCGAAATTTATGAATTCTCTCACTTTTTTAAATGAAGCCGTAAATGAGACAAAAAAAAAAATTTAGATTTTTCGACAAAAAACTTTATAAATTCATCAACATCCAAAAAAATTGTATTTTTTTTCGCTTGGGCCCAATAATATGGCAAGTTACTGTAATTGAAACTTAGCGTTTACTCCAAAAAAGTTAAAAAATGTGGATTTGAAAAAAACTTAGGTACTTAAAACTTACTTGTCTACAATTTATCGTTAAAAAAGTATCAAAAACAACTCAATAGTACATATGCATTTTTTCGAAATTTATTTTAAGAAATGCCTTGAAAAAAAATTAATTGAAAATACAATTTGAAACTCAAGTAAGCAGTACATAGTTTTGTATGGCAAATGATTTATTATTCAAAATAATTTTTCAAAAAAAAAAAAAATAAATAAAAGCTCTTAATTAGTAGGTACCTACCTTTCTCAATATCGATACCTTATAGTAAAATTTACTCACTAGAATAACCTTGTTTTTTTTTTTTTTTTTTGTTTCCTGAACAATTTTAGAAATATTTAATTTAGTTTGATTTTATAACAAACCCAATTTTTTTTACCATTAGTTTTGGACAATTTCTGGTAATTCCACTTACCTTACTTAAAGTTAGCAGAACATAAATGTTTACAAAGAGAAACGGAGCACTTATTTTAATTTTATGCACTTATTTATGCAATAACAAAACAAATTTTTTCGACAATTTTAGGAACTGCATCCAAAAATGTTTTGATGTGCCCTGTTTTGCTAATATTAATGGGTTTCAGTCTCTTTACTGTTGCAGCTTTATTTGTCATACCGATTTCATTTTTAAGCACTCTTGACCCAATTCAAAACTGACCATTCACCGATACAGAGTGTATTAATAAACATTTTTTTGCAAACTGATTTCATCTCACCTCTAACTTTTAAGTTATTTACTCAAGCGTATGCGATCTTTTGGCAGTGATTTATTTTTCAACAGGCTTTAGTGCAATCATCGAATTTACATAAAGTTTTCGTTGATCCCAAGAAAGAACGTCCCAGAGAGAATTTCACTTCTGTCATCTTCTAATATTTCTTAACACTTTCTGGTCTTACTGCTCTCACATTTCTTTGAATTACACTTAGGCTTCATAGGTCTCCTTTTTCGTACTACCATTCCAATTATCCCTTCGCCTCTCTTTCTTTTCATTGAGGCGTACTGCTTTCCCTTTTGTCTTCTTCGCTTTAATTGATTTCGCATCATTGCTCTTGCTTTTTCTAGGCTTTTTTTTCGAACAGAGACCACTGGTTTCATCTAGAGTCCTGAAAGACGTGCCCAGCTCAGTTGAATCGCTTGAGCATTCACTGTATTTGTATTTAATATCGTCAGACGAAACCGAGAAGTCACATTGAGAATCATCACTATATTCGAGCTCAAATATGAAGGTTTTTGCTTTAGTTCACCAGTTGTTTCATCCAAAATACAATTGTCCTCATTGATAGCAACGCTTTCGATGCTTCGCTATCATCAACGATACCCCTTGCCGAATTCAACAACTCTGCACCCCTGCTCCACATTTTCGCCATAAAAATATCACTACCTACGGATTTTATCAGTACCTAGGTATAAAATTTTAATAATAAATAGTATAAAAAGCCCAGATTATAACTTTGAAAATACAATAAAGTATATTGGCTTAAAAAAAAAAAAAAAAACACTTTTATCAACGCGATTTTGATGAGTACACAACTAACGAAAACCAACAAAACTTGTACAAACCACTCTAATTACTGTAAATTTGAAGGTTACCGATAAGAATTTGAAGAAAATTTTCGTCTTCATTACAATAATTGAAAACAAGACAACAGTAATTCATTCTTCGCTCTTGCAATGTATGAAATGCAACAACCTCGTAAGACGGAAAAAAAACGATGCCAAATCCGGAAAAAAATAAAAAATCAAAATTTTCAAATACGAGGTTGAGAAAGAAAAGCGATGTCCTGTACACTTTACTCGTGCTAACTTGAGGGATATATTTTTTCACACTCAAAGCAATCACAGCACAACACAACTGAAAACACGTTCATGTTCAAAGGATTTGCGGAAAATTCGTCGAAAACAATTCGTCGAATTACAATTTTTCGAACACTATTCATCGAAAAAACAATTCAGCGAACAACAATTTCTCGAATGCCAATTTGTCGAAAACAATTCATCGATTGACAAATTCATCGAATAAATTATTAAAAATCATAGGCTGCCACCACAATGACCATACCATTTTGTAAAGCTAGTAACTTTCTCTTTTAGTTTGCATTTAAATAAAAATATTTTAGAGAATTAAAAAAAAAAATTTCAATATTTTGAAATGTCAAAAATGGGTACGAATTACAAATTTATTTTTGTATAAATAAACTTAAACTACAAAAATAAATTTTTAATTCGTACCCATTTTTGACTAAAGCAAAAAAAAAAAAACATTTTTTAGAGATTTTACCTGGTGCAGGTTTTCCCAAATATCATAAAATTAATAAGTTTTCTGGCAAACTTGTAAACAACATTTTTGCTCATTATTGTTTTCTTCATAAGAATAAATTTATAAATTTATTATATAAAACAGTTATCGAAGAAAATCAATTTAAAAATTAATATCCGAGCAATTAAAAAAAAGATATTAACATATAAATATAAATGCAATTACAAAGAATAGCATTTTTTCTAAAAATCAAGACATTAACTCCTTTAACGGAGTTATTAACATTAACATGAGTAAAGGCAAACCAAAGTAAACGTTTTCTTAAATCATCGCTAAAGGATATGAAATTTGCAGATAGAGAGTTACTGTTTAACAATTTTTTTCTTAGAATATACCCAAGAATCATCCCTCAAAATCTTCTTATCTCATTCCTCAGAATAATTTTTCATATTCTTGGATTTAGAAAAATTTTCAAAATTAAAAAAATTTTTTTTTAATTCTCTAAAATATTTTTATTTAAATGCAAACTAAAAGAGAAATGTACTAGCTTTACAAAATGGTATGGTACGTCATTGTGGTGGCAACTTATGATTTTTAATAATTTATTCGATGAATTTGTCATTCGATGAATAATTATGACAATTGTTGTCATTCGATAAATTGTCATTCGACGAATTGTCATTCGAGGAATTGTTATTCGGTGAATTGTCATTCGACGAATTGTCATTCGATGGATTGTTTTTCGATAAATTGTTATTCGATGAATTGATGTTCGAGGAATTGTTGTTCGATGAATTGTTTTTTCGATGAATTGTGTTCGACCAATTGTAATTCGATGAATTGTTTTAGATAAATTTTCCGGTGACCGCTAGAATTTAAACTGCCATGTACGTCAATCATATGTCATTACTGCTTGAAATCTATATTCATATCCAGGAGTATTAAAACATTAATTAAATTACATAAATTTAAGGCTATAAATCCATTATCCATTCAATCTTTTACGTAAATTTATTGATAAGTTATAGCAATTTTACAAAAATGTTTCCAAAATTGTGAAATATGATGCAGACTTTTGAATAATCTGAAAAATATAAAAAAATTAATAAAATTACATTAAAAATGAAATATCATTTTTTTTATAGAAGAATCCGATTAAATGCGAAGTAAATTTTACAATTTTAAAAATATTCCACATTCCTTTAAAAAATTAACACATTATTTAACTTAAAACGGCTATAATTTAACCTGTTATATTATTTTATTAAATCAAATAATGAATTTATAGTCCAGTGCATTTATAATTTGACCCAGCAGTTTGTACCACCCCCAAATTTTTTTTGCTCATTCGATAGAGCATTGGCTGAATATCATTACCCTGATTTTTCGCACTAGCGAAATTCACCTTTCGGCCGCCATCTTGGATTTTAGTTTTTGTTGAATATCTCGATTTCTATTTATTCTACATAAAAGTTGTACAAGAAACGTAGGCAATTAAATTTCGCGTCTTTTATGTTAAGAACATTTTTTCGATATTCTGAATATTAAAAAAGTTACAAGCCAACAAAGTAAAAAAAATAGAAAAAAGTGACAATTTTAAAGTTTCGAGCACTTTTTATCAAAATTATGAAAATTCTCTACAACTCTGCTATACAACTTTTTTTTCTATCTCTATAAATACAAAAGCTATTAATACTTTTTTTTGTTAAAAATGCTCTTTTTTGTTTGTGTTTTTTATCTTTACCTTTTTCTTAATTTTTTTTTACCAAATCTTGAATTTTAAATGATTAGTGAGTATTTTACAGCTTTATGTTACAAGAGAAAATTCAAGACCTGCAATTTTTTTTATATGTAAGTCTCTTCATTGCGTAAAAAAGGGGTATTTTTTAACAAAAAAGTATTAACCCTTTCGGACCCAGCGTTTCTCTCATGTAAAATTTTTTTAAAAATTCGTAAAAAATATTAAATTAAACAATTTTTTAGGTAACGATGGCTTAATTGAAAGATAATAATGCCTAGTTACCGGATTATTACAAAAAGTTAGTCAAATATCATACCTTTAATTTTTTTTATCGAGAAAGGGACTGAAATTCAAATTTTTTTTTTTGCAAAAAAATTTATTTTTTATATATGGTCATAATTTTGAAAAAAAAAATATAAAAAATGTTAATGCAGAAAGTGTTTTGTTTTTTTGCTTAGAAGAATAAGCATACATTACAGTTTCATAAAAAGTTATTTTCTCAGTTCTCCGACTTTTTTTGGTGGTCATAGGCAGTGCATGTTACTTACATGTAACATGAGAAAAACACATTAGTTTTGCTATTTATTATTTTGGAAAATAACTTTTTGCTATTAATATTTCTTAGTTGTGATGTTTTTGACCCGATAATACCGAAAAAACATTTTTTAATATTGATTTTCATAGCTTGGGTTCGAAAGGGTTAATAACTTTGATTATTATAGCGATACAAAAAAAAGTTGTATAGCAGAGTTGTGAGAATTTTAAGGCGAATAATCTTTTTCATCGATATCTACGTTTTTTCATAATTTTGATAAAGTGCTCAAATCTTTAAAATTATCAATTTTTCGTTTTTTTTTCTTTTTTGGCTTGTAACTTTTTTAATATTCAGAATATCGAAAAAGTGTTCTTAACATAAAAGACGCGAAATTTAATTTCCTACGTTTCTTGTATACATAACTTTTATGTAGAATAAATAGAAATCGAGATATTCAACAAAAACTAAAATCCAAGATGGCTGCCGAAAGGTGAATTTCGCGAGTGCGACAAATCAGGGTAATGATATTCAGCCAATGCTCTATCGAATGAGCAAAACAAAATTTGGGGGTGGTACAAACTGCTGGGTCGCCCATATATGAACATCATAAATGCACTGGACTATTATTTTCCTTCGCTTTTAAGTGAAAATTCATTAATAAATAGCTAATAAGAAAAAAATTCCAACTCATACTGATGCAAAAAGTGGAAGGGATGGTGAAAAAAATGGTGCTGTCATATAACATCCACTCTGAGATTTAGCCAAAGCAAAAAGAATCAATGTTGCCACTTTCTTGTTGCAATTATACCAATCGCAAAAGTATAAGCTCTCAGAAAGTTTTAAACACTAAAAAAAAAAATATAAATTTTAAAATTTATATCAATTTTAAAGAAAAACATGTCAATAATTTTATTTGAGTTATACATTTTGGTTAACTGATTCCGATGCAAAGCAATATATAAAAACTAAAGTTGATGCTCCAATTATGTAATTTAAATACATCACTTTTGCCACTCCCGGAGTCTAAAAACAAGAATAAATTATCCAAAAAAAGTTTATCAAAATTTACATACCAATCGAATATTTATCAAAAGGCTTCCCAATGAGACACTAGCCACTGCAATATGAATAAATATCACACTTTTACAACTTTTATTGAAGCCTTTAAAAATTTCAATTATATTCTGTTGTCGCCTTATAAGCTCTTTAATATCATTGTAAAGTAAATCACTGCTTTCAATATTCAAGCCTCTCGATGCATAATTTTTGAAGGCAAACTTAAGGTCTTCCTGAAGACATTGATATGCCCCAGATATGTACATGCAAAAGCATAATATCATACCATCTATTGCGCAGAGGGCAAAACATGTAATTGTCGAAGAATGAACCAGAAAGCAATAGATGAGCAAGTAAAGCGGTTTGTTACCTATTTGAGTCATGTCTTTATAGGGAAGTCTACAAAAGTTTAAAAAACTTAATAAAATGAATGGCTTTGGTAGAGTTTTTGAGTATCTTACGCAGCTTGAAATGGCAGTTCAACCCAAGTATTTCTGTTTCCATTAAAGACGTATTGGTAGGCCCAAACTAATGCCGGTTTTAAGCAAAATAAACAGCTTGTTCCAAGGGTGTTGAAAACAAGAGTAAGACACCAAATTGTTGCGTAGTAAGACCCCTTGGAAATTATGACATTTTTTTCACTTTTTTTTGTATCTAAAATTAGAACTTATGTAACTATAATTTATTTAATATAAGTTCAAGTGACCTCAACTCCAAAAATTTATATTTTTGTTATTTTTTTTTCTTCGTTATTATAATTTATTTATTCAAAAAATACTAGATATACCTGTTTTATAATGTTCCAAAAAGCGTTTCAAAACAATTTCCAAGTCTTTACGAAAAAAAAGTACAATAGACAATTTCATCACAGCCAATAACTTTGTTATACAAATTGAAAGACCATCGAGCACTACAAGAATATCCTCTCGTATAAGCCAACAAAATCGAAGTTCTCCCATAACTGCAATTGTTAATATTGAAAAATTCAAAGCTATTTTAATTTTGCTCAATGGATCCAGAGGCCAGGCACCAAGACTTCTTAAAAGCCATTTGCTAACATGAAAATATGAAATTTCCAATGAGTCGGAACGAGCAAATTTAAACAGACCTATTATAGCCATTTTTGTTGCACGAATAAGTCAAGAGCTACAAAGCGAGGAGCTCTTTATATCTATGATGCATTAAAAGAGGCCTAATTGGTTGCAATTATATTTGATTTTAAAAATTAACTGGATTGCAATTTGATTTAAATCTACATAAATAATAAATATCTCAGTACGTACTTACTACCTAATAGATTTATATTTAATTACCTGTTTTTAAGATTGGATTTTATATGAGAAATGGGTATCTGAAACGAATATGAAAAGATATAGGTACTGTCGTCGTCGGCAAACTAATTTAATGGACATTAATGAATATTGAAAACAGAGTCGAAGACAAAACGGAACCCTGAGGCACACCCTGAGGCTCGATGCCAAGCTTTTGAAACATTAGTGCAATCGGCCGGTAAAAATATTTTGAAACAACCCGACATAATACATAAACATTTATACAAAAATGCGTTTTGCCCAATTTAAACGATAGTGAATTTACTTTTTCAAACATGATGCGAATTAAAATAGTATGTAGCAAGTTGATTCACGTGAATAACAGAATATTATTCAGTATTACCGACATTTTCTACTTGAATAGAGATTCACTTCCAATGAATAGCTGAATAGTGATAAGTGAAAGTTTAAGAAACATTTCCACCGATGAAAATAGCAGAATATTGGTGATAGGGTCAATTACGCCCTTGAGTACGATTGGAGCTATGACACTATTTAGCAGTGAAGAATTGTTAGCTAACTGATATGCGAGAAGGTAAGAATTCTTCACAGAGCTGAAAGTGAAAGAGTGGTGGTGCCATTGTTTTTTTTTTTTTATAAATGAACAAAAGTTTTACTACACAGAGAAAAAATAACGCCAGGGATAACCTTACTTCTGGTATATTTAATCATAAAATAGTTAAATATACCAGAAATAATGTCAAATATACCATTCTTGTGTTATTTTTTCTTTGTGTACCTGTGGGACACTGTACTATTTTTGACGTGATAACGTCTTATAAATCGATGAACCATGGCAGCCACCACAAAAAAGTGACTCCATTTTCTAACGTTACACTCTGACACTTTCGCAGTGCGGCAAAAAATTTAAATTAAAAATTAAAAATAAGCTATTCGAGATACAAAAATCTTCTATAGCTTATTTGAAAGATAATAACCTACAGCTTAATCCAAATAAAGGATTTATAAAAATTCTGTCATTTAATAGGGTAAACAGGGGTAAGACGGAAAGATGAAATTTGAGCTATAATATAAACGCGAAGTCGTAGAGAATTGATTTTTTTGCTATAGATAGATGAAATTAATTTAAGAATAACTGCATTTAAGAAAAAGTTCTAAAAAAAATTGAAACTAAGGTACAACGTTTTGTTTGAACGTTTGAATTTTTTTTTGACAATTCTAAAGATGCCAGGTGAAAGATGAGGGAAAAAAAAATTAGGCGTCTGATACGGATTTTTTTCCAACACTCTGCGTTTCGAAATATGAATATGAAGTGATTGATTTACTTTTGACTGACTAACGGAAGAAACAAGTTTTTTTTGACCGTTTTTAACCGATTTTCATCGTTTTTGATTTTTATCTTTTTTTCTTCAACAGTTAGAGCAATGATAGATCATAACCAGGACTATATGTGTACAAAATTTCAATCATTTTTGTGAACACAATTTTGAGATAACGGTAAAATAAAATTTTCAAATTCAACAGGTTATAAATTTTGATCAAGAGTAGATAGAAATTTGATTAAACTTTTATGAGCATCCCGATACAATTACCTTTCATTTGGTATATCACACATAAAGGTACACTTACTACAAGCTACACAATGTTAAATCAAGAAACTTGCGAAAAACCTCAAAACACCAGTGTGGGAAGTACCGTAATCTCAGTCTGGAATTTCGACATAATTGACTTTAAAAAACTCTTACTCCTCTTGTAGGCATCTTAGGAATATGATTGAAGCGTCATATGAAAGGTGAAATCATAAGCTTTCACATGGTATAATTTTGTATAGGTTGTCATTGAAAAAAATTGATAAAATAGCTAGAGGACATAAAAATAAATGTTTTTTTTGTGCTTTTTTTAATGAAATTTGATCGAGTTCAAAAAATTCTAGCTCTTTTTGTAGATGTCTCATAGACCTGATCGATATATATATTTTGAGCGAAGACATTAAGCTTTCAGATGGTATCAGATAAAAATTCATGTTATTTTTGCTTTTTTTTTTTGATGAAAATGATTGTTTTCAATAAATTATTTTTATACTTTTTGCGCATTGTAAAAATTTTAAAATAGTTTTATTCTTAAGAAGAAATACACTTCGCGTCACTTGAATAGAAACAACAATTTTTCTTTAGAAAATACCGATTGGCGCTTTGGTGAGGTAACTTAGTAGGATTTTGGTTTTGCATTTTCAAAGAGGAACTTTTAACAAACAATGTTGTAAAAACAAAAAACCCAAAACAGAAACCGTATTGCTACTAGTTGCGTTTTTTCGCATTGCTTCACAAAAAACAGTGTTTTTTTGCGTCACTTGAATAGAAACAAGCTCTTAAATTAGATAAAAATGATGAAAAATCATGGACAACACTAATTTTTGTAAAGCAGTCTTAAACTTTGACATTATTTGCACATTATAACCAGTTATGGGCTACGAGCTACCATTAGGCATCACAGAAAATGCATAAATAGAATTAAACATTGAAAATGCACTTGTACTGTGCACAAATGTGGACCTAATTGGAGAAAGTGACTATAGTGTTTGGTAACTTCTTACAAATTAAGAAAATGGCATTTTCTACAATTTAAGGTTTGAATAAGTGAAATAAACTTTCGTTTTCATCCGGAATGCATCTGTTTTGTTTCTATTGCGTTGTTTTTTTCTGGAACTCTCCTTGTGCAATCTCTAAGAGGGTTGTTTTTCCACGTTCCTAAACTTCCCAAGAGCTTCTTCCATTATTTCTTTGTAAAAGTTTGCATCTTTTTTCGAAGCGTGAAGCTTCAATTTTCCTATTGCACATCATAAAAACAAAGCGTATTATTATAACACATTTTATTGCCCCTTATTGGCGATGCGATAAAAGTTATTCTTTCATAAACCAATGAAATAGGACTAATATTAACGTGGTCCATCTGAGTTGGTATGTTTTCCTTTAAAAAACCACTCTTTACCTCACTTCTTTTCAGTTCAAATGCAACTATAAAATAGTTAACTTTTTTGTAATCTTAGTAGAACTTAAAATGTTTTTATTTTGCATTTTGAGGCTTTTAAATGTTGTGCACCTTTTATAACTTCCATGATGGTACAAACCAACACATTACCATCGCACTAACACCACGTTTTTTACCGATTTTAGCGGCAAAGTGAAGGAAATTGCTGCTAGTTTTTAAATTATTTTTTTCTCTGCTCTTGATTTGGGTCTCACCTGTCTTATTTTTTTATTCAATCACTAGTTTACGATATTTCAAAAATATTCTCATACAAATTTGGCAAATTTTCCAATATCTTTCGCGATTTTGCATAGTGCAAGTGCATTTCCAATGTTAGCTGCTATTTATGCATTTTCTGTGATGCCTAATGGTAGCTCGTAGCCCATAATTGGTTATAATGTGCAAATAATGTCAAAGTTTAAGACTGCTTTACTAAAATTAGTGTTGTCCATGATTTTTCATCATTTTTATCTAATTTAAGAGCTTGTTTCTATTCAAGTGACGCAAAAAAAACAGTGTTTTTTGTGAAGCAATGCGAAAAAACGCAACTAGTAGCCATACGGTTTCTGTTTTGGGTTTTTTGTTTTTACAACATTGTTAATTAAAAATTCCTCTTTGAAAATGCAAAACCAAAAATCTACTAAGTTACCTCACCGAAGCGCCAATCGGTATTTTCTAAAGAAAAATTGTTGTTTCTATTCAAGTGACGCGAAGTGTACTTGGCATAATTTTTTTTGTAAGCTTTTAAAATAAAAAAAATTAATGTAAGAGAAAATAAAAAAGGTATTTTTTTTAGCTTTTTCTTGTAAATTATGATTGTTTGAAATAAGTAAACGCTTCAATTGACTCATTTTAAACAAAAGCACACAACCTGTTTTCTGACGACGTTATCACGTAAAATCATCGTCCGTAAATCGGCTTTACAGACAACCTCTTTTTGTCTTACTTTTTGGTCATGCGAAATTTCGTACGACGAAACTTTTTCCAGTTTTTCTCAATGAAGTTAACTTTATAATATGGGAAGCTTACCTCAAATCGAACCATGAATTCCATTTTAAATTTGTCAACATATCAGCGCTTAAGTTTTTGTTAGTTATAGTCCCAGTTGACTATTTTGCTGGGAGCTGTGCTTTTAAATAAATTTGTTATAAATTAAAAGAAATTTACAAAGACCATAATATATTTATCTGGGTCTGATGTAAGAAGCAAGTCTAAAGTGTTTTCCGACCGGTTACACTAGGTATCCGAGTGGGCTGACATACTAACTGAGATACATGGTTTAACTACGCAAAGATCTCGTCCTCCACATTTTAAATTTGTTGTGTATCATACAACAAGACTTTGAATGCACCAGCTTTTCTCATCTTAAAAACGTCCAATGGTAAAATAATTGCTTGTATTGATACGTAATCTTTCAAAACGTACCTGTTTGTAGTTTTTAAGTGTCAATGAGAACATCTTATTGTTGCAGTTATCTAAAATTTTCAGTTATAATTTTTCTATTACTTTTTTAAACGCAATAAGCGAATTTGTTTAAAAATTTTGCGCTAAAATTAATTTTTGAAGGAGAATAAGAGTTATATAATACCTATCTTTAATTTAAAACCATTTTCAGCGGGTAATATGGACCACCAATTATTTCAAAATAAATGAATTCATGTATGTTTGATAAAGCTTTTGTTAATTTGAAGGTTCCTAACAAATACTAAAGTATTAGTAGGTACAGGTAAAATAGTACATAAAATCAAGAAATAAAAAAACATTGTTACACTCATGAAACTTGGCAAAAAATTTGCTTTTGGGATAAGAAACAAGTACAAAAAAAACTATACAAAAAAGTTGGGTGGAAGGGTGTTTTTTCGTGGACAAGAGGGAGGGGGTGAAGGTCAAAAATATACTGAGGAAAAATGTTTGTAGAATATCATTATATGACACATGTTTTCAAGGTATTTTGTGATGCTGAATCTAATGACATAAAAATAAAGTCAATACGATTGATATAAGAAAAGTTATTGCCGATTGAAAACAAGGGTGCTTGTTCTTTGACTTCAACAAGTAAAATATTACCGAAACCAATGTGAAAAACATGCTACACTGACAAAATTCGGGATGAAGGTTTAAGATAAAACAGGGACAAAGGATTCATAAAGTTCTTAAAATTATTTTTGGTGAAAGGGTGTTTTTTTGATACGTTAAGTTGTGTGTGAGGAAGGTATCAAAACAGCTGACTTAAATTTTATTAATTTTTAAAACTTGGTAAAATAGTTTTGGTTGGTATAAGAATTAAGAATCTATAAAAAGTAAAAAATTATTTTGAGTGAAAGGGTGTTTTTTTTCAAGAAATGATGAAATTCGGAATTAGTACCACAAAAACTAGGAAAAAATTGTTACACCAATGAAAAATGGTAAAAATGTTTCATTTATAACAGAAACCAAGAACCCGAACAGTCTATACAAATATTTTAGTTTAAAGGGTGTTTTTTTTTTTAGAAATAGGAGAAAATCCGCGATAATTCCGATAAAATCAATGGTATAAATGGTACCCTTACGAAATTCATTGAATATGTTTTCTTTCCCATGTGATTTACGAATAAAAGAAATCTATAAATTTTTTTCATGTGAAAATGTGAAAGGGTACATACTTTGCAAAAGTATGTAATACTAGAGTAATATTAGTGGTGCCCTATTGAAATTCGACAATTATGTTACTTTTAAGATTAGAAACAAAAATGATGGGTTACCCAAATGAAATTTGGTAAAAACATTGAATTTGAGATAGAAAGCAAGAATTAAGAGTTGTCGTAAAAAAAATTTTATTGAAAGGGTGTTTTTTTCGAAGAGACAATAAAATCTGCAATTGGTCCAAAAAGCGAATAATTGATTTTATTTATGGTTTTGATGACAAATTAAACGTTTATACTTAAGTTCTTAGACGTTTTACACGAATCATTGGCTTTTTGGGACTAATTGAAGATTTTACTCGTCTCTTCGAAAAAAACACCCTTTCACCATTTTTTTAACGATATTACGATAATTGGAGCGGATGAAAAAAGTGGGCACGCTGGCTGTTCTATCTCTCTGTAACTTAACACACGATTGTAATTTAGAATACGATTTTCCTAAAACCCGGTTAAGAAATTTTCTGTATAGATATCATCTATTTTCTTTTTTTGGTTAATAGAACTTTTGTGATAGTCATGAATATCTTGATATTTCATAACACTTTTCTCATTAGAATTGTGTGCCAGGTATATGGTTTCGAGGTCGGTTTTATAGTGTTCATATAGTTACTTATGTCTTGTAGGTAGTTAATAGAAAAATTACATAAAATCTAAACTGCGAATGTGATAAAGTATTTTCTTGATAATTTTCATTAACATGTAATTAATGTTAACCGTATTTACGTTGTGGTGCAAAATTGCCTCCAAGTAGATATATAATCACTATTAGAGTACTTTTCGTTGGAAACAGATCAAATTTCATCCTTTTAAATAAAAATTCTGAATATGATATCTTAATTATTCAGATTTTGATCAAAATGCGCAAAATTATAATTGAAAACTCTTAAAAAAAAGTTGTTTTTCAAACATACATAAGTTTTCACAATAAATATCGGAGTGTCCGAAATGAAATTGAAGTGACCATTAGCTTGACAATGGATTTAGTAGATTGAAGGACTTACGAAAAGGGTTAAATGATGCTAGCTCTAGCTCTCTTCAAATATAACTCATCGTAAACATACCGAGAATTGCCTTTTATCCACTTTCCACTACAATAAAAAAAAAACCTTTTTTTTTTTTTTGGAATATTTTGTTTTTTTTTTTTGTTAGGTATATTTAAAAAAAACATCACTCTACAATCAATTATTTTGAAGTATTTTAGATACCAAAATGCACACAACCTCTCTTATTCACAAAACAACACATACAAAGAGATACCCAAAGAGAGCCTAAGTTCTATCAACAAAAATGCCAATCAATGAATCGAACATAGAATAATAAATTAACTTGGAGTCGTATAATAACAATAAAAAGGATCTCCACATTCCACCTTACATCCCACCCACATGAGGCAATAAAAAAAAGCAAATATTCTCATACCTACTTTTTTATCCATAAAGTAACAATGTGTATTGTTTGCTAATATGAGCATAGGATTGTGTGGGAATGTGTTGTATATTTGCTTCGGGGCATAAATGAAATAATAAAAAAAAAAAAAAAAAAACGTTAATTGATTATGCCGTTTGAATCCAAATATTTCTTTTTTTTAGGCAAATATTTTATTTTATATCCTTTGGTGCCTATTGGGTATTTTTCTTTTGTTAGAATTTCAATTTGAAAAAATATACAAAAATACACAAAAACACTCATACTCGAAAAAAAGGAAAAAACAGTGTGAATTGTGTATAAATGTTATGTTGAAGCTCATATTGTTTTGGTACTTTTTTACATTCATTTTGTATGATGTGGGTTTTGTTGAACAGTTTGTTGTTTTATTTTTTTTTTTTTGTTTTTCTAGTTTTTTTTTGTGTTTTTAGTTTTCACCTTACGTCAGATGAAAACTATTTCACATCATATAGAATCTGATTTTGAGCGATCGATTTGGTTGCTAGAGAGAATAATTGAATATATTTTCTATAGGCAGTCTTATATTCACCTGAGTTATGATGAACGAGTGTTGAAAAAATAACTTCATGGAAACAAAATTTTTAAAACTTAAAAAAGCAGAAAAAAATATACGGTGAAAATATTTCAGATGACACAACAAAAAACAGTTTTTATTTTATTTTTTTTTTTTTGTTTTTACTTCAAATAAGTTCATCACCATAGTCTGTGGAAGGAATGAAAAACCGTGTTGACATTAATTAGGATGAAAATACTCATTTTTTTTTTTTATCTAACACATACAGACGTCGAGTTCAAAAATATTTGGGTTCGTTAACACTACAAAAACTCAATTTTTTTTTAAATATTTACTATAGCAGAGTTTTTGTTTTGAATATGGTAATCAGATGAAAAAAATTCCTATAAAGTATGAAAAGTATGATTACAAATTCGAAAGCTGTTGTTATGCTAATACCGAAAGGTTTAGAAAAATTTTATTCATGAATTTTTATGATTGATATCGACGCAGATTTTCACTCCTTAGCAGGTTAAAAGTTTTTTAATGCCATCTATTTTTTTAAAATCCTTTTTTTTTAAATCGCAAGCAAAGTTATGGTTGATTAAGCTGGAAAATTTTTTTTGATGGTCCCTGTTCATATGACATATACCTATGGCATTTTTATTTCCGAAATAGGTACTAGAATTCGTAAAAAAATCGAACACGACATAAAAATGAGGTATGTCATTACGATGGTGGAGAGTGACACAAAAAAAGTGGATCCCGCAGTTCTGTATGTCTGTTCCCTAAAATTGAAAATTTTTTGTTAGTTATTAACAATTTTGATTAAAAGAAATACCTACAGATACTGTGGCGCATAAGGCCCTACTTGTGAAATAAAAATAATGTTTTTTGAACTGTTATTAACGGTAAGTGTCATAGATCCCGTTTGATATCTTAACAACCTAAGCAATCTGAACAATCTAAACAATTTAACCGATTTCAATCAAATTTTTTGAACAAAAAAAAATTTTGTAGTTTTGATTTTTAAATAACGAGATAATTATGTAGGTATTTACAAAAATATACATTTTTGGTGTTTAAAAAAATCATTTCTATTTGTACCGACTTCCAAAAAGGAGAAGGTATTCAATTCGTCTGTTTTTTTTTTTTTAAGTGAAAACTTCTTCAGTATCGTAGTGATTTGAAACACGATGCAACGAAAAAGCGACAGGAAAAATCAATTGATTATAACTTTTTGTGTTAATAGATAAATGAATGAAATTTATACTGAAGATGGGTAATAGAATAAACTATAGGTAATTGTACACAATTTCAGTTAATTTCATGTTCAAAATCCTGAGATAACGGTGAAAATAAAATCTTTTTCTGAACACGTTATATCTATTGATTTAACTTTAATACGCATGCTGATAATATTACCTTTCATTTGATACATCACAAATACCGTTAACAATCTAAGTTTGAAATTTCGACATGGTTGGCTTTATAAAATTCTTACTTTTTTTGTAGGCATCGTAGAAATATGATTGAAGTGTCTTAGGCTAGGCGCACACATGCGATTTTAGTCGCGCGATTATTCAGTCGCAAAAATGGATCACGAGGAGTTCAATGCCTGTGAACACACATGCTTCCCGCAATTAAAAATTTGAAAATTGTGTCAACAGTCATTGAAATTCTTGTCATCTAATTTGCAACTGATTAATCGCGCGATCAAAATCGCATGTGCGCGCCTAGCCTTAGATGGTATACAATTTTTTATTGGTTATCATTTAAATAAATAGATTTAATGGTGTTAGAAGAGAAAAAAGATTGATTTTTTTGCTTTTTTTATGAAAACTGATTGGGCTCAAAAAATGCTAGCTCTTTTTGTAGATGTGGGACAGACATGATTGAAAATAAAATGCACGACTGGGTCGCACGAACTTGCTCTTAGAGTTAAAGTTGCTTAAATTTTTAAGACTTTTTATATAGAAATTTGGAAAAAAAATAAAATTCGTTTAAAAAAACAAAAATAAAATCTGAAATCAAATTGCCCTCCAGAATAAGTATGCAGTTTTGATTGATATAGGTACTAAGATGCATTTTTAGAAAAATTTTCAAAATTGCTAGAGCCGTTTTTTAAAAAACTAATTTTTTATAAATAATTTTTTGGAAAAAAAGTTTTAAAACAAAATTGGTATGAGATTTTGTAGAAATCACTAATCAACATCTAAACAAAACTTCAAAAAAATTCAATGTACCGTTTTCGAAAATTTGATTTTTCAAAAAAAAAATTTCAAAATTTTTTTAAAAATCCAAAAATTATTTTTTTTTATTTTGTTTTTAACTTATATTTGAGTTATATAAGTGCTTCTTCAAAAAAAGTTTCGTTGAAACCGGGACCCACTTTTTTAGCATTCTCTACCATCGTAATATCATGGAAAAATGTTATCTCAACTTTTTTTTTTTTGTACGAATGCATAACTTGATATATAGTACCTATATCGCAAGTAAAATAACCTTACATAAATAACCTTTCATATGATATAAAATTTATTATAGGTTGTCATATACCAAAATGGATTTTAAGATGATGGAAAAAAAAGATAGATTTTTACGATTTTTTTATTCAAGAAAAATTAGTTTTTTAGGTTACACTTCTACCATTTGTGAATTGCACATATGATTTTTTTTTTTTTAGTTAATTAACGATTTTGATTCAAAAAAAAAAAATACAGGTACTATGGCATATAAGGCCTTTCTTATGACATGTGTAAAAATAATGTTTTTTGAACTCTTATTAACGATACCTGTTATAGACCCGTTTTGATATCTGAACAATCTAATTCTAAACAATTTAACAGATTTCAATCAATTTTTTTTAACAAATAAACTTTTGTAGTTTTTAAATAAATAGATATTTACAAAAACATATATTTTTTGTTTAAAAAAAAATCGTTTCTTTTAGTTTTCGAACAATAAATATTTTCCAAACAGATTAATGAATTTTCTTGAAATTTTGTTTAAATATATATATATATATATATTTTGTTTAAATATATATATATATAAATAATTTTTGAAAATTTTTTTATAAATCTAACTTAAAAATACTTAAATATAAAACATAATTTAACCAACAAACCAAAAAAATATATAATTCTTTTTAGGGAATATTTTATTTTATATAATTCGTTTATTTGTATTGCTGGATTAAGTACTTATAATTCTTATTTTATAAAATGTTCAAAAGAAACAGATACAAATTAAATCATTAATTGTTAATATTTTTGATCCTGATGATGAGGCAAAAAGGTCCTCGAAATATATTATTATTATTATTATTACAAATTCTTTATTTGATCAAAACTCGAAATACATTTGAAAAATTATATAAGAACATTAGCATGGCAAAAAATATATTTGCCGTCTGCCTGAAAATTGACATTTATCGAGAATAAAAAAAGAAAGTTTAAGATTAGATATACTAAATTTATAAATAGATTATGTAGACAATTGAATAAATAGATTGAATTTAAATAAGCATAATATCCAAGTTAATAATATACATTTCCTCGTTACATCTTAAATAAAGATACATAAATATACATATATTTAAAAATTTAAATTTACTCTAAAAAACTGTTTCGGTAATCTAAGGCATGATCAATAAAATTGTAAAGGTCCTTCCAACCCCACTCTCCGTTTAAAATTTGTTTCGCTTCCTGGTAATTGAGAAAGCTTTTGGAAAAATAAAGTCTTCGAAGTTCTTGTAGAATTGGACAAACGGCTAAGAAGTGGATGACATCTTCGATTTCTTTCGATTGCAGAGGTTACACCTGGGATTATCATTTCTGTGAGGTTTGTAATTCAGATTTAGCATCTCAGTTCTTGCTTTAAACAAAGTACCTATTTGATTTGCAGAAAGATTACTATTAAAATAATTGTTAACGAACAAAGTGTGATTAAGTTGCTTATAGACCAATCTGCTTGGAGAGGTTCGAGCCCTATTCAAGAAATATATAGATTACATATAAAAATAAAAAAATTTAATGGATTTTTAGAAGAAATACAAAAAGGTAAAACAAGAATTTTATTTTATGTTAGTACAACAGGCAAAATACATTAAAGCAATAAATTGTTAAAAATTATGGTTGAATTTGTCATACAAATAAAGATTCGAGTTTTTTTTACGTGGTAAAGTTTTTTAGTATTGTAAATTGAAGCATTTGTAACAACTACTGAAACACTTTGAGAATAAAGTCCAAGACCTGTGAAGTTCGGTGAAAGATTTTGCTATGCGTAAAAATAAACCAACAAGAAAACTTTGGAGGACTTTTAAATTGCTATAGGAACTGAAATTCTGCAGCGATATAATTAGATCTTATTTTTCTGAACTATGAACTAACAAATGGTATCAAAAATCAATATATTCATGACTATCACATAAGTTCATTCAACAAGAAGGCATCGAAAATTCATCATTACTTTCGGCCCAAAAGTATGATTCCTACCTAATAACCCTTAACCTAGAATGCAGAAAATCGGTAATGCTAGTGGGAGGTTTACTAAATAACACCTTCATGCACAGAGAAAGCATAATAATCCACTTTTTTCACCGTCTCTATTATCGTAATATCAAGACTGGTTCTGATAGCCAAATATAGAAGCTATCAACATATTCATGTGTATACTTAGTTACAGGTATTTTAATAATATATGGAAAGTAAAAACGTTTCATACAAGTCGTAAAGAAACTTCTTATTTACCTTTACATTGCTCTTTGAATTATATTCTGGGATATAATCATAATGCAATACACATCATCAACATAAGAATATTTTCCTCTTAAACGCAAATATACTTTTGCTGAATTGCTTATAAATGTTAAAGACTTGTCTAAAAATACATTTTCTTATTTGAATAAACATTGTTAGAAATGTTTCAAGAAGATGTTAAACTGCTAGGCAGTAAATTAAATGAACATTCTTTAGATGAACTTTTCGCATGTTCAACATCATGTAATCTCTAGTGGTTGTCTCAAGATAAATGGCAAGAACTCTTGACTTTATATGAAAATAATAATTTAATTTTCAAATAAAATTTAAGAAAATTCAAAGATTGCTTTGAATGAACAAGAGAATAATTTTGAATCATTTTTACATTTAAAGCAGTAAAATTTGTTAAATTGCAAAATATAGACATTTTATTGAAGTTTAAATTTGAAATTTAAATTCAAAGACTGTATTTAACATGAACCATTTTATTTTTAAATTGTTGGTGGCCCATATTACCTGCAGTACGATGAGGTTATTTTACAAATAATTGTTAGGTATACAAAGTTTTTTTGTATCACGCACCCTTTAGAAATTATAAATATATTTTTTTTTAAACCAAAACCAACGGTACCTGCCATATAACGGAAATAGAAAAGTAAATTTTTTTTCAAGAACGGCTCTAACGATTTAGATTAAAATTTTTGTGTGTAATGTAACAAATAAGACCCACATTTTTTAAATAAAAAATATTTTCTTAACAGATATTAATGGTACCTGGCATAGAACGTTTTTTTTTTGGTTTCTAAATATCTCGTACAAGACTAACCCGATTTGAAGGAAAATTTCTATACAAAAGCGTTTAAGTAAAAGTATAATTAAAATTTAATTAATTTAAAAACACATTTTTGAATTTTTAAAAAATATTAAAATTTTTTTTTTTTTTTGGAAAAATCAATTTTTTGAAAACGGGTTAGTGAAAAATTTTGAAAGCTAGTTTTTAGGTGTAAATTAATTATTTCAAAATGGCGTAGGTACTAACTTTTTTGTTGATAAATGTTACAAAATTCGTATACATAATATGAATAAAATTATTTCTTTAAAAAACGACTCTATCTATTTTCGATTTTTTTTTCGAAAATTTTTTTTTTTATACAAGATCATTTAAAACGGTGTTTAATTAACCCGAACCCGAAGTTACGAAAAACTAGAGTTACGAATTCTAAAGTACCTAATGTTAAGCTATGACATGTGATTTTTGGGTTGGCAACAATTACGAGGAACGATATGGAATTATGAAAACATAAATAAGGAAATATCGATTCTCATTGGTTATTTTAATAGATTTTAACGAAAATGGGTGTGGTTTAATGCAAAAAACAACCCCATTCCTTGTTTATTTACTTGACACAGGTTCAGTTAAAAATCAAACAAAAACCCCACCTAATAAACAGAATTCTAATATACCTATATATACATATTTGCCATATGGGCAGGTCTTTTGTGTCATATTTATGTACCTGCCCAACTATCACAATTTTATGTTTTTTTTTTGGTTCGTTAGAAGATTGTCACCCTAATTGCTATTGTCAACTATAGTTGATGTATATTAAAATTTAATAATTGAGTTTAAAAAGACAACGAATTTCAGTATTCATCATCATTTAATACCTGACAATTGCAATAAGGATGACCTATCTAATCAAAATTTTACTAGATTAAATAACACCCATTTTCGCTTTACTCATTTAGTTCTGACCAATGAGAAAAATGTTAATCTTTTGTTTGTATTTCCATAATTCCATATCGTTCCTCGCAATTGTTGCCAACCCAAAAATCACATGTCATAGCTTAACATAACTTTAGAATTCGTAACTCTAGTTTTTCGTAACTTCGGTTTCGCGTAACTTTGACGCTCTTAACTCTGTCGCCCGTAACTCTGGTATTCGTAACTTCGTCGGTTTCCCCAAATAAACATATCTTAGTTGCGTTCATTGCAAATAACATACCAAAAATTGAAACAAAATTAATTTCAAGACAAGATTCTGAATCATCAGAGAAAAAAGGCTATTGTTCAAAGAAAAATAAACAAACAAATAATGTGTTTAATTTTTTTTTTTTGTTTTTGTTTGTCCTGAAAAAACCCTGTATTGTTGAATTCAAATTGTAATATTTTTCGATCTAACTTCAACTTTGGAAACTTTTATACTTTTTTGAAAACTGCAATACTGGGAAAAGTTTTAAAAATAATAAACCAGTGCCACACCATACAAAAAATTTTTTCTTCGTGTTGCTCTAAAATAAAAGTGAGAAATTTAATTTTTATAAAAAATCGGAACTGTTAACAAATTTGCAGCAAAATGGCGTATGAAATAAAAAATATTTTAATAAATTAATTGTTCCTTATTATTGGCAATGTTTTAGTGAAAGAATTGTAAAAAAAAAACAAAAAACAACTACGGGCAGAGGAAGCAAAACACTATTGCAAAAAGTATAGGGATTTTTTGAAATTTCATTACAACTGCATTTAAACGAGAACCGTAAGGATTTGGGATGTACATGTGTAGACGTTACCAAATTCTGAGAGCACTTAAGTTGGCCTATATAAAATATTTATGTTATTACTTCGACTCAAAAAATCGTTTTTTTCGAAAAAAAAACAAGGAGAGAAAAAAAGTTTGTCGTTAAATTGCCCTCAAAACGATATTGTCTTCCTTAAAATTTATTTGAAAAAAAAAACAATTTATTTTTTTCCAAAATAAAATAATTATTTTTTTTTTTTTTTCAATAATTTCTTGACTTTTATACTTCCTCTAAAGAAGAAGAAAAGGAGTAATTGAATTCTCATTCGTTTTTGTCATCCATTAAAAAGTCTTTTCAATGTGTCAAATACTATTCAAATTCTGCTTACAAATAAGTTCACTACGGCGTATACGTACTTTTTTTTAAATATTATTTGTTTCTTGCAATAATAGGTGTGATTTCAACAATCATCAAATTAAATCCACACAGCTTTGATTATTGAATTCAATTATATCTTTTTTTCTCTCTGTATATTTAGACCCCATAAAAACCTGCATAATATTCATTTGATTATTTCTTATGAACATGATAAGAAAAGGTATATACATAATAGTCTCTGTTTAGTCATTTTTGTGGTTTTTCATTTACTCCACAACCGACGACGACACGCCTTATAACCCGTTTCTTCTTGTGTTATTCTTAGGTAATATTAAACGATTTGTGCTGCCGATAAAAGTCACTAAGAAGCGTATAATTAATGTTGACTATGCTCTTTACTATTCCTATCTCGTTTTTATTTAATTTATTCTTTAAGGCTCCTGAAATCCTGCTTTGGAACAAAAAAAAAAAAAGAAAAAGCTTTTTCTTTTCTGTTTGTGTTGTGCGTGTGTTTCTATTTCTTTACTCTCTCTCTCTGTCTTAGCAGAGTAATTAGTAAGGTCAAGGAGAAAATTTCCAAAGAAAAATATAATAAATGTTTATAAAGATTGGCTTTGTTGGAGATTGTTTCTTCGTTTTTTTTTTTTGTTGTTGTTTCAAAAGGTGATATTCTGTTAAGGACGAGCCAGACAAAGTCTGATTGAATTTTTCGTATTACTTAATTTTCCAATTCAATTAACATTATAACAAGTATTACATTTTTAAGTAAGTCTTTTTAGGACATGATAAGAAAAAGTTTGTAATTCTCAAGATCTAAGCTGTGTAATACTCCAACTTTTCAAGTAGGTACCTGAACACAGAAAAGTAATCAAAAAAGACTGTGTTTCTTGTCTCCTTAAAAATTTCGTTGAAGACACATTTCTTTCAATTTGGTTGAATTATATGAAAAACACAATTTTTTAAAAAAGAAAACCCTCTTTAATCTTCATAAACAATTTGTAAGACTTGACAAGTGGTTGATATACAACTTCTACACTTCCAACTATAAACTGTTTTCAATTTTAATATTCTTGTCGGAAATATTCATCATAATAAAAAAAATTTCAATTTCCACTATATAATTCACTTTATGTAGTCATGTGTGCATTATAAGTGTTCATTTTTGCCAATACACCGTCCT
Source organism: Episyrphus balteatus (assembly GCF_945859705.1). NCBI lineage: Eukaryota > Metazoa > Arthropoda > Insecta > Diptera > Syrphidae > Episyrphus > Episyrphus balteatus. The sequence continues at coordinate 35,575,094 of NC_079134.1, forward strand.
CACTAGCAGAGTATTTTTTTCATCATCATCATCATGGTTGTGAGAAATTCCAAAAAACCATTACTAAATTGCATATACTAGCCACCACCATAGTCGGTCTATATTTCTACACCAAACATAAAGAATTAAGAAAATAAAAAAAATGAAAGAAAAAAAAGAAGAGAAAGACTTACTGCCAATGGATGCACCTTGGACTTATTTTAAATGCAGAACATAGACTCCAAGACAGATGACCCCATTAATAGCCTTTTCTCTTCTTTAGAGCTATGGTATGTTGTTTTGGTCGAATGTGATGCACTCTGCATAGTAGCAGTCACTTATTACAACAAAACGAACAGACATAAAAAAAAACAAGGACCTTTTTCTTTATCCTTCATGTCCGTTTTTCACTTGAATTGATTTTAAAGCACTTTTTTTATAGTCTTTATTTTTTTATGTTCTGTTAAAAGAATAAAAGGAGTATGAAAAAAAAAGTTGGTAGTTTTTATATGCACAAGCGGGCTTAACTGAAGATATCTGGAAAGATATAAAGGGCGCATAAAATTTTGGTTTCACACTTAATGTCACAAAAGAGCAAGGCCTATAGTGACTTACCAACCATCAACCATTCTTGTGTGAATTAAAAATATAAGGGACCTACAATTTAAGGCCGAGCCTGAATTGCTTAGCAGAGGTGCACTTTTTCATGACAATGATACTCCTGGAAGCTTTTTTTAGTTCCTCGTGCCCCAGAACAATATATACATATGCCTGGACTAATATATATGTAAGCCTTATCGTTATCAATTACTGCTAGATCAGACAGGGAAAAACATTATTTCTTGCATCTTCGGAAGAAACCTAAACAATTCTCAGCGGTTTTTGTAATGAGCTTATCATATTTAACCGTTCAAGGTCCACAACCGAAGAATATGGGCGAGAATGAAAAAATTGAGGGTATTATTATGAGGAAAACAGTTAAGTAAATTATAAGTTTCTGAAAGAGAGTCAGGGACAGAACGGAGCCTTGAGGCACACTAACATTTTATTTTGCCGGTTTTCAGACTTGAATTCAACTAATTCTAATATGTACAACCTGTATTGACAGGGTCGGAGGGTTTCAACTCCAAAAGCACGCATTTTCAAAAGAAAATTCTTCAAAATGATGTAAAAATTTGTTCCACTTTTTGGTGAGAAAAACTATCAGATCACCCGTGGACCTATTGCTACGACCGCCGGAACATAGTTGGGGGTAGAGGAAGATTCACTTTTTTTAGAGACAGGCTGCGCAAATGCTGTTTTGCATCCACTTGAGAAGAGACCATTGAGGTTGCTATTGCGATAGCTGCTTTAAATCACTCTGCTCTTCCACTGAGCAGAGAACAGTTTCGATTGCTCTTCAGTAAAGTCCTCAGCCAGCCTTAAAAAATCCTACTCGATCGAATGTGCTGCGATCTTTTTTTACATACAATGATGAACATGAAGCAATCAAGTGAACAGAGAGAACAGTAAAAATGATCTATGATGCTCTCAAAGATGCTTTTATAAGCAAAACTGCTCCTTGTTCTTTGTAACTTCACTGCTCTTCTTGAGTAAATGTTCTCGACTCTTAAAAGTAACGCTGATTTCTGTTCTTCACATCTAATTATTTGGTTAAGGATGAAAAAAGCAAAAATGTGGAGAAAAGTTTGGTTCAAAATTTTAACAAAAAATAAGAGCAGGAAAGGACAAATTCTGAACTTTTATTCCCTGTTCTCACTTTAAAGAAACTTTTAACTATGTTGTCATGAAAATAACTTCATGATTCATTATGTAAATTTTCTCTAGAATGTGTACTTTCATAAACACTTGATTCTATCTGCGATAAAGTGCGAAGGGCTGCGACTGACTCTTTCGCATCCACTGCTTCGCTGTTCCACATACCCATACATATTTCTATTTTCCACTAATGTATATACTGATATCCTTGATGGAAAATAAAAATGATGCTGAGAGGATTTGTCAAATATGTGACTCATCGAATTTTTGCCCCTGAATGTCTGAATCCTGAAAATTAAAAAAAAAAACCATGACTTGGGAAAGCGGATAACTCTTCTTTTCTTTAAACCTAGTTATCAATATTTGTCGCCTTTTCTGAAGAAGACGTAAATGCGCAACTCAAACCTCTTCTGCAAACCTATTCTTAGAATATAGCACGAATTGAGACAAAATTCATATAATATAATAATTCTATTCCAAAGACTGAAAAATTCAGTTTTTTTCAACATGTTGTGCATTTTTGACAATGTTGCGTTCGAAGTTCCAAAAACTTGAAAAGTTCATCACTATCAAAAATTATCAAAAATCAGAACTATTTTTTGTATTTATTTTTAATTTTCGACTCTATAATTAGTTAACATTTTAAATGAAAAAGGGAATCAAAACTTGAAAAGTTCGTAAAATGAGTTTAAAAATATTTACTTTTAAGCTTTTAGCAAAAGTGGCCTATGTAAAATATGGCCTATGTTAAAAACGGCCAAAAAACTTGGGACAAAAAAATTTGTTTTTCCCGTAATTCGGTCAAAAATCATTTTCTTTTTATATATAATATAATCATTTCCTATAAGTTTGAAATTTTTTGCAGACTTTAAAAAATTCCAAAAAAATAAAAGACTACTCAAAAATGTCCCTAAAAATTAGGTTGGTTTTCAAAAATTTTTATTTCAAAATACAGGGCCTATGAAAAAAATCCGTTTTAGATCCCTAATTTTTTTTTTTAATATCTACATTACATTACATATTAAACTAGTCTGAAGATAAATCTCCGGACTAGAAACACTGCAGCTTCGGAATCTAGGTCCATTTTGCTGATACAACACAAGACATTAATACAACACAGAAAGACAAAGAGAGAAAGAACGAGAGAAGAACATACAACACTGAACTACGTGGCACAGAGGAGGAGACATAGTTGAAAATTGTCTCATGTTATCGCACAGGTGGCTTCAGTTTTTTTTTAATATCTTTCTCATGGTGTAACTCAAAATTCTGTGCAAAATTTTGCGTACCTCTAATTAGTCTTTTGTCGAAGGACTGCAAAAAAACCTTCACAACTTGGTTTTGAAATTTTTTTTGAATTTTTTCAATACGTTTTTTAACTATTGAATAAATTTGTATATCATTAAAAAAAAAGTCAACTCTTTACGACTTACCGTTTAGAAAATAGCCTCTTTTTTCAATGTCTTTGTTACCCCTATTTACCCTATAAAATCTTAAATTTTGTTTTGCCTTAAACCTTCTCCTCTTTTGCCTCTTTGATTAAAAAAAAAATTAAGAAAATAAGTCAGTCGGTGTGGCCGGTTAGCGAACGTACACAAAACCAAACTTTAATATATATAATAGATTCTGAAAAATCCTTTATTTTAACATTGTTTTTCAATTTAATTCAAGTTTTTATTGCATAGTTAACAAATATTCGCGAGACATTATTTTAAAGAGAAACAGTTGAAAAAATAATAGCATACGACGTTTCAACATAATCGCAGAGAAGAGATAGGCCCGAAAAATTGAATCATATAAGTATGTGAAGCCTTAAGATGAGGCAGTACAGTAGGAGAATTTCGGTCCCATTCAGGATACAAAAAATGGTTCGTAGAAAGGTAATAGAGGATTGAATTTGATTAATTTAATTCTAAAAAAAACCTTAGAAAAACAAAACAATTGTCTCTAAAAAATGAACTATCATATTGAGCTAAATCAACAGATGATGGGATCAATAAACTCAAGAATAACTGCCGAGAAACTGAGTGAATAACCCAAATATTAGGATTTGCTAGTAAAATCAATAGGATAATCGAGTAAAATCAAGGAGTTAGCTTAGTTCAACAGATGTGATGGTTTAGTAAAATATGCAAACTGTTTCAGTAAAAATAATACAGGTTTGCTAAGAAAAAAATCATGGAAAACTCCTGAAAATTCTGTAGCATCACAAGAATGATCAACTAAATTTTTTTTTTATTTATGTTTCTGCTAAGGCTTCTTAGTTGTGTGATTGGCCAAATCAGCAATTATTTGACAATTTTTATTGATATTTCTTATTTTCACCTGATGCATTTTGAGCTAAGTTTTACAAGCTTTGACTGAGATTTATAAGTTTCACCTTAATTTTTTTCAGTTTTGCTGGTGAGCTAATAAAACTGGAATAAAAAAGAAGAAAAAGAAAAGCTTAACTTCAATAAACAAGATTTTTTGAAACCACATATTTGCATTAGCAAAAGAGTTCCTGAAATTCCGAAGCGTTCGAATCCCCTCCTGGATTAAAGTTCCGCAATTGTGAGCGTAAACTTTACTCAAGCATCTTCTATTTGCTTGTAAAAAAAGGATTTAAAGGCTAAAGTGTGCCTGAACACCAGCAACCGCCATCCACTACCACACTTCCGACTATACATTTAGATTTTTAGATCAATGTGCATTCACTTGGGGTTTTTTGTTGTTGCACTTTCTGCAATTATAATTGTCATGATAACTCAATGGATGGCACATAAACTTCATAAGAAAAAAATAAAAAAAAGGAAAACAAGAAAAGAAAATTAAAATACCAAAAAAAAAAGAAAAAAGAAAAACAGTTTCAATGGAAAATAGTGAACTTGGTCTTGCTCCAGGTTTTTGAGCAATTTTCTTTCTTTTTTTTATTTGTTGTCGTTTTTTTTTTTTTAATCCAAAAATGCACTTCAGTTCTTCGAGAGTTGCTTGGTGTTGAATATGAAAAAAGGGCCAAGGTAACACTACTTAACAATATGAGTTTTTTTTTGCACAGAATATCTATCCCCTAAAGGAATCAACATCAGTACCTATTGCCAAAGCTACTGAATTTCATTGTGTTGCACTTTGAAAGCGTTGCGAGGCGCGATATTATCACAACAGGATATTGTCTTAGTTTAGCTGCATCAGAGAGAGATAGACAATAACAAAAAAAAAAAAAGGAGCAGACGGTATATAAATAGATAAAAGAGGCCAAACTGGAAAGAAGAACTTATAAAGGTGTTTTCTTCTTTTTTCCATTTTTCGCTTTTTTTTTTGCTCCTGTTGTTGTTGTTGTATTATAAGTTGAAATCACTTTTAAGTCCAGGGTGAAAGATCTGGATTAGAGATTTTAAGTTTGTTTAAAAAGTTTTATCTTGAATAAGTTTTTTTTTTTTGCTTTGACATGGTTCTGGGATTTAATGAGAAAATGTCGTCAGGAATTCCCTTTTACAGTGTTCACTCTTATCCTTTTGAAAGTTTTTTTTTTTTTTTTTTTTTTGATAATCTTAATAGTTTTAAAATGAGGAATTCTAAAGTTCGTGAATAACTTTGAAATAAAAAAAAAAAAGGTAAAGACTGATGAGTTATTAGGAACCTGTTACGATTGCAGATGAGAAGCGTTTATTCTTACTTTTATGAATGCAAAATCAAAGAAATACTTTGCGTTTGTTTAAAAACTTGAAGTTCTTCAGTTGTTTGCATAGTAATTTTCATGGAGGTGAAAATTTTACTAAGAGCCTCATATAATTCTTTAACTTCTAAAATTTTTTTTAGAAATAGTTTACATAAAGGTCAATTCCGTCCACTAAAGACTATATTCGACACCAATACTTTTTATTCCTGTAGTTAATAATAAAACAAAAAATAACGGTACATAATTTAATGGAAACTTAATTTTTATGCCTCGCATACTTTAACATATAAAAATTCGGTACGAATAGCATATTATCGTATTTGGAAATAGTCATTACTAACAGTTTTAGGCTATGATTTCCTTGAAATACGTGAGGTGACATGTGTCATTTAAACATTCGCGTATACAAAATTAAGTATTTGTTGCTCCTTTTTTTCAGCATTATTGATTGCCAATAGCCACATAGTTTGTTGCATCCGCGATATAAAAGACATAAATGTTTATTTTTTGAAAAGAATACAAGTGCCTTTGTTTGGAAACTTTGTAAAAGTCAGAAAAAATTAAAATCAAACATTAAACAATTTTAAAAAATCATTAAATATTAAGTTTTACTGTCAAAAATGACGATTTACATTGGTTGCACCCGCGATAAATATTATAAAGGATAAAAACAAATCCAAATTTTTTGAGGTTCTTAAAAAAAACAAGTTCTTCTATGCTAAAATTATGCTGGCACAAATAATACTAAGATGGAAAAGTGTATCAAGTTCTAAAGTTGAGTTTTAAATTTGTATCAATTAAATTTTGATTGTTTACTTGACAATTTTTCTTTGAACAATGGGTTTTTAAGGTTATTTGAAAAATTGCCAAGTAAAGAATCAAAACGGTTACCACGCCCCCTGAATTGAAACAAGACCCATCCCGGTGCCAAATTACAAGTTTCTACAATAACGGAAAGTTCTCCATTATTTTGATGATTTATCAGTGAGTGAGTCAGTCAGTTTTTGCGATTTTTGAAGGTCTATATCTCAGAAACTAACAGTCGTAATTAATTGAAATTTTATGACGATATTTTTTTTTAGATTAGTTACACATAATGGACGAGTTAGGCATTTTTTGTGTAAAAGTTAAAGGGGGTTGAAAATGGCCTGAGTTGTTTTCTATATATAAAGGTGTAGTATGCCAAATTTGTTAGAGAACTTGGCTGGGTACTACCGTGCCCTTTCAATTCCCTTAAAAATGGTCGTACTCTAATTTTAAAAAATATTTTAAAGCTAAAACTTTATAGATCTTGAAAAAATCTTTCAAGTTACGTGTTTCGTTCAATTCTATTGAATACAAAAAAAAAAGTTTTCAAAATATTTTTCTTATCTAACTTGGAAAAAATTTTTGTAACATAACATCTTTTTATATGGATCAGATAAGGTGCTCCTTCAGCTAAAATTTTCTTTTTGAACACTTCGAAACTGAGGTGTCGAATTTTGAACAGGAGAAGATTTTTTATTCAATACCTAAATAAGTGAGTAAAATCAGGGAAAATCAGGCAATAAGTTGGAAATGTGGAGCAAACCAGTAATGTTGATTGTGCAAATCCCTACAAAGTTTCGATTCTACCCATCCAGCAGTTTTTTTTTGTTTTGTTCGATCGATTTTTTGAAAAAAAGAGGTTGTCTGTAAAGCCGGTTTACGGAGGATTATTTAACATGATAACGTCGTCAGAAAACAGGTTGTTTGCCTTTGTTTTAAATGAGTCAATTGAAGCGTTTACTTTTTTCAAACAATCATAATTTACAAGAAAAAGCTAAAAAAAATACCTTTTTTATTTCCTACCTAATAGGTACATATATGAATTTTTGTTTTGTTTTAAAAGATTACAAAAAAAATATGAAATTCAAAAGCCAAGTATTTCTTCTTAAGAATAAAACTATTTTTAAATTTTTACAATGCGCAAAAAGTATAAAAATAATTAAAATAATTTATAGAAAACAATCATTTTCATCAAAAAAAGCAAAAAAAAACATGAATTTTTATCTTCTCACGTCATTAATTCCATTTCTTTCCCTAACAACCTATACAAAATTTTATACAATCTGTCTTAGCTCCAAATTTATATCGATCAGGTCTATGAGACATCTACAAAAAGAGCTAGAATTTTTTGAACTCGATCAAATTTCATTAAAAAAAGCAAAAAAACATTTATTTTTATTTTCTCAGGCTATGGAATCAATTTTTTTGTTTGACAACCTACAAAAAATATATACCATGTAAAAGCTTATAATTTCACCTTTCATATGACGTATCAATCTCATTTCAAAGATGGCTACAAGAGAAGTTAGATTTTTTTAAATCAACCATGTCGAATTCCCACACTGGTGGCTGTTCGGGGGGCAACAGATCTCCACAGGTATTTTGAGGTTTTTCGCAAGTTTCTTGATTTTACATTGTGTAGCTTGTAGTTAGTCTACCGTTATGTGTGATATACCAAATGAAAGATAATTGTATCAGGATGCTCATATAAGTTTTATAAAATTTATAATAAAATAATATTATAATAAAATTTCTATCTGCTCTTGGTCAAAAGTTATAACCTGTTGAATTCTAAAATTTTATTTTACCGTTATCTCAAAATTGTGTTTACGAAAATGATTGAAATTTCTCACACATATAGTCGTAGTCATGGTCTATCATTAATCTATATATAATATTTCTCTATCTATTAAAGAAAAAAAGATAAAAATAAAAAACGATGAAAATTGGTTAAAAACGTGTCTTTTAAGAACTTGTTTCTCCCGTTATTCAATCAAAACTCACTAAACGATTCCAAGTTTTTGCACATGTATGCATAATTCCAAAAATTATATTTTGAGATTTTTGAACGCTCCAAAATAAAACTAAAAATCAAAAACTACCCGAAAATACCAATAGTAAACAAGGTGTTTTTCAAAAATTCATATTTCAAACGCAGGGTGTTATAAAAAAAATCCGTATTAGACTCCTAATCCTAATCATCATTTTGTCATAGCCCCAACATGTGTTTAACGTTCAAACAAAACGTTATAGCTTAGTTTCAAATTTTGTTTAGATTTTTTTCTTAAATTCAGTTGTTCTTAAATTAGTCTCATCTATGTATAGCAAAAAAAATCAACTCTCTACAACTTCACGTTTAGATTTCAGCCCAAATTTCATCTTTACCTTTAACCCCTTTTTACCCTATTAAAATCCTTCATTTGGATTAAGCTTTAGGTTATTATCTTTCAAATAAGTTATAGAAGATTTTTGTTTAATAGTTTATTTGTTAATTTTGAATTGAAATTTTTTTTCCGTCAAAAAGGATCGCAATTTAATCTATAAGAAGAAATTTTGTTTTTATCTTTTTTTATGCATTTCTATTGATAAAAATATTTGAATATATGACTGATTTGGGGTAGTTGAAAAAATGTGAATATATCTATCATGAACAAATATTGATAAATAACAAACTTTTTGGTTCTTAAAAAGCTTGGGCCAGTTTTATTACACTCGCGCTTTAATCGATTTTTAATGACGAAGAGAACATGTTAAAATGTACTCCTTTAGGTAAAACTTAAATTTTATGAAATTATTTTTAATTTCATTATGAATATATACTTTAAATGAGTCTAATCATTGTACCCGTGGTAATGAAATTGCCCCATAACAAATTCTTCACTCCCTCACTTCTCAAATCTTCTTCCTTCATTTTGACAGAGATGAAATTGTCATACTGTATCGTTTAAGAGTAGATACTAAAGTGTTGTTAGGACAAAATGCACAAATCAAAAACCTCAAGTAAAAAAATTCTTCTTTTTTTAAAGCTAAACCTCTGTTTAACATACTTATATGTACAAAAATCACAAATAAAAATACAAATGGTATCGTTTAACATTTTAACACCAGATTACTTAACTTTTAAAGCTTCATTTCATACCCTTTTCCAGAATAAATTTACACCTGTATACTGTCTTTTTTCTTAAATACAAAATCCTGAAGTAATATTATCACAGAAAGCCAGAGATTAAAATTTATACATCTTTTCTTGTGCCAAGAATAGCCATTTATGTTTTCTAAATTTAAATGCCATTAAGTTTCATCTCTTGAGATTTTTTTTTTGCACAAAAATAAAAAAAGAAGCAAAAAAACAAACTCAGCTCCAAGGTGTTTACATGCAAATGAGTTATGTAGATACCAAAAGAATGTATATAGGCAGAGTTACTGTATATAAATTCGATGGAAAGTACATCGCATCCTTTTGGTTGATTTTACATCATTTTGTTTCCTCCTTTCAATGTTTTTCACTCTGAGAGAAGCACACACAAACAAATTGACCTTGTTTTTTTTTTGTTGCTTTTGTGAAAATATCTCACAACGAAAATGCAAAAAAAAAAAAAAAATGAACTGGAAAATAAACTTACAATATCGACAGCAACTCTGAAACCCTTTTCTAGGAACATTCTAGTTTCGAATGCCATTACAAGGTAGGTATAAATTCTGGAAAGAGAATTTTCAAATTCTATCATCGTCACCGGTTCGGGGAACCAACAAACACGAACCTGCAACTCCCGATGGTAATAACTCAATATACTGGCTTAGCTGGTGTATATAGAGATTTTCTTTGAAATCTTTGACAGGGCTGGATTTAATCAAGTAAAGGCTTTGTAAGGGCTCTGTTATAAGCTAATTTTTAGTTTGAAACATTTTTGCGATTGGATTAATTTTGAGGAAGTGTTTTTTTTTACATCAAAATGGCTCTGATGTGGCTTGATTACATGACACTTTTATATGATTTTTAACTAAATTTTGTTAATAAATTCAGTAAATTTAGACATTTACTAATTTTTTAATGTTTTTTTTTCAAAAATTTAAATAAAATTATTCTTTAAGCATTTTTCATTTTTTATATAAAATCCATCCCTGTATTGTAAGGAAACTTGATGGATATCGAAGAAACTGAAATGTTTATACCACAGTAGAACATGTTAATACTTCCTTAAGATAAACCTATACCACCCACATAATCCGTTCTTTTATACTGACTGAACCCTCAACTGTAGACTATCATTCATGTCCTTGATACGTATGTACTTAAATATAACAGGCTTTAAGGAAATTCTATAGGTAGATGTTCTGTCTCTTTATTCAAAAATAAATATCTATAAGAAAATAAAAAGATTCTTGTTTGCTAATAAATATGCATTTATAAATAAATTATAGTCAGACAAAAAGAAAATTTATTGATTAAGAATTTTGTGATTCAAAAATATATATTCAACTTTGATTTAGTATTTTTTTTTTTTTTTTTTTCATAGTAAGGTAGTTGACTTTGGTCTGACAAAATTTTTTAAGGCATTTTTTCAACCATTAATAGTAGGAATAGTAATAGTAGGAAATTTTGGGATCGGGTCAAAATTCTGGCTTCAAAATTCTGTTTTTCAAAATTCTGCTTTTTGTATGAAAATTCTGTTTTTCAAAATTCTGCTTTTTTTCTATTCTGTCTTTCAAAATTCTGCTTTTTAAAATTCTGCTTTTCAAAATTCTGCCAGCATATTTTTTGAACAAAAAATTTCTGCTAATTCTGTTTTTTTTTTTCATAGCATATGCGTTTACATCTCATTAATCCATTATAAACCGTTGAAAACGATTAGAAACTAAGGCTGTGTGTGAATTGCGTTGAATTGTTAACACCGTGTAAAATTTTTGACACTATTGAGGTGATCAAAAATATTTTAAAAAAAATATGTTTTTTTTTTAATTTTTTCTGCCTTTTTTCTGCCATGATACCTATTCCTTTTTAATAAAAAAAAAAAAAAAAAAAAAAAAAAACCATCTGCAAACAAAATTTAACTCGAATTTAACCAGGTCCCAGAGCCCAATAAATTTTTAACAACTGAAAATTTCTTATTCACCTCAATGGTGTCAAAAATTTTACACGGTGTAAACTATTTAACGCAATTTACACACGGCCTGAAAAGAAATATACAATAGTCGGAAAAAGTATTTTGACAAAATTAACATTTTTTTAACTGATGAGAAAAATCTATAACGGTTAAACATTAAATAAGGAAGTTGACGGTTATTTAATAAGTATATTATGGTGAATCTCATGATGGTCAATGTCAGTCATATAGTTGGTATTATGCTTAGAGGCTGCATTTTTTGTATAAAAAGTACTAATTTTTGAGGGAAAAAAGTATTTTGACAAACGTTCTTTTTCAACGTTGGTAAGGTAAGGTAATGCATTTTGCGTGTTTCAAGCACGTATACAACTGACAGAGTTATTAAGGCTCCGATTTGTAAAAAATTGGACAAAACGGCGGAACTTAACATCGAAATTAGTGCATCTTCTGTTGCAAGTCATAATTTCGGTGTGTCTGTTAAAAGATCTGTGGAGAACTGAATTTATCACGGGAAACTAAAAATTACCAAATATGACAACACTAAAATATAATTATCCTATGCAAAATTTACACGAATGGACAAAAAAATGAAAAAATGCATTAAAAAAAAGAGACGCATTTTGAGGAATTCACTTTAAATCCGGAATGACTGCAAAAAGTCTGGATTTGGAAATGCCATTCTCTTATCAAAAACTTTGTGAGCAAAAGTTCCCTTTACAGGAAAGCTCGAAGAAGACAATTTTACCATGTTTATGGGGAGATAATACAGTATTTATCTCATAAAACAAAAATCGAAAAAAATTTAATTCTCAAAGGAACATATTGGTATGCTTCTTTCATTCAAAAACAAAGTTTCATGGACCACATTCTCACAAATTTCTATCTCAATGATCCGGGAAACGCAAAGGAACTGTTGAAACTCCGTAAAAATTTGGTCAAGTTTGTTCCAGAAGCGAAAAGCACAACAACATGTCCCTTTGAGAATTCGATTTTTTTTAAATTTTTTTTTTTATGAGATAAGTACTGTATTATCTCCCCATAAACATGGTAAAATTGTCTTCTTCGAGCTTTCCTGTAAAGGGAACTTTTGCTCACAAAGTTTTTGATAAGAGAATGGCATTTCCAAATCCAGACTTTTTGCAGTCATTCCGGATTTAAAGTGAATTCCTCAAAATGCGTCTCTTTTTTTTAATGCATTTTTTCATTTTTTTGTCCATTCGTGTAAATTTTGCATAGGATAATTATATTTTAGTGTTGTCATATTTGGTAATTTTTAGTTTCCCGTGATAAATTCAGTTCTCCACAGATCTTTTAACAGACACACCGAAATTATGACTTGCAACAGAAGATGCACTAATTTCGATGTTAAGTTCCGCCGTTTTGTCATTTTTTACAAATCGGAGCCTTAATAACTCTGTCAGTTGTATACGTGCTTGAAACACGCAAAATGCATTACCTTACCTTACCAACGTTGAAAAAGAACGTTTGTCAAAATACTTTTTTCCCTCAAAAATTAGTACTTTTTATACAAAAAATGCAGCCTCTAAGCATAATACCAACTATATGACTGACATTGACCATCATGAGATTCACCATAATATACTTATTAAATAACCGTCAACTTCCTTATTTAATGTTTAACCGTTATAGATTTTTCTCATCAGTTAAAAAAATGTTAATTTTGTCAAAATACTTTTTCCGACTATTGTACAACATATTCCTTTCTTAGTCAATTTTTCGAACATTCACTTTTATTTGATAAATTAATAAATTTCTAATTATTTTTCAAAATTATTTAATATTAAAAAATCTTTTCTTAATATTTTTTAATTTATTGATTTATCAAACAAACAGTGAACATAAAAAAAAACTGACAAAGTGAGTAAAGCAATCAAATAAGCAGCAAGGAGATAGTTTTACCAAATTCTGCAAAAAAATAAAAAATGGTTTGGAAAATGTTTAAAAGCGCGCGCTTTTAAACATTTTCCAAACCATTTTTTATTTTTTTGCAGAATTTTGAAAAGCAGAATTTAAAAAAACAGAATTTTGAAAAGCAGAATGTTAAAAGCAGAATTTTGTAAAGCAGAATTTTGAAAGCAGAATTTTGAAAAAAGAATTTTGACCCCGGCAGAATTTTGACCCCAACCCGGAAATTTTTTGTCATAACAAATAATTATCATTTCAACTTATATGCTAATGTTGTTGCTGCAATTTTTCCCATAAGTTTTTACCTACCCCCTTCTTTTGTAGCTCTAAAATGCTTAAAGTGTTCATAAAAAACTAGTCCACCAACCAGAATCTTCTTCGAATCCGATCTCCCGCGGTTTTAATTGAGAAACTCCGCCTACAGAATTTTATTTTCTTCCAAAGTTGACTTCTTGAAAGAATTTTAAGTTGAAAATTGTAAAAACAAGTAGCGAAAATCAATTTTATAATGTGGCGACTTTTGTTAAAATTGAGTTTAGAAAAATAAAAAATATAAAATTTCCATTTTTCCGACTCGTAAAGTTTTTGGTTTTCAGTACCATTTCTCAAAACAAGTGATTCACAAACATAATCTTCTTAATTTTTCCGATTAATAGTACAGGTAAAATAGGCATTTATGAAAAAAAAATTGTTGCACTCATGAAACTTGGCAAAAAGTTTGCTTTTTGGATAAGAACTAAGTACAAAAAAAGTCTATAAAAAAAAGTTGGGTGGAAGGGTGTTTTTTCGCGGACAAGAGGGAGGAGCTGAAGGTCAAAAATATACTGAAAAAAATTGTTTGTTGAATATCATCATATGACACATGTTTTCAAAGGTATTTTTTGATACTGAATCTAATGGCATAAAAATAAAGTCAATACGATTGCTCTAAGAAAAGTTATTTCCGATTAAAAACTAGGGTGCTTGTTTTTCTGACCTAAACAGGTAAAATATAACCAAAACCCATGTGAAAAACATGCTACACTGAAAAAATTCGGGATAAAGGTTTAAGATAAAACAGCGACAAAGGATTCATAAAGTTTTTAAAAATATTTTGGGTGAAAGGGTGTTTTTTTGATAGGTTAAGTTGTGTGTGAGAAAGGTATCATAACAGCTTACTTATATTTTATTCATTTTTAAAACTTGGTGAAATAGTTTTGGTTGGTATAAGAATTAAGAATCTATAAAAAGTAAAAAATTATTTTGAGTGAAAGGGTGTTTTTTTTTTCAAGAAATGATGAAATTCGGAATTAGTACCACAAAAACTGGGAAAAAATTGTTACACCAATGGAAATTGGTAAAAATGTTTCATTAGTAACAGAAAGCAAGAACCCAAAAAGTCTATAAAAATATTTTAGGTTAAAGATTGTTTTTTTTTTTGGGAAATAGGGAAAAATCCGCGATAAATCCGATAAATAAATCAATGGTATAAATGGTACCCTTACGAAATTCATTAAATATGTTCTCTTTCCCATGGGAACTACGAATAATGTAAGTCAATTTTTTATGTGAAAGGGTGTTTTTTTTTAGAAGTAAAGAAAATATGGGTATATTTCAAAAAGTGTGTAATACTAGAGTAATATTAGTGGTACCCTATTGAAATCTAGCAATTATGTTAATTTTAAGATAAGAAACAAGAATCTTAAGTGTCTATAAAAATATCATGGTTAACAGGGTGTTTTTTCGAGTGAAAACAAAAATGATGGGTCACCCTAATGAAAATTGTGTAAAAACATTGATTTTGGGATAGAAAGCAAGAATAAAGAGTTTTCATAAAAAAAAAATTGGTGAAAGGGTGATTTTTTTCGAAGAAACAGTAAAATCTGTAATTGGTCCCAAAAAGCTTATGCCTTTATTTATACTCCATGAATAAAATTTCTAGCCATAGGGGTATACAATAAAGAATCTTCGTCTTTCAATTTGCATAAAGAGTTGCGGTTTGTAAATAGTTTTTTGAGATTTTTAAAAGTAATAAAGCCTTCAAATTATTCGTTCACATTTCGTGTCCACTATTTCACGGAATTACCCAAATTTAGATTCTCTTTGGCTATTGATTTCATTGTTTATTTTATAAACAAATACAAATATTTTATACATAATTAAATGATAAAAAAAATTTAAACTAGAAATGCAGTAAAAGGTTAAAAAAAACTAAACTTATTTTCTTTTTTAGACGATTTTTAACACTTTTTTATGGAATTTTAGGATTTTTGTATTATTGTTTACGCACTCACTCTTGTGAATTAATATTTGAAACATGTGGTACTACTCTGAATGTTTTTTTTTTTTTAAGTTATAAAAATAAACAAAACAAAGATTCAAAATTTCCACATAATTGTTACTGGGCACAAAATTTGTTCACAAATATTAAATGGTTTCCTACAGAAAAATATTACACATACGCCAGAGTGACCACTTAAGTTTAAGTTGTAAAAGTTGAACCGGAATTTTTTACCGCTGCAACTAAAATCGAATAGAAATGGCTATCTATTAAGCACAGGATTTGAAAACTACACATGCCGTTTTTTTATGAGAAAACACCTTGTTTAAGGAAAATGATTAAATATAATTTTAAAAAAAGGGTTGTGTGTATTTCTTAATCTTTTTACCTAACAATTTCCATCTCATACTCCTTTAATATTTTATTGAAACACACAAACAAACAAACACACAAAATGAGAGTTTATTTTACTGAAAAATTACTTGAATTATTATGTTCGTCTATATTTACTGTCCACCCTCGTACGGTTTAGAGAGGGTATGGATAATCTAATCAGTAATCGTATTTAGACAAAACACAAAAAACTTTTTTAGCAATTTACAATTAATTATATCCAGGCGTCTATTTTTTTAATTTTAATAAACATCATAGTCTTAATTCAACAGAAGTTTAAAAATTCATTAAGCCACCTATATGTTCAAAAGTAACATTTTCTAAATGTCCAATTATCCAGAATTCAAGAGCTCTACGGGCACCCTCTTTTCTAACAAACTTTTCCTTTCATTTCAAATGAGATTACTTTCAGTATTTATATAAAAAGTAATTATTGTTGTCCTTTGCTGTCTGACCAGGAGCGGGGGCTATAATAAATATTTAACAAACAGATTAGTAGCTTCATTAAAATAAAAAAAAAAAACAAAATAATGTAATGTTCAAGAAACAAGTGAAATAGAGTGGTTTGGTTTCGAGTTTGGCGTCTGTTTGTTATCTCGTACAGTGGGAACAAATATAATATCTGTCTGGGCAAATATTAATTTTTTATTTAAGCTTTTAAAAGTTAATCTTTCAAGGTTGAGTGAATCATAAATTGAGTGTTCAGAAAAAAAAATCATTTCTGCAGTTCACACGTGGTAGAAGTGAAACCTTAAAAAATAATTTTTCTTGCAAAAAAAATCAAAAAAATTTACCTTTCTTCCATCAACTGTAAATCCATATTTTTTAAATGACAACCTACATATAGTTAATTTTATATCATCTGAAAGGTTTTTATTTTAACTTTTATATGACGCTTCAATCATATTTCTACCATGCCCATACAAAAAAAGTAAGAATTTCTCAAGCCAACCATGTCAAAATTTCAAACTGAGATTACGGTACTTCCTACACTGGTGGCTGGTCATCGGCAACAGATCTCTACAGGTATTTGGAGGTATTTTTCAAGTTTTTAAATTTAGGTATTATTATCAGCATCCGTATTAAAGTAAAATTATTAAATTTGTATGTGCTCTAGATCAAAAAGATATAACGTGTTTAGAAAAAGAGCATCTTTTTATCGTTATCTCAGAATTTTGAAAATAAAATTGATTGAAATTTTGTACAATTATAGCTTATTTAATTACCAATCTATAGTATAAACATTCATTTATCTATTAAAACAAAAAAGTTATAACCAATTGATTTGTCGTGTCGCTTTTTCGTTTCATCTTGTTTCAAATTACTACGATACTAAAGAAGTTTTCACTTCAAAAATACAATTGTATAATTTCAAAATTATTTAAAATAAAAGTATAATGGTAAAAAACAGCTCTCACGATTTTGATTGAAAAAATATTTTCTTAGAAGTTATTAACATTATAAAACCGCTTTTTTGATTTCTCTGCTCAAAAGATAAAACGGCTTTTAAGTTTTTTTCAATCATTTTTTATGAGAACGAATTTAAACTTTAAAAAAATATTTAAGGGGAACCGAAATATAGAAACATGAAATTTGGACACTAGCATTATAATTTTCTACTCTTTTTAAATGCGTTTAAGGTTTAAAAAAAATAGTTTAATTTAAGTTTTTAGAAGCAAAAGTTCTCACTTAAGACCTTTTTTCTTTTTCTAATTCGTATCTTAAATTGGCTTATGTCACTTAAGTCGGTTTTCCGCATTTTTTTTTAAATTTTTATGTGAACTTACGTACACATAAGCCGTTTTTCCTATTTATAAGTTTGACCATGTTATTTAGTTAAGACACTTTTCCATTAGGAAATTTTTATAAGTTTCATTGAAATAATTGAAAAAAAGTTTAAAAGAACATAGAAATAGATTACTTAGAACTCTATAGACTGCAATATACAAAAAAAAATCTAAGCCGTTGTCATTGTTTAAAGTGACATTCTCGATATCTGGTGAGAATGCAGATTGTAAACGGTAACATCCATCCATCAGCTATCGCTCAACCTGAGCCTGTTAGCTGTGCGATATGGATTGCAAGTTCATCTTAAAAGCCAATTTATATGAAGCCAAGTCGAAATTAAGACAGCCATACGTGTATGGATTCAACAGACGAGGGTGTTAAAGCGCTAATAATTATTTTACTTTTGCGCCAGAGGTCCAAGGTTGGAGTCCACGGAGAGCCCAATACTAAATTTTTGTTTGTTTGCAAATAATTTTTAAGCCTTTTTTATATTGAAAGCATACAACCTGTCCGTTAGCAGACTTAACTCTTATACAATATTTAATCAAAAAGATGCCATGTTTATCTCTTTACACATTTAAAGACGCTATACGGACAATGGATGATGTTTCTTTGACACAAACTAAATTTGCCAAAACTCAGATTTGACACAAAATGTAGGAAAAAACATGGTAAAATTCTTTTTTTCTAGGTTTCTTAAGGTTACTCATGTGACAAGTAGGACCATCTTGATTAAGAAGGCACATACATCAGGGCAACAAACGTTATGGCTTTTCTTATAATGGAACTCTAACACCTTCAAATAGCTCGGAAAAATGCTCGCAAAGCACGATTTCTACAACAAACTGAAGACATTTCTCGACGAGTATAGTTCGCTAGGCCCCAACAAGGAAGTATTTGTTAACAAAGCCGATGAAAGTGGTTTTTGTAGTGACCCAAGTATAGTCTAAAAGCAAGCTTAAGTACATTTAAGATTTTACTTTGCATAATATTTTGTTTTGGAAAAGTGGCCTAAGTGTACTTAATATTTTCTTCCTAATAAAAAAAAACTATTCAAAAAAATCATTTTTGGCTTAAGTCGACTTAAGCCCTTTTACCTTGTGCACAAAAATTTCGTAAACGACTTAAATAATTTCAAAGAAAATGTTCCCATAAAATCGTTTAAATCTTGATATAAAAATAAAGAAAAGTTATGAAAAGTCTTTAAAAAATTTAAATTTGTCTATACAGGGTGTCCCAAAAGTTAACGTCTAAACGAATACGGTAGATAGGGTAGGTGGTGATAGTTATCAGAAAAATAATAAAAAAAATCGCAGCCATATATTATGTGAGTTATGGGCATTTGAATAAAAGTCGAAAAAATAGTCACCCTGTGACGGTTTTTTATGTGCCGTGACTACAAATCTTAATTTTTCTCATTTTTTTTCTTTTGTTATGGAACCTTGAATAACCCTGCTACCAAATGCATTCAAAAATTTTAACTCAGCTGCATCAGTTTTAAAGAAAATATTGCTTTTTTGCCCAACTAAGTACTAAAAAATTTTACATGACTCTAATTCAATGAGCCGTAGTGTAAAAAAAAATGCACTACGATGTTTCGGCAAGTTACCTTAAAAGTTGGTGTGTTCAATTCTCTTTTCAAAATGGTATAACATTGTTGAGAATATTCCATAAATAACCGAGATAAAATTTATTTTCTTAAGAAATCCGACTTTTTTATTAGGTAATTTTTCCATATTTTTTAAGTTTTGTACCCTTTCAGAACATTTCAGAATACAAAAACTTAAATAATAAGGAAAAATTTCCTAATAAAAAAGACGGATTTCTTAAGAAAAAAATTTTATCTCGGTTTTGAACAAAAATTGTGAAAGGCTTGACGCTCTGTAGTTCCTGCTTAAAAAAAAAAAGAGGACCGCAAATTTCATTAAATTCAATTTTATTTAAGTTTTTACATCATTTAAAGCATAAAACTTTAAATTTTAAATTAAAATGATCTCAATTTCTGTTCGTCAGAAAGTCAGGTTTTTTGGCAATCATTTGTAAGCATTTTATGTCTGAGGTCTGACTCCTTAGATTGACTACCAAAAAAGATGCAGATCAACAATCAAAGCATGAAAGAACTTAGTTTGAAACTTTTACTGTCCTTTATCTTATTTGTTACTCTCTTTAATGACTTAAGATTTAAAAATTGTATAATATTTATTTTTTGCCTTTAATATTGGACAGGGACCCTTAAATTATGATTTGAATGATCATTGTTATTTTTGCAGTGTTTTATCTTGTTTTAAATGCCTTATTTTTCTATGTTGTTCTATAATATGATCTCTTAGTCATAAACCGTTTCAACTTATTTATATACTTAGTCTCACTTTTATGTTCACCTGTCCCACTGTTCCTTCAGTCGTTTATTATCATCATCATCTCATCTAATAGATTCTATAGAAGATAAAATAAATTCATTAATTACATTTCTTTGTAGGGTGTATTTTTTTGTTTTTCTCCTCAAATATTGTAATTATATTGTTATTGTGTGTTTGTGTATGTATAGTAGTCCGACCAACGACGACGCGACGCCTTTTTCCCTCATGGCAATATGACAAAGTTAACGAAACTTTATTATTTTTTGCAAAAATAAATCAACTTGGATTCTCTTTCAGAGAAATTAACTGGCGAGATGTAAATCAGTATCAGATAATAAATATTATCCGAAACATCATTATTAAGTATAAGCCATTAAAAATGAGATTTTTTTATGTCTGTATGCATGTTAATATGGCACCGGAAGTTATTATTCAGAAAAACTTATTATATAATATAAGAAAAAAAAAAAAACCCAAACGTACGGTTGACTTACGGTTTGATGGATTTATTATATAAACTTCACCCACATCAGAAAACTTAACAAAAAAATAAAAGAAAACTGTAAATAATCGAAACGAAACGAAAATATAAATTTTTATTCTTAATGTTTTTTTTTTTCTCTTAAACACACATTTCGTTATATAAACAAATAATAATGCCTTTTATATGGAAACGAAAATAAAAAAAATATAAATAAGAATTTATTAAGTTGACCACACCTTTCATAGCGTAGACCCAACGACGAGCTTAAACTTTTATGGTCGGAAAATATTTCAGCTCAAGGATAAAATTTTTTCTGTTAAAGAAAGAAATATAAAATTTATTCACAGACTCTCACATACGTATACCACGCATGACATGTAATTATTATGCAAGGACACATTTTTTACATACTTACATGCATGCAAGCAAGCAAAAAAATAAGGACTTTTAAATTCTTTACAGAAAAGGGAAAATGGTAGGTAAATCCTTTCTTTTCTATTCCAAGAATTTTATTTTTTTTTTGTTAAACCTAACTCCCATTATAAGCTTAAAATATTTAAGAAAACGTTCCTTCATGTTAACTCAATCACAACAAAAACATTACTGTTAAAAAAAGAGCCAAGTTCTCCTATGTTGAAATTATGCTGGCACAAAAAGTACTGAGATGTAAAAGTTTACCAAGTTCTAAAGTTTGGGTTCAAATTCGTATCAATAAAATTTTGATTGTTCTCTTGACAATTTTTCTTTTAATTACCGATTTTTAAAGTTATTTCAAAAATTGCCAAGTAAACAATCAAAATTTTATTGATACGAATTTGAACCCAAACTTTAGAACTTGGTAAACTTTTACATCTCAGTACTTTTTGTGCCAGCATAATTTCAACATAGGAGAACTTGGCTCTTTTTTTAACAGTAATGTTTTTGTTGTGATTTCACTACTTTTTGCAAGGTATGGCTGTAGAATTGAAAATCTCTATATTTGATGAAAATTCAGTGAAAATGGGCGGTTGCCACGCCCCCTGGCTGAAATTCTCAAACCTTAAATTTTTTCCTTTGTATAAACTACCAGCTCTACCATTCTACCAAGTTTCAAGATTCTACGACAATCAGAAGTGCTCTATAATATTTGATGAAAATTCAGCGGCAATGGGCGATTGCCACGCCCCCTGGCAGAAATTCTCAAATTTTAAATTTTTTCCTTTGTATAATCTACCAGCTTTACCATTCTACCAAATTTCAAGATTCTACGACAATCAAAAGTGCTCTATAATATTTTATGAAAATTCAGCGGCAATGGGCGATTGCCACGCCCCCTGGCTGAAATTCTCAAATTTTAAATTTTTTCCTTTGTATAATCTACCAGCTCTACCATTCTACCAAATTTCAAGATTCTACGACAATCAAAAGTGCTCTATAATATTTTATGAAAATTCAGCGGAAATGGGTGGATGCCACGCCCCCTGAATTGAAAATCTCAAATTTTCGATTTTTTCCTTTGTATACACCACAAGTCCTATCACCGTGTAAAATTTCAAGTTTCTACGATATCGGGAAGTTCTCCATAATTTTGATGATCTGTCAGTGAGTCAGTGAGTCAGTGAGTCAGTGAATCAGTGAGTCAGTGAGTCAGTGAGTCAGTTACGGTTTTTGCGATTTTTGAAGCCCTATATCTCAGAAACTACTCATCGTAGGAGGCTGAAATTTTGTGAGGTGTTTGGTTTTGACCAGCTCAACAAATGTAGCAAGTTTGAAATTTCTAGCATCTTTGGTGTGGAAGTTAGAGTGGGGTCGAAAATGGCCTGAGTTGTTTCCTGTAAATAAGGGTGTAGTGCCAAAGTTGCTAGAGAACTTGGCTGGGCACTACCGTGCCCCTTGATAATATCTACCATATCCGCAGATATGTGTAGTAAGTTTGCATAATATCAAGACTGTGTGTGTTATAGTTCTTTGTGTGCATTTGATTGCTTAGATAAACAGACCTTTAAGTTTTAACAATGAGGACAACAACGGAAGCTATAAGCATAAGCGTTTTCCCTTTGATATGATGTCTATTAATGCGTTAAGGGATTTATTTAGTTATGTTGTTGTTATTGACAAATAATTATATTGTTAAAGGGGTTAAAGTTGGAAGAGAGTAGGTATTAAACAAACATCATCGGTTTTCTTGTTTGCATTAACACTCGATTATTTTGAATGAGATTAAATTCAGGAAAATCAATCAATTAATTGAAAGCGCTTTGGGCATTAAAATTGTTTTGGATAGGTTCTAAATGGGGGAGATTATAATTTAAATATCTTACCTACATAGGTTTATTTTGTATTTATTTTTCTTAAGAATTTAACATTTAAGTGTTTGATTACATTATAAATAAATGCATGTCAAATTTTTTAGGGTTTTCTTAAAAATCAAATTTGTTCAAAAACAGTTTCAATATTGTCTCCAAACTTATTCTTTTTTAAGATTTAGGCTAAGCCCATGAAAAGATAGACCTTATATACAAAAACTCACCTTGAATTGAAGGTTTGTAATTCTAAAGAGTATAAGTGCGATTTTTATAATTTTTAGAGATAAACGAGAAATATAATAAAATAATAAAAACAACTTATAAGAGCCAATTTTTCAATCTTCTAATAAACAATCAGTTAACTGTTCGACGAATAAAGTTATTAGAGCCCCCGCACACTACAGACTTTCTATCGGCCGATAGTTTAGTCGGGTTGGGATCCTAGTGTGCGCACAGGCAGGCGACTAAATAGTCGGCTGGGTATGAAATATTTTAGTTTGAAGGCAATTGTGTAGCAAAACAAACTTTTTTTCGATCAAACAAACTTTTTGATCGGCCGATACTTAATCGTTGTAGTGTGCGCACTCTCATACATTTTCATTCTGATTAAGAGACCGACTAAACTCTAGGCCGATAGAAAGTTTGTAGTGTGCGGGGGCTCTTAGGCTCATAAACAATCAGATAAAAACATTGAATTTTTCAATCAAGAATAATTTATTCTACAGAATAACAAAAAAAAATTGTCAAATTCAAAAATATTTAAAATTAAACGTCATTTTTATTCATGATTGTTTTTGTTTTCTTGTGTTCCACTGTATTTTTTTTCAAAATTCTTTCAAAACAGCTTTGACAACTGACACAATATTTTTTTTGAGATTATTCCTTAGAATAATTTTTATTCGTCTCTGAAAGAAGCAGATAGTTTTATTCTTATTAGGGCCAATTTTTCAATAGTCAGTTAAACAGTCAGTTAGTACTTATTCCTAAGGATAGAGAAAAAATCAATTTTTCAACAGGCAGATATAGCTTATTCCTAAGAATAAAACTATCTGCTTCTTTCAGAGACGAATAAATATTATTCTAGGGAATAATCTCAACAAAAATATTGTGTCAGTTGTCAAAGCTGTTTTGAAAGAATTTTGAAAGAAATACAGTGGAACACAAGAAAACAAAAACAATCATGAATAAAAATGACGTTTAATTTTAAATATTTTTGAATTTGACAATTTTTTTTGTTATTCTGTAGAATAAATTATTTTTTATTGAAAAATTGAATGTTTTTATCTGATTGTTTATGAGCCTAATAACTTTATTCATCGAACAGTTAACTGACTGTTTATTAGAAGATTGAAAAATTGGCTCTTAATAAGCTACATATATGTGCCTGTTGAAAAATTGATTTTTTCTTTATCCTTAGGAATAAATACTAACTGACTGTTTAACCCTTTCGAACCCAAGCTATGAAAATCAATATTAAAAAATGTTTTTTCGGTATTATCGGGTCAAAAAAATCACAACTAAGAATTATGAATAGCAAAAAGTTATTTTCCAAAATAATAAATAGCAAAACTAGTGTGTTATTCTCATGTTACATGTAAGTAACATGCACAGCTTATGACCACCAAAAAAAGTCGGAGAACTGAGAAAATAACTTTTTATGAAACTATAATGTATGTGACTTCTTCTAAGCAAAAAAACAAAACACTTTCAGCATTAACATTTTTTATATCTTTTTTTCAAAATTATGACCATATGTAAAAAAAAAAAATTGAAAAAAAAAAAATGTGAATTTCAGTTCCTTTTACGATAAAAAAAATTAAAGGGATGATATTTGACTAACTTTTTGTAATAATCCAGTAACTAAAGGCATTATTATCTTTCAATTAAGCCATAGAAACTTAAAAAATTGTTTAATTTAATATTTTTTACGAATTATTAAAAAAAAGTTACATGAGAGTAACGCTGGGTCCGAAAGGGTTAACTGACCATTGAAAATTGAAAAATTGGCCCTAAGACTACTAACTCTCACAACTTTATTTGTGTGTAATGTGTATTGTTTCAAAAGATACAAGCACCTAAGCACCATTTCGGTATTATAAGGATTGGTTCTTAGATTGTATTTTAATAAAGATATTGGCTTTTGAGTTTTTGGCACTTAGAACTTTTCTAAAATTGATATACCTACCTATCACAGGTAAAGTTCGCTAAGGTTCTAAAAAATTTACATAACTCCAAAATCTCCCGTGTACGATCTCCAAAAACTGCTTCGAACCAAGTTTGAAAACAATCGATCCATCCATCCATTTAGGGTATACAGATTATAATATTGTTCACCGCTCAGACCCTCAGAGTCTACGTGACCGCTTCCATATATTTTTATATGTTTTAATTTAGTTTATATTATATTTCAATTTAGTTTTCGATATTGTGAATATTAAAAAGTAACATGCCAAAAATAAAAAAAAAAAAAAAAAAAAAAAATTTAGACTTTGAGAAATTTCTATCAAAATTTTCAAAAAAAATCTTCCGAAAGAAAGATTGTTTATCTACTTTTTTGTTAAAAAATACCATTTTTTCGGTGCTTTTTTCTTAAATTTTGTCTTGCCAAATCTTGAATTTTAAATATTAAGTGAGTATTTTATAGCCTTGTTTTAGAAGAAAAAATTGAAGACGTGCATTTTATTATTTTTCTATCTCTAAATGTGGTAAAAAAGTTGTATTTTAACAAAAAAGTAATATTTACTTTTGTATTTATAGCGATACGAAAAAAGTTGTATACCAAGGTTGTAGAAAATTTTAAAGTGAACAATCTTTTCCCGGAAGGTTTTTTCAAAATTTCAATAAAAAGGGCTTAAAACTTAAAAATTTTTTTTTTTTTTTTTTACTTTTTTGGCTTGTAGATAACTTTTTTAATATTCAGAATATCGAAAAAAGTATTCTTGATATAAAAGACACGAAATTCAATTGTCTACGTTTTTTGTATTAACAACTTTAACCTAGGATGAACAGAAGTCGAGATATTTAATAAAAACTAAAATCCAAGATCGGGGTTATGATATTCAGCCAATTCTCTATCGAATGAGTAAATTTGTGGGTGGTACAAACATGTGGGTTACACATATATGAACAAATGAACATCATAAATGCACTGTAATAGTGCTGGAAAACGTAATCTTGCAGCTAAAATTGTGAGCTCAATAGAAAACTAAATTTTAAATGTATGTGTTACTCTTACTAAAAGCCTGCCTTTATTTTTTTTTCAAAAGCGTGTTAGAAAAAACCTCCAAAAAATTAATCTGATTTCATTGAGACGAACTTACCATTGAAATATGGCTCAAAAGTTATTGGTCACTGTGGCGTATGTGTGATGTTTTTTTTAATTTTTTATGAAATTTCTATTTAGCTTAGCAAATCATAAAAACAGTTGATCCTTTTTGAAAGAAATTTTTCTGATAAATATAATGATGTAGTTAGTAAAAATTGAACACATGAAGTATTGGTCCTGAAGCACATTTCAGGTCCCAATGATAGATGTACATTAGTGTGGTCCAAAAAATATTGTTTTCGATTTTCGGTCGGGCCATCCGCTAAATTTGTTCCACTTATCTATAACATTAACGTTGTGAAATTTCAATTCGCTATCTTAAGCACAAGAGGGTGCTAGTAACAGTTGAATTTTTAGGTTTTGTAGGTAATCTTGATTTTTGTTTAAATTTAGAATATGAAATATTACGAATTTAGGCTATTCATATAAGTTGGAATACTAACCTTGAAAACAATATAAAGCTAAAACTTGAAAAAATTTGGAGTGGACCACGCTAACCATTTATGGTATGAAAATAGTTGTTGGCCGATGCTTAGACTTACCCGATGTACCCACAAAATTTCATAAAAATCGTTCCAAAAATACATTAAAAAATTTTTTGGTTGGACCACCCTAACCATTTTATCATATGAAAATTCATGTTGGACCACCCTAACAATATAGATGTATGAAAAATAGATGTTGGCTGATTCTCAGACCTACCCGATATGTGTACAAAATTTCATAAAAATCAGTCCAGCCGTTTCGGAGGAGTTTTGTAACAAACACTGTCACATGAGATTAATATTAATTAATATAATCAGAACTAAAACCCTACCCTAACTTTTAAAAATCTTGGTATTTAACTTTTACCGCAAAAAAACAAAAACTTAAAATGTTAACTCTTTACAAAATATATAAATAATTCTATTTATCCTTAACCTTTTAAAGATTTTTTTAAAAACCCACACTCTAAGAAAAATACAAAAAAAAAAAAAAAACTATTCCTTTCAAATTTATTAATCTACGAAAGAAGCACTTTAAAGAAAGTAACAGCCTTCGACTCTGTGTATAAACCCTTGACACCACCGCATCAACACCACACCCCACAGTCAGTACCTACCTACCAACTGTGAAACCGAAAGCTTGAAATTAATTTCATCCCTTTTACTGATATTACTATACATTTTCTCTCAATCTAATTCAACATCTACAACATCGCTCTAGGTCATCATTTCTGATGCTTCTGCTGCTTCTTCGAATGAAAGTCTTGTAATGATGCTTAGAGCTGTGACTGTGAGAGTGCGGATGGATTTATAGAAACTTCAAACAAAGTCATGAGGAAACTTTAATTAAAGTCGAATTGTGTAATGAATTTAAAATTTAAGTTAAATTAATTTGTAAAAGCGTGTGTGTGTGTGTAACTTTTACCAATTAATACAAAACTCACTCTACTGACTAAAAGATTAAAACGTACATATACATATATTCCATAATTGGGTTTGAAATCGTCCTTTAATTAAATGAATCTTTATAAAATGCATCCCTATACCACCCGCATGAATGATTGAAAGGAGATGTGTAATTTTCTTGACCAGTATAACACCCTCTAATACAACCACAACAAAAACAAACAAAAATTGTGTGTGGTTGACAAGCTTACGTAATTGTGGTGGGAATTAATTAGCAAAAGGTAGGTATTTTTAACCTCGCTTTATATTTCAAAGGGCCTACAAAGTTCTGAGTAAACCCAAAACCCTTTTTTTTTTCAAATCATCATAACCTGATATTCTTATAATCAAAGGACACACACACACACACACACAACTTGTCCCCATAAACCCAGGCGCCACATGCACTTTTATACGTCAGTGTCAAGTATCAAGTGCAGTTTTTGGTCCTTATGCACAATAAAGGCCAACAAGATAATAATAGGCAAAGATCCTTATTGCCTAGTCCATATAGTCCTGAAGTCTGGTTTGGTTTAGGGTCGGTAGGTTGGAATGTGTGTGGCTTTCTAGTCAATAGCAGCAGCACACTTTATCCGAACGAGACATGTGTGTACAGTTATGAGGCATGAGAGATGTTTTTGATGAGAATTTCTATCCCAATGTCCTACATACCGCTCGTAGGTTGTCATAGTGTTTCATCAAAAATATACTGTCTTGTCCTATCTGCAGCAGAAAAAAAAAACAAGGTAAGAACACATTGCAGTTATTGTACCTGAGTGTAGAGTTGTGTCTTTGTGTATAGAAGAAGACCGCATGTTGACTGTTTAATCAACGTGCTACTTTTGATTGAAGTAGGTATACACGCGAGTGAGACTACACATATATGAGTAAGCACAAGCAAATCCTTGGACAGAAAAGAGAATTCTAAGGCTGAACTTTGACATACAATGTGTTGTGTGGTGTGGTGTAGTGTTGTGTTGCGCTCACACTCGATGTCCTTTTTCTCCATAAAATCAGAGTTGATGTTTTCATTTCTCTGTGAAAATGTCCTTTCAATCCCTTTTCTTTTTTTTTTTTTTTTTTGAAATTTAAACGAAATGTAGCGTTGTGTTTATATGGAGACCTATA
This sequence comes from Episyrphus balteatus, assembly GCF_945859705.1. Taxonomy (NCBI): domain Eukaryota; kingdom Metazoa; phylum Arthropoda; class Insecta; order Diptera; family Syrphidae; genus Episyrphus; species Episyrphus balteatus. The sequence goes on from NC_079134.1 coordinate 35,603,780, forward strand.
CAAGAGAGTGAAAAACTCATTGGTGTTTCCTCTGATTCAGATTGAATGTGATGTCCTTTATTGTCTCGACTTTGGAGTGTTTTGTGTGTGTGTTTGGTTGTGTATGCAGAATGATTCAGGCGATATGTGCTCTGCTATGTCACATTAAATGTGTGACATTGCATATAGGATGTGCATCATGCGGACTATTTATGGATAGCAATAGTACACCAAAATAGGATAAGGATTTTTTTTAGTATTTTTTTTTTAACGATAAATGGCCTTTGATGAATGCTGCAGAAAAATAACAAAATATTTTGATGCAGCCGTCATATATCATTTGCTATATAAAAAATATTATTCAATGGGTTTTTAACGATAGATGGAAAAATTGTTTAAAAGTTTTTTAATGACCGATCGTCTGTTCAAGGACGAAATAAAAAAAACAAAAAAGAAAATCGCGAACAACAGTGTTTTGAACCCAATCCATTAATGCAAGGATACCGTATAGAAGCATTGGAAAAAAAAATTAAAAAAAAAAAATAAAAAGTATTTGAATACTGGGAAAATTTTTTTCGTCACAAGAAATAATGGACACAAAATTGTAAAAGTAAGTGAAATAAAATGCACGACTGGGGTAACTCTAATGTTAAAAATTTTTACTGAACAAAATTAGGTAAAATTTAAAATTTGATATTTTTAAGGACTTCCATAAGTAGTGTACAAAAAATAAAATCAGTTTTTTACAATTAATTTAACACCGTTTTAAATGATCTTTTACACAAAACCAAGTATGCCATTTGATTTCTTGCATAAAAGGATAAAAAACAAAACATCGAAAATCGTTAGAGCAATTTTTTGGAAAAATTATTTGTTATTGTATATAACAATTTTCTAACATTTTTCAAAAAAAAAAAATAATTCTTTTAAAAATCAAAAAAATGTGTTTTTTGAAAATTTGTTTAAAATTTTGTAATGTTTTTGTATAAAAAAAACCGTTCTATGGCAGATACCGTTAATAACGGTATGTACAAAAAATATTTTTCTATTTCCAAAGGAAGCATTTATGTGTTACACTACACACAAAAATTTTAATAAAAATTGTTAGAGACGTTTTGGCGCTGAAAAAAAATTTCAATTTCTCCTCTAGGGAATCACACAAAACTGTCAACTACATAGTTTGAAGAAAATCGCTTCAGTAGTTTAGGCTGTAGCTCAATCGAGGTACCTACAGACAGATAGACAAAAATCGTAATGTCATGTAAAATTGTTATCGAGTTCAATATTTTTTAGAATCATATACTTGCCCTATAGTACCTACTTCGCCATTAAAAAAATCGTGACAATATGGGTGGTATTCATAAAAAGTTTTAAATACTTTTATTTAAAAAAATTGTAAAGTACGAACTTTTTTATCCACCTTTTGGTAAATACCGTAAAAACGCACAACTTTTAAGCGTCGTAACCGGCTATTTTCTCTGTACCTATTATTAACAAACATTATACAGCTCAAGTAGCACACTGGTGTAAATTCAATAATTTAGGTGTAAAATTGAGATAATTGAAAAAAATATTGTGTATTTGTCAAATTAAGTGGTATACAAATTATACCACTGTCTTTTTTGTACAAAATGTCAACATTTTTTTGAGATTCCGTGCAAAAAATATACCGATACTCAGTTGTTTTTATAATATACCATTAATGGTGCATAAAATTATTCGATTCTGAAATCAACCAAAACGGTTTATTTCGTGCACTCTCTTTGGTGTAAGAAGTACACCCTGTGGACATAAAATTCACCAGACTGCATAAGTGAGGGGCGCCCGCGCCATATTTTTCAATGGCCCATTTAAAAAATGAAGACAGCGATTAATTATTTTACTATAATAGTAAATATATCGACCTATAGACGGGTTTTAGACGGGGTAGTATCTAAAATCAGTAGACAGAATGTGTTTCGTTCTTAAATTAGGCACTCAAATTCATATTTAATCATTAGTTTCTTATTATTGTGATAGTGAATAAAAATTCATTTTCATTCCAAACTGTTTTAGGTAAAAAAATAAACTTTGGTTAAAATTATAAATCAGATTTATTGGGTATTTTTTCAATTTCAAAGGAATAATTTTTCACCAATCAGATAATTTTTTATACCACTAGCGCTATTTATATACCGAAAATCGGTATAATTTTTTAACCAGTGCACAGTGGTTCCCTAGTAGGCCATAGGCCGAAATATCGATGTCAATATAATGACGTCATTTTTCGTTATATTTGTTATAAAAAGCCTATTCTTTAAGATAGCATAACAGACATTTTGAGAAAATAACGGAACTTTTCATATCGACCATGAAAAATTGTCGAAAAAAGTCTGATTTCAATGCTTTATTTTTGGTCCCGAATCAACTTAAACTTTTAAGTGTATTTTTCGGTTAAAATTATTTTTAAAGTTTTTTTTTTGTTATGGAACTTAAAGTTGAAGGTATGTACTATATTTAAAGAGTTTACAATTCTATTTTATTTAAAATTTTCAATAAAAAACAGACTAAAAAAGGACAGGTTCAAATTCCATACTTTTGTTTTTCATCTCACTTTACCGAAACTTTTAACTATGTTGTCATCAATATAAATACATGATTCATACACATAAATTTTGTCTAGCACGTGTAGTTTCTTAAACAATTGAATCTGTCTGCGAATAAGTGCGACGGGCTACGACTGACTCTTTCACAATCATTGTTTCAATTTTACCCATATTTCTAATATTTACAACTTTTTCAAAATTTTTTTTTTTTTTTTAAGTTTTTATGTTTTCCTTAAGTTTTTGCACATATTTTTATAAAAATATATGATATTAAGCAAGCTTTAAGTCTGAAATGTAACATAAAAATTATGACTGAAATTGAAAAAAAAAACCAAATAAATAATTTAAAAAAATAACTTATCATTTGTTTGTATGTAGATTCAAGGCTTCTTTTTACATTTTGTTATTAAATATATACAAGATTTCTTTATAAAACAATTGTTTTTAAATTAATTCATTTTTTATTGCTAAAAAAAATATATTCTCACACATATTCAAGTATATTTTGTTGCTATCCTAACCATAATCCCCTATGGCCGCCCTTCTTAGAAACCGGAACACTGAAAAAATTATTATTCTTAAAAACTATGAATCTTGTTCATTAACCAAAATTCATACATTTTTAAGAAAAATTCATTAAATTTAAGCACAAATTCTTAAAAAAAAAGTTTACATTTAAGAAAAATTCATAAAATTTAAGAATCAGTTTTCATTAAAATTTTCCTATGGAAAAAAATTTTATGAATTTTTTTTAAGAACAAATACGAAGGCTTATGAATAAATTCATAAACTTCTACCTCCAATTTGAAAGAATATTTTGCTGAATCTTAGAATCTGGGCATACTTTTATGAATGAAATTCACTATTATTTTCCATTCAGTTGTATTTTGAGTTAAAATAATTTTTAAAATTGACTTTTTTCTCTTCTAAAATTGAGAAAAATCTATTTTTAAAATTACGTTTGTAAGAAGTTCATAAATTTTGTGTTTTTAAGTATTTTTTCTTAAAATGAATGTATTTTTTCATTAATTGAAAAATAACGAAAATTTTACCGTTATCCTGCATTCTGTATTAAGAACTTATTCTTAAAATCTAAGAATCTGTTCATACTTTTTAAGTTCAAAATTCATATTTTTCCAAAATTTAAGAATTTATTCATTAAATTTTATGAAAGTATACATATGATTTATGAAAAAATTCTTACCTTTTGATTTTTTAAGTATATTTTCTTAAAGTCTATGTATTTTTTCATCAATCTAGAAAATAATAACTGTTGTTTTGAATCTATGCCTTAGAAGGATTTCTCTGCGGATTTAGTTTAGTTTAGTTAGTCTGATATTCAAAGTGGACGGTCGTTGCCGAAACAAATTTGTGAATGAAAAACAATATTTATTATGTGTTATGCATTTTAAACAATGTAAACAATTTTGAAAAGTATAAGACATTTCAACAGTTGAAATTATTGTTTATTCACGTTGCCTCTTTCTCATATACTCAGATAAGTATAAAAACATAATATGTTAAAAATTTCTTTCTTTTATATATTAAATATATTTTACATTTTTTTGTTATAGGTACATAACTTAGATACTTTTGTGAAATGAGTAGACACTTGAGTAATCTTCAATTTGAGACCATGTTATTTTCGCAAAAAAGCGAAATATAATAGAACAAAAGGGCACTAAATACTGCTCCGTAAAAACCATCTCAAAGGCTGTTTGCAACAGATCCAGAACACCCGAAGTTGCAGAATAAAGCAAACACATTATGTTTGGAAAACATAGAATTTAGTAAGTGTTGCATGTTATTTAACTTCTTTAAATATTTAAATTTTGTTTTAATTTTGTTTTATTCTATATAATGATGTATCTACATACCTAAATTTTTTATATTGTGATCTTTCCCCAACTTATTCAATTTTGTATTGTTTTTTCTTTCAGCTGCAGAGCCTAATGCTGCCGGTTACAATAAGGTAAAAGATAATTCTACCTCCTATTTCGATTTTTTAAACCGAATAGTACATAGTCATTTTACTAATATAAACTTTTTTTTTATCTTTCCAGATGATGCATCAATTAAAAAAGAAAAATTAAATTAAAAAATAAATGTATAGTGACAGTGACCAATAAAACATTTTTATTACGTTTAAACTCAATCATTTCTTTTATTTTTAAAAATTATTTCATTTGTTTGTTTTAGATTTTGGGTTGTTTTCTTTGGCTGTTTGTTTGATTGGAATACAATTTTTTTCAGGAACAAATTAAATGCTTGGAATGGTAATGTATATTATATGCATCTATATAAATAAATGCATACATTTTAATGAAAAGTGTATTACATTTTATGAAAACAATCATAAAACTTTAAGAAAAATTCATAGTTTTTATGATTTTTTTCATAAAATTTAAGCAACATTTCATTCAATTTTTTTGCGAAATTTATGAAAAAAATCATAAAATTTAAGAAATAATCATAAAATGTAAGAAACTTTTCTTAAACTTTGTTCTTAAATTATAGAAGAAAAAAAAAATATTTAAGAAATAATTCTTAAATTGTATGAATTTTTCTTAAAATCTAAGAAACTGTTCTTAAACATGCTCAAAACTTTTCGGATTCGTTTATGAACAGAATTCTTAAAATTTAAGAACTTATTCTTTATTTTTAAGAAAGATTCATTCCCTTATGAATTTGTTCTTAAAAATATTCTTAAATTTAATGAATTTTTACATTGGCTCATTTGCCATGAATTTATACATTAATTTAATGTACAAATTCATTAATTTTATGTACCTTTTTGGTTCAGTGTACCACTGTGCAGTGGAGTTTATTATACACGAGAAAATGGTACATTTTTTATATTCAAAATGTATAATCACGAAAGTGCAAAAAATACTCCAAATATTTTGGTGTATTTTAGACTTTTGTGCTACTTGAGAGTGGATCAAACGAAATATGCTGGTAGGACTACTTAAGGGCTCTCAGAATTTAGTGGCTTGTTCCTCCGAAATACTTACGGTTTTCGATTTAATGCAATTCTTGTGAAATTTCGAAAAATCCCTACTTTGCAACAGTATTTTGATTCCTGCGCCCACTATTGATTTTTGTTTTTTTAAATTCTTTTACAAAAACATTGTTAAATAATTAGAAACAATTAATTTATCAAAATATTTTTTATTCCATACGCCATTTCGCTGCAAATTAACTAACAGTTTCAAGTTTTATAAAAAATCAATTTTTAAATATTATTTGAGAGCAACACTGCAAAAAAAAAATTTGTACGGTGTGAGAATGGTTTATTATTTTAAAAAGTTGTCATGTTATTGTAGTTTTCAAAAAAGTATAAAAGTTTCCAAAGTTGCAGTTAGATAGCAAAATATTACAATTTGAATTCATCAATTTTTCAGAGCAAAATTACAAACAAATACCCAACTAACGTGGTTCATCGTTAAGATGCTCTGTATCGAATTCTAATTTCTAGCTACTTTTTTATTCTGATCACGTTAGGCTTCTGGGTTGGTTTTCTAGATAATTTAAATATTATTTAAAACTACATACTTCTGCAATGCACTGGTGACCCTGATTAAAGATCATGTTTTTTGTTATATATTTATGTATGGGTATCCTGTCATTCTGTCTTATCCGATTCTATTTCTATTATATTCATCCAGAATAAAATACAAACACTTCCTTGACCTTATTTTTACGCTCTCGTTTTTACTTTTAGAAGTAGTCGATTTTTTAATGTAAGAATATTAAGGTCTCGTAAAACCTTAAAAAAAATATAAATAGGAAAATATATTTTGTCTAACAATTTTTATTCAAAGATGTTCAGAAATTCCTACCAAGAAGGATTTCTAACAATATTCTACAGTATTGGAAGTAAACCATTAGCAATATGGCGTCAAGAAGTAAGTATTTTTCCTTTCCATTGCTTAGTTACATGTGTAGATGTTTATTTAAAAATTTGGGAAAGATCAAAAATGGTCACATGAAGAGAATAGTTGACGAAGATATCAAGTCAATGGCTTTGGAAATAATGGGAACAAATGTATCAACAACATTTGTAGCAGCTCCAAGAGATCCAAAAATGTCCTTAGCAATCAAACTTCCATTTCTTGTTTTGCTTTTAAAAAATATGAGAAAACTGTTCACATTTGAAGTTCAAGTAGGTTTCATTTTTTTTCTTATTTCCATAAAACCGCTATAAATTTATTTTTTTAAAGATTTTGGATGATCAAAAATTCTTACGACGATTTCGCATATCCAACTATGAAAGCAAAACTCGAGTGAAGACATTCTGCATGTCAATGCCTATGGGTTTATCACCGGGATGGAATCAAATTCATTTGAATTTAGCTGATTTTACTAGACGAGCTTATGGCACTAATTATATTGAAACAGTTCGCGTTCAAATTCATGCTAATATTCGGATTCGTCGAATTTATTTTACTGATAAATTGTATGCTGAAGAAGATCTTCCGAATGAGTACAAAATTATGATGTTTAAAGATAAGAAGGTTGATCCGAAAAAGGCTCCACCACCAAAAGCTAGGCCACCATCGCCAGAAACAAGTTCTAATCCTGTACCAGTAAATAATACCGTTTTTGTTGAGGCAAGCAATTAATAAATCGCAGAAAACAGTCAAAATTTATATTTTTTTGTTTAAGCTACAGTTAGTTGTTCTGCTTATAGTCGTTTGCTGAAATTAGTAAATCTTATGAAAACTTATTTTCGTCTTTCTGACCTTTGTGACCTTAATGCAACGTGTTCAAAAATTTGAATTTTAATAACTTGGTCATGATTTTTTCATAAAGAAAAAAGAGGTTGTCTGTAAAGCCGATTTACAGACGATGATTTTACGTGATAACATCGTAATTGAAGCGTTTATTTATTTCAAACAATCATAATTTACAGGAAAAGCTACAAAAAATTACCTTTTTGCATTTCTTATTGCATTAATTTTTTTGTTTTAAAAGATTACAAAAAAAATTATACCATTAAAAAGTCAAACATTTCTTCTAAAGAATAAAACCATTTTTAAATTTTTACAATGTGCAAAAAGTATTAAAATAATTTATTAAAAACTATCATTTCTTATGAAAAAAGTGAAAAAATCACTTCCATCACCCAAAAATCCATTTTTTGATATAACAACCTATAATAAATTTTATACCACTAAAAAGCTTATTGCTTCAGCTCAAAATATATATATCGTTCATGTCTATTAGACATTTACAAAAAGAGCTAGAATTTTTTGAACTCGATCAATTTTCATCAAAAAAACAAAAAAACACAGTCTTATCTTCTCACGCTATTGAATCAATTTTTTTCAATGACAACCTATAAAAAATATATCATATGAAAGCTCATTATTTCACCTTTCAAATGACGTTTCAATCTTATTTCTGCGATACCTAGAAAAAAAGTTAGAATTTTTTAAAGCCAACCATGTCGAAATTCCAAACTGAGATTACGGTACTTCCCACTCTGGTGGCTGTTCATGATCAACAGATCTCCACAGGTATTTTGAGGTATTTCGCAAGTTTTTTAATTGAACATTGTGTAGTTTGTAGATAATGTACAGTTATGTGTGATATACCAAATGAAAGATAATATTATCAGGATTCTCAATTAAGTTAAATAAAATATGTATCTGCTCTAGATCAAAAGATATAAGCTGTTGAAAAATAGAACTTTATTTTACCGTTATCTCAAAAAATTTTGACTACAAAATTGATTGAAATTTTGCAAAGATATAGTCCTGTCTATTATTTATTTACAATATAAATTTCATTTATTTTTCTGTTGAAGAAAAAAAGATTAAAATAAAAAACGGTTAAAAACGGTCAAAAAATTTGGGACAAAAAAAAACTTGTTTTTCCCGTTTTTCGTTCAAAAATCATTTTAAAATACCAATTTCCACATGTATTCGCACGGTCATATACTACATGTTCCATGAGTTTGAGATTTTGAACTCCTCAAAAAATTCAAAAAAAATAAAAACACACCCAAAAAACTCACGTCAAAAAAAACTTTTCTTGACCTTTCCCAGTCTCAAACTATTTTTTTTTTCTTATTTACTTGGGCTAACATTCAAAAATAGAAAAGGTACCCAGAGGCTTTTTCTAACTATGCACGATTCTTGTACACAAAAGACTTCCGGATAAACATATTGATTAATATTAAATATACATAAATTTCAGCTTCCTAACCTGATATCTTTTTTTCTGCAAACCTCAGAAATTCAAAAATTACCTGAGGGAAACAAAAAAAGGCAAATCCAATGAAGCTGCTGATACTACCTATGATATTATATAGGGTAGCTAAAAAAAAAGGCCAGAACCAATTTATTTAAATATGTTTAAATATGGGACAACATTTATCTGAGATTTTGTAACATTGAAGGTTGATATACTTTCTTTTTTTTTTTGTAAAATTGAAAGTGATAGGTATCGGTTTTCGAACAAAATTTTTGGTCTTGACTCTAGGGAATGGTTTAATGAAATTGCTACACCTGGGTATATATTTTTTCCAATCCAGAATTCAGTTTTTTTTTTTTTATTATTTTTTGTGTCTTTCTTTTTTTTTAAATAAAAATATAGGTTTGTTGAATAACAGAAAAAAAAAAATATAATCAATGTGTACTGGGAATTTACAATGTTTTTGTGGATAAATAAATAAAAAGGGAACAAATATCTGAATGTTTGGTTGAATGTCACGTTTATGTATCAAACTAAAAACACAAAAATGCAAGACAAAACAACAGAAAAATTCGACATTGGTACGTGTTTTGATTTGAATTTTTCCACTCCGCTAAACTGTCCCAAATAATTTAAACAATTTTTAAATTTTCTGCATTTTTATTTATTTTACTGATACAAAAAAAAAATGTTTAAATTCATCGGAATAACTTTGTTGCATTTGTCATTAATGCCGTATACAACGGTGACCATATTTCTGCAAGCGAAACCCGGGACAAATAAAAAAAATCGTAAGATCATTTTGAAAATATTAATTTTTCAGAAAAAAAAAATAAAATTTTTTTAAAGAGTTTTCATAATTTTTCCTTATTTTGATAACAAGATTTCCTAAACGATTTAATGGGAGCATTTTTAATGAATTCATTTATGTAAATCGTTTACGAAATCAGAAATCATTTTTTAATCAAAATCAGGAAAGCTGTTTTTTAACATTTTAATTTTGTTTAAATTAATTTGAAATTGTATGATCTTTAATTCAACTTTTAACTTGTTCTTAAAATTTTATAAACTCTTCTTAATTAATAATTAATTGACTAACAATTTTAAGAACTAAAACCTAGTCTACAGAAAATTTTCATACGTAACCAGCAAAACGAAATCGTAAGGGAAATTTTTTCTTTTCGTTGCATATTACGCAGTCTAGCCAACGAAATTCTTACCTGTGCTAGAATATTTGGAGAGTTTTTAATCGTTTGTGACTCCCATTAATTTGTCCAGTCAATTTTTCTTGCTCCAAAAGTTTTTTAACTTTGGAGACATAGAACAAATTTCGTTTTGCTTCATTAGCATACTGAGCTGAATGCTTTATCCGAAAAATTAGAAAAAATTTAATTTCCAACCACTGTTTTCTTGTTTTCTGTACAAATATTGAAAATAGAATGTGCAAATACGGGACAATCACGGGACAAATAACAAAATACGGGACACTTATACGTCCCGGGTTTCTTAAATAAAAACCCGGGACAAGCTGTAGAAATACGGGACAGTCCCGGGTAAACCGGGACGGATGGTCACCGTACGTATACAGGGTGTCCCAAAATAAGATAAGGAAAATTTAAGAGGCGATGTTTTGTTATATTCTAACAAAAAAAATGTTCTCAGTCATGCTCAAAGTTGATGTTTTAACCCTCTGTAGGCACACCTCTTTTTTGCGAATTTGGTTTATACTTTTTCATGTCGCTAGAACTTTTTTCGGTCTCACTATTTTATAGACAGTCATATATGAAATTGATGTAGAATTTTCCGAGGAATTCGAATATTGTATTCACAATTCCAAAAAAATGTATTTTCACCGTTATAAAGACACTTTTTTGTGACCAATTTTTATGTTTGTCGTGCCAAATTCGCACCCGTGTGCCGACAGAGGGTTAAAAACCCTTACTTTGGTATGCCTTTTCTCATGTTAACGACGATTTCTCTGTTAATAATAGCGATAGAAACTTGATATAAGCCTTTATTTTTAGAAGAAATGTTATTCTTCGTAAATATGTTTAAAAAGTTTAAATGCCTTTTTGGGTTCCTCAGATATTAAATTTTAAAGCTGTTCATTTTTTCTTGCCCATGATATAATTTTTTACTTTCAACGCCAAAGTTGTTTCATTTTAATGAATGTTTTCGCTAACAATGCAGCTATTGTGAGTAATTTAGCGAAAACACACCTTTGTTGTGTTGTAATTACTAGATAATTTTGATAATTTTGTCAGAAAAAAAAGAATATTTCAATCCAAAAGAGAAACTATGGAATGTTAAATAGTTGATTTGCTATGTATATTTCATTCAAACAGACAACCAGTCTTTAAATTGGAAAATAATACTGTTTCGTCTGTTTTACAACATTGAACACATTTCAACAATATGGTTAAGTAGACATCTGAACAGAAAAAAATTTCCCTCATTTTCATGAGCAATCTTTTGCAACTTAATCTTAAAGATTCCCTTTTGCATTTTCCCTTTTATATATAAAATAGATCGACTTGTATTTTGATTTACCATTAACATTATTTAACATTATATTGAAAATCTGTGTTCTTTGGATCATTGAATTTCCAATTTTGTTTTAGTCAATGAATGCAAATTATGTCTTCTAGAGATAGAGTAGTAGGCAACCTTCTTTGTGTTGACTTCCTTTGCTATCACAATTTGGAGATCAATTTAGGCCCATAAATCACTGCTTATATTACCATACCGATATATATATACCAGAGCAAGATGGCACAAATTACACAAGGACACAAAAAAAAAAAAACCAACGAACAGGATATGCCAAAAAGAATGATATTAAGAACGGAAATGGAGGAGTATAGTTTCCTTTTCTTTTACACAAAAAAATCGAAATCCAATCTTGAGGAGATGTTAATAAACACAAACACAATTGGTTAGCATATACCAACACATGTATATACACAAACATGAGGGTTTCATTTTGGTTTTTGGGAGAATATTTTTAAAAATTATAAAAAACGAACAAGAACAAGAAGAAGAAGGAGACTTATTAAATTTTGTATGTTATGGCTTCGGTTGTCAGTTGTGGGAAATGGCAAAGAATATTGCAGGTTTTATCTTTGAAAAGCACTGGACAATTTTAAATCCTGTAGGATCATAAATGGAAATGACTTTGGGATTAATGAAACACATTTTAAGGTTTCTAATATATGAATGGAGATGTACGAGAGGACATGCAAAAGGACAAAATAAAGAAGCACATGTATTGTGTTTCATGTTCGTTAGTTTTTTTTTTGGAATTTTAAATTAAAACAATGGTGAGTTTAAATTTCAGTGCATACCTAAGCAATTTTAATTTTTTTCTCTTGGTTTTTTGAAGTGAAAACTTCTTTAGTATCGCAGTGATTTGAAACAAGATGAAACGAAAAAGCGACAGAAAAAATCATTTGATCATAACTTTTTTGTTTTAAGAGATAGATGAATGAAATTTATACAGTAGATAGGTAATTAAATATATTATAATTGTGCAAAATTTCAATTAATTTTATATTCAAAATTCTGAGATAATGGTGAAAAAATGTTCTTTTTCTAAATACGTTATATTTTTTGATCTAGAGCACATAACACATTTATTTAACTTTAATACGCATGCTGATAATATTACCTTTCATTTGATATATCACACGTAATGGTACGTGCTCTACAAGTTATATTATCTTTAATTGCAAAACTTCAAAAATACCTCAAAACACCTGTGAAGATCTGTTGCCAATGACCAGCCACCAGTGTAGGAATTACCGTAATCTCAGTTTGAAATTTCGACATGGTTGGTTTAAAAAAGTTCTTACTTTTTTTGTAGGCATGGTAGAAATGATAGAAGCGTCATATAAAAGGTGAAATAATAATGATATAAAATTTATTATAGGTTGTCATTTAAAAAATTAATTTAATGGAGTTAGAAGAGAAAAGAGATTGATTGTTTTGTTTTTTTTATGAAAATTATAATTAGGTTAAAAAAATTCTAGCTCCTTTTGTAGATGTTGTATAGACGTAGTCGATATAAATATTTTGAGCTAAAACAATAAGCTTTCAGATGGTATAAAATATATTGTAGATTGTCATATAAAAAAAAATGATGGAATAAAAAAAAAAGTTATATTTTTTCGATTTTTGTTTTTTAGCAAGAAAAATGATTTTTAAGGTTTCACTTCAACCACATGATTTTTTTTTAATTTCAACAAAGGGGATAGGTATGCGTTTAAATAGTAATTCTGAAACTAAAGCTTCATTTTGAATATTTTTGTTGGAAAATGGCTTCTTTTACATAAAAGCGTGGGAACCGAACCAAGAAATTTCGTAACAAAAAAACTTTACACCACCCACTCGAGTGGTTCGCTTAACGTTTATCTATATGGTACGACTTAACAAAGCTTGCACAGATTGAGAGGAGCGAAAACAATACACCTGTAGGAGATCGTTTTGCCAACACTAGCCACCAATGAGTTAAGTACCGTAATCCTAGTTTTAATTTTGACATGGTTTTCTTTAAAAAAAAATTGCAACTTTTTTGTAGGTGTGCAATTTTACATACACATCTAGTGGAACCTTATAAAAATTTCGAAGTCTTCCGAGTAGAAATATTTTGATGTAGAATTTAAAGTTAAATTCTATACAATAAAATGTTAACAAAGAAAAAAAAAATTAAAACTGCATGCGTCTTTTTGCAAGGTCATGAACGAGTGAAACTAATCGTTGCGTATTTTGTTATTTATCAAATTTAGCTGAATAAACTTTTTTTTTAATTATATTTTGATATTCTATTATGATATAACCACAAGAAAAAATGTGTTGTTAAGTCTTAAAATGGCAGAAAATTTCATTTTGTTTCAAGACCTTAGGCCCTTAATTTCAATTATTTGTTCTGACTTCGTTAAGTGTTTTACAAATGTATCCGTGAAATGGTGTTTAGGACCTCACTCAATATTCTATTTATCAAAATCCGTTAAGGGTTTTTGTGAATAGCTGCGGCTCCCATACAAATTTTTTTTTTTTCAGATTCATAGGTCAAAAACGTATTTTCGATGTTTTCAAAAATTGTGAATCGCAAATTACTTTTTTAGATTCTTCATTATAATATAACACATAAAGATTGAATAAAATTTTTCGATATCTTCCTTCGTTTTCGAGATTATATAGATTATAGATAGTTTTGAGAAACAACTCACAAAATCGTTTGCTCGATGTCGGCTCTTCCCAATCTATTTTTGTACATAAGTACTCGGATGCCCTATATCGGACTTACATATAATTAAATATTTATATTTAAAAATCAATAAATCACTTGTAGAAATAAATACTTAAAATAATTAAACTGGTTTTCATAGCAAACTTTTTTAAGTTTTTTTCCTACAGATCGAAAACGATTTGTCAAATCGAAAAACCGTTAATATAATAAATGAAGGTAATAAAAAGATGTACAACTTTTACTTCAAATTAATTTTTAAAAAAGCTCAAATAAAAGAGATATGACGAAAATAAGAAAATCACCCTTTGACTTGCTTCAAAAAAACCACCCTAACTCTTAAACCCAAGGTTTAATCGAAAAAACTTATTTAACATATTCTGTAGGAAATTCAATTATCTTTAAGATTATAAGATTAAAACTGCATTTTCGGGACCGTCTGCCGGGGGTTTGGCCGCACTCAAAATGTCTGCCATGGGTGTTTTTGTTATCAGGGAGTCCACAGCTACAGGATGCGACTAATTTCAAGTGGTTACCCTAAATGAATCAATTTTCAGAAAAACTGCATTTTTAAAACCGTCTGCCGAGGGTTTGGCCGCACTCAAAATGTCTGCCATGGGTATTTTTGTTATCAGGGAGTCCACCGCTACAGGATGCGATTAATTTTAGGTGGTTACCCCAAAGTCTAAAAACGCAAAAAAAAAACGCATTTTCGGGACAGTCTGCCGGGGGTTTGGCCGCACTTAAAATGTCTGCCATTGGTATATTTGTTATCAGTGAGTATGTGGCGTTGGTTATCAATAAATTTCAAATGGTTACCCTCACTAAATCGATTTTCAGAAAAATGGTACTTTTGATGCGCTTTTTCTCGACAACGCCCCAAATAAATGCAGGCAGACTAAGGTATTCGCCATCACCATGACCCACGCTACCTCTGACATTCATATGAATCGGTTACCTCTCACGCAAGAAATCTGCTCCCGGCTCTCATTCTATTAAGTCAAGAGGAAGGAAAAAAAAACGAAAAGCGATTTTCTACAGTATTATATTATTTCAAAAAGAATTTTCACATTTGGTAATTAATCACATTAATATTTCCAACTATCTTTTATAAATTAAACCTTGTTATCAATGTAAACAAAGATTTTTCTTGACTTAACACCTTTGGACCAAGTTTATTTTTGAAGACTAAATGGCTCTAAAGTGTTAAGTCAACACAATTTTTTTTTTTAAACGGTCATTTTCTGGTCAACAGCATATGGATATTAAAATAGATCTTATAAATGATATTTCTGCATCATTACTTTTTAAAAATAATAATATTCAGATTTACAAACAAAAATTGAAAGTTCAATTTCATTTTCCTCAAAACTACATTTTCTGACTAAACACCTTTGTACCCGGCGCCAAAGAATTGTAACTTGAATTAATCTCCATTTGATTTCTTATATATAACAAAGAATTTTTGAATTTTTTTATTTTTGAAAAATAAATAATTTTTTATTTATACAAATTTTCGAACATTTTCAAACAAAAATTTGGTACGGCATACTTTTCTACATATTCAAATAAAATTTGAAGTAAATTCATCGATTCGTTTTGAAAAAAAAACATGGATTTTTTTAAAAAAAGAAATTTGAATTTTTAAATAATTCTAAACTGACGTTTTTGAATTTTTTCATAACTTTTCAATCAAGGTTACTAAAACGGTTTTTCACAATTTTTTTTTTGAAATCGGTTAAGTGGTTTACGAGAAAATTAGAAATCAAGAAAACAGTTCTATGGAAGGTACCGTTAATTTTTTCTGTATCAAAAGTAGGACCTTTACTTAACTTACTAATAATTTTCTTATCTTAATTTTAAAATACTCTTGAGTGTCTGGAAATGGTTTGGTTAGTTAGTATTTATTTAACAGTTATATAAACCTATTAAAGCCTCTTTTCAAAACATTGCAAACAAATACTTCAATTCTGTTTATAAATGAAAGAAGTAGTGATTAAATATCACAAAAAAATCAAACTAATCGTCTTATTTAATTTTTTCATCACATCTACCTACTCTCACCAAAAAATAATCATTAAATTATATTACAGATTATATACGTTTATTCTTGTCAAAAAATTCGGTTAAACATTAATCCTTACAATGGCACCATTCAAATGAAGAAGTAAAAAAAAAACAGCAACAGATTGAAGGATGGTTTTGTATAATACACCTACAACCAATTTAATCACACAAAAAAAAGGAATTATCTTACAAAGAAACCAATAATAATTTAAAGTATTCTCGCAGTCTCGAATATACAAGAATCCATTTAGCTTTAGCTTGGTTCAAAATTCAAACGTCACCCTCGACAACAAAGCTTATTCCATCAACCATTATCTTTCTTTATATACAAAAAAAAAAAACGAAATTGCGAACTCATTTCTTTTTTAGGAACCAAATGGAATGGAACTAGGGTTGCCATTGAGGAATATGAAAAATTTGCTTAAAAATAAAAGGCATTGAAAAAAAGAGAAATAAAATAAGTAGTCTGGGCAAAGTTAATAAATTACAAATTGAATGATGAGTTCTTTAAGTGACTAGAACAAATTTCCAAAATTAATTTTACCTTTTGAAAGCGCTCTTTTGTTTAAACAATAATTCCAAATTTTTATTGAATTATCAAAAACCTTAAATTACATTTTTGAACCAAAATAATCATGATTTTCCATTTCAAGTCCTTGAAACGGCAACCATGGACACAAAAATAGCTTAACGTTTAACACAAGGTTTTTAAATTAAAAAAAAAATGAAAAGAAAAGTAAACTCTGTGAGTTAAAAAAAAAATTGACATGTGAATTCCAGCCTCCCATCCAAAAAATTCCTTCATGTTCTTTTTTATTTCAATTTCAAAGCCGATTTACTTTCAATCAATAAACAAAAGAAAATTCTTTTATTCCTTTTAATTAATGTTTTTTTTGTGTGATTTATTTTTGGTATCTTTTTGTGTGTTTACAGTATTTGGTGAGAAGGATCTCGCAGTCTCTGGTGAATACAATAACAACAATTCACAAAACTTTATAGACACAGCTATAACCACACCAGAACCACAACCTATTTTTGATTTTGGTATGCCAAGAAATATTTCGGCAAGAACTGGACAAGCGGCTTTAATTAAATGCCGGGTTGATAATTTAGGTGATAAATCGGTAAGTGAACGAAAATTATTAATATTTTTTGAATTTATTTTTGGTAAAATATTTAAAACTCTTTTAATTTTTTCTAGATATCTTGGATTCGAAAACGAGACTTGCATATTTTAACCGTTGGTACCTCAACCTACACATCTGATGAGCGTTTTCAGGTGTGTATTTGGTTATTATTTAATCCATTACTTTATTATATTATTTTTGCTCCATAAAAATTAAGTTTTTAATTATAATAAACAATGCGAATATTTAAGAAACTAAAAAACTTTCAGCAAATATCGTACTTAAACAAATTATATAAGCGAGCACAAAAAAACTAAAAAAAAAAAACAGTAAACCTAATGTTTTATTAACTCTAGAAAAAAAAGTACGTATACACCACAGTGACCCACATCGATAATTCTTAAGATCATGATGAAATATTGTGTGTTCTTCACAATTTATCAAATAAATCAATGATACACCCGAATAGCAAACGAATAACGAAGTGGGTCACTGTGGTGTATGAGTAATATTTTGCAGGTATTGAATATTGTACGAAATTATACGAAAAATTACTGTTTTCACCAGGTCTTTTCTTTGTTAGTAATGCGACTACGACACCCATTCGCCTTTGGCATTAATATTTAATTAGTCATGCGAAAAAGGAACTAAAATGTTTCATAAAAATCTAATCAAATATACGGTTAAAATGTGTTTGATTTGTAAGGAGTGTTTTGAGACAGAACTTAGTGGAATAAGAATTAAAAGCATCGATGAACAAAATGTTCAAATTTTGACAATGAGTTCAAATCTTTCATTTAGCACTAAAACAAAGGTGTTAAAGTTCTTAAGTCAAAGCGTCTTATGTACTTTTCGTGGACAGTATTTTAATTTTAGAAGATTTCATGTGGAAAATGTATGCCTCTATTACCTACATTAGAAAAATTAAATTCTCTTTAGTTTATTCGAGCATTTTATTAATTAAATTTATTAGAATTTTAGATAAAGCAAAGAAAAATTAAAATTGTTAATTTTCAAAAAAAAGTTAAATTTTGAAAAGAATATCTACCATTTTTGGATATTTTGAAAGCTTTTAAATTTTTATTGCTTTATCAAACATTTTAACAATATATTTATTAATGTAATGCTTAAATAAACTCAAAAGAATTTGACTTTACTCACGTAATAATAATTAGAAAAAATTAAATAATTTACAACTGCAAAAATGTGGTTTTTTATTCTCAAAAACTCTATCCCTTAGAACAAAAAAACTGATCGATGAATTAATCTGTGAGTTTGCAGATTTATTTCAGGCTCATTAAAGTCACAAAATCAAGCCTCATTTTAAACTTTATAAGAAACCGTTGAGATTTTAATAGATCTAGTGAAAAGTAGGTATAATTTTTGGTTTGACACTGACATTTCCGTCTAAAAAATCCTAGAACAGTTAAACAAAAAAAAAGTAGGTAATCATTTTATGAAAAGTTCCCACTTTCTTACGAAGAAAAATAAAAGCAAAAAAATGTCTTTGAAATTTTTCATATGATTATTTGATTGTACAATTACGTCATTTCAAAAAGAATATTTGCCAATGAAATTGTAAAACTAGAAAAATGTAGTTTTTACATTATTTTTGTCTAATCATTTTATAATAATTTTTACTGAAGTACAGCCTATTGAAATTCACCAAAAAATAACGATATTTGTTTTGTTCCTTTAATTTTTTGAGCTAGTGTATTTATATTCTTGTTCCAGAAGCCATTCTCCATACTATCTGTTAGAGTGGGCCGAAATTTTTTTTTTTCGAATTTCAAGTCGTAATAGCGCGGAAAAATTGCGAATAGTGAAGACTTAAATTATAAGGGTATTCACGTAACGAGATAATTTTCTACTTTGCAGAAAATAGAAAATTCCGCAAAACACCCCAGCAGAAAAAAAATTGCGTAAACAAGGGAAACAAACAGCTGTTAGTTAAACTTCAAATTGAACTTATAAAATTTGTTGCTATGCAACAATAAAAAAATGTAATTTGCTCAAATAAAATAATTATTCTCTTTTCAATATTAACATATTTTATTTGTGGTTATCTGAATAAAAAGACATAAATAGCGTTCAAAAAGATATTCCAGATATGGGTATCCCATATAGCCTATCCGATAGGTGATTGAACACACCCAAAGTTTATCAGATTTTTTTTTTCTACGGTTTCTGCTTCAAATTTGTGAGATAAAATTCTATGATTTGCAGAATATTTTCCCCATACAAATTTTGACAGCTCATTTCTACCGATAGAAAATTCTACGGTTTCTACGGTTTCTATCTGTTTTCCGCGTTTACGTGAATACCCCTTATGATTATGAAAAAAAGTCACAAAGCAACATTAGCTCTGTAGAATGCTCAGGGACGAACGCAGGGGGGGGGTTTTGGAGGTTGAAGTAACACATTATCGCAAAACAAAGGAACCGAGACAATTATGAAGGAAGAGTATTTTCGTAGGTCGGCCATTGAACCATTTATACAGTTAAAAAATTGACAGAGCTTGGTTTGTTCGTTGAGTCGTTCTGGTAGCGAGTCCCATGTCAACCACCCACTCGCACTAGTTCCGAATTAAGTTGGCAACAGTCACTTTGCTTTCCAAAGTGACGATATGTTCCCCAAAAAACATAAATTGAGAACTATTGTGATTTTCACGTCAACAAGATTCCACCCGAAAAAATTAAATTTACTTAAATTTTGGTAAAAAAAAAAAAAAACAGTTTAGCGAAAAGTGCTAATTTAATTATGATGAAACTTGTATAATCCAGTCAAATAAGGGTTTAACCTCGGAATGAATGTTAATAGAAATTTTTTTGCTCAATATCTTCCTTTTGCCATTCTATAACATATCTCAAAAGTCTAGAAAAATCTCATGTCCGCTTGTCGTGATTTCAAGGTCAAATCGCGAAATGGAGATTTTCAAAATTAGCAAAAATAGGCTATGGCATTATATACCTACACATATGATACATGATTTAAAGGTATTTTTTAATGCTGATTCCAAAAAATCTAAAATCAAGACAATCTGACGTCTCTGGAAAAAGTTATACCTGTTTTTTATCTGTCAACTCATATTATTATAACAGTTGCAAACTTACTGCCGAAAAACCCTTAAAAATTATGGTAGATGAACCAAAATACCTTTTTTTCAAAATATTTTGATACACTCTTTTGGTTCTTGGTTTGAAAAAAGATTTTTGAACTTAAAAGTTCCAAGGTTTTGAGCTGCCTAAGAGTTGAATTTTTATACCGAGAGCCTTGAGAAAAAATACACTGTTGGCTAATCAATACAAGTGCATTATTAGGCTCAAGTTTGTTTTACAAATGCAAAAGACTTTGATTGATATTGTCGAACTTAACTAACTGAAACAACCACACATTTTCTTATAAATTTCATTCCAAGCCAACTAAAAATAAATTGCACGACTGGGGTCGCACGTACTTGCTCTTATGCTTAAAGTAACTATAATGTTAAAGCTTTTTATTCAAGAAATTTAAAATTCGATATTTTGAAGAAATTTCATAAGTAATATAAAATAAATTGCACGACTGGGGTCGCACGTACTTGCTCTTATGCTTAAAGTAACTATAATGTTAAAGCTTTTTATTCAAGAAATTTAAAATTCGATATTTTGAAGAAATTTCATAAGTAGTATAAAAAAATTAAATCTGTTTTTATAATTAATAAAACTCCGTTTTAAAATATCTTAAAAAAAAAAACAAATATGCCATTTTATTTCTCGTATAAAAAGGTATTTTTAGAAAAAAAATTTTGAAAATTGTAGGAGCCGTTTTTTAAAAAAATAATTTTTTATATATAAAATTTTTTTAACATTTTTCAAAAAAAAAGTTGGTATGCCATTTTGAAGAAATAATTAATTTACACATAAAAACTAAATTTCAAAATTTTTCATTGATCCGTTTTCAAAAAATTGATTTTTCAAAAAAAAATTTTGAAATATTTTTTAAAAAACCAAAAATGCGTTTTTTGAAAATTTTCTAAAATTTTAATATTATCTTAACTAACACACTTTTGTATAAAAATTTTCATTTAAATCGGGTTAATTTTGTACGAGATATTCAGAAACGAAAAAAACCGTTCTATGACAGGTACCGTTAATAACGGTACAAAAAATATTTTTTTTATTTAAAAAGTTGGCCCTTATGTGTAGTATTACACACAAAAATTTTAATCAAAATCGTTAGAGCCGTTTTTGAAAAAAATTAACTTTTCTATTTCCGTTATATGGCAGGTACCGTTAGTTTTGGTCATAAAAAAAAAATTTCAATTTCCCCTCTAGGGAATCACCAAAAACTGCTAACTACCAAGTTTGAAGAAAATCACTTCACTCGTTTAGGCTGCAGCTCCAGATAGAGACAGACGGACAGACAGACAGACAGACAGACAGACAGACAGAATTGCCGGACCCACTTTTTTGGCATTCTCCATCATCGTAATGTCATGTAAAATTGTTATCTCGAGTTCGATTTTTTTTACGAATCCTAAACTTGCCCTATAGTACCTATATCGCAAGTAAAAATTAAATCTGTTTTTATAATTAATAAAACTCCGTTTTAAAATATCTTAAAAAAAAAAACAAATATGCCATTTTATTTCTCGTATAAAAAGGTATTTTTAGAAAAAAAATTTTGAAAATTGTAGGAGCCGTTTTTTAAAAAAATAATTTTTTATATATACAATTTTTTTAACATTTTTCAAAAAAAAAGTTGGTATGCCATTTTGAAGAAATAATTAATTTACACATAAAAACTAAATTTCAAAATTTTTCATTGATCCGTTTTCAAAAAATTGATTTTTCAAAAAAAAATTTTGAAATATTTTTTAAAAAACCAAAAATGCGTTTTTTGAAAATTTTCTAAAATTTTAATATTATCTTAACTAACACACTTTTGTATAAAAATTTTCATTTAAATCGGGTTAATTTTGTACGAGATATTCAGAAACGAAAAAAACCGTTCTATGACAGGTACCGTTAATAACGGTACAAAAAATATTTTTTTTATTTAAAAAGTTGGCCCTTATGTGTAGTATTACACACAAAAATTTTAATCAAAATCGTTAGAGCCGTTTTTGAAAAAAATTAACTTTTCTATTTCCGTTATATGGCAGGTACCGTTAGTTTTGGTCATAAAAAAAAAATTTCAATTTCCCCTCTAGGGAATCACCAAAAACTGCTAACTACCAAGTTTGAAGAAAATCACTTCACTCGTTTAGGCTGCAGCTCCAGATAGAGACAGACGGACAGACAGACAGACAGACAGACAGACAGACAGAATTGCCGGACCCACTTTTTTGGCATTCTCCATCATCGTAATGTCATGTAAAATTGTTATCTCGAGTTCGATTTTTTTTACGAATCCTAAACTTGCCCTATAGTACCTATATCGCAAGTAAAAAAAAGAGTGTATGTACACATGTACACGCGACTGAAGTTATACTTCTCATTCAGTATATGTAAATGAATTTCATTTGATATTTTTAATTTCTATTATTAAATTAATTAATCCACACATCGTTTTTTTACATTTTTATCAAGTGAACAATAAATTAATTCTTTCATCCTCCTTGCGTCCATGTAGTTTTCAATTTATTCTGTGAAATTTACTCATGTTGTGCGGTTCAGAACGTACGGTATATGCTTAACGAAAGTAAACGAATTACGCATAAAATGTGCGATATGGTAATTTTATGAGAATTGTGTGTGCTTCAGCACTAGTAGTAGCAATATGGAACTTGCAGGGTTGCTACAAAGCTCAAAAGTGAGCTGAGCTCAGCTCACAGCTCAGCTCAAATTTTGAGCTAGCTGACTTTTGAGCTATGTACCATAGCAGCTCATTTGAGCTGAGCTGAAAGTCAGCTGAGCTGATGGTTGAGCTGAGCTGTTGGGTGAGCTAAAGTAAAGTGAGCTGAGCTGAGCTGTGATGGGTGAGAGGATACATTGATTTTTATTTGGAAAGTATAATGAAATATGAAGATATTTTAAACTTTTATAAAACACCATAGCTCAAGATGTTTGGTTCTAGTTATTAATGGAATTATTTTAACACATGGATATTTTTATAAATAAAACAGATAATTTTTCGTGATCTTTCTCTTGGTTTTTTTAACCCTAGAAAGATAATCATAATATACGTCTCAGAGACGTATGATTCTAAAAAAGATTTTTGGTCTTATGTTAACACTTTTTGTCATATTTATTTAACTCATTACTTAGATTATTTTAACCCTCTACTGCATACGAAGCCAAATATGGTTTTGTCTGTTTGTACTCACTTTTCTCTTTTCTGTTACAAAAAAATGGTAAAGATTAAATACAATCCTCTTCTTTGTGTTTCTGAAAACCCATAGAGATAGTTTTTTTCGTGTGTCCGACCCAAAATAAAGGTGTTTTTTATGATCACAGGTGAGTCGATCAGTCGTGTACATTGAAATGGAAAGTGTAGAATATATTCATACTTTAAGTGTTAATTACTGCATTTGTTTGGAAAGTAAAGTGGAATTAAAAATTTATTTCTGATCGATTGTCTAATTGTGTATGCTATGAACCAATTTTTATTGTAAAAAAATTATTGGCCTGTTCTTGGGAGGGTAAAAAGTACGGAAGCCATATTTGGCTTCGTATGCATTAAGGGGTTGTAAATCTACACAATCTGTTTAATTTTTTTGTTGGAAAATTTTGTTTCTTTACATTGTTATTTTGCTTGGAAGCTATGTTTTACTTCAGAAATGGAGCCCCTTCGCTTTTAGAGACATTTTTCTCATGTTAACCCCATTTCCAGCGGCGTAACCACAAAAATTTTAGGGGGAGGGGGGCTCACCTATAATATTTTTCAATCATTTTATTACTTTTTAGCTTTTGTAAGATCTGGGAGTGGGTGAAAATGTTTGAGCAAGACTTACTTCGACAGTGGAAAGAATTTGAACAAGAAAAAATATATATAACGGACAAAAACAAATTGCTTTTCTCGGTTCATTGTCTTAAAATGAGCAAAATTTGAATTAATTCTTAACCTTTTGTAATGCAATGTATTTATTTTACTTTATTTTGTTTTTAAATGATAAATATTTATATTTTGATATTTTTAATTGTATTCTTTTCATAATCTGAATAAATTAAATTAGTAAAATTTCTTACCCCTTAATGCATACGAAGCCAAATTTGGCTTATAAACAAATTTTTTAAACAAATTAATTTAAACAAATTTTTTTAATGAAAACCGTTTTGAAACAACCCAATGAACCCATGTAAAGCATTTTTAAATTTTTTCGTCCGCTAATATTAATTCATGCAGTAGAGGGTTAAAGAAGTGATATAATGAATCAAATCAATTTAACAAAAACCCAGAAATTTGAATTGAATTAGATAAAACAGTTCTTTACACGCCATACGTCTTACAGACGTAGATTATCTTTCTAGGGTTAATAGTAAATATATTTCTATTTTTTTAGTAAAATATTTCTTTTTTAATCATAAAAAAAATCAGGTACAATCCGGTTTTACGACTTTTTTCAAAATTCCGAGAAAATCGCGTTTGAAAGTTGGGGTAAATTTTTTTTTCGAAAAATCCCCGAATCTTTGAACGCTCCTGGAAGCTAAACCGCTTGAGAGCAATTTTTGGGAGTGGTGCCAAATGATAGCTTGTGTCATGGGCCTACGCTTTGCACATTATCAGATTTTTAAAAAATCGCCTTCCATGTTAAACCGCCACATCATGCCTTTTTTTTCAGAATCGGGCTTAACTTTTTTTTTACCTTTAAGTTCTCCTGGTTTGAGAACGCGTGTACCTACAGGGATGGAAGTTGTACCCAAATATAGGTTAGAGTCCCCGCTACCTTTTGGCATCAAAAATTTTTTTTTCATTTTTTTCAAAATTCCGAGATATAGGCGTTGGAAGGCTTTGATCTAGAGACAGGGGAGTGGTGCCATATGAAAGCTTATATTCTCAGCTACCCGAAAGTGGTATAATCCGGTTTTTCGATTTTTTTCAAAATTCCAAGAAAATCGTGTTTGAAAGTTGGGGTAAATTTTTTTTTTCGAAAAATACCCGAATCTTTGAACGCTCCTGGAAGCTAAGCCGCTTGAGAGCAATTTTTGGGAGTGATGCCAAATGATAGCTTGTGTCATGGGCCTACGCTTTGCACATTGTCAGATTTTTAAAAATCGCCTTCCATGTTAAACCGCCACATCATGCCTTTTTTTTCAGAATCGGGCTTAACTTTTTTTTTACCTTTAAGTTCTCCTGGTTTGAGAACGCGTGTACCTACAGGGATGGAAGTTGTACCCAAATGTAGGTTAGAGTCCCCGCTACCTTTTGGCATCAAAAATTTTTTTTCATTTTTTTCAAAATTCCGAGATATAGGCGTTGGAAGTTGGGGCGCTCACTTTCAGCTCAGCTCACTTTCAGCTCAGCTCAAATGAGCTAAGCTATGGTACCTAGCTCAAATTTGAGCTGAGCTGTGAGCTGAGCTGAAATGTTAGCTTTTTGCAACCCTGGCAACTTGCCACACGCAACTTGCCACATACAACTTGCCACATTCAACTTGCCACATGCAACTTGCCACATACAACTTGCCACATGCAACTTGCCACATGAAACATGTAACTTGCTACGTGTTGTGTGTTTTATGTTTGCCGTACTGTGGCGTACTGCATTTTTAAATACTAAAGTACTGCTACTCTAAAGGTGAAACGACAGCCCTGCTACCCAGGGTGATCGCGTCATAATCCCTTTGACATTCTTGTCAAAAAGTAAATTTTCATACCCACCCTCCCATAAGAAGTATAACTTCAAAAACAAAATTAATCAATAACAAAAACAATTTGCCCCATCACATTGAGCAAATTCTCCCAATTAATTGCAAATTTGCAAGCACGTTTCCTTTCTTCCGTTCTGGTGGCGGCTAGCAATGCAAAACAAACCAAACAAACCGACAGGAAAAAAATAACTGCAATTCAGTTTGTGAATTCCACAAAGAAAGCAAAAGAAGCAAGAAATAAACAATTTTCCAGTCTGATTGCTTCCGGAAGTTTTCCTTTTTTTTTTTTTGTGTTCTTTTTCTTTTTGTATGTAACTGTATTATTTTTTTATTTGTTCCGTTCGCAATTCGCATATAATGTAACTGTTATATTCTCAAGTTTCAGTTTGCAATTAATGCTTATCTTCTTTTTCTTCTCTTTTTTTTTAATTGCATTTCTACTTTACCGAATGGATGGGGTGGCATGGTGCTGCTGTTGGATGGTGTCCGTTTTTTTTTTTTTTTTTGCGAAACAGGTCACCCAAACGCAGGACTCAAAGGAATGGACGCTGCAGGTGAAATTTCCCCAGCCACGAGATAGCGGAATCTACGAGTGCCAAGTTAATACGGAGCCAAAAATTTCCATGGCATTTCAACTGAGTGTTTTAGGTAAGTTAAAAAAACTCTAACCATTATTTTAAGGGTGGAAATGGGAGGGCAGGGTGTGTTTTTTTTTTGTTGTTCTAAAGTTTGATTTTCTGTTTTAATTTTTTAATGGAATGAGCCAGAAAAGGAATGAGCTTAGTGTAACACAAATTTTCATTTGCAAAGGAGGTGGGTTTTGCAATGCAATTTATGTAGTATGCAGCAGAGAAAGAAGTATTTACCGGAGTAAAAACCAATTAGGGTTACCATTTGACTTTTATTTTGAAAACATTGTTTTTTTTTTAATTCTCTCTGCGTGCTTCGTTGGAGACCAAAAGTCGATATAAATAAACTTCTGACCCTATTACAATACTAATCCCGACAAAACAAATCAGTAGAAAATAGTTCGGATTTCTTAAATCTCAAAGGATTTTCATCAACAAAAATAAGAAATTTGTTCAGCTTAGTTTTCCACTAATCCAAGAAATTGGACGGAAAAATATGGTCACACTTAAAAGTAACTATTGCGTTTTGCATTCCTCGAAAGTGTAAGTAATAGGAGTTGTTGTAGGGTAGGATGGTATAAGAGTGCGCGGTTGATAAGAGTGCGCAAAGCGATTTTCTACGGTTTGAAAGGGAATATAAGACTGAATGCACTCATTTTGGAAAGATCTAAGTGAGTTTGATCTGGTTTCAAAATTTCATGCAAATGTGTTTGTAAACAAAGGTGCTAGTTAAGTTTAAGTTTTTTAGCTCTTTTTTTTCTAATTTTTCTTGCCAAAGAAATTAAATTTTCCACTAAACAACAAAAAATTACAATAAACAAAGTATGTGATATTGAAAAGTCGACAAAAAGAAACATTTGAGGAACACGTAAGATTGGTCATAAAGTGCATTGTGAAATATATATATATTCTTCGATTACATGTCTGAGCGTGTAAGAGTGCGCACCATGATGATGTATAAGAGTGCGCGGGTTATAAGAGCAGTAAATGCTATCCAAGGCTTCAAAATAACTGGCATTTGTCCATATACCAGCAAACAGCACCTAGAAAAAGCAATTCCAACCAAAAAGAAACCAAATACAAGTTTTACAAAAAACAAGCGAATGAAAGTAACTAGGAAATATCGAAATTTTCTCGGAACCATTAATCGAAGACTAAATTGATTGTTATTCATGCAAGGAGTGATGGGTTGAAAAATACTCTGTTTATTTAAAGATAGGCAGTTTTATTTGCGACTTTTGTGCGAACTTACACCTGTACGTAGCTGCGCACTCTTACAAACTAAGCCGCGCACTCTTACACAATACTGTGTATAAGAGTACGGAAATGACCTAATGTGGTATTTTGTTTATAACTATTGAATTAATACATTTTTGTTACCAGTTTTAAGTTTTCTTCGTTGCTTTGATTATAAACTAAAAACTATATATAAAAAAAGTAGTTGAATTCTTTTTGTTATTGTTTTATTTGGTGTTTTGTCTAAAATGCGCACTCTTATACCACCTTACCCTAATTAAAATTCACATAACGAAATTCACAGAACGAAATTCCAGAGCAGTAAGGTTTTTGGGCAAAAAAAAAAAAATAATAATAAAGAATTAATTATTAAAATAACTTTCTTAGGGTTTTCTTTGTATATGAGATTATGGCAACCGGTAAGTTCAAAAAGATGAATTTTGATACTTTGAAAATTTATTTGAACTTTTTTGTAATAAAAAACAAAAATATAATCTGAAAGTTCAAAGAAAAAGAAAGTTTTCATCAAAAGTTAAGTTTTTTTTTCAATAAAGACCAGTTGAATTTTTTGTTTGATTAGTCGAAGGATACGTTTTTAATATTAATGAATACTTCTAAACGGAGTTTCAAAATAAATCTTCTACCCGTTTTCAAATAATCGTTTTTATCAAAAAAAAAACAAAACCGACTTCCATGGATTAAAACTGGTTTTATGGTTTTTCTCATAGTTAATAAAGCCAGAACTGAACGAAATTGAAATGGGGCCACACTGCAGGCACCAGCCGTTTTTTAAAAAACTAATTTTTTTTAAAATAATTTTTTGGAAAAAAGTTTTTAAAATAAAATTGGTATGCCATTTTCTAGAAATCACTAATTAACATCTAAAACCAAATTTCCAAAAAATACAATATCCCGTTTTCTAAAATTTTATTTTTCAAAAAAAAATTTTTTTTTTTTTAAATCCAAAAATTATTTTTTTCAAAATTTAATTTTTGGTTTATATTTGAGTTATATAAGCGCTTCTTCACAAAACGTTTCGTTGAAATCGAATAAGCCGTTTAGGAGAATATCGGATTAAAAAAAAAACGGTTCTATTTAAAAAAAAATTTCATTATCAATCTTAATAGCCGTTTTGAGCTATTTCAACTTTACTAAAATCGGTATATGACAAGTACCGTTATTTTTGGTCCAAAAAAAAATTAATTCCAAAAACCCCTCTATAGAGTCTTCAAAAAATGCTACATACCAAATTTGAAGTCAATCAAAAGTCAAAAGAAAAGTAAAATAATACTTATTTGAGCAATAATTAATATGGTTTTAGATCAAATTACTATAGACAAATAATGCTATATAATGTATGGAATCATATGTTAAAAAATCTACTGTAGTACTTTTTGTTAAAATATAGAAAGCATTTGAAATGGTTGAATAAAACATCCTTCTCGACAATTTATCCTGTGCTAAATGAAAATGTCTCGGACTTTGGAAATAATAACATCCGAAAAAAACATGTCTCTTTTCTTTATTCATATGATCAAACAAAAAATGATTCAAATTGACTTGTTTCCACTCGATTTCCATAATTGCATTGAGATAAGTCGAAACATGGTCTTAACTACATTGGCCACTTTTTGCAAAAGGAAGAAAGGAAAAATATTTGTTTTTTCGCTAGAAAAAGAAAATTAAACAATTAAAGAATATTTTTTAACTTTTTTTTTCTCAAGTGAAGCACATAATTAGTTTGCCAAACAACATGGATTATTTAAAATTTTTGCTGTTAATATTCCCAATTTAATTTAAAACTTAATAAAATGCATACATTTTTTGCTACAAAATCTCAGTGAGAAAAAAGGCTAATTTTCAATTTTGTAGGTATAGGTATTTAAAAATGTACGAAATATTTTTTTGTATAAAGCTTAGGAATAGGTAAACTTAATTTCCTCTAAAAAAAATTGTTTGCTGGCTTACGCTCGCAATTTATATGATATAACAGATTTTTGACACTTTTAAACACTTTATTAAGGGCTAAGAACATTTCTGTTTTCCGCCACCAATTTTTTGACCATTTTATTCAGTGGAATTTTCGAATTTTCGCTGTTCCGTATTCCGCATTTGAACTCATTTTGCCACACTTTTCCCGTTTTAAATCAACATTTTTTTTTTTCAAATAAAAAAGTGAATAATTTATGTATTTATTAGTTATTAAAAAATAATATTATGTTATTGATAAGTATGTATCTAACACAGGAAAGCAAACTTCAACAGAAACAATTACCATCAGTCAATATAACTGAATTGAAAAACTTCCAACTAGACCATTGATAAACACAAACAATAGGTCCGAAAACGAAAAATATAGTCCCATAACTTTGTTAGTTATCTTCCTGTATTTGGCAGGAAGTCAAGTCAAAAGTAAAAATGAATCACCAATTAAAAGAAGCAATAAGTCCTAAATATTCCTAAAATTACATTTTGATGCAAATGTCGTCTCTATACGTAAGCCATCGCTTCGGTTAGGCCGAAGAAAGAAATCACAACCGTTTTTATAATAGAAATACAAGTTATTTTAAAAAACAATAGTTCAAAGAAAGAAACAAATCCCGGCTTTATTTCCTTCTAAATTTAACAAAATACAATAGTCGGAATAGTATTTTGACAAAATGAACATTTTTCTAACTGATGAGTATAATTTGTTACAGTTAAACATAAGATAAGGAAGTTCACGGTTATTTAATAAGTATATTATGGTGAATCTCATGATGGTCAATGGCAGTCATATAGTTGGTGTTATGCTCCGAGGCTGCATTTTTTGTATAAAAAGTATTAATTTTTGAGGGAAACAAGTATTTTGACAAACGTTCTTTTTCAACGTTGTTAAGGTAAGGTAATGCATTTTACGTGCTTCAAGCACGTATAAAACTGACAGATTTGTTAAGGCTCCGATTTGTAAAAAATTGGGCAAAAGGGCGGAACTTAACATTGAAATTAGTACATCTTCTGTTGCAAGTCATAATTTCGGTGTGTCTGTTAAAAAAACTGGAGAACTGAATTTTTTGCCGGAAACTAAAAATTACCAAATATGAAAACACAAAAATATAATTATACTATTCAAAATTTACCACAAATGGACAAAAAATGAAAAAAAATGCACTAAAAAAAATAGACTAAGACGAAGAATTCACTTGAAATCGCTGATTGACTCCAAAAAGTCC
Organism: Episyrphus balteatus; assembly: GCF_945859705.1. Classification (NCBI taxonomy): domain Eukaryota; kingdom Metazoa; phylum Arthropoda; class Insecta; order Diptera; family Syrphidae; genus Episyrphus; species Episyrphus balteatus. The sequence continues at coordinate 35,634,855 of NC_079134.1, forward strand.
GGATTTGAAAATGCCATTCTTTCATCAAAAACTTTGTTAGCAAAAGTACCCTTTGCATTAAGCTCGAAAAAGACAATTTTGCCATATTTATGGGAAGATAATACAGTACTTACCTCATTAAACAAAAATTGAATAAAAATTGAGTTCTCAAAGCAAAATTTTTGGGAAGTTTCATTAGTGAAACAATTTTTTTTGTTTAATGATTTATGTACTATTTTACGTATACTATTAGATTAATAATTTTTGCAAAATTTCATACCAAATTTATTTAAAATAGTTTTTTTCGAGAAATGTTTATAGTCATTACCTATTGACTTTTAAATAGTTATTATTGACTATTAAAAGGTCATTATTGACTATTTAAATAGTCACATACCTACAAATATTTTAATAGTTAACATTGACTATTTAATAGTTAATTTGGAGAATATAAATAGTCAAAATAACTATTTTTTAAACTATTTTAATACTTATCCCGATAATAACTATTTTGTTCTCTGAGTGTATTGTCTTAAGTTTGTTATAACAATTTTGAGCTTGAACGGAAGATTTGATACTTTTTTCAAAATAGATAGGCACTCCAAAATCATTTTCCTAGGGGCCCCGCAAATTTATCCTCGCACACGGCTTATTTTGTCTAGCGCCGCCTCTGGTTGAAAATGGAACCAATAGCAATCCCCGTTATTTCAAAAACGGTGTAACAGATGGGATTAATTGCAATGTAAAACTTCTTTTGAGGCAAGAAGCTTATTTTCAAGTCTTAACTTTTCATCAAGTTTTAACTAAGAATAAACGCTTAAACTTGGTTGATTGAATGTCGTTTACGATACGCAACACATGTACCTACCTATCTTTTTTTTAGTAACTATATTTGTTAAACTAAGACTTGTGGACGCTTCATCACATATATATATATATTGAAAGAATTGCAGTTTGCAATGCAACTCAAATCTGAGACAAAATTCTGAAAATTTGTCGAAGAGTGGAGTCGCAGACTTGAGTCTAACATTTTTGTCCACGGGTTGAGTCAAAGTGCGTGTAGGTATATTAGGCCCATTTTTGTTATAATTTGGTAACACGTCCACAGGAAGGTTATAATAGCCGTGCTTTATTGATACTCAGTATTTTACTAAGATAATATTTAAAGCTGTTAACAAAAAACAGTTGACTACTTTTATTTATTTATTAATAATCCTTAGGCTAGGTGCACACATGCGATTTTCACTCGTTGCTACTAAAAAATCGCAGTCGCAACATAAAATTACCGTGCACACGCTTGCGACTAAAAAATCGCGCGACTATTTTTTATTGCAAGAAAAAACATTATGTTTGGTCGAAAAAAAGTTGACCGTTTTTCGATAAAAAAAAAAAATGCATCATCTCAAGATCAAAAGAGCCAGGAGATACTCACTGTTCAAATCTAATGGTCAAATGACCGCAAAGAAAACAATCACGAAATCCGTTCGTAATGGAAAATTTCAAACAAATGGTATCTACGATCGGATTTTATGATAAGGTGAATTCATGAAACGGTGTAAGCTCTGGTAAAAGTGGTAAAGTGATAAATGTCTCAAAATTTGGTAAGGGTTTGGCAGCTTGTTTACCAGATTAGAAATAGAAATAGATTCTCTGCAATGTGTAAAAAAAAAAATCGTGAAAAATAGAACCGGATCCATTTTTTTAAACTTTGCGATTTTAAAATCGCAAGTCTGTGCACTATCATTTAAAATAATGTGTTTCATTTCTTGCGTCTAAAAAATCGAGTGGTTGAAAATCGCATGTGTGCGTATGATTTGCAGTGGCGTATTGAAGGGGGGACTCAAGCCCCCCCCTAGCCTTCAAGATCATGTTATTATTTAGCTGATTTCAACATAATGAACATGATTAACTGAAACTTGTTCGTAAATCTCAGAGTTTAAGGGGCAGCTCAGATGCTTGAGCCCCCTCTGAAACGGCTTTTTTTGTTTGTTTGAATAAGAGCCTTACCTGACTTTCAGGGTTGTCGTAAATTTTGTTCGGATTTTAGTTTAGTTCGGAATTCTTCAGATCATTTTTATAGTATTTGACCTTTGACGTCAAATTACATCACCGTTAAATTTTGCAAAACTCTTAATGCAATCTCAAAACGCCGTATTCGATCGTCTTAAGTATATTTCTTTTTTTTTTCAAAAATAAAATTTTCCTCAAAGATATTGGAAATAGAAGTTTTTGATGTCTCAAAATCTAAGAACTAAAGGTTTCTTTAAGCAAATTCCAGTTTGCGCTCCTGATTTGGATTAAAAAAGCAACATATTACGAAAGAATACATATTTCGGATATATTTGGGAGTTTCAAGTCCTGAATTTTCTGCATTAACTTGCTGAAAGTGATATTAGATGTTCTGCATTTTTTCACTCATTTAGATTTTCTGATCGAGTTCAATTCACTTTGTTTCATTAAAATTTTCAGTTAAATTGCATCCATTGCAGCAGTAATTTCACTTAAGAAACAATAGAAAAATGGATGATCCTTCAGTTTTGGAAGTTCGGAGCAACTTCGAAGTTTCGAAATCGATCGAAATGTAGAACATTATATTTCATTTCACATGAAATTTGAAAAGTGATTTTAATTCACTTTTGGTCGAATTGCGGAACATGGGCGTTAAAATCGAAAATTGTGGTGAGTAGAAAAACTAGACGTGATAGGAATAAATCTGTAAACAGTTTTAATTCAGCACAAATGACAAAGTCCTCAATTCCAAAACGAAATAAAGTGTTTTTTTAAGGATGACTCAAAATCTTGATGTTTGTGTAAAATGTTTGGGATGTGAAAGGAGGAGACAGAGTAGTCCGAAGCTGTCGAGAGCAGTAAAATGCTACTAAACTACTTTACATAGTACCGCAGAACAGCGCTTCACTGTCGATCAAAGAGGAATTAAAAATAGAGACAAATTTTTCGTACATTTATCCTCTCAAATATTAGGTATTGAAAAAATTGTCAGCCCCCTCCAAATTTTTTTCTGGTTACGCACCTGATGATTTGGCGTCTTTGCGACTGCTACTTCTTAGTCTTTTCCGGTTTAGTCGCAAGTGTGTGCTTGGTTGATTTGTTCCATTTTAATTTGCGACAATCGTGTCGCCAAAAAAATGGGACAATTTTCAATTTTTTAATCGGTGCTATTTTTTAGAAGCATGTGTGTTTACCGGCATTGAAATGCATGTGATCCATTTTTGCGACTGAATAATCGTGCGACTAAAATCGCATGTGTGCGCCTAGCCTTTATTGTTGAAGGGTCAAAAATGTATAAGCTTAGAAAAAAAAAAAAATTCGCTTTAAACTAACAAATAAAAAACTTGTGTTTATATCCTTAGCAATCATTTGTTGTTGTTTCTCGTGCAAAATTTTACTAAGCTACCAATAAAACACGGCTAATATAAGTCACTACGCCTTCCCTTAGCTCTCCATGAAAAGATATTTCATGTGTCAAAATTCCTGATGGATTTATTTTCCAGTTTCTTAGTTCAGCCTTTCGTTTATCTAGTGGTAACACATCAAAATGTCGATAATCTTTATCACCCCTTTAAAACTTCTTCATCATGGTTTACTGAATTTGAAAAAGTTGGAAAATGTAAAACCAACATTATATACACTTAAGTTCAAGCATATACTGAGCTTAAAATTACCATCTTGAGGTTAATTCCCATTATAAATGTATAACCCCATAAAATATGCCTCCTTAGTGTTAATGTACTAATTTCCTGCTTTTCAATGCGAATAAGTGTTTCGTTCTTAAGTTAAGTTTGGTTGCGAGAGTTTTTACTATACTTTCTACAAAAAGATTGCTGACTTCTCAAAATTCTATCCACGGAAATCTTTTCAAAAACCAACATACATAAATCCTGGTAAGATGAGGTGGTAACACACTTAAAGTAAAAGAAGAAGAAAAAAAAATCACCTTTCACCTTACGATACAAGTATGTCGAAATATTTTTTTTCCATTGAACCCACAAAAATTAAGTGACGAAGGCTCTCTCTCTTGTTGAAGTTATAAGACGACAAAAAATAAAAATAAAAAAAAACAACATCGCTAAACGATGTCACCTTTTCGCATGAGTTCAGATTTAATTTAGTGTAACAGATGTTGGCACGTACATATTGCCATGTATTTTGCGCATTGAATAGCTCAATCATGGCGGAAATAAATATTTTAGTCGTATCTTTTCGAAATACATTCTAAGAAATTTCTATATTCTTGAAACGTGTCTTTCTTTTTGAAAAGGTGTTAACTTACAAAATATATGGTTTTTTGATGAAACAATTTCTCAATTTCTATTCAATTTATTAGAGGTATTGAATTATCATGAGGTTTTATAGTTTTTTATGTCCTGAATAGATTGAATTAAAATTACATAACCTATCAAGCCCACATTCCTTCGAAACTTACATACGAAATTAATGAAATAAGGACTCCCTCCACTTATATCCTTTCTGACTCATGTCCTCAACAGGAGCTTTGTACCTACAACAAATTTCTTGGAAAAATTTCCTGGACATTCAACAATAAACAATTCTTCCTGAAACCTTACAACTTTTACAAACCTTTTTAAATAAACAAGGACTTTTTGTTTTTTTTTTTTCTTTCCAGTTACACCACCCCATGCAAAAGCTGCTATTGCCGGTCCACCTGACCTGCATTTCAAAGTTGGCAGCTCAATTATCCTAACCTGCATTGTAAAACAACCCCTCATATCAACGAAATTGGCTGGCCAAATCCATTGGTACCGGGGCGACGCAATCCTTACACCCTTCAACACCCATCCGAATGAAGCATTTGCAAATCTCTCCCAAAGGATTTCAATGGAGTCCCAATTAGGCGATACACTAAAATCAAGGTAATTTTATATACTTCTCTCTTTTTGAGAGAGAGAGAGAGAGAAACTTAATTTTCAAATGAATTTATGGTCAGGATAATTATTTTAATTATTATCATTGTCGCACAGGTTAAGGATATCAAATGCCCAGACATTGGATACAGGGAATTATACTTGCTTGCCGACAACAGCAAGCAGTGCCAGTGTAATGGTCCATGTGATTAATGGTAAAGTTTATTTATATAAATTCCGTTTGCAGTAGATTTTGATCCTTTTTTGTTTTTTTTTTTTTTGTGGTGTGTGATGGTGTAATATAATGCAAGAAAAATTTCAATTTTCAGATGAAAAACCAGCAGCAATGCAGAAAAGTAAAGGAAACAGCCTGTGGAATTTATGGTTTATGGCCAATATTATTAATATCATCGAATTATTAATTTACTTTTTGTTATAGTAATTTTATTTTTTGCATTTGTATAGAATACTGTACCTTGTTAAATTTAAAAAAATAAAATTAAAAAAAAAAGAAGAAGACAAAATTTAAATAATAAAAAAAAAAGGACGAAACTATAATAAAGTAGGGAAATATAATTTAGAAAAAGAAATAATAATAATAAACTAATTTATGACTTTAAGAATTTGTACAAATAAATATTAAATGAAATTAAATTGAATTTATTTTTTTTTTTTATATTTACAAATAATGAAGGTAAGGTAACATTAAAATTACATAAAAAAATAACTTAATTTTTTACAATCGTATTTAAAAAATAAATTTTAAAGTTGTTTAACTTAAGCTATTCAATACAAAAATCATGTATCGAACTCTTTACTAACTTTTTAGAGAACTTTCTAGGAGTTAGATCTCCAGGGTGTGAGTTAAATCCACAGATATGAGATCGATCTTTCAATGAAAGCTATTTTTTAGACGGAACTCATTTTCATATGCAAAAAGATGAGAAAATGCTTGATAACATGAGATCGATCTCACAAATTGTTAAGCATGGTATTTCTAGCATGGTAAGAAATATGCAAGTCGGTACAGTTCTTTTAAAATTTGAGAGATCTTTTTTGCAGTTTTTTATACCTATGTTTTGAAATATTTTCTGAATCCTGAACTAGGCTTAACTATTGAAGAGACTTTTCATAATAGCCATTTTATTAATTTTGTTTTTAATTATTAAAATAGCTTTAGCCCAGGGAAATTAGTAATTTAAATCGCATTTTTCGCGGGACAAAATTTTTTTCATGGAATGTGTTCGGGTGGTTGTCCTTATCATAAAAGTCAATTTGTTGGGAAAATTGGAGGTTGGGAACAGCCGCCATCTTGGAAAAGAGATTGGTTTCGTTTTCATTGAATAGCTCCATTGTTATTCATTTTAACAGAAAATGACAAAGGTAAGACATATTAACAATAAAATTATCTAAACAATGATATACAAAACAATTCCGTGAGTTGATTAAATAAAATTTTATAGTTGGTTAAAGTGCGGGTTTGTATCGCAAGGTTGGGACAAAATGACATTTTTTCATATATCTGACGAACTTTTGATTTGTTTGGATAATTCTTCAAGAATGAATTATAGTACTTATAATTACCTATAAAATGAGCCCACAATCGTTATTGTAACCATCGTATTGTAGAAGTAATCTAACTCCGAAACTGTCCATGTGCTAGTCAAAAGTGAGATAAAAGCTAGTTTTTTGCTAGTAGGCCGAGAAAATTTTGGGAGTAGAGGTATAACCAAAATATAAGTACGCAGTTTTGCTGCCATACTCGTGTTAATGTCGATTTCAAAGGTCTGACAACTCTAATTTTAGGCTTTATACGGTTTTTGGGGGGTTAAATAACGTAAGTTTTCCAGTTAACGTGAATGGGCTAAATTAATACTATTTGAAATAATAAATATACAAGCTGATGCTCTATTATTTTTCCTAAATCTAGACACCCCAATCTTGAGGATGTGACCAGTAGAACTCAAGATATAAGCCGTTTATACGATTATGTTTTAGAGGCTTTTTGTTTCGATTTTTGTTTGTTTATTGGAATTGAAAAGCCTGATATGGTTAGTTAAAAAAGCTTATATCGTGAGTTCTATTAACCCCATAGCCGAGATTGATGTGTCCAGATTTAGGAAAAATAATAGAGCATCAGCTTGTATATTTATAATTTCAAATAGTATAAATTTAGCCCATTCACGTTAACTGGAAAACTTACGTTATTTAACCCCCCAAAAACCGTATAAAGCCTAAAATTAGAGTTGTCAGACCTTTGAAATCGACATTAACACGAGTATGGCAGCAAAACTGCGTACTTATATTTTGGTTATACCTCTACTCCCAAAATTTTCTCGGCCTACTAGCAAAAAACTAGCTTTTATCTCACTTTTGACTAGCACATGGACAGTTTCGGAGTTAGATTACTTCTACAATACGATGGTTACAATAACGATTGTGGGCTCATTTTATAGGTAATTATAAGTACTATAATTCATTCTTGAAGAATTATCCAAACAAATCAAAAGTTCGTCAGATATATGAAAAAATGTCATTTTGTCCCAACCTTGCGATACAAACCCGCACTTTAACCAACTATAAAATTTTATTTAATCAACTCACGGAATTGTTTTGTATATCATTGTTTAGATAATTTTATTGTTAATATGTCTTACCTTTGTCATTTTCTGTTAAAATGAATAACAATGGAGCTATTCAATGAAAACGATACCAATCTCTTTTCCAAGATGACGGCTGTTCCCAACCTCCAATTTTCCCAACAAATTGACTTTTATGATAAGGACAACCACCCGAACACATTCCATGAAAAAAATTTTGTCCCGCGAAAAATGCGATTTCATGCCCATATTTTGACTAATTTCCCTGAGCTACTTTGTTTAGCAAGATTTTATTTTCCTCAGGTTTGCATACCTCTACGTACATAATGAGTCATATTTATGACATAGCTATTTATTTTTCATTCAAAGAACAATTTTTCTCCTATAATAGCTTTTCATTAAATAAAATACATACATACGTCTTCACATACTAATCTACACAGAAATCTTTGAGATCGATCTCAATATCTACGAGAAAACGCTGTTGAACTCGTTTTTATACATATGAAACTGAGTCCGAGATTGGTTCTGCTCGATCGATCTCATAGGTTAGTTCAAGTTAGGGTTTCCAGAACATCTCTTTTAAAGAGAACATGTTCTTTTTTGCAACTCTGATCTTTTTTACACTCTCTTTTTTCATAAAATAAATAAAATTTGTTCTCTATTTTTCAAATGTCCTCTTTTAAGTATCTTTTTTTATTTTCGTCCATAGTTTTTTAAGATTGTTACGATTATCTGTCTCCCACATTAAAAATTTGTTTCAACTCTGCCCACTCACAGTTAAGGTAAAGTGTTCATCGCATTTAAATTTAAAAGAGATGTTCTGTTTTTCGTTTTCGATCTAAATATTTTATAATTTCTTTTTCTATACGGATCTCAGTTTGTTCTAATTGTCCTTAAGCTCGATTTTTTTTTATTTCAATTTTTGTATCTAGGTACTTTTCAATAATTTAAATAAATTGTGGCTCGTTTAAAAGCTGATTCAGACAACTTTGAATATATTTATGCAAATATATACTAATTAGTACCCTCCTCGACTCCACTCACGAATAGATACTGCGTGGATGCGAGTTTTAGGTTTATGTTAAGTTTTTTTAAAAACTAAATATTCCAAAAAAGAGACTTGTGAAGTTATTCCAAAGTTTACTTCTCTAGAGAAGTTAAATATCCATTCAAAAGGATTTAAAATAACTGAGAATATGGAGGCGTTCTTCTTTCTTCTTCTCCATTATCCACGATAGTCATGATCTCGGATGGGATCACAACTCTCCCACTCTACTGCTTCACACTACGGCTCCGCATTTGGGGTTCGCCGGCGTTCTTCTTAAAAAAAAAAAAACAAAATTTTGAGCATTTTTAACGTAATTCCTATTTGATAAGTATAATCCTGTGTCCTAGATCCACTACTTTTAAGAAACTGTTTAGGAAAAATAAATTTGTAGTGCTTATGTTACGTTCTTTTTGTTCTCTTTTTTTTCTTCTAAGTCCTCTTTTTCAAAGGTTCGAGAGTAAAATGTTCTCTTTTTAGTAAGGTCCCAAATGGACACCCTAGTTCAAGCTCGTCAGGTCGAACTCTGAGCTCGGGCTCATCATTTGAGGGTTCCTTAGGTGCTCATTTGATTTTTGGCCAAGGGGAATATTTTTAAGAAAGTTGGCCACCTAGGTTTCTATAGATTTATATTATACCACAGGTGTTTAAAATTTTTCATAAAATACTTTTTTTACATTTTGCATCAAAAAACTGATTTCAAAATTTTTTTTACGAAAATGTGCAATAGGTATGCAGTTTTTAAAGCTTTTATGTACTCATACAATTATTGAAGAAAATGATAAAAAAAATACATAAATAAAATTTACTCATTCGTGGTTGTAGTGAACGAAAACATAAGATGATAAAATTTAAAATACACTGAACGAAAAAAAGCCAATATTTTATGAACCGGTTGCGATAGAAGTTTTTTCTATCTGTTTTTAGAACAGGCATAAGTGTAGCTATCAGCCGTTTTAGGGTTGTTCATTCTCTATTGCACACCCTGTATATATTCAGTCATAATATAATCACAAATTCCTAGGGAAATGGTTTCGGGAGAAGGGCCCCAATCAGAAAAAATGACAAAAATTTCCATTTTTTTTTGCTTTCCCCATATTCTTAACCATTGAAGAACGAAAATCAAGCTCAAAAAATAATGAAATTTCAGGAACTTTTCAGTTAGGAGTCTTTTTTCAGAATAGGCCTGATTATGACGATTACAACTCAACTTCAAGTTTTTGAATCGTTATACCTAGGAAACGGTGGGTCTGAGGAAAAAAAGTGTCATGACACTTTTTATATATAATAATCTGGTCTACAATTCTTGCATTGAAAATTTTTTGATAAGACTTACCGTTTTGCTGAAAATCGTGAAAAACCAGTTTTTGTGACCTTTGACCCCCCGTAAATTTTTTTCCAGACCTCGGATCGATGAGGACTTTTTAGATTTAATTTATGATGGTGTTTTCAACAATCCTACCAATTTTTAGCTTGCTGGGAATTAATGTAACCTGACCGCCTTATTTTAGTCTAATTTGACCGGACTATAGGTTAGTGTTTTTGATTTTTATTTACATAAATGTTTGAAAAATCTTTTAAATATTATAATGGATGTCTTTGTTCTTTTTTCAATGTATGTTTAGTATATTTATCAATGATTTATTGAAATATATTCGTTGTCCTTAAGATATTTAAGAAATCTGGCCTATGTTATACCGTTTTCATTCCATTATAATTCTAGTCTAAACCATGAAAAAATAACTAAATAAACTAAAATATTTTAAGTAGGTACCTACCAAACGCTCGAAATATACTAAAAATACGAAACATACGAAAGTAACGAATAACGATATTATTGATACTGGAACTAGAACCAAACCATATGCCATTGATTTTATAACTGTAAGGCCCAGTTGTACAAATATTTAATCCGTGGTTCAACAACTTTTATCTTATCACATATGTAAAAACAGCCACATCCATATTTGATCCGAAGTTGATCCGCAGCTAATCCGCGGAGATCGGTGGATTAAATTCCTGATCCGAGGCTGAACCACGTTTGTACAACTGGCCCTACATAAGTATTAGGAATAGGTCTATTTTCACAGATTGAATAATTGAACAAAATAGGAGACTTCGGTGTCACTTATCCAAACTTCATATATTCCTTCGTCGTTAACTTCAAGAAAAGTAACATAAATACTCAGGACTCAGCATTTCGACTTCACCCCGATATAATAAACTAAAGTACTCCTCAAGACCTTTCATTTGACATGCGTTTCATCACTGTTGAGCAATGTTGAAATTGGGCCCAAAGTCCATACAAAAGTGCCCATGGTCCTTTATCGATTGAGATATCAAAAGAAAGGTCTCTTTAAGCTAAATTCTTAGAGGGCTGGTTCCTGAGATATTTTCAACCAAACATATATGTTTTTCTTTCATTCATGAGTCGATATCTTTTGACTAAAGACTCGAAATTGATTTCGAATAAAAGATATAAGTCCACAATCAACAGGCCTATGCATGATTTTCAAAAAAAATCAAAGAAGTACCCCTTCTCAAAAAAAAAGTACATTTTCAAAAATTTCTTCGAAATCCATCGAGTGAGACATCAAAAGAAAGGGCTCTTTAACCTCTATTCATAACTGCAAACTTAAAGTTTGGAGTTTCAGAGAATAATTCCAAAACAATAAATGGTCTTGATTGTTTTAAATTGTTAATTAAGGAAAAAAGTTTTTTTCTGCATCAAATAATAATTTTAAAATTAACTTAATTTTATTGAAACAGCTACCAAACACAATATAAGGCTTCTATACGACGGCTTCTATACGACAATTGAAATGACCATATATGATTAACATTTAATTGATTTTACTGGAGGCCTTGAAATTTCCAATTGTATTATAATTACAATTATCTAGGTGTCAATTTAATGCTCAAGTTCAATTAAATAAAAACAAAGAAACTATCAATTTAAAAAAAATAAAATTAAAACAAAAAAAAAACAACAACTATCAATTCAAAAAAATAATTAACGAAACAAAAAAAAAAAAGAGATAAAAATCAACGAAATGCAATTGGACGATATATGCAAGGAAATAATTTTAAATTTCATTCAATTATATTCTCATTTTGTTTCACAAAAATATATTATATATATTCACACAATGAATGAAGGTTTCATGTGATTGTGTGTGTATTGGTGTGTTCTCCAGGTATATTTGTAGCT